>NC_064615.1:875054241-875679241 GCF_023898315.1 Schistocerca nitens
GGAAATGACCGGAGGGGCGCAAATGTAGAAATCCGGCATCATCACTCTTGGCAAGGTCGCAGAGGAAGTGGTTTGCCACTCCCTTCCTCCATCCTGAAGTGTCATGTGGGTACTCCTGAAGTGTGGATGACTGTGATGAGCGCTTTTACAGTGTGGTGTCATGTTTGTGTTGCGTCTGCACATAGCCTACTCCTCTCGAATAGCACCAAAGAAGCCGCTGAGCCCACCCTATATGGTGGACGAGTCACCATCCAAATTTGAATCTAGCAGGGATAAAGATACAGAAAGCAAAGGTTATCTATAACTTGTACAGACTGCAGTCTTGAGTTGAAGAGCACGAATAGGAAGCAGTATTTAAAAGGGACTGAGGCAGGTTTGCAACCTACCCCTTATATTATCCATTCTGTACACCGAGCAAGCAATAAAGGAAACCAAGGAGGAAATTATGAAAGGGAATTAATGTCCACGAAGAAGAAATGAAAACCTTGATGTTTGCCGACGACACTGTAATTCTGTCAGAGACGGGTATGAACTTAGAAAATAATGTCGACAGAGTGGCTGTTGTCATGGAAAGAAATTGTAAGATGAATATCAGCAAAACTAAAACAAGAGTAAATGTGGTCGAATTTAATTAGATGAAACTGAGGGACCTATATTAGGAAATGAGACACTAAAAGTAATACAGTATATGATTTTTGCTGTTTTGGCAACAAAATGGCTGAAGATGGTCAAAGTTGAGAGGATGTAAAATACAGCTTGGCAACGCTGAGAAAAAATTTCTGAACAAGAGAAAATTAATAACATCGATTACAAGTATTAGGAATATGAGAAGGTTTTTCAGAGACCACCAACAGTAATAAGATTTGTTGACTTACTTATATCGTTTAATGGAGCAGCATGTTATGAGGTTATTATTCATGTTCACGCTTCTATAGCGATACAAAAAAAATTTTCAAAAGTACACATATATGTAAAGTTGTTCTGTACACTCTTGGCACATGTTCTGGTCATTCTGCGGAGAAAGAGAAGAAAAACTTAATAAGAGGGCATATGCACTTCGTTTGTTAGTCTACTGTTCATACAAAGAAGTTTAAATGATCACACCCCAGGATTCACCCATTTCATCTGATCAAAATGAAAGATCATTTAAAATTATTTACGTGAACAGAAGACCAATAAACGAACTACATATATATTAATTTTTCCTTCTCTTTATTCGTAGGATGACCAGAGCATATGTCAAGCCTACTGAAGAACTTCAGTATCTATGTGTACCTTTAGTAAACTCTATTGCACTGCCTCGGTAGTCTGAAGATGAGGTTTATACCTCGAAACATGTTGCTTCATTAAATAATTTAAGTAAGTCAGCAATTTTGTGACTGCTATTGTTCTCTGAAAAATCTTTTCATATTAACAATCAATGTGACTTTAAACTGTTAAGTATTATGATGTCTCTTTTGGGTGTGTTTGTCTGGAGAGTAGTTCTGTACGAATGTGAAACGTGGACTATTAACAACATACACTAGACGAGAATTGAAGCTTTTGAAGGGCGGTACTGTAGAAGAATGCTGAAAATTGGATGGGCAGGCTCTGAAGTGAACTGGAGAGTAAATAAATCTATGGCTTAACTTGACTAAGAGAAGGAATCGGTTCATAGGACATCCCGAGATATCAAGGAATAGTTAAATTGGTAATGGAGGGAAGTGTTTGGTGGGCGTGGATGAATTAAAATGATAGAGGGAGTCCAAGACTTGAATACGGCAAGCCAGCTCAAATGGATGTATAGTTATGCAACGCTGAACAGGTCCCCACAGGATGCTCCTTTGTGACAGGTCCATCAAACGACTCATTGAAATGATGACAACAACAACAGGAACGACAACCATAGATTATTAAATAATGAAAAACGTAATGAGGCTGTCATGGGGAGAAATTGATGGTATACTCTTAGTACTCAGGCCAGGGATTTCAGCATTCACAGAGTAACGGTCTAACACAACAAACACCCCAGAGAGCCTCTTGGACAGAGTCTATACTATAACTTAACACGTGTCTCCTATGTTATCAAACACCAGACAGACTCTCTTCATCGCTCTGATGGCTCGGCGGAGAGTACACTAGCCTCAGAATAGGTCCTACTTACTCAGAATGACGAACGAGAACGGGTCTTCCAGGCTGAACCTCTCAGTGGAACAGTAATGTGTGCTCAAATAACCAAATTTCAGGATTCGGGGACTCTACTTCTGATACTGATTAGTTGTGCATACGACGACTCATTTAAGCGTACACTCCTACTGAGAACAAAACACAAAGCCGGAGCTTTGTTGGTATTGCTCGAAACAAGATTTGCATAAAAATAGAGTCTTTGTGTTTCTTCCCAGTTCAAATGGAATTTCCTACCAGGCAGAATATCCATGATGTCTCACATAGTGCCGGGGGAGGGGGGATAGGGGGGACAGGGGTGACAGGGGGCCCATGGGGGGGAGGAGGGTTCTATAGGCCTAGAGAAGCCAACCCTCCTAGGGAAGTAAAGACCAAGGGAAAACCGTTGTTCTACAGGTTGGAGATTGGGCATGGGGTAACAAACCCCAACTCGTAAAATGGAGTTATTGGGGATGCTATACATCGGCCTCGGAAGGATGCGGATTACAAGATGACGATCTGGCATGGAAACAGATTAACGATAAGGAAAATGGGTATTATGACTGCACCCTGGAATGTAAATACTCTTAAGAGATCTTCGTACATACATAGTTGAAATGGACAGTGGGACGTCAGCTGGTATAAATTTATATTAGAAATGAAGAAATTCCTCCAGCTGTATTTAAGGTGTCAATTTTATTTTGGCAACTAGTTTCAACCTTGTACCAACGTCATCTTCAGGCCCATACACTTGTTGACATCAACCGCGTGCGGCTGATGCTTCTTCTAGCATCAGCCGCCAAAATAAAATCGACACCTTAAATACAGCTGGAGGAATTTCTTCATTTTTAATATAAACTTAAGAGATCTGGTGAATTGCAAGATATTAGAGAAGAAATGGATAAGTAAAGAGAGAAAATAGCGGCACTACAAGAAATACGATGGAAAGGACAAGGTATAAACTGCAATATACACTGATGTACAGTGGAGAGGATACAGGCCATTACAGTACTGGCTTCCTCATACATAACTCAATGAAGGCAAATGTAATTAGTTTTAAAAGCTATTAGTGATGCGGTGTGGTCTTTGAGAGCTAGGTCAAACTGTTTTTAATGTTACGATGAGGTGTGTCTACGTCCCTACAGAGGCTGCAGGTGTGAAGATGAGAGAAATGCATTTTATTCCAAAGTAGAGTAGGAAACCAGCTAAGTTCAAATGCCTGATGTGATAAACATCCTTAGGGATCTGAATGCAAAAACAGAGAAAGAACAAGGATATAAAAATCTAATAGGAAAGGAAAGCCTGCATGACGTCACTAACGCTAATGGGCTAAGGCTGATAAGACCTCGCCAGTGGGAAAAAGATTATACTAAAAAGCACATGGCATCCAAGGAAAGATATTAACCCTCAACGTCTCAGATACGGTCTCACAGACCGCTAGCGCTTACTTTTACTTGTTGCTAAGCATGTTGCTGGGATAGGAAATTACAGCGTTGTGTAATTGCTCTTTTCCGAAACTGCCACGGTTTTCTTTGTCAGTAGTCACTTGAATATGACGTGGACCTGTACTATTACTGCTTCTTTCGTGCTAGCGGTCTCCGAGACCACGCCTGGGACTTTGCGTTATGGATTCAGTAGCCAGGTATACGTCTGCTGTTTATGTTTAACGGATCCTGACTTTGGGGATACTGTCTTAAAATGGTTTAAGGGCAGTTTAGGAAGCGATGTTGGGTCAGATAGTAACAACGAAATTGAAAGAGAACATAATGCAGTAGAGGAACAGTGCGAAATACCTTGAATGCAACAAGTGATCAAGGTGATGAAGACAGAAGTGTGGAGTCTGAATCTTTAGCTAGAGGTTGTGCTACATATACATTAGGTAGAAACAAATATTGCTGGTCGTCGATGCCTGTTCAAAAGATGGCTAATGGCATTATTTTTCCACATGTTGAATATAAGTGGAGTGAATGCGTTTGTCCTTCATAATTTATAGAAGGACAATATTCAGGTGACCGCTTTAAACGCGTCGGTGACAACAGGAAAGAAGCGGGATAGGTAGTATCACATACCCCGTGAACTATGTGCATCCTTCACCATGTTTTGAGTGTAGCAGAACCAAGAGTACAAGTCGTTTTAGAACGACTGGATAAAACGCAAAACATGTTCCACCTATGACTCAAAAAAAGAAGAGAAAGAGATCTTATATGACCACGGCTGCAAGAAGCCGATCGGGCTTGAAATCTGAACAAAGACTTCCAGCGAGTACAAACAAAACCTCTGAGAAGGAAGCTAAACACCTAAAAAGCATAGTATGATTTTTATTTTTTAAATTTTTATGGTACTTTTTATGTTTCTGTTAGTACATGAATAATAAACAATAAAACTATAGGAAAAAATAAAATTTGGAGTCCAAGGTATTCGAGTTTTCATAACATTAACATTACGACGTATTATTACGTCAATTTTGTACAGTTTTATGTAAAAACTGACTTTAAAATTCATTTGAATATATTTTTATGTTGTATTAATGCAACCTTTTACATAAAATCTGTACTGTTCCACTGAAATTGCTGAATGCAATTTTTATGGCCATTTAAATATAGCGGCCACTCAGACCGCGTCTTGGAAAGTGTGTGACAAAATAAAGTGACCTGGGAAACTAAGGGTAAAGTATAGTTGGGCATCGTCAGATGGATTTAGAAGAAACCATGTAGACCATGTGATTATAGATAAATAACACGCATCAGATGTTGTGGAAGTTGAAGGCTGTAGAGGGGCAGACGGAGACACGTATCATTCCTTAGTGTGGGTCTGATTTTGACAAATGATAGACATTTCAAGAAACAAAAATGTAGGGGAAAAGCGAACCACAATATAGAAAGTCTCCCATTTAAAACAAAACAGGAAGAATACAAGAATAAATTACAAGAGATTCTCTGGAGGCAGAAAAGAATACAGAGTAGGAAAGGGATGTGCAACTGAAAAGGGAGATATTGGAAACAGCCATCAGTTCATCCATGGAGGAAGTATTGGTGAGGATAGAAAACAGTGAAATGGTTCGAGGAGTGAACTCACTGGTAATCCAAGAGAGAAATGAAGCAAGACAAAGAAGCTGCAAAAGCAAACAAGACTAGCGGAGAAAGACGAGAGAGAGAAGAGGAAAAGAGCGGATACGTTATGCAGGGTGAAGAGAAGGCCGTCTGCAAGAAAGACAGAGCAGCAAGAGGAAGCGAGGGACAATAATGATATACGAAAGTTCTATGAAAGATCCAGGAAATTGAAGAGAGGAGACCAACTGAGAGCAGTGTCCTGTAAGGATAAAGATGGAACTTAATTGAAGATCAAAGATGTAAACGTAATTGAGGATTAAAAGTAATGCTTTGGGAAGATAGCGGGAATATTTTACTGAGTTACAGGATGGGAACTGAAATTAGAATTAGAAGCATAGTAGCAGGAAGTCGAAGCACCAGACTAGTGGAAGTGACGAATGCAATTAAAAACCTAAGAATAATGAAGTAGGACAAAACGGAGCAGAAAACGAATTATTACAATTTGGGGGAGAGATGATGGAAATGGCTGTTACTGTGTTAATAAAGGAAATATGGATAAAGGAAAAATGTCTAAGAACTGGAACTTGCTCATTATATAACAAAGCCGATACGTCAGAGTGCAACACTCAACATTGCATTGCTCTCTTGGATACAGCGCATAAGTTGTTTAGTGAGATTTTATACTTCGGCTAGAACGCCGCGTGGAAAGGATACTGGGAGGTTATCAGGATAGACTTAGGAAGAAAGGAAGAATAGGGTTTAATATCCCGTCGACAACTAGGTCCTTATAGACGGAGCACAAGCTCGGATTTATTTTATTAAGGCTGGTGAAGAAAATGTGCCGTGCTCTTTCAAAGGTACCATCCTGGTATTTGCCTACAGTGATGTAGGGAAATCGCAAAGCCTTAAATTTTGATGGCCGGGGGCGGATTTGAACCGTCATCCTCCCGAACTAATCCAGTGTTCTGACCACTGTGCCACCTCGCCCAGTGGTCTGGATTTAAGAGAAGCAGGCCAAAATGGACCAGATATTTTAATTGATATAATTGTAAGAGAAATTTTGTGAATATGAAAAGCAACAGCATCAGTTGTGCGTTGATTTCAAACAAGCATACGAAGCTTGAGAAGGAAAAAGATTCTCCAAAGTATGAAAGATTTTAGAATCTCACTAAAATTAAGGAGGTTGGCGGAAATGAACATGAAAGCAGTAGTCTGTAGGGTCAGAATAGAACAAGTGCCGTCAGCAGAGTTCCATGTAGAGAGGGGACTGCGAGAGGGAGATAATCTACTCTTTAACTTAACATTAAAGATGGTTATACGGGAAATGCCAACAAACCAAGGGGAGGGGGGGGGGGCAATATTTTACTGGCAAGTTCACGTAGCGGCATACGCCGATGATGCAGCATTAATTGCAAAGAATGTCAGAGCTCTGAAAAATAATTATGCGGCATTAGAAGGAGCGGCGCGGAAGTTAGACTCGAAGTGATTATCGGGAAAATAAAGTATATGATTATGGCAGATTCTGGTAGGGACAGAAAAGAGACTTCAATAAAAATAAAATAAGAAAATCAGAGAGTGGAAGAGCTTAAACATACAGGTTTGATGATAACAAAAGATAGTAGGACAACGGTAGAAATTAAAGAAAAGATAGCAAGTGGAAATCGATACTATTATTTCATGTGCAATGTATTTAAGTCCAGTATGTTAACAGGAAAAAAAACCTAAATACATATGAATATATTAAGAGCTATAGTAATGTATGGATTAGAAGGCTGAGTGATGACTTCAAAGAAAGTAGTTTGGTTATTTACACGGGAAAGGAAGATTTTGAGAAAAATATTTGGGGCAATGAGGGAGGAGGAAAGCTGGAGAATAACAACAAATGGATAACTACCAATCCTTTTTGGACACATGAATATTCTAGTGAAATTCAAGCAAGGAAAAGTAACATGAGCTGGTCCTGTACAGAGAAATCCAGAAACCTGGAGTGTCTATAAGAAAACCCGCGGTGGCGAGGAGGGGAGGGGGTGGAGGAGGAGGTGGAAGAAGGAGAGGAGGAAGACCCAGGAAAAGATGGATTGAATATACGGCAGAGAACATCAAAGAAATGGGAGTCACGAACAAGGAGAAGGAAGGAAATGGACAGAGAAGAACGGAGGCAGGCGAGAAAAGAGGCCAGAGTTCTGCAGGAAATATAGCACCGGAAAGTAAGTAAGAAAATCCGCTGTGGGCATCCTGCCTATCAATCTCGACAAGTGACGTGTTTTGGCCCTAATTAGAGGTAGCTTTACTCTCTCCTTAAAGCGTGTAATGAATCTTGCCTCCTCGAAACTTTCGTACGTCAATTGAAAAGTTCGATTCCATATAAATTTTGCCCTGATATGGGTTATTTTTCGTACTTAAATCTGATTACCAAGACTACTTTTCTGATAATATATCTTAATTATTCATATCGATCCACTTCGCAATAACGGGTCCTGAATCATCAAAATTAGTGCTCAAAATTGTCCACTTAAATGATGAAAAACCAACTTACATTAAAAATAATGTTATTATCCTTCAATTTTAATGCAAACGAAATCTGTTTTCAGTTATAAAATATCTAATTTTACTACACAATAATTAAAAGGATCTTATAAAATTACAAGAGGCTGCTATTTTTCGTATTGTCAAAATTTGGAACCTTTGTTACTAACGAGTAGGCGTAAATAATCATTTCCAGAAAACTTTATATATATTAAATATGGAAAACAGTTTTAATTGAGACAGTAGTATTAGTATTAATTTGGACTACATCGTATTGTAGAAGGTACTGGAAGCTGGGTTAGTAGTACCTAAGGAGAATTTTGGCGCCAAGTGCGGCAGAGTGGGTTCAGCGGCTGTTGAGTTCGGTACGTGTTACTCTCTGGTCGACTATGTTCTTTGTCTAGCTAAGGGATGTAGCACATTTCATTTTTTGAGGAAGTGATGCAAAAATTGTTTCAAAAACGTTGTAATTAATGAAGACTGTGTTCTAAAAGCAACATAATATTCCAGCTACTTGTTATTTGAAAGAACCTGGACGAACTGTTTTAAAAGTTTATGTAGAAACAAAGTAACCAGGCCAGACACTTAGACCTACTTAACAAAATAGTAAAGTTTGTCTGCTAATATGATATTACTGGCCGTATGAAATTACTTAAACATTGATTACACTTTAAAAGTAAATGCATGTAGTAAACTTTGCTTCATTATATTCATGAAAATTAATTGGAAGGTAGTTATATTATAAGCGTCAGCTGATCACTCTGAAACGGAAATGGTGAATAGGTTTTAAGTATTGCTTCAATATAGAAAGGAACATGAGTCGACCAAATGCTGAAAGCTGCACTGCATCATTATACTAGTGAATCTAAAAGTGTATGTGTTATGTTTGTAAATGCGAGAGAAGAATCTACAAGTTACAGAGTAAAAGTAAGAGCACCTAACATTAAATTAAAGGTAAGCACGATATTAGGGAAACGTACAACTTGAAGGAATTGCTGTTTTGCACAGGGCACACGCAGCGTTCAAAATAAGGTAGAAATGAGGATAGTATTGACGAAGATGTGAATGTTTTATGCGAAATGGACATGGGTGAAAATCTGAAACGCCTCTCAGGGTAAATAAAGTTGTATAAAACGATCTAGTGGTTGTTTTTCTTTAATGCTGAATTGGATTGAATCTATTACTACAATAACATAGTTTACAAAGCATTTTGTTGTGGTGAATAGTTTAGAATTGTTCTCAGTCTAGATCCTATTTTATCTAATTACATGATTAAATTTTCAATAAAACATTACTTTCTGTATGTTGCCTGTTAACCTTATCTGCTATCCAGGTTTCCTACCATTTTGAACTCAGAAAGCTGCTCTCCTGGGTCCAGTGGATTTCGGTCTGGCGTCAAAGTGTGGGGTATTTCTGATACGTAATGTACGATGTAAGTTAGTAAAGCTTAGAAAAATATTATTACAAAATTGAATGTCAAAGTTTTGCTGTGTGTGCGGGCAGTTAAGGGTAGACCTGAGATATGGTATGAAGTTCTACAAAATGTTGTTTATTAGTCTGAATATAATTTTTTTTTAATGGCTCTGAGCACTATGGGACTTAACTTCTGAGGTCATCAGTCCCCTAGAACTTAGAACTACTTAAACCGGACTAACCTACAGACATCACACACATCCATGGCCGAGGCAGGATTCGAACCTGCGACCGTAGCAGTCGCGCGGTTCCAGACTGAAGCGCCTAGAACCGCTTGGCCACTCCAGCCGGCCAGTGTGAATATAGCAAGGTCGTTAGCGAACTTGTAATCCTAGGGTAAATCAACACAGATCTATCTCTGGTCAATAAACAAATAACCAAACAAGATGAGAAACTGTAGTGCTCGTTATCTTCACTGAATAATAAGAAAATGATCATTGAGTTTGCCCACTGTCCACAGTGATAACACAGTTTCAGTGATAACAACAATCTTACGCGTGCAACAAGTTATATTTATTATTATTGGTTCGTCAAACTATGAAAAAGTTATATTTCCCCAAGACCAATTAAGCGTGCACCCTTCAGCATCGGACGGTAGCGGGGAGACCAATGCCTGAAACTTCGTTCTCCGTCTTTAATTCACTACTTACAAAACGCTTTCCTTGGAGAGGATGCCTCAATTTTTTTCCCCATGTGATAGATGATAATATCGCTTATTTCACGAAAAAACAGGAGAACACAGCAGAATCTTCCTATTCTCGATGTATAAAACGCTCATTAACATACACGAGGCTGCTACCGGCCTAGAGCCGTGTCTTCACGAGTAGTCGGCCTCTTTGCGCCAAGCACAGTGTCAGGACGACTCAATTCGATTGGATGACCAAAATTATCGGGTGAAAGCAACCGTCTTTCTCACGCTCGCTGGGCGGCACCGCAATGTCTCGTCCTTTGATGTTCGTGCAGAAAAGGAAAAATGTCGAAGGCCGCAACCTCACTTCCGCGACAACTGCCCTTCTCTCTAGGGAGGCTTGCCTCTCCTGATGAGATTCGCTGACGGCCTTCTGCCGACAACAGAACCCTGAGACCACACCAGGAGTGCACTTTCCCAGCAAGAGAAAGCACAAAGCCTTTTTACCAAGTCCACGTACACAGTATTCTCAATAAATGAACCATGAAATAGTGGCAGAAAATTAAACAATATCCCTTAGCGATTTGTTATAGTAATCTCACAAATGAAAGAAAATACCAGTAGTAAACGATCACCATTGTCGTCATGTTACATTACTAAAACAGCAAGAAACGTCTTTTCCATTCAAAAATGGCTCTGAGCGCTATGGGACGTAACTTCTAAAGAGCAGTCCCCTAGAACTTAGAACTAATTAAACCTAACTAACCTAAGGACATCACACACATCCATGCCCGAGGCAGGATTTGAACCTGCGAGCTTAGCAGTCGCGCGGTTCTAGACTGTAGCGCCTAGAACAGCTCGGCCACTCCGGCCGGCTTTCCAGTCCTTGAACATTATCTTGTATGTGGTGTTCATCTTCAGTAAAAGGAAAATTGAATCCAGAAGACAGAGCCATGCGCAGAGGGTCTAATGTACTTACAACGTATGTGGCTGGTGTGATCTTCTCTCTTTTCAATTTCACACGTATCACTGTGGGACACGTTCTGCGACCGCGCTTGCTTAAGCCTCTCAGGGCCTCTAGAGCCGTAGCTGTATCAAGTTCCATGACACGCCTTCCTTGCTATGGAACACTTGTCTGGAGTAGCACTCCAGTGGTGAGACATTTCTGCAGACCCTGGGGCTCTTATTGCGATAAGTAGCTTTTCCCAGGTAGCCTGCAGTCACACAGAGAATTACTTTCCTGTTTAATATGCGTTGAAAGGTTGAAATCCTGTGCCTAGAAGCTTTTCATAACTGATTCTTCCTTTACCAGATTTAGGCCGGTTTGCCCACCTTCAGACGAGGTCCAGGTTTGGTTGAAATATGACACACTATGTCTCCGGAATTCCTCACACAGCTTCCTCGTCTTTTTGGCGATCTCACGCTCTAGTTTGCGTTTTTGGCAAACCTCCTCCGAGGGAATTCCGCTGTATCTGTTTCAACACTGCTTTCTTCGTGGTAAATTTGTAATTTCCTCAAGGAAATCATAGTCATCATTTTGTGAAGTTTGTTTTACAACCTTTGTTTCCTCAATAAGACATTATTTTGGAAGAAATTCTTATCAGCTGTCACTACTGACTCTGATATAACATGAACAAGTGTTCCTCCACAATCGCACTCACATCAGTTATTAGGTCTTCAGTTCACTCTTTCCAGGTAGCTCGTGTACGGGCCGAGTCCAGTCAAGTAGCCCATTATTCAACGAAAGGTATCAGCGTATCTCAAACTGAGCTGCTCCTTCCTTCATCTTGACTGCCATCTGTCCTGTCGATCTGAAAAGCGTTACGAAAGTTACGTTAGTATCCAGGAAAGAGCGATGTTACTATGCCAGCGGGAGCTCCTATCTGGTGGCTTTGTAGCGGTGCATCCTGGTTGCCAGATTGCGCGTGTGATAGTTCTGAGGCTCTACATTTATCGTACAAGTCACTGTCCCATCGGCCAACCTTCTCTCGGAGGTAAAGTGTTCCTGGTAATTGATGCAGCTCTGCCATCCAGAAGTTTCTCCCTACAATCGTTCATGTAAATACAGAGGAGAAATTTAAAAAAATACAAATACTGTTTTGCACAGCTAGTCTTAAAACTGGTCAAACCTAAGAATCAGACGATGGTAATACTACAGCCTGTGGGTAGCCCCTCGAGACATCACAGAAGGATCTGTACCGTTACCTGGCTAGCGAAATCTGACTGCAGGGAAAAACTACTCATCATGCAAAGAGATTCCCATGATTAATTGAATTAATAAGTCTATCAATTTGATATCAATGACGTGCTGTGAAGCGAGGGCAAGAGAAGCATGGGTATGGTTAACGAGTTCAAGCGTTTCTTTGTTGCGGCGAGATCTTTTAACGAAATTTCAATCTCTCACCTACACAGGGAGAGATAGCCATCGAAATAAAACAGCTATATCACTGAACTTTTAAAACGATCCGTAGTATTAATCTGACAGTTACAACTCCTTAAGAGAGTTTGAAGGTGATGAGGCATCCTGTGACACAGGTAGAGCATACTGTTAGAGTCCCACCATGAGAAAGGGAGGTACCTACATTTCGCTTCAGAAGATCGAGATGAATCAACAAAACATCCCCGTTTCAGACTGGGTAAAGTGGATTTTTTTAAAGCTTGGGGGTCTATGTTGCGGACAGAATTTAAGTTACAACTGTATGTCCGAGTAGCGCCTACTTGCCTCCTAGAGGCCGCGCGGAATGGCCGTTCGGTTTGAGGTGTCATGTCACGGACTGCGCGGCCCCTCCCGCCGGAGGTTCGAGTCCTCCCTCGGGCATTGGAGTGTGTGTTGTTCTTAGCATAAGTTAGTTGAAGTTAGATTAAGTAGCGTGTAAGTCTAGAGACCAATGGCCTCCACAGTTTGGTCCCCCGTTTTTTTTCTTTTTTTTTTCCAGTGTACACATCCAGCGACCGACGAAAAACCGTGGCTTAGCCTCTAGCGATCATCGGGTACAAAGAACCCTCCAACCTGTCGCCTCTTGCCTAGAACTGCGGGGGCAAGTCTTGGCGGCGGCCTTTCGGATATCTAAATTGTGAACTAGCCAGTATGGTGGTTGAGCGGCAACATAAGCAGACGTGTTTTACTTATGAGAAGATTCAGTATGGCGAGTGTTTGCGCTGGACGATTATTCCACCTTGTAAAATGATCAGTTGACTGCTTGGTGGTCACAGTGATAGCCTCTCCAGCCACTGAGCGCATAGTATAGCTGGAGATGTGCGCGCAAGTGCCGGTGAGGCTGGAGTGTGTGGACGTTAGTAGTCCTCTTCTGGCCGGTGCGGCCAAGCCAAATCTGTTTAGTGCAAGGTGGAAATGTTTCGGTGGAGGAGGGTGCTTGTGTTCTCGAACATCGGTTCACACAATATCTCGGATATTATTAGCGCTACGATCTATTTGTCACAGAAATTTAATAATTTGATTTGCAAAATGTCTGTGTATGATTGATAAACTTTGAAAATCTGTTTTATTACGAACAATAATCATTGTATGTGAGCGTTTTAAACAATCTATTTGACTCCTGTAAATTTTTAAACAGTTAGTTTAACAGGGTACTTTAAATGGACTATTTCCCGCAATTTTTGATATCGCAGTTGCCCTAGCTCTCCCTTTGTCCCCCGCATTAGCCAATAGGAACACAGTATTCTGAGGAGAGATGAAAATATCTGTCTCCATGTTCGGACACGTTGGTTCATGTATGTGTCCGCATTAACAGAGAGTACCCACTTGAGAGAGACAGAGAGAGGAAGCGAGTCTGTAATTTCCCATCAAATGAATGCTACCAACTGATGTTTTGTTTGGGTTCACGAGATCAAAGAAGGCCTACATCTGGCCAGCGATCGGTGTTTTTTAGTATCTTGATCTGTAGTTAGGAAATAGGGCGGTTTTTGATCTCAGTGACGGCGCCCGGACAACAGACACGCGCGGTCTACCCAAAACGGCGGCTAATATACCACACTTCATTCTATTGGTCAGTGATTTCAGTTATTATGTCATGGGAATGGGGACAGGGAGTGCAGACGTGAGGTCTATCCAAGTGGGGGAGCCCTGTCTCCTGTGAACAAATTAAATAAAGAATATGAAATGCCGGCCGCGGTTGTCTAGCGGTTCTGGCGCTGCAGTCTGGAACCGCGGGACTGCTACGGTCGCAGGTTCGAATCCTGCCTCGGGCATGGGTGTGTGTGATGTCCTTAGGTTAGTTAGGTTTAAGTAGTTCTAAGTTCTAGGGGACTTATGACCTAAGATGTTGAGTCCCATAGTGCTCAGAGCCATTTGAACCATTTTTTTGAATATGAAAATTGAATTCACAATATATTATTGACGCTGATTTGATGTCATGAGATCATACTGGCACTTATTCATTCCAATTTCCAAGTGGCGGACGGAAAGGGAGGAGTCTCGTCTCCTGCAAACTGATTAAATAAAAAATATAACGCAATACATTATTGCCATTGATTTGAATTCCATATTGTGAGATCCTTCCACACCAACAGCTCAGAACACATTGTGCCTTTTTCCCACCAGTTGACATGTGTTAGAGGAGAGAGGAAGTGGTGGAGGGGAATGGTAGTGGTAGAGCAGAGGAGACAGCAGGGGAATTTCAAAGGAGGAGGAAAAGTGGCTCTGAACTGGGGAAATGTTCAAATCTGTGTGAATTCCTGAGGGACCAAACTGCTGAGGTTCATCGGTCCCTAGACTTACACACTATTTAAAGTAACTTAAACTAACTTACGCTAAGAATAACACACATCCATGTCCAAGGGAGGACTCGAACCTGGCGGGAGGGACTGCGCAATCCATGACACGGCCTGAACTTAGGAGGGATGACAAACAAGTGTCCCTTTCACCAGAGGGATAGGGAAGGAGATGACAGAAGAGTGGGTGTTTCTCAGAAGGATTGATTACCCCAGGAGTCATTAATCAGCCCTGTGTAAGTCATAAATCAATTAGCATAACAACAGATTGACAACTAACAAAACGGCCCAGAACCGTTTTATTCCATCACTGGGGAAAAGGGTAACCATCCTGATGCTCTTCAGAGCAAACTCATACACTGTGAGCTGCACAACACATTGCAGAGTCCTGCTGGTAGATGTCACCATACTGAGGAAAAAACAGACTGCCTGTAGGTGTCGATAAGATCCTCATGGATATATGCATAGTTGGGTTGATCCATTTTGTCTTTCCATCTGATGACTTAATCCAGGGAATGCCACGCAAACAATCCCCAGACCATAAGGCTCTCCCCCCTGGCAGGGACTCCTCTGATGGTTGTTGCAGGACCACATACGATAACGGCCAAATGTCCGATGGCGTATAAAACGTGATTCATCTGAAAAGGCCACCTGTTGCCACTCAGTGGACGTCCAGTTGCAGTATTGGGGTGCAAAATCCAGCCTTCGTCGCCGCTGAACAGCAGTCAGCATGGATGCATTAACAAGGTGCCTGCTGCGGAGGCTCATATGCAGTGATGTTCGCCAAGCGGTCATTGAGGAGACACTGTTGGTAGCTCCTTGGTTCACCTGGGTGGTCAGTTGCTGGACAGTTGCACATATATTCACCCACACAAATCTCCGCAGACACCGTTCACCATAGCCATCTATGGCCAGTGGTGCACCTCAGTTGCTTCGGCACCGGTTTTGGACAGCACCATTTTGTCATGCATGGTACACTTTAACCACGGTGACACGCGAACAGTTTATAAACGTACCCATTTCGGAAATGGCCCGAAAGCCAATGATCATACCCTTTTGGACGTCAGATAAATCACTCCGACTTCGCATTACGACAATGAACACTTTTTTCACATCCCTCAAAATAGCATTTTTTATTTTGTATTTTATTTATTTATTTTGTGTCACGTCTTCTGACTGGTTTAATGCAGCGAGCCATGAATTCCTGTCCGGTGACTACCACTTCATCTCTGAGAGCATCCACCCTACGTCCTCAATTATTTGCTGGAAGTATTTCACTCTCTGTCTACCTCTGCAGTTTTTACCCCCTACAGCACCCTCTAGTACCATGCCTGATGTCTTTAGAGATTTATTATCATCGTATCCCTTCTTCTTGTCAATGTTTTCCATACATTCCTCTTTTCGCCAATCCTGAGGAGAAGCTCCTCATCCCTTACCTTATTGGCCCATCTAATTTTCAACTCTCTTCCGTAGCACCAAATCACAAATGCTTCGAGTCTCTTCCATTTCGCTTTTCTCACTGTCCATGGTTCACTATGATAAAACGTTGTGCACCAAACACATACTGTCAGAAATTTCTTCCTCAAATTAAGGCCTACATTTGATACTAGCAGATTTATCTTGCACAGGAATGCCCTATTTGCCAGTGCCTCTTATGTCCTCCTTGCTCAATCCGTCATTGGTTATTTTGCTGCCTAGGTAGCACAACTCCTTAACTTCGTTTGTGATCACCAATTCTGATATTAAGTATCTCACTGTTCTCGTTTCTGCTACTTCCCATCACTTTCATCTTTTGTCGATTTAATCTCAGTCCATATTCTGTACTCATTGGGCTGTTCATGCCATTGTCGTCAATGAATCTTATCATTAATATCCTTTCACCTTGAATTTTAATCCGACCCTTGAACTTTTCTTTTATTTTCGCCATTGCTTCTTCTGCGTACAGACTGAACAGTAGGCGTGAAAGACTACATCTCTGTCTTGCACCATTTCTAAACCGTGCACTTGCTTGTTGGTCTTCCAGTCTTACTTTTCTCTCTTGGCCCTTGTACATATAATATATTACCAGTTTATCGCCATGATTTACGCCACAGAATTTCAAACATCTTGCACCGTTTTACATTGTCGAACGCTTTTTCCAGGTCAAGACACGTGTCTTGATTTTTGTTCAGTCTTGCTTCCTTTATCATCGGCAACGTCAGAACTGCCTCTCTGTTACCTTTACGTTTTGTAGTCTAACAGATCCTCAATTTTATAGTGATTGCTAAAAGCGATAATAATTTTAACCAGAAGGAGAAAGGTGCGAAACCGAATAAAATATAGGTCTAGTGCTGGCAAATATTTGTACCAGTTCCCCACCATGAGGTGATGGCAATAGCGGGAGACAGCAGCCCCAACGGCTGATTGCGCTCGTATTTGGAAACATGTGACGTCATGCTTATGTGCTAGGGAACACGGAAAAAAAATTCAATTTCAGTTTGTAACGTGTCAGGGTGTGCGAAGGACCGTCTTAGGATTCACAACACCGCTTGAAGACGTTCTCGGCCGATAGAGAAGAATCGTTACGTTTCTCCCAGAAATTCATTCGTTCACAGCGTAATACCTGGAATACCTAAATATATATGAACTCAACAGACGGAAAAATCCACCTTTCGAAGCACAACGAAAGCGAATATGATCGTCTCTAAAACAGTCTGAAAGAAAAGTGGGGAACCAGCAGCGTCAGTCCTCATTCCACCTTCCACTCCAAACATTTTGGCATGCGTAAACTTTTAACACAGAACATACTAAACCCTTTTACCCTTCATTCCACCTTCCACACCAAACATTTTGGCGTCCGTACTCTTTTAACACAGAACATACTAAACTCTTTTACTCTTCATTCCACCTTCCACACGAAACATTTTGGCGTCCGTACTCTTTTAACACAGAATATTCCAAACTCTTTTGTCCTGTCTCACTTTGAACTCAAGCCTTCACACTCTGGGTCTCCTTCTCACCGGCATGTCTATATATGCATCTCTGCCACTCTATCCTTTTTCTCCCATTGGTTTACAGTACATCTTATTGCTACTGTCTCCTTTCTCAGTTCAAAAAAAAATGTTCAAATGTGTAGGAATTTCTAAGGGACCGAACTGCTAAAGTCATAGGCCCTAGACTTACAACCACTTAAACTAACTTACGCTAAGAACAACACACACACCCATGACCGAGGGAGAACTCGAACCTCCGGCGGGTCGAGCAGCGCAATTCGTGACACGGCGGCTCTAACCGCGCGGCCACACCGCACAAATTCCTTTCTAAATTACACCTCCCTCGGCAGAAATTCTGAGCGGAGGGAGGGTTTTCCCATACCCACCAGTCTAAAAACTTCGGTCCAAAAAGCGCCCTCCCCTATACCTATGTTATGACGTGTACCAGTCTGGAATGTTTCAGACACCCCCTCCCCCCCCCCCCCTTCTCGAAGTCAATTCAATGTATGGATGCTACCCATCTGCATTTTTCATTCACACTGTCTCCTCTCTCTTTTGGTGTAACTTCTTCTGTATCTCCCAATCTCTCTTTCTTTTTTTCTGCCACTATTTCTCACTGACCATCAACATCTGCCCTCTCTTTGGCTATTATGTTCACCCACCTCTTTCTGTCACTGCGACTTTCTCTCTCCCACTGTCACTGTCTCCCCTGTCTTTCTCTCCCACTGGCATTGTCTCTTCTCTCTCCCACCATCATTGCCTCTCTGCTACTCCCTTACAGGTCTGGATTGGGTTGTTTGGGGGAGGGGAACAAACAGCGAGGTCATCGGATTGGGGAAGGACGGGAAAGGAAGTCGGTCGTGCCCTTTCAAAGGAACCATCCCGACATTTTCCTGAAGCGATTTAGGGAAATAATGGAAACTATATATGACGGTAATATCTGTTCCCGAAAGAACAGTTACCGTGGATGACCATGCAGCTTTGCTAGAAATGAAATGATAATTAAATGGACACCCTAGCTGCAAACAGGCGTTGATGTACTTCGTGGGGACATGTTGAAAATGTGTGCCCCGACCGGGACTGGAACCCGGGATCTCCTACTTACATGGCAGACGCTCTATCCATCTGAGCCACCGCGGGCACAGAGGATAGTACGTCTGCAGGGACTTATCCCTTGCACGCTCCCCGTGAGGTCCACATTCTCAACATGTCGACACCACTACATTCGTAGTGCGCCTAATATGTCCCCAATGAAGTACATCAACGCCTGTTTGCAGCTAGGGTGTCTATTTAATTATCATTTCATTTCTAGGAAAGCTGCATGGTCATCCACGGTAACTGTTCTTTCTAGAACAGATACTACCGTCATATATAGTTAAAATATGGCTTCCCGGCCATTGACCTTCTTGTGCGAACGCACACGCTATGCCCGAACTCGTACGGGACTTGGTAGATTAATCTGCCACGAGTATATGGCTTCCCGGCCATTGACCTTCTTGTGCGAACGCACACGCTATGCCCGAACTCGTACGGTACTTGGTAGATTATTCTGCCACGAGTAATGAGTACGATGGGCAAACATCTATTAGGCGCACAACGAATGCAGTGGTGTGGACATGTTGGGAATGTGGATCTCACGGGGAGTGTGCAACGGATAAGTCCCTGCAGACGCACTATCCTCTGTGCCCGCGGTGGCTCAGATGGGTAGAGCGTCTGCCATGTAAGCAGGAGATCCCGGGTTCGAGTCCCGGTCGGGGGCACACATTTTCAACATGTCCCCAATGAAGTACATCAACGCCTGTTTGCAGCTAGAGTGTCCATTTAATTATCATTTCAAATAATGGAAAATATAAATCAGGATGGCCGGACGCTGGATTGAACCGTCGTCCTCCCGAATGCGAGTCCAGTGTGCTAACCACCGCACCACCTCGCTCAGTTCTCTTACAGCCAATAACAGCGAATATGTTCTCACGTCAAAATTTTTGATAAGGATGGAGGAAATAGGATTGAGGCTGCTACTTTCCAACTTTTCTGTTAAGAAACTTTTAAAGAGGATCGTATTTGCCGGCTTTGAGCTCAGACAGGAGCACTTTTCTCCTCGTTCCTTCCTTTTTCCTGCTACAGCAAATTATGTTGTCTATATATAAGAAATTCTATAGGTGAGTAAATTTTTGACAGTTTATTTATATACTTAGAGATATTTATATTCTTAGACAAATATCAACAATAAAATAATTACGAATAACATAATGTTAACACAATATTGTCTGTTTTACATTTTTATGCATCCTTTACTCATCGAGCGTAATTAATCAAAAACACGCAGCTTGTGACTAGTATCTCAAAAGAATAAGAATACATTAGAAATATTTTACCGAATTTGCAGTCTTCCCAGTGTCACACGATTTTGTGCAGTCAGCTTAGTTCTTTTCAAACGTGTTAAGACCCTTTTTGTCACTGAAGTACCACTTTGAACGTATTTGTAGAAGTATGACTTTTCCGTTCTACACAGAATGCGATTCATAAAGTTTTCTCGGTGAAAAAACGCTGATTAAAAACATAGTTTGGTGAGCTCAGAACCCTTAGGATAACCCTAGGACCTTTGCCATGAGTTCACTACGTCAGTAAAACCACATTTACGCCTCGTACAGGGTGTTACTGCCATATTTTTCGTGCAAATATACGATAAATTTGAACCTCTGGATGTCGGTAACGGATAATGGTCGAAAAATGTTTTAAGGTTCCACGAGAATATCTACTGAAGAACATACAGCAAAACTTTCTACTATATGCCATGAATAAAAATACAGCCGAATACACAACCGCTACCATTCGTACCCAAAAAAATGATGGTTTTTCGGGGTTTTCCCAGGAACCACCAACGAATAAATGGTGCTTTTACAGTGAGGTGACAAAACTCATGGACTACTTCGTAATATCGTGCCCGACCTTTTGCCTGCGTAGTGCAGCAACTCGACATGGTATAAACTCAACAAGTCGTTTGAAGTCCCCTACGGAAATGATGAGCAGCGTTGTCTCTATAGCCGTCCATAATTGCAAAAGTGTTGCTGGTGCAGGATTTTGTGCACGAACTGACCTTAAATATTCTAGGGGATTCATGGGCGATCTGGATGGCGAAGTATCCAACTGCCTACAATGTTCTTCAAACCAACAGCAAACAATTGTGATTCGGTGACATGGCGTTCTGTCGCCCATAAAAATTCAATCGTTGTTTGGGAACCATGAATGACTGAAAATGATCTCCAGGTAGCCGAACATAACCATTTTCAGTCAATGATCCGTTCAGACTGACCAGAGGACCAAGTCCATTCCCAGTTAACACAGCCCACACCATTATGGAACCACCACCCACTTGCACAGTGCCTAGTTGACAACTTGGGTCCATGGTTTTGTGGTGTCTGTGACATGCTCAAACACTACCAACAGCGCTTACCAACTGAAATCGGAACTCATCTAACAGCCCACGATTTTCCAATCGTCTAGGGCCCAACCGATATGGTCACGAGCTGAGGACAGGCACGGCCTCCGATGTCGTCCTGTTGGCAAAGGCACTCGCGTCGTTCTTCTGCAGCCATAGCCCATTAACGCCAAATTTCACCGCACTGCCCTAACAGATACGTTCGTCGTACGCCCCATATTGATTTTTGAGGTTATCTCACGCAGTGTTTTTTGTCTGTTAGCACTGACAACTCCTCGCACACTCCGCTCCTCTCGGTCCTTAACTGAAGGCTGTCGGCCACTGTGTTGGCCATGCTGAGAGGTAATGAGCGAAATTTGGTGTTCTCGGCACACTCTTGACACTATTGGTCTCGGAATATTTAGTTCGATAACGATTTCCGATTATGGAAATGGAAGAGGACGTACATGAAGATGAGATGGGAGATATGACACTGCGTGAAGAATTTGACAGAGCACTGAAAGACCTAAGTCAAAAAAACTCCTCAGGAATAGACAGAATTCCATTAGATCTACTGATAGCCTTTGGATAGCTAGTCACGACAAAACTCTACCACCTGGTTAGCAAGATGTATGAGACAGGCGAAATACCCCCAGACTTCAAGTAGGATATAATAATTCCAATCCCAAAGAAAGCAGGTGTCGACAGGTGTGAAAATTACCGAACTATCAGTTTCATAAGTCATGGCTGCAAAATACTAACACGAATTCTTTACAGGTGAATGGAGAAACTGGTAGAAGCCGACCTCGGGGAAGATCAGTTTGGATTCCGTAGAAATGTTGGAACACGTGAGGCAATACTGACCCTACGATTTATCTTAGAAGATAAATTAAGGAAGGGCAAACCTTCGCTTCTAGCTTCTGACAAATTTGTCTGGAATACTCTCTTTAAAATTCTGAAGGTGTCAGGGGTAAAATAGACGGAGTGAAAGGCTATTTACAATTTGTACAGAAACCAGAAGGTTATAAGAGTCGAGGGACACTAAAGGGAAGCAATGGTTGAGAAGGAAGTGAGACAGGATTGTAGCCTACCTCTGATGTTATTCAATCTGTATATTAAGCAACCAGTAAAGGAAACAAAAGAAAAATTTTGAGTAGGAATTAAAATCCATGGAGAAGAAATAAAAACGTTGAGGTTTGCCGATGACATTGTAATTCAGTCACAGACAGCAAAGAATCTGGGAGAGCAGTTTACCGGAATGGACAATGTCTTGAAAGGAGGATATAAGATGAACATCAATAAAAGCAAAACGAGGATAATGGAACGTGGTCGAATGAAGTCAAGTGATGCTGAGAGAATTAGATTAAGAAATAAGGTAATAGATGAGTTATGCAGAATAACTGATGGTCGAAGTAGAGAGGATATAAAATGTAGGCTGGCTATGGCAGGGATAGCGTTTCTGAAGAAGAGAAATTTGTTAACATCGAGTATAGATTCAAGTGTCAGGAAGTCTTTTCTGAAAGTATTCGCGTGGAGTGTAGCCATGTATAGAACTGAAAACTGGACGATAAGCAGTATAGACAAGAAGAGAATATAAGCTCTCGAAATGTGGTGCTACAGAAGAATGCTGAAGATTAGATGGGTAGATCACGTAAGTAATGAGGAGGTACTTACTAAAATCGGGGAGAAGAGGAAATTGTGGTACAACCTGACTAAAAGAAGGGACAGAATGGTAGGACACGTTCTGAGCCACCAAGGAATCACCAATTTAGTACTGGAGGGAATCATGGAGGATAAAAATCGTAGAGGTAGCCCAAGAGATGAATACGCTAAGCAGATTTAGAAGGATGTACGTTGCAGTAGTTACTCGGAGATGAAGAAGCTTGCACAGGATAGAGTAGCATGAAACCAGTGTCTGGACTGAAGACCACAACAACAACGATTTCCGAAATGGAATAACTCATACGTCTAGCTCCAACTACCATTCTGTGTTGAATGTCTGTTAGTTAACGTTCTGCATCCACAATCACGTCGGAAACGTTTTCACATGAATCACATGTGAGCAAATGACAGCCCCGTCAATGCACTGCCCTTTTACACCTTGTGTAGGTGACACTACCGCTATCTGTATACTTGCGTATCGCTATCGTATGACTTCTGTCACGTCAGTGTATAAGCCACCTAAGTTCCACCCTAGGCCACACGTACTGCAAAAGAACTAACCGATTTGCTCAATTTCCTGAGAGGCTGGGAGAAATCTGTAGTGTTTAAATTTTGACACTTTACTGCAGGATAGCTACAGTATGCCCGTGTGCCCGGTAGGTATACAGACGATCGTTAGGTCAAGGGCTTTAAAAAACACTAGACTCCACACCTCTATGTGGAATAGGACCCGAGATACGATCGCCTGAAAAAACACATTTTCGCGCGCGGCCTTTTAGAACACATTGGTACTGCGCACGGTCGTATACGGTCCGATTCCTTGTGTACTTACATCACGTCGGGTTGTTTCGCTGCAAGGACAGGTATTCGGGAAAGAGAATCGATCCTGAGAAGGTGTTGAGGCCGGCAAATAATGGCAGAATTGCTTACTCTGTTAACGGGCAGATGTCTGCCGTTGCAGGTGACGCAGAAGACGGCGTGCTGTACGCCGCTGGTGAGAATTTGGGGCAGGCAGGCAAGTAGCCGAGGGCGGCCTTGATCAATACCTGTCGGTGGGGGCGGTGGCGGTGGCTGGCACCCTTGGTGGCAAGCAGGCAAGTGGTGGGCCGTGAGGGTGGGAGAGACACGGAGGGGTCGGTGTTCCGCATTCAGTCGTATTGCAACCAACAAGAGGAAGTTTAGGCTTCGACGTTGCGTCGCTCATTAGCCACTGTGCGCAAAATCAGAATTGGAAGGATGGGAAACTAAATCCTCCATGTCCGTGTCTTTTTCAGAGGAACCATCCAGACGTTGGGCTTAAGCGACTTTGGGGCACCGCGGAAAACCTAAACCTGGATGGCCAGACGGGGATTTGACCCCGGTACACCAGCTGTTGCAATAGCAACGAACCTCTCGGCGCTATTGCAGTGAAGTGGCTCCTTCATTTCACTAGTTCAGTCGTAAAAACTAGCGGAAATTACAGGTGTCACTATGTAATTGTTTAACGAAGCTGCTCGTATACACTGCCTGACAACAAACGCGAAGCAACCAGGAGACATGGTCGGATGTCAGTATAATTTTTTACTCGCACACACCATCGGATGTAATGTAAATGATTGTTGTTGTAGTCTTCAGACTGAAGACAAAGTTGACGCAGCTGTTCGTGCTACTATATCCTGTGCAAGCCTCTTCATCTGTAAATAACAGCCGGCCGTTGTGGCCGAGCGGTTCTAGGCGTTTTAGTCCGGAACCGCGCTGCTGCTACGGTCGCAGGTTCGAATCCTCCCTCGGGCATGGATGTGTGTGACATCCTTATGTTGGTTAGGTTTAAGTAGTTTTACCTCATATGTTAACTCCCATAGTGCTTAGAGCCATTTGAGCCAATCTGTGAATAACAGTGCAACTTACAGCTTTCTTAATCTGCTGACTGTTTTCATCTCTCTGTCTCCGTCTACGATTTTACTCCACTCCCCCTCAGACATCCCTTCAACACTAAATTCTGATTCCTTGCTGTCTTCCCTTCTTCAAGTTATGCCGCAAATTTCTTCTCCCCCCAGTTCCATTCAGTATCTCCTCATTAGTTACCAATCTATCTGTGTAATTTTCAGCAGTCTTCTGTAGCATCACATTTCAAAAGCCTCCGTTCCCTATTTTCTAAACAGTTTATCGTCCATTTCTGAGGCGTCAAGGGATCACCAATTTAGTACTGGAGGGCAGCGTGGAGGGTAAAAATCGTAGAGGGAGACCAAGAGATGAATACACTAAGCAGATGCAGAAGGATGTAGGCTGCAGTAGGTACTGGGAGATGAAGAAGCTTGCACAGGATAGAGTAGCATGGAGAGCTGCACCAAACCAGTCTCAGGACTGAAGACCACAACAACAACAGCAACATCGTCCATATTTCATTTCCATGCAAGGATACACTCCAGACAAAAAGCTCTGGAAAAGATTTTGTAGTACTTAAATCTATATTCGAAGTTAACAAAATTCTCTCCTTCAGAAACGCCTTTCTTATCATTGCCAGTCTATATTTCATATCCTCTCTACTTCGGCCATCATCAGTTTCTTTGGTGCCCAAACAGCAAACACCGTCAACGTTACCGTCGCACTGTACTCCTTCTCCAAGTCCGTCTCTTCAGGGGTGCTTTCGGCCCCGACTTCATTTTTATCGACGAGAGTGCGCGACCACACTGAACTGCGCAAGTGGAGTAGTTCCTGAAACAAGAGGGTAACAGTGGATAGACAGACCTGCCCCATCCCCGACTTAGATCCCGTCGAGCAAGTGTGGGATGCGTTGGGAAGACGTATTGCACGAGCGACCACTCAAAAGTCGTCAACTGCACTGGTGGAGAAATGGAACTCACTACCACAAGAACTCCTTGCTAACCTTGTGGCCAGCAAGGGAGCCCGTTGCAGAGCAAGCATTGCCGTCCGTCGTGATCACAATTTATCAAGAACCAAGTCCCTACTGTCCAGAGGACAATCAAAAATCTCGGTGGGTTCAATTTAATTATTGTCTTTTGAATAAAAGTGTTATTTCTGTTCGTCTCATTGTTTATTCCTTTGTTACCTTCTGTACTATGTTGTAGCAGTTCTTTCTATGTTTTATCGAGCTATGTATAAGAAGTTACTGTCGTTCTTAAGCTTGCACTTCAGTGTACATATCCCTAGGTAAGTTGGATAGGGAATCATTGGACCTCTTCCGGTATCAACCATTCTGATAATTGCCTGATGGAGATTTTTAACCCATTTCCTCGCAGTACACGAAGCCATGTGGGAACCAGAATCCTGCCTTAAAAACAGCACTGTCAAACACAGTGTGACAAACATAAATTAATGTAACCGACTAACAATCAATTTGGCGACAAGAGGCTGGGGGAATCATTAATGAGTTACTTGGGAAGCGCAAAAACCGCAACTGAGTAGGGAAGTAGGGCGGCGGAGTGTGGGGGTGCACAAGGTTTAGCGTTGTGAGAGACCACGTCATTGTTAATACCTCAGTTTCTAAATTTCTGCCACCCTAAAACGGACCATCAGCCAGAATTAACGGTACATGCAGTTGTCCCAGAAGGAGGTTGGAACTGGCCCTTCTTTGTCGCATACCAATGACGATCATTGTTTACCTTCTGCATGTCACTAGTTTTCAACAAAATTAAATTAGCAATAGTATGTTCTTTTCCATACCACACACGACATCTCATTTTTAATTGCCTTCGTGATACTTAGCACTCATTAACATTCAATAGTCTTCTGGCAGCCTTTCACTTGTTTAGCGCATAATTTTTTTGTTTATATTATGTGATTAATTGGAGAGATAATGCTACTAATCAATAGCTCGTAGCGTTTGAAAGATTACATTTAAATTCAACGGCAAATACATTCCAAGCTGCCACTGTTAAGGTCTCACACAAGCAACTACTTAGTTTAATATATAGTAATTAAGTTAAAGTATTGGAAGTAATTTACCTACAAATCATGGTTATCATGCATGGAAAGGCGTCAGTAGAACTACGTCGTTTAACTGTAAATACAAATTTATCGGCTGTTATTTATGCAAAGCCGGCAAGAAGTATAAAGGAGCATTACTGAAAGGATATCACCGTCGTCCTCATCATCATCGTCGTCGTCATCGCTATAATCATCACTAGCATCGTCGCCGGCCGAAGTGGCCGAGCGGCTCTAGGCGCTTCAGTCTGGAACCGCGCGACCGCTATGGTTGCAGGTTCGAATCCTGCCTTGGGCATGGATGTGTGTGATGTCCTTAGGTTAGTTAGGTTTAACTAGTTTTAAGTTCTAGGGGACTAATGACCGCAGAAGTTGAGTCCCATAGTGCTCCGAGCCATTTGAACTAGCATCGTCACACACTTGGAATCCACTTCTTGAATTCTCCATGCTGTATGCTTCTCCTTCAGCTATATTCATTCATGTTGTACCTTCATGTTTTATAACATTACGTCGATTTCTCGGAATTTTTTTATGTCACGGAAACCAGCAAAATAGTTTCTTGGGCTGTCTGCCATCGATCCAGCAGGACTCATGATCTGCATGCCATCATTTCCATTATTTTTTTTTAATTTTTGCGGGGTGGCCGAGTGGTTCTAGGCGCTTCAGTCCGGAGCCGCGCGACTGCTATGGTCGCAGTTTCGAATCCTGCCTCGGGTATGGATGTGTGTGATGTCCTTAGGTTAGTCAGGTTTAAGTAGTTCTAAGTTCTAGAGGACTGATGACCTCAGATGTTAAGTCCCATAGTGCTCAGAGTAATTTGAACAACTTTTTTTTAATTTTTGAGGTATCAGTCTTCTGAATTGTTTGATGCGGGCCTCCACGAATTACTCTCCTGTGCCAACTTCTTCATTTCAGAGAAACACTTGCAACCTACATCCTCAATTATTTGCTGAATGTATTCCGATCTCTGTCTTCTTCTACAGTTTTTGCCCTCTACGGCTCCCTCTAGTACCATGAAAGTCAATACCTCATGTCTTAACAGATGTCCTATCACTCTGTCCCTTCTTCTTGTCAGTGTTTTCCACTCCGATTCCGCGCAGAATCTCCTGACCTAATCAGTCCAACTAATTTTCAACATTCGTCTGTATCCCCACATCTCAAATGCTTTGATTCTCTTCTCTGACGGTTTTCCCACAGTCCATGTTTTCCTACCATACACTTCTGTACTCCAGACGTACATTCCCAGAAATTTCTTTCTCAAATTAAGGCCTATGTTTGATACAAAGAGACTTCTCTTGGCCAGGAATGCCCTTTTTGCCAGTATTAGTTTGCTTTTGATGTCCTCCTTGCTCCATCCGTTATGTGTTATTTTGCTGCCTAGGTAGCAGAATTCCTTAACTTCATCTACTTCGTGACCATCAATCCTGATGTTAAGTTTCTCGCTGTTCTCATTTCTGCTACTTCTCATTACTTTCGTCTTTTTTCGATTTGCTCTCAGTCCGTATTGTATACTCATTAGATTTTTCATTCCATTCAGCAGATCACGTATTCTTCTTCACTTCCACTCAGGATAGCAATGTCATCAGCGAACCGTATCACTGATATCCTTTCGTCTGGAATTTTAATTCTAATCCTGAACCTTCTTTTTATTTCCATCATTGCTTCTTCTATGTACAGATTAAACAGTAGGGGCGAAAGACTACATCACTGTCTTACACCGTTTTTAATTCGAACACTTCGTTCTTGGTATTCCACTCTCTCTTGGCTCCTGTCCATATTGTATATTACCCGTCTCTCCCTATAGGCCGCGCGGTGTAGCCGCGCGGTCTCAGGCGCCTTGCCACGGTTTGTTCGGCTCCCCCCGACTGAGGTTCGAGTCCTCCCTGGAGCATTAGTATGTGTGTGTTGTCCTTAGCGTAAGTTAAGTTTTTCTCGGAATTTCGAGCATCTTGAACCATTTTACACTGTCGAACGCTTTATACAGATCGACAAATCCTATGATCGTGTCTTGATTTTTCTTTAGTCTTGCTTCCATTATCAGCAGCAACTTCAGAATTGCCTCTCATGCCTTTACCTTTCCTAAAGCTAAATTGATCGTCGTGTTGCACATCCTTCGTTTTCTTTTCCATTCTTCTGTATATTATTCATGTCAGCAACTTCTGAGCTCTTAAGTTGATTGTGCTATAAATCATCTGTCAGCTCTTGCAGTCTTCGGAATTGTGTGAATGATATTTTTCTGAAAGTCAGATGGTACGTCACCAGACACATGCATACTACACACCGACGTGAAAAGACATTTTGTTGCCACTCCCCCCCCCCCCCCCATTTATTTTAGAAATTCTGATGGAATGTTATCCGTCCCTTCCCCCTTATTTGATCTTAAGTCCTCGATTCTAATATTGGATCCTCTATCTTCATATCGACTCCTGTTTCTTCTTGTATCACATTAAACAAATCTTCCCCCACATATAGGCTTTCACTGTATTCTCGTCATCTATCCTATCTCTCCTCTGCATTTAGCAATGCAATTCCCGTTGCACTCATAATGTTGCCACTCTTCCTTTTAACGTTACCGAGGGTTGTTTTGACTTTCCTGTATGCTGAGTCTGTCCTTCCGACAGTCAATTCTTGAACGATTTCTTCACATTACTCATGCAGCTATTTCGTCTCAGCTTCCCTGCACTTCCTATTTATTTCACTCCTCAGCTACTTGTATTTCCGTATTCCTGAGTTTCCCGTAACATTTTTGTACTTCCTCCTTTCATCTACCAATTGAAGTATTTCTTCTGTTACCCATAGTTTCTTCGCAATTACCTTCTTTGCACCTATGTTTTTCTTTCCAACTTCTATAATGGCACTTTTTAGAGATGTCCATTCCTCTTCAATCGTACTGCTTGCTGAAATATTACTTATTGCTGTATCCATAGCTTTAGAGAATTTCAAGCCTATCTCGTTATTCCTTAGTAGTTCCGTATCCCACTTGTTTGCGTATTGATCCTTCCTGACTAATGTCAAACTTCAGCCTACTCTTCATCACTACTATACTGTGATCTGAGTCTATATCGGCTCCTTGGTACGCCTTACAATGCAGTATCTGATTTCGGAATCTCTGTCAGACCATGATGTAATCTTCTAGTATCACCCGGCCTTTCCCAAGTATACCTCCTCCTCTTGTGATTCTTGAACAGAGTATTCGCTATTACTTGCTGAAACTTGTTACAGAACTCAATCAGTCTTTCTCATCTCTCATTTCTTGTCCGAAGCCCCTATTCTCCTGTAACCTTTTCTTCTACTCCTTCTCCTACAACCGCATACCAGACGTCCATGACTATTAAATTGTCGTCTCCCTTTACGTACTGTATTACCCTTTCAGTATCCTCATATACTTTCTCTATCTCTTCATCTTCAGCTTGCGACGTCAGTATCCATACCTGAACTATCGCTGTCGGTGTTGGTTTGCTATCGATTGTGATAAGAACAACCCTATCACGGAATGTTCTGCCCTACCTTCCTATTCATAACGAATCCTACTCCCGTTATACAATTTTCTGCTGCTATTGATATTACCCTATACTCACCGGACCAGAAATCCTTGTCTTGTTTCCATTTCACTTCACTGACGTCTACTGTATCTAGGTTGAGCCTTTGCATTTCCCTTTTCAGCTTTTCTAGCTTCCCTACCACGTTCAAGCTCCAACGCCCCGACTCACAGAAAGTTTTCCTTTCGCTGGTTATTGAGTCTTTTTCTCAAGGTCACCTTCATCTTGGCAGTCCCCTCCCGGAGATCAGAATTGGGGACTGTTCCAGAATCTCTTGCCAATGGAGAGATCATCATGACACTATTTCAGTTAGAGGCCACATGCCTTGTGGACACACGTTATTTGTCTTTAATGAAGTGGTTTCCATTGCCTTCTGCATCCCCATGCCGTTGATCACAGCTGATTCTCCCTAGGCCAAGAGAGTGCCCTGAACCTACGTCCACTCCCTCCGCGCTCTTTGACTAGGACGTTGCCAGCATGAGGATGGCTTATGCCGGAAGTCTTCGGCCACCAGTGCTGATTATTAATCAAAATTTAAGCTGAGGCGGGTTTTGAACCCTAGACCGAGGACATTTTGGTTCCTAATCAAAGACACTAATCCTCTTTTGCTTTTTTTGAGGGACCTTCCCGCCTCACAAAGTGAGGAATGGGGGAAAAGTGGGCAGGGGTCCAGGGGTCGAAACCCGAAGTCTGCCCAGCATGTCACGTTCCCACCCTCCGGGAACCTAGGAAACGTGGAGTAGAGATAAAATTAACATCGTTAATTTATTTATTTTCCTCTTCTTTCTTTTTTATTTTTGTTTATTTATTTTTTGACATTAATACCACAGAGAATAGGAGGAATGCGTAGTCGCAAGGAGACTATCAACGTATGGTTTTACCGGAGAAAACATTCCGATGTCCAGAGAGTATATCGGTTATAAGTCTGGAAGAGGCTGGGATCAACTACTCATGACAGGAACATCCCAGCTCTGGGGTGGATTAAGGACGACACTGTAAAGGAAATTGCAGAAAAAAATGTCTGTATTTTGGGTTTAGGACAGCTGCACAATGGCGTTCATTAAGGAACTGCCAAGAATCAAGGATACTTTTCTCGCCATCTGCAAACAAGTAGTGTGCTACGTGTCCATAAATCCACTTCACAAAGTTCGTCTTCGCTTACGGGAAGTACTCCGCGTCCGGAAACGAAGCAGTTGAGTAGGTATCTGATGAGTCGTACAGGTAACTAGGGACAACGTCTGTCGCACCAAGAACCAGACACCTCTTGTCGATCTGCACACCAGGCGGTACCCGCCTGTGTCCATAACATCACAATCGACACGCAACGGGGTGTCTGCGAGGCGAATTCTGTGAAGGAGTGACCGGCATACTTGCTTCCCATTGTTAGTAAGGTACCATGCAGACTGCGCGTCGGTGTCAAGATAAGGAGCGCACACCGACAGCCAAACGGCACGCCAGGCGACGTCAGGAAGCTTCCCTTCAACGACATTCGATGACCTGTGCTGCTGAGGGGAAACGATAGATCGCTTTCGTGGATGTCAGTTGCGCCGGCAGTATGACCGTAGGGACGTAGCTCAGTTCAAGTAAAAAGTGGCTGAGCTAAAAGAAGGGCGGCGGGACTTCCAAAAGATGGATTGGTGCTGAGAGAGAGTGTGGTGCAAGGGCCTCCACCAATACGCTGGTAAGACACATAGGACTACGGCGCCACAACGTCTTGTGAGAGTCAATGAAAAGGTCTACCACCCTGTCAGACACGTGATACAGACCTAAACCGCCCCTGCATCGCGGGAGAGTGAGAGTTCCGTACCTTACCTTGAACAGCAAGCCGTGGAAAACAAACTAACGCAATGCCGCTAGCATGCGGCGGGTCACGGAGGTCGGAATAGGAAGTGTCTGTGCCACGTGGGGGATACATGACGCCAAATATACATTTACGTATTCTGTGCGCTGCAGAAGACCGAGTGCTCGTAAAAGGTGATCTAAGAGCCCAGCTCGTTGTTGGGAAAGTAGAAGTTGACAGTTGAAGGCAATCGTTCGTCATAGATCACTTACGAAATAGAGTCCTAAACATCGGATAGTATCAGCTACACGCAAAGGAGCAACACTGTTCACAGGAAGCCCCGCACGTATAGCCATGGCGCTCGATTTGCGGACGTTAAGGCAGCCACCAGAAGCTTCGCCCTAGGTGGTAATCCATGCCAGTCACTCTATGACCTCAGCAACGCTACGAAGAGCGATGACGAGATCATCTGCATAAGCCGTGCAGCTGAATACGGGGTCACCTGGAAACAGCCCACAGAGGCGTTGACCGATGTCGCAGAGCAACAGTTCCATGGCGAAAGCATACAGCAGTGCAGTGAGCGGGCAGCCTTGACGCACTGATCGACGGATCAAGATGGACGGAGTAAGACGGCCATTGTAGAGTACACGAGACGTAGCTCCACGAAGAAGGCTCATCACGACGTCGACGGTAGTACCAGGGTAGCCCATTTTGCGGAGCACCCCTTCCAGGTAGTCGTGATTGACCCCATCGAACGCTGGCTGAAGTCAAGAGCTGCCAAAAATCCAGGCATACGGCGAGCGTGAGCAAGAGCGATTATGTCCCGATAATGGCAGTGCGGATGTTACTGGCACCTCCCAAAGAAGTTTGGTAAGGCGAAACCACATTCCGTTTAAGCTGCGCATCCAACTGCCGGGTACAGATCTTTGTGTCGCTCTTGAGTAACGTCAAGAGGTGCTAATTGCGTATCAGTGAGGTACCCCGAGGCTTGTGGATGGGAATGAGGAAACCATCAAGGAAACCGTTTGGAATCGGTGCCAAAGGTGACTTAAGGTCCTGGCAAATTTCCGTCCACACTGGCGCCAGAAGGGGACGACATGTCCTATAAAACTCCAGTGGTAGGCCATCAGGACCAGACGACCTATTAGTAGAATCCGCCTGGATAGCGTCATGGACTTCGTTCTCCGTCACTTTAGCAATCAGATCCAAGAGCGCATCCACTGGAACCGAGCCAAAGGAGAATCTGGAGACCGCCGTAATTTTGGCAAGGCGGTGACGTTGTTCAAGGTACAGCATAACATAATGTGCATGGTGGGCAGATCCGATACCCCCTGGGGTATCAAACCGCTGCCCTTCATTGGTCGTAAGAACAGTAATCAAATTCCACCGACGGTGGCGTCGTTCCGCTATGACATGGTACATAGATGGACGCTCTTGCACTAACCTATCGTGAGTGCGGGCTCTGACCATGGCTCCTTCAAGGTGACGGCCAGAGAGGGATGTGAGCTGTGCCTTGATACGATTCACCATCGCCTGGTGCTCTGGCGAATACGGCATCGTACCACACTCTCGGAGAATGGTGAAATATAATTCCAGAGTTCGTCGCCGACACGCCGCGACCTCCCTTCTGTAACCAGTCAAGGCCTTGCGGAGGGCAGGCTTTTCAGAGAGCACCCACCAAGACAGGGCAGTCTGATAGGCATCACGACGTCGACGACAAGCTGCCCACGTGGTCTAGATGAGCTGCTGGCAGTCGAGTGAAGTAATCTGGATCGTGTTCAGTTTCCATAGTCCACGGCCGTGCCACACCCTTTGGCGGCAGAGATTGATGGCGCAGATATATACATCATGGTTAGGAAACGCAAAGGATCAGACTTCAGCAGCCTGCATCCAACTGACAATATCGCGGGAGATGTAAACACGGTCGAGGCGGTTGAAAATACGTTCGCAATGAACATACTCCCAAGAATCCACTAGGCTGAAGAATTGTCGCTAGCACCGCCCACGGAGAGTGACGTAGTAGTTGGTGTGGTGTCACCGCTAGACACCACACTTGCTAGGTGGTAGCTTTAAATCGGCCGCGGTCCATTAGTACATGTCGGACCCGCGTGTCGCCACTGTGTGATCGTAGACCGAGCGCCACCACACGGCAGGTCTAGAGAGAGACGGACTAGCACTCGCCCCAGTTGTACGGACGACATTGTTAGCGACTACACGTACGAAGCCTTTCTCTCATTTGCCGAGAGACCGTTAGAATAGCCTTCAGCTAAGTCCATGGCTACGACCTAGCAAGGCGCCATTAACCATATCTGGAGAGAGTCTCACTTGTATTATCAAGAGAAATGTACCACAATGAATTAAAGTTAAGTATACGAGAAGCTCCGTTCTTTTCTTTATAGCTTTCATCACGTATCCTGTTTCAGACTTAACGCCAGTCGGCGTGTGTGTACGCGTGCCTTTCGGTTACCCGTCACTGTGGACTGGCTGCCTTGTCAGTCCACTACAGTTGGTCTTTGGGTGGCTGGGTAGAGTTGAAATGCCCTCCCATGATAAATACATCCTGCAGACCAAGGAAAAGAGACGTGACTGTATCTGAGAATAAGGTGGAACGTTCACTGAGGCGACCTGAACCAGATGACGCATAGACATGGGCGACCCTGACGCCACTAAACGTGGGAGCCATACCTCTGGCATCAGGGAGATAGACAACTGCATCAGCGACTGCATCGTCACGTAAGAGGATCGCCACCCCACTACCAGTAGTGGAAGCATGAGAGATATGTACTGTAAAACTATGGGGAGCACAGAAAGTTGCAACGTGCACCTCCTGAAGGAGAGCGCCCGCGGCATACAGCATGACATGGAGTAAAGCCAGTTTGTGAGGTATACGAATAGTGTTGACGTTGACCGTGGCTGTGCGATAAGTCTGGAAAGCTGCCATCGCCAGGAGGACAGGCGATTCAAACACAGTGGAAGCACAGGGAACTCCCTGTTAGGCCTTCGTGGAAGGGCACATCACTGTGACGGGGAGGGTGCCGGCACCACCAAGGGAGTCCATCGGTCTGTACACCTCCAGCATCGACGTCGGCCGCCCAGGAGACAGACGTGTCACCGGGCTGGTTCAGTGGAACACTATGAGACGTGCGCCAACAGGTAGCGTCAGACACAGATGGGGAGGTAACCGCATCAGACTCAGGCGGGGGAAGGTCAGTGTCCTGAGGCGGACACTGACTCGAGATAGAGGCGGGGAAGGACGTCGCGTCGTCAGGTGTCACGTCGTCAGAGGACAGCGCACCATCAGTAGCGGGGTCGTCATCCTGTGCAGACGTCCGATGGACGCAGTCAGAAGGGTTACGGAGTTGTCTACTCCGTTTCCTCGGCGACCGGCTGTTCTCTGTCGAATGACGGGCGACTATCGTCCGACATTTGGCCAGATGGCAAAAATGCCTCCGGCAGGAGTGTAGGAGAGACAGGCGAAACGTCCATCTGAAATACGCGGTCTTTAAACAGTGTCTCACTGGGTCACAAAATTCGGGTGCCACGCGTTCCTCGAAGATGTTCACGGTGTCTGACACTGGTACATTCGTGAATAAAGACTCCATGTCGAAGCTGACCATCAATTCCATAGCGCAGATACACTTTTAAAATTCCTACAAAATAGGTGGAGTCCTTAACGTAGGAATTAGTGTGGCTCACCTAATGTCGAAGCACTTCTTTTGCTAAACTCTATGTCGGTGAATCAGTGCTATTCACAAAGGACCGTAAGGGAAAAGCCTCTTCGTGGACCTTCGGTACACAATATAACCTTGGTGTCTGTGGAACTTATGGAATGAGTCTTGTGGCCGTGTCGAAGTTCGTTCTAGTTTGCTTTAGCAGTGCTTGCGTCGATTCGATTACCTTGCCCGTCGCTTCCCCTTCAGTTTGCTACAAATGGCTTCACTCTCAAGATCTTCCATTCGTTTGTTATAATCTGCCTTGTACATTAAAACGGTGGCACTTCCCTTGTCCGCTCGTATTAATTGAGAGTTGTTCTCGTGAGAATCCTCCTTGCTGATGTTTTGTCACGGGCGCCTCAGCGTCTTGGCTGCCAGCAATAACAGCGCGAAGCAACACGCACAGGTGCGCGGGAGACAACAATGGCCGCAAGTACACAGCATACTGGCTCGCCTCAGCCGGCACTAGACAGCAAGTAAACAGCGATACGTCACAATTGCCACCCGTTTCTCATTCGCCTCTTTCCATTAGTGGCACACAAAGCAAACATCAAACAAGAACGCATTTTTCCACCAATGGAAATAAGCGATGGAAACACCCTTCCTCCTCACCCTCAACAGCCTCTCAGAGTTCGTTACCAGCCTCTTCCACCAATATACAGGGTGAGTCACCTGACGTTACCGCTGGATATATTTCGTAAACCACATCAAATACTAACTAACCGATTCCACAGACCGAACGTGAGGAGAGGGGCTAGTGTAATTGTTTAATACAAACCATAAAAAATGCACGGAAGTATGTTTTTTAACACAAACCTACGTTTTTTTTAAATGGAACCCCGTTAGTTTTGTTAGCACATCTGAAAATATAAACAAATACGTAATCAGTGCCGTTTGTTGCATTGTAAAATGTTAATTACATCCGGAGATATTGTAACCTAAAGTTGACGCTTGAAACCTCCGACGTTCAGTTGCGTATTGTAACAAACACGGGCCACGGTCGGCGAGCAGCATCTGCAGGGACATGTTTACGATGACGACCGTGTTTACGAGTGTGGCTATAGTGCACTGTCGTGGTTTGGTCTAGCTGTCGCAGTGTCCGCGTGTAGCGCTTGCTGCTATTGTTATTCTGCATTCGTCTCCGCACGCAGACCAACTGTAGTACACCGTGTTACCAGACGTCTGTGATAGTGTAGTGTTGTAGGAACTGTGACCATGGTGTATTCGAACTCTGAAAAGGCGGAGATGATTCTCATCTATGGCGAGTGTCGACGAAATGCAGCTGAAGCCTGCAGGGTGTATGCAGAACGGTACCCGGACAGAGATCATCCAACGTGCCGAACATTGCAAAACATCTACCACCAACTGTATGCAACAGGTATGGTCGTAGCACGCAAACGGGTCCGTAACAGGCCCGTCACAGGAGAAGTGGGTGCAGTTGGTGTGTTATCTGCTGTTGCCATGAACCCACACATGAGTACAACCGCGAGACCGCTACGGTCGCAGGTTCGAATCCTGCCTCGGGCATGGATGTGTGTGATGTCCTTAGGTTAGTTAGGTTTAACTAGTTCTAAGTTCTAGGGGACTAATGACCTCAGCAGTTGAGTCCCATAGTGCTCAGAGCCATTTTGAACATGAGTACACGGGACACTGCGAGAGCCGGTGGACTGAGTCAAAGTAGTGGTATGCGCATACTGCATCGTCACCGCGTTCATCCGTTTCATGTGTCGCTACATCAGCAATTACATGGTGATGACTTTAATCATCGAGTGCAATTCTGTCAACGGGCATTAACAGAGAATGCGTTGCAGTTCTACCTGTTTACCGATAAAGCGGGTTTCACAAACCACGGGGCAGTGAATCTACGGAACATGCATTACTGGTCCTTGAACAATCCTCGCTGGCTCAGACAGGTAGAGCGACAGCGACCGTGGACTGTGAATTTATAGTGCGGAATCAATGGTGACCACCTCATCGGTCCTCACTTCATTGCAGGGGCCCAAACAGCTGCAACATACATCGCGTTTCTACAGAATGATCTGCCAACGTTGTTCGAAAATGTCACACTGGAAACGCGTTTACGTATGTGGTATCAGCATGATGGTGCACCTGCACATTCCGCAATTAACACTAGGCTGACCCTTGACAGGATGTTCGACGGGCGTTTCATAGGACGTGGAGGACGCATAAATTGGCCAGCCCGTTCTCCTGATCTTACACCTCTGGATTTCTTTCTGTGGGGTACGTTAAAGGAGAATGTGTACCGTGATGTGCCTACAACCCTAGAGGATATCAAACAACGTATTGTGGCAGCCTGCGGCGACATTACACCAGATGTACTGCGGCGTGTACGAAATTCATTACGCCAGATTGCAATTGTGTGCAGCAAATGATGGCCATCACATTGAACATCTATTGGCCTGACATGTCGGGACACACCCTATTCCACTCCGTAATTGAAAACGGAAACTACGTGTGTACGTGTACCTCACCCCTCATGGTAATGTACATGTGCGTCAGTGAAAAAGACCAATAAAAAGGTGTTAGCATGTGGATGTAATGTGCTGTTCCAGTCACTTCTGTACCTAAGGTCCATCACCGTTCCCTTTGGATCCCTACGTAATTCGGTGCTCTCCGATACACACGATCCAACAGCGGAGAAGTGGTACTCAAGCGTCAACTTTAGGTTACAATATCTCCGGATGTAATTAACATTTTACAATGCAACAAACGGCACTGATTACGTATTTGTTTATATGTTCAGAGGTGCTAACAAAACTAACGGAGTTCCATTTAAAAAAACGTAGGTTTGTGTTAACAAACATACTTCCGTGCATTTTTTATGGTTTGTATTAAACAATTACACTAGCCCCTCTCCTTACGTTTGGTCTGTGGAATCGGTTCGTCAGTATTTGATGTGGTTTACGAAATATATCCAGCGGTAATGTTAGGTGACTCACCCTGTATATGAACCAAACTTCTGTCATTCAGCAGTCAGCAAAAGAGATACCCTGAGGAAAGGCACTTGCAATAGTGGCCGGAACGTCTGAAGTTTTACACACTGACAATGCGGTCACTGACCCAGAAGAATTTTATTGACTGTGCAATGCCCAAGGAAAGCTACACTTACGTAATAGAGCTTGTTAGAAAGTTGTCGAAATATCGGTTATAACAATACTGAGATGATATGTATCCAACCAGCGAAAATAGTCAATTTAACAACGAAATCATTGTTGATGTGTTTTTGAATTCAGTGAAACAGTAGCCAACGACTCGAAGAGCAGTTATAAAAGTAAAATGAAGGATGAAAACGGCTCATAGCTATTATTAAAAATAAGCTTTTAGTTTGTTTTGGGAAAGACAATCTAAATTCGGTCTGTATTAATACGTTTTGACTTACGGTAATGAGACGTAACTTCCAAAGAGACGACCATTCAAAAATTGAGGGTTACTCGGTAAGCAATTGAGATCTGAGTAATGGAGATGACAAGGAGAGGCAAGGAAACAAATGGATTAAGGAACAGACTGAAGTGGAAGTCGTGATCACGTCTGTAATGAAAAGAAAATGGTTGTGCACCCGTGGTCTAGGGGCAGTCGGCCTTTGGCTGTGGTGAGGCGCGCACGGCTTGTTTGCATCTAGCCTGTTGTGCTGCTTGCGACCGAGCCTGCGTTTGTTCACATCCGCCTAGAGGCTCGTCTCTTGAGTCCGATTTCATCGACCATCATGGCGTTTTCTTACCGCCAAGCCACAATTAAAATAACTTTTCTATTGAATAACGAACGACCGAAGTCGTTTGAAATTGAACGTTTTATACAGGATGAAATGCGTCTCTCGCCACAAGATGTTCTCGGAATTCTTTTTTCGATCCTCAGTACTATTGTGTACATAAAGCTGGCGAATGGCTAACGCTCTCAAGTTCCGATACTCTGAGGGACTTACAGGGATTGTCGTGGTTGATCACGCTGGTTTTGATCTCCGAACGTTGCGGTTTTTCGAACTACGTTCGGACGATGTGGTGGCTGCCTTTAAACCTTACGGAAATTTTGTCACCCACGTGGTTGAAACGTGGAAGACGTTCGAAACATATTGTGTCTTCATTGGTGTCCATCAGATAAAAACTGAACTACAGAAACACGTGCCTTCCTTCTTGGCTACTGCCTGCTGCAGGACTATCGTCGTGGACGGTGTAGCTCTAGGTTTCCCTCTCTCGCCGATTGCAGCAGAATCGAATTCACTACGGAGATAGAAAGTTATGGGGAGCTGCCTTTCCTCAATGTGGAAGTTCACCGAAAACTTATTATGGTACATTTGGCCATAGGGTATATAGAAATTCCACTAGCACGGACAGGTATCTACATCCCTCCTCGCACCAGGATTCTACGCAGAAGAAATGTGCCCTGAGCACAAAGAGAACCCACAGGATCAGCGATGAAGAACATTCGAAGGCTGAACTACAAAACCTCAGGTCCATCTTTGGAGCCAATGGTTATGGGTTGCAGATGATAGATAAAATTATGAAGGCAAAGGGTGAAGACAATATGGAAGTGCAGATGAAAGCATAAAACATCGCATATGTTCAAGGGATCAATACAGTTTGAGCGAAATTGTCCACCGAGCACGAATCAATCCCATTTTCCGGAGCAGCAACAGAATAAAAGAGAGCCTGCAGTCTTACAGAATAAAATATGTCCTTGGCTCAACGAAAGGGAATACGACTGAGAAGCTACAAGCAGCTGGAGTTTATACAATCTGATGCAAGTGTCTATAGTGTATGTAGGCGAGAGTGGCAACCCATCAGCACACAGGTAACTGAACGTGAAAGACATATCCAACTGACAACACACCCAGTCAGCGGTGGCAGACCAACAGGAGGAGTTGTGGCAAACTGATAGACTTTCGAGAAGCCCCCGTACACGTGAAACAGCCTGTCACCTTCATAAGGAAGATTACAGAGGCGATATAAATAGCCAAGCGACCCTCCAACCGGAATAGAGAGGACGGGTAGAGACTTCCGGCGTCTTTGCTGCCAGCAGCATGCGAAGCAACACTCGCAGGGGCACAGAGTACTGTCACACCTCAGCCCGCACTACCGACAGCATGTAGGCAGCGCCACGACACAACTGGCACCCGTTTCTCATTCGCCTTTTACCACAAGTGGCAAGCAATAAAGCCGACACCGATGAAGAATGTCTATTTTCACCAATGAAAATAAATAATAAAAATTTCCTCCTCCTCATCCTCAATAGCCTATTAGAGTTCGATAACAGGTCCTTCCACAAGTATATAAGAACCAAAATTTTCTCATTCAGCGGACAGCAAAAGAGATACCCTGAGGAACGTGTGGCGGAACCGGTTTATAGTATTTCGTGACTTCAATAACTCATAAATGATAATTCAGGTAGATAAAAAAATATAAAACCAGTTACCTACTGTCAGCTTAATAATTCGTTTGATCTCAAAAATGATTATCCCGGCTAATATTTGTCACTCTGCTAAAGAAATCTCCACTTGACGCTGTGTAGAAATGTTGTCTGTAAAGTCGTGTGAGTGGCACTAAATTGCATATCATTTATCAGATTTTACACAACTGTTACTTAACATGGAAGCACTTTTCTCTAGCAAAAGGAACATTTAGTCACAAAACACTACCCGCGCACAACACTGACGTATGTCTCCTATTACAATATTTGATGTAAATCGTCAGAAATAATTAGGCTTCATATATCAGCAAATAAGAAATTGATACCACGTAACGTGCTGAGAACACTATTTTTAAAGATTCAATCTAAGTTGAATTCTGTCTTTTAAAGTAGATTGAGGGCCCACCGGTGCACATTTATTTCCATTCATTTATTTCTAACAACATTTATGTTTGTTAAAATTCTCGATTCAAAACTGCCGCGGAGATATTTTTGCTAAGATGGCGGCAGACAGTCGTTAGTCAATTTGTCTATTGTTATTCACGATTTATGTTATCAAGGTAATATATTTAGATAAAACTCTTTAAGCCTTTTATCTCTATTCTTTAGCATTTAAAATCATTTTCAATGATAAATACAGACATATTTTTTATACCAGCTACTGGTAAACTCCGCTGTAAGCTACTAGCGCTAACGGCTGCGCTCCTAATTGCGGAGCTGAAAATTAACACTTAAAAACGTTAATTAGATTGGATTACAATTTAAAGAAATACAAAACCATGTCTAGACAATATTCTTCAAATAATAATTAACAATATATAATTACAGGTTTTCACTTTACAGACCTCAAACGTCTCACGTCCAAACAGTTCATCGGTTAGCACAGGAAGAACAATTGAACCACATTTATCACAAATAACAAAAAAACTATAATTGTCGTTGTCCATGAGTATAGTACTCTGATAATAATTTTAATTCACACAGAAATCAAATTATTACAGAAATAGTGGAATAATTATCGTCATTTTTACACGGTACATTACTTTTATACGTAGTATCGATAATATTTGTTGAAGTTTGTTCACTTAGTTCATTTTAACATCTTGTGGCTAGAACATAGTGTCGTGGATATTACAAAAGCCACTTGCAATATTGGCCGAAACATCGGGAGTTGTACACATTGACAACTCGTTCACAGATTTAGAAATTTTTTATTAAAGCTCTGTTACTTTCTTCCATTAGTTACCGAATTTTGTCGGCACCCGAGGCAAACTGCAACATAATCAGCAAAAATCTGACATAAATAAAACAGTTTACTGCGTCAGTCACTTGTTTGTTTTCCCACTACGCGTTCGATGTTTCGCATCGTTAGATTTGGACGGAGAATTGTGTTGTTACGATCCTGATGTTAGCGCAGAGCACAGATGCCTTTCCTCAGTAGCCGACCAAGTGGAAGGCAGAGCGCAACTGCTAGAGTTTGGCTATTTGTTTAAGATATTTCACAATTCAGTTAATATATTGTGACTAAATACTATGACGTACATTAAAAAAATAACCAAACTCCAGCAATTGCACTTGCCAGTTATCTTTGTACTCAATACAGGGTGGTTGCTTCCACCGCGTACAAGCTCTACGGATTGATCGATGAGAGGATACGGAACAAAAAAGGTCTAATGAGCTTATGTCCGGAAAGACATGTTTTCCATGCTTGAGACCATTTATTCAATCATACATGCTTACAGAGACTGCGGTTCAACACGCGCCGTACTACGCAACCACAATTACAGCAAGTGTTCAAAATGGTTTCCATGTGCCTCAACGCAGGCATGTAAGCGACGTAGCATGATCTGTCACACACGTTCACATCGGCCAGGCTACATCCGAACACTGTCAAAGGCAGCATAAACAGGCTGCTCCAGGGACTACACATCTGGAATGGGCTCTACACACTACCGAAGGCAGTAACTACTGATAGGCATAGTTAGCAAATGAAAGATTTTGATAGAGAACAAACAATGTATTTACCTTAATAGCGTTCAAAAGTCATAATATATATATATCAGTTCATGACATCCAGTCTTACAAATTTCCTTTTTCTGACGGACACACGTCCAGATCGTCCGCTCAAAACTGGCATCTCTCTCTCCACATCCACCACTGCTGGCGGCTCACCTTCAACTGTGCTCTTCACATCCAACTGCCAAGCACAACAGAAGAGAATATTCCAACAATGAGTCCAACCAGCCACAGGCTACACACAGCAGTCAGTGATTCTCATACAGAGCGCTACGTGGCGTTACCAACATAAAAACCTAAACAGCCTACTTACAGCACACGCTGTAAGTGATAAAGATAATAACAATTGTCATAGAGAATGTTCCACACGGTCGCCTGGCTTACCCTGTACTGGCGGGCCAACTGCCTGGTACTGACACGGCGGTCGCTTTCCACAGTGTTAATCACATTTTACTCCAAGTCTGGTGTGCGAATATTTCGAGTACGTCCTTCATGATTTCCTACTTCCTAAAACGACCCTGTCTCTCGATGCGAATACGGACCTATTGTGTAGCCGGCCGAAGTGGCCGTGCGGTTAAAGGCGCTGCAGTCTGGAACCGCAAGACCGCTACGGTCGCAGGTTCGAATCCTGCCTCGGGCATGGATGTTTGTGATGTCCTTAGGTTAGTTAGGTTTAACTAGTTCTAAGTCCTAGGGGACTAATGACCTCAGAAGTTGAGTCCCATAGTGCTCAGAGCCATCTTAGCCTATTGTGTACAACGCTCTATCACATCCACTAAAATGTGAGTCAGCAAGAGAAGTGAATCAGACACAACATTACCAATTACTAAGGCAGAAGAGGGCGCTAGGGCACGACGTGTGAGGAACAATATCACCGTCTAGGAGGAAACCACGCATACCGTAACTGGGGCTGCTTTGTACAGCACCTATTAGACCGCAATCTCTGTAACTAAGTATGATCGAATAAATGGTCTCTAGCATTGAAACCGTGCATTTCCGCACATAAGTTCATTAGATCTTTTTTGTTGCGTATCCTCTCATCGATCAATCCCTAGAGTTTGTACACGGTGGAAAACATCACCCTGTATAAGCAAGCATACCTCTGACAAGTATAACATCTTTGCGTGAAGTTACAGTGTAAACATAATGCACAGTGAAGAGCAGATGCAACAAGTAACTGTATGCAGCATATTTCGATTCTACAGTAGTCGTTCAGAAAGTAATGCAACACTTTTTTTCTGAAACCAGGTAGGTATTATTCAGGATTCCAGCACACCATATTATTTCCCACTCTTTTGGCTAGAATACCTTATTTTCCAATGTAATCTCCGTTCAACGCTACGGCCTCAAGTTTCCTTACTGGGAGAGCCTGTATGCCCGCATGGTACCACTGTACTGGTCGACATCGGAGCCAACGTCTTGCTGCAGCAGTAACCTCCACTTCGCCCACGTACTGATTTCCACAAAGTGCATCCTTCTCTGGCGAAACAGGTGCACGTGGGAAGGTACGAGATCCTGGCTGTAGGATGGATGAGGAAGAATAGTTCATTTAAGATTTTTGAGTTCCTCTCCAGTGCGCAAACTTGTGGGAGGCCTAAGTTGATATGGACAGGAAGAAGTGTCCGGCAGCTGAATTGTCGGCCCCTACCCCCTCTTTATCAAACATATGTTCTAAGACGTTAAGAGCTGTCAAAGCGTAAAAGAAAGAACGTAACAGTTGCACTTGACTACTGATTTAGTCCTTTCAGATTGCTAAACAAATGTACCAACAGGTGTAAAGGTATGGCTGTAGTTCTTTGATGGGCTCTCAAGTACGGCCACATTTCCTCAACCAAATTGCGGGTCGCCTCCCTGCTCAGTCTGTACGTCGCCACAAAGTGTGATGAAATCTATACCATTTTCCATTATAAATATACCACTCCATCTATATTATGTGTGTACTATGTTTCATCTCGTCCATCATTGCCTGTCCTTCACCATGTCCAACAATGTCCCTGTTCCTCAGCAGTTGGCAAGCGGATGTAATAATAATAATAATAAAATAATAATAACAATAATAATAACAGATAATATACAAACCATCCTGGGCTCTTCTGTGGAATTCGGAGAGAACTGCCGATCTCTGCAACTTGCTCTCACGACATGCATGCGCAGCCTTCTGGACAGTTTCAGGGTATACTGCAGAAGACAGAGCGGGCTCTTCAAGTAAAGAGGTATTGTAAAGTGATGAGCTTTTGAGCCAAACATCAGGTGCCCTGAAGGTGTAGCTGGGAATATTTCGAACGGGGTTTCCGCTTTCGAGTTTTACCTTACGACCAAAGGAAACTTCCCGAAAACCTTCGTCACAACCGGACGATAGGAAGCTTTTTTTTTATTTAAGTCTTGGACAATATTTCGCGGACAAAAATTTGAAGGCCTAGTATGTGAGAAATTGTATTTGTTTACGTGTATTACATGAGTAGCTTTCCCTGAACTAGCTGCGCATGCAAATTGGTTAAAGTTCGTCTTATCGATACTACATTGATCGTCTTCGCCGTGTGAAATCGCAGCAGTACGTCTGTTATTCAGGGCAGGAAGTTTCCCAATAAAAGGATTTCATGCTGTGTCTAGCTGGCAACCGCCGTCCTGGTAGACAAGGTCTTCCGATGATGGAGTTCCAGAAGTTCGATGTAAGGACTCATCAGAAGAAAGGCAGATTGTGGGCAGAAGTATCGTTGTAGGAAGTTATAGACATCCAGCAGTTCCCCCGAAATTTCATGAAAGGAAGTAAAATTTGATTGGAAAATGTGGATTTTAATCTTGCACATTTCAAAGGTTCACCGGCGCACGCCTCATCCAGTCAAAAATCATCATTAGTAGCAAAAAGTCAAAATTGTTAAGTACAGCTACGAGTAATCAACGAATATACTGTTTGTACTCTGACAAAATGGTTCAAATGGCTCTGAGCACTATGGGACTTAACTTCTGTGGTCATCAGTCCCCTAGAACTTAGAACTACTTAAACCTAACTAACCTAAGGACATCACACACATCCATGCCCGAGGCAGGATTCGAACCTGCGACCGTAGCGGTCACGCGGTTCCAGACTGAAGCGCCTTTAACCGCACGGCCACACCGGCCGGCGTACTCTGACATACATTGTACTGTAACGTCGCTAACGTGCCTTGTTGGTCTTCGACACGTACAAAAGAGAAACATTATAACGCTACGGGAGCATTAGTGTGGATTTACGTGACAGTTTCATCGACACGATACGTGCCCATTTGAGGAAGAAATTTCTGAGAATGTACATCTGGAGCTCGGCATTGTATAGCAGGGAAAAATGGACTGTGGGAAAACCGGAACAGAAGAGAATAGAAGCATTTGAGATGTGGTGTTACAGACGAATGTTGAAAATTAGGTGGACTAATAATGGAAGAAATGCGAAGGCCGTCCGCAGAATCGGCGAGGAGAGAGATATTTGGGAAACACTGGCAAGAAGAAAGGGCAGGATGACAGGAGGTCTATTAAGACACTAGGGGATAACTTCCGTGGTACTAGAATGAACTGTAGAGGGTAAAAACTGTAGAATAAGACAGGTTGAGTACTCTAGCAAATACTTGAGGAAGTAGGTTGCAAGTTCTACTCTGAAATGAAGGAGTTGGCAAAAGAGAGGAATTCATGGCGGGCCACATCAAAACAGTCAGAAGACGTGACTCATAGCAAAAGTCAATGCTCTTTCCATAGGTTTCAAATCACTGTCAAAATCATTGCACTGGGACTCAGCAGCAGCAGCTTTCTCTATTGTTCACGTCATATCAGAATTTATTACCACAGCCCGACTCCTGTTTGCTGCCTCCACGTCATTTTCTACCGCCTATATCTTCTGCCATCTACATAATATCTTACCTCAAACTATCCTGTCTGCACCCATGAAACAACGTCCAAAAAAAAAAAAACCTTCTCAGTCTTTACTGAAAAATTCCATATTAAATTTATTTATAGATAATGTCACCAATTTCCACGACCCTACGAACGACAAAATAATGCATCATTAAATAACCAACATCATTATCATCCTACAGCCACGATCTAAAACATATCACGACTTCTTACCACAACCCGATTCTTGTAACTCATTATATGCGATGAATCCTGAATCCAAAAACAGAATTTCAGAGGTCGTTCACGACATTTTCTGAGCATTCGGTCTAACGGACTTGTTGTATAGTAATTATATTGCAAAGCCATTTTTATTGGTCAACAGGCATAAGCTTTTGAGCCGAGGTTCAAAAAACGTACAGTAATTGGGAGGAAAAATTCATAAGACAAATTCATTTTTGCCTCCCACAGCGTGACAATATGGATAAAATGTAAAAAGGTATCTCAGAGGAACTGAAATTTACAACCACGTGCACTACAGTAGGAGCGATATTACTACAGAAAAAGAAAACCTAAAAGAGCATTAGTCTTCAGAATGCCTTTCAGAATGTGTGGGACGTATTACAATGTAATAAATTTTAACACTGTCACGTTCCGTTACATAGCACAGTAGGCCCATTCATTGCATACAACAGAGCACGACGCGCAGTTCCGCTTGGCTACATGCCATACAAACATCGTGTTTGTGTGCAGAGATACCATTTACTGTTTCCACTTGTTTTCCGTCACTGGTTTCCTAGACAGACAGGTCGTTTGTCTTAGGATCTCTTAGCGTCCTTTGTTGTCCATTCTCTTTTCGTAACAGCACTTTTTGCATTTTTTTCTTTTGCCACTATGTCATCTTTTAAATGATAGATCTTTCTATATTTTATTTTACTTTTAAAGCATTTTGTTCGAACATTTGACTTCCTTACCTTTCATAGGCCGTCCCTGTAACCTGCCTCTGGCGTTTGTAAGTGTCAATTCCAGGCACGTATCTTGAGTTTTTCTGGGTTCTCTCATAACGCCTGACTTGTAAGTTCATGTTACGTATATTGGTTTCTTAAATTGTAAAACAATTTGTACATTATTTATGATATAATGGTGTTTTATGGTGTACGTTGATGAGTTGTTTTCGCCGGCCGGAGTGGCCGGGTGGTTCTAGGCGCCACAGTCTTGAACTGTGCAACCGCTACGGTCGCAGGCTCGAATCCCGCCTCGGGCATGGATGTGTGTGATGTCCTTAGGTTAGTTATATTGAAGTAGTTCTAAGTTCTAGGGGACTGATGACCACAGAAGTTAAGTCCCATAGTGCTCAGAGCCATTTGAACCATTTTTTTGTTTTTCTGCAGTATTTAGTTTACGTAACAAATATCTCTTTTACAGTAAACGAATCAACACAACATTAGTCTTTTTACTTTGTTGCCTTTTTGAAATACGTGTAAGAACTGTTTTGTAACATTTATGTTTACGCTTGTTATTGATGACACCTATTGCTACATTTTTCTCTATTTCACTAAATCATTGTACATTATATTTCGATACTATGTAGATACCACCGGATAATGGAATTATGGGCAGAAATTTGTCTTGCCCCTTTTTTTTTTAAGGAAAGTGCAGTTAGTGCTGACATTTTATTCATAATTACATTTAGTTTGATTTATTTTCCCCGTTTATCTTTATATCTGTGTTGCTCGGAAAATTTACTCAAAACACAGAAAATGTTGACGATATATCTCATATTTTGAAACAAACATATTCCATTCACTCGTGGCACTTGCTGTTGACAGGTAGGAAGACCGCACTGAAGGGTTGTCGAAGGGATTGCGTAAACATCAAGCGCCAGAGCATCCGAGAGATTAAATTGGTGTCGAAGTTTCCGACAGGTACTTTTTCAATTGCTCATCAAACTCGCGTAGGTGGCACTAAATTGCTGCCGAACTGGGGGTCCTAGAGAGACCCTTTGCCGTTTTAATCACGCACATGTTAATCTAGCATCGCCGTTCCATCTCCCTCACCCCCCCCCTCCCTCAGTCCTCGTCCCCCATCCCCATGGTATTCACGCCAGAGTGGGGGATGAAACAGGATATCTGAAAAGCCATAAAACCCATTTTTGCTGATTCGGATCATGTTCAGATTTCGTAGAATGGTTTCGAACCGTCCCTAGTGGTTCCATCCTGTATACCAGAGCAAAAATTGCTGTCGCACTACACTCCAAAGGTGTCAGACCACGGTGAATGGTGTTCCGGCTCTACGATGTTCTTAGAGTAGGGTTGAAACGCCAAGGGGGTGGCAGCAGTGTCGTAAGTTGCTCAAGACCGTCTTCCTGTTGCATATCCCACTGCAAATTGTCGTTTTCGACATCGAGATGTTTGTAAATCAACGTCCAAAGTGAAGGTGTGATTTCATTGTCGCCCTTTATACACCCTCTGAGGCCTTTTCGTGTAGATTTTGAGCAGCAGTATGTCTCAAATCTACCCACTGTCACATATAAACGAACCACATGATTTCAAAGCTGGGTGTCACGTTTCCGACTTCCACGGCAGAGGCAGCAAAAGAGGAGATGAAACGTGTGCAAGAGGTGGTGTAACGATCTTCCCAATGTCTGACACGTCCACGGTGGCGTAGGGTCGAATGGTGGTGAAATTTCGTACTAATGTGAAAACATTATCCCGCCTTAAAGCACACGATAACTTCTGAGCTGTGGCCTTTTTTTCCGCATGTGTCGACACCTTTCTGTTTGAAGCGTCGCTGAGCCCGAGGATGATGTCGCAGGGCGCCACGCCTTTACACCATTACAGAGGAAGGTTGTAGGCACCTTTGAACTAAATTTCAAACTTATGCATTGAAACGGGAGACAGTTACGCGATTTCGAAAAACTGATCCTTTAGAGACATATCTACAGTCTGCAACAAAATTACCTACCGTTTCTTTCTTTCTTGCACTGCCGACATTAAATTTGTTAGTTCTCTTGGTTGAAGAGCAGTAATGTTGAAACGTCTCAACAGAGCCGTTCCATAAGAACTTCTCACAAACTTAAGCAGTTATGAATTATGTGGCCAACCGTGTAACTGTGGTTGAGCGTATGAACCGACCCAGAAGGCCTGAGTAGGTGGACTGACGGAAGAAAAAATGTTTCTTCTTGTCACAAAACCAAGTATTTTGCAAAAGGTCATCAGTGTTTGATTATATCATGTCATTTATTATGTTCCACGTTTCCAAATACACTACTGGCCATTAAAATTGCTACACAAAGAAGAAATGCAGATGATAAACGGGTATTCATTTGACAAATATATTATACAAGAACTGACATGTGATTACATTTTCACGCAATTTCGGTGCATAGATCCTGAGAAATCAGTACCCAGAACAACCACCTCTGGCCGTAATAACGGCCTTGATACGCCTGGGCATTGAGTCAAACAGAGCTTGGCTTGCGTGTACAGGTATATCTGCCCATGCAGCTTCAACACCATACCAGAGTTCATCAAGACTAGTGACTGGCGTATTGAGACGAGCCAGTTGCTCGGCCACCACTGACCAGACGTTTTGAATTGGTGAGAGATCTGGAGAATGTGCTGGCCAGGGCAGCAGTTGAACATTTTCTGTATCCAGAAAGGCCCATACAGGACCTGCAACATGCGGTCATGCGTTATCCTACTCAAATGTAGGGTTTCGCAGGGATCGAATGAAGGGTAGAGCCACGGGTCGTAACACATCTGAAATGTAACGTCCACTGTTCAACGTGCCGTCAATCCGAACAAGAGGAGGCCGAGACGTGTAACCAATGGCACCCCATACCATCACGCCGGGTGATACGCCAGTATGGCGATGACGAATACACGCTTCCAATGTGCGTTCACCGCGATGTCACCGAACACGGATGCGACCATCATGATGCTGTAAACAGAACATGTATTCATCCGAAAAAATGACGTTTTGCCATTCGTGCACCCAGGTTCGTCGTTGAGTACACCATCGCAGGCGCTCCTGTCTGTGATGCAACGTCAAGGGTAACCGCAGGCATGATCTCAAAGCTGATAGTCCATGCTACTGCAAACGTCGTCGAACTGTTCGTGCAGTTGTTGTCTTGACGACGTCCCCATCTGTTGACTCAGGGATCGAGACGTGGCTGCTCGATCCTTTACAGCCATGTGGAATAGATGCCTGTCACCTCGACTACTAGTGATACGAGGCCGTTGGGATCCAGAACGGTGTTCCGTGTTACCCCCCTGAACCCACCGATTCCATATTCTGCTAATAGTCATTGGATTTCGACCAACGCGAGCAGCAATGTCGCGATACGATAAACCGCAATCTCGATAGGCTACAATCCGACCTTTATCAAAGTCGGAAACGTGATGGTACGCATTTCTCCCCCTTACACGAGGCATCAAAACAACAGGCAACGCCGGTCAACTACCGTTTGTGTATGAGAAAGCGGTTGGAAACTTTCCTCATGTCAGTACGTTGTAGGTGTCGGAACCGGCGCCAACCTTGTGTGAATGTTCTGAAAAGCTAATCATTTGCATATCACAGCATGTTCTTCCTGTCGGTTAAATTTCGCGTCTGTAGCACGTCATCTTCGTGGTATAGCAATTTTAATGGCCTGTAGTGTATATACCTATTCCTTTCACTGAACCGTCTTGTGTGTGTGAATGTGAACAAATGAGCGATTGAATGTCTTTTCCATCTATTTGTGGTGGAAGTTGAGTTGGTCGTTGTCTGCTAGAGCAAGGGCCGTGTGCTCGCTGCTTGGAGGGGGAAGCAGGATGACCTACTCAAGATCCTGATTCCCCGACAGAGAGGTCTATTCTTTCTGGAGGTGGTATTGTTGGTTTGTCAGGTTGGTGACGGAAGCTCTCCTTGGTTTCCGTTTTCACACAATAGCCGGTGGAACCATTGTGGAGAGGAAGGCATTCTGGTGCAGGAACTGGTGAGTACAGACGTAGTCCTATGTTGCTCTGCGAGGAATTTCCGAAGTTTGCCTGAAATATTTAAGTTCGCTTTATTGAAACGCTATGAATCTTCCAGTGCCTTTGTGCTATGAGGTAGCAGTAATATGACCATGGTCGGCCGGTGTGGCCGTGCGGTTAAAGACGCTTCAGTCTGGAACCGCGTGACCGCTACGGTCGCAGGTTCGAATCCTGCCTCGGGCATGGATGTGTGTGATGTCCTTAGGTTAGTTAGGTTTAATTAGTTCTAAGTTCTAGGCGACTGATGACCTCAGAAGTTAAGTCGCATAGTGCTCAGAGCCATTTGAACCATTTTGAATATGACCATGTGCAATTTTTGCACTGATCGGACTTGGCTTTGTTCCAGTAGAACAACATGGTGCAATTGACTCACCTCAGAAACTTTCCAGAATGTTTAAGTTAGAATAACTTGCCCATACTTGGCGTGAAAAGTAAGGATCAGTAGTTCTTAATGCATGTGCGCTGTTTCAATTTCGTTACGCCTTTGATTCCTAAGCTGATCGTCGTGCCCTTTGTTCGAATTGTAACGGTTGTCGTTATTTTAAGAGCCACCTTCTCAACCTTTCATGCATAATAAGTTCCTTTCGGTGTTATTAAGTTATGATATTATTTGTGAATTCTCGAAGTTTTCGTGCAAGTGCAGAAATCTGGCCGAACAAATCTGTTGTGTGAGAGCCACGTGTGTGTTAATAGGTGGAGGCCTTCAGCCGGACTAGATTATTCCCCATCTATTTGATTTATACGGCTGCTGTTCTGTGATGGAAATGCACTCTCTCTTCCCACTTTTCCTCCTTTGCAGACGAGTGCTGGTGGTGCTTTCTTGCTTAAGTTCATCTTCTGAACTAATTGAGTGTGTGGCCATTTCCTTATTACTACATGTCCTTTCCCTTCCGTTGAATTTCACTAATATTACGATCGTCTCATTAAAGAGAAGCAGGTTATTTTGTTCCAGGATCAGGCAACTGTTTTTCTCTTATAATGTAATTGATTCCCTCCTTGATTGAGCACTGTTAATTGAATAAACCAGTGATAAGTTGTACACCATCAATCCTGTGTATCATTTCATGATAGGTTTAATACCCGGTTTCAAGTGTAAAATCAATATGAATGCTCTGTTCATTTTTATATCTTTTGACGAGTCATTGCATAAGGGCAGTAATAAAAGAGAAGGTGAAAATCACCAGAACAACTGAAAGGGTACAGTACCGCCCGACATTGAAAATAGGTACAACATACTTCATTATTTTTGTCAGAACAACACTTGTTTTTTGTAAAATAACTCAATTTCAATTAATACAGCGAATCCGGATACCAGTGTGGAAAAGAATGACAATTTATTTATTTAATTGATCACATGTGCACTCCCACAAAATAAATCCCTACATCCAGTTTGGTGAGATCTGTGAAATGAATGAATGTATGGTCGTCTGCTAACCGCAGATAGTGAATGTGAATATATGATCATCTTTGAGACGATCCTTTGGCCACCTTTGGTGGGACCAAAGAGATGAAATTTACCTGAGCTTTGAGCGCCTGAAATGTGGCTGACCAATACGGTAGCAAGGTGCTCCCCCACTTCGGCAGAGGTGCGAGAGGACCTGAAGAACGGCCATGTTTCAGCACTCTGCCGCTGGATCTTGTGCTGTTAAGACCTGTCTTAGGTGTGCTCCGTAAAGACAAAAGAGTGGAGACATGGTATGGATGTGGAATATTTAAGAGTAGTTTGAAATAATAATTTCTCTATTTCAGGAACTTTTGTGGGGAGAATTAAATGTCAGGCACGTAATATTAATGGGATCGTTGTAATCTTCAGAAGTGACCAACGGTCACAATGAAACCACGTGTAGCAATAAGTTGAAATACTTCCGTGTGCTTAAGTTAAGCTGAATTACTAGCGTGTGTACAATAAGTTGAAATATTTAAGAAATAGTGTGTGTACCATAAGTTGAAATATTTAAGAAATGGCGTGTGCAGGACTTGAAATTAGAGACGAGTACTTCCACGTGGTGAGTACTGTGTGAGTCTCAATCTGTGTATGAGACAAAGGATAAAGAGAAGTACTCGTCCATGGTATCAGTTGAGGACTCGCGTGTGTGATGAATATGCTCTTAATATTACTTTGCATGTTATGTTTCCGTGTGAGGCTTGATTCAAAGTCTGAGAGAGAAGCAAGGTGAGTCAGCCGTCTATCCAGCAACGCCACTTTGCTTGCATTGCACAGGCAGACGTGCATATATCTCCAGAGTTCATAGTAGGAAAGAAGAATTACGAAGTGGGGCAGTGTCGTGTGAAACTGGGATAAATACTAATTGAAGTGGGAAAACTGAAAGTGATAGTGTTGTGACTATTTATTGTATTGTATTCCATGTTGTAGTGTGGTGTATGTCATGTAATTTGGGTATGTGTGGTTTGCATGGGAGAGTAGCTAGGTAGTTGCAGAGGTAGTGGGTTATGCTTGTTCTTTCTGTACCGCTCGGTCTGGAGGAAAGTTTCGTGATGATGATTGTGAGAGTCGAAGTGTGAAATATAATAAAACATCCACCATCCTATCTAGAAAGTGCACTGTAGCGTTAAATAATTACGAGACCATAAAGTAGAGAATCACCAATGTAAAGCCATGCCCACTGGGCGGAATTTCTCATGTGTCATTGTTGTAGGTTATATAATTTGTGTGTTTAGGTTATAGAATTTATCGGAATAAATAAGATACTGAAAAGAAAAAGATTGGTGGACTTTTCCTTCGATTTGTATGTTGTCATGATGTCCCGAATTTATAATGTGTGCGCCATTCATATTCAGTGCGATGGCCACGTGTTGATAAAAGCCGTTAAATAAAAGAAAAAAGAAAATGTGGTATTGTCAGTGCGTAGTGAACAGTCAGAGTTCTGTAAATTACTGATAGTCAGATGTGCGTTTCCGTTGCGTATTATTCATACAGGAGGTTAATTTGTGACTTAATTGTGAGTACGAGAGTTCATGTTACTCGATAAATAAGAATGAATCCACTCGCTTGGCAGACCACTCATCTTGCAGGCCTGACTGCTTGATGCCACAGTATGAGCAAGGCATGTGGGTGCCTCTCACAACTTAATTAAATGATCAATGAAATAAAGGCCACTATGGACGAGCGGTTCTAGGCGCTTCAGTCCGGAACCGCGCAGCTGCTACGGTCGCAGGTTCGAATCCTGCCTCAGGCATGGATGTCTGTGATGTCCTTAGGTTAGTTAGGTTTAAGTAGTTCTAAGTTTAGGGGACTGATGACCTCAGATGTTAAGTCTCATAGTGCTTAGAACAATTTGAGCCATTTCGAAAAAGGGAGAAAACAATTGTAGAACTCTTTTTTCATAATCTATTTCCAGCTCTGTCGGTTCTCTTGTCTTAAAGAGTCGGCTTAGGCTGGTGGCGACCCTGAAAGTCTATCATATTACTCGTAGCTGTAAATCTGAATGCCCCAAGGTACCAAAAGCAGCATACCGATTCATGGGTCATAGGTCAAGTTGCTAGTGCTGTGAAAGACCTAAAGCATCGTACTTATAATATATGGCCGGTGACAGATTGATTTTACTTAGCGACATGGCTCTGAGCACTATGGGAATTAACATCTATGGTCATCAGTCCCCTAGAACTTAGAACTACTTAAACCTAACTAACCTAAGGATATCACACACATCCATGCCCGAGGCAGGATTCGAACCTGCGACCGTAGCAGTCGCGCGGCTCCGGACTGAGCGCCTAGAACCCGCTAGACCACCGCGGCCGGCTCTCAGAGACATGAAAAAATAATAAAATGAGGAAGAAAGCTTAAGAGAACAAAATCATTTATCATCACAAAAATCAATAACATTAAACAAAAATGGTTAATAATGGTATTGAAAAAAGAAAATTAAATTTTGGAAATAACTGAAAACCATACAAACACGTACACATTTACCATTTACATATAACCACATTTGAAATGCACTATATGGTCCTGTCATATAACCGGTTCTAACAGAAAGCAAAATACAAATGAGTTCAGAATAAATCTTTGTGAAAGGCTTATGTGTGTACTTGGGCTTTTCCAAAAGTAAACGCATTAATACTTCGTAACACGTTAAAGTCTCCACGATATCAATTTTTGGAGACTTTATAAAGACTCTCTAAACTCTGTTACATGCTGACGTCTTCTACACTGCTTTGAAATATGACATAGTTACCTAGTCAATCTAAGAATCTGTCTTGTTTCAGATTTCAAGAGACAGTCCGATAAAAGGTACCGATAGTCTCAGTGGAGAAGGAAAAACAAACTATGTGTCGTGGAAGAATGTCGTCCTCACATCTGAAATTTAGGAAGGATTTCAACATACTTGGGAATCGTGCGAGGGAGAAAATGCGAGGTGCAAAACTCGCGGTCTAGAAAAGTAAATAATGATTTCAGTCAGCAGTATATCGATCAAGAGGCTCACCCACTTCACATCTTTCAATTACGAGACTCCCTTCATAGGCCTTCTTCGTGTTCGTTGATCTGCATTGTTGAATCTGGTCATACGATACATTATTCACCGCATAGCCTATAGTAATCATTAAAAACAGCTAGGTAACTCAATGGCACAGAATTTAATAAGCAGTTGTGCCATAACACGCAAGCTGTTTGAGCACGATAACTCGTTGTACTTCCACCAGTCACGCGCCAAACCCCTTTGTTTTCTTGTTAAGTTGTGCAACCGCTGTTAATTACAGAAGGTGAACGGTAGCACAGTAAACACGGCCGTATATTGTCCATTATGGCGACATCCGTGTCTGAATATTGCATGATAAGTACTGGTTCAATTATCTGCCATTGGTCACTGTTTTACATAGCTATTAGTTTGTGCCGTAAGAAGCACACTCACACTTGCTTCGTTTCACAGTGATACATTTTAATACTAATTTTTGTGTCAGCATCGTTTTGTTTGTCTAACAGCTACATCGAAAAAATTGCAATTTCTAATTACAAGATCTGCTACAGTATCAAAAAAAGGAAAGAAGACAATTTGCTAAATCTATTCACTGTGCGCAATTAAAACGCATATGAGGCACTGTTGTAGTTATAACGGAGTATGACATCGTCTAGACACAAAATAATGGTCAAATTTTGTTTCCAAAATCACTAATTTAACGACTAACACGACGCAACTTGATTTTTGCTGACTTTCCGCACCACATTCAAGCGAGTATTTCTCAGTTTAATTTTCAAATTGAATTCTGTTAGCATTCACCGTCAAACATATTGAAAAATTCAAACTGTCGAGCAATGGCGTCATTCTGGATGTTCTTAAGCAAATATTAACCACGGTGAATCTAACATAATTGAAAATATCAAGCGTTTTACATTCATATCGATGTTTTCAGTAGTGAAGTATTTTTCTTTGTTTTTCGTATATTTGTCCTTTTTATGGAGACACAATATTGCAGTATTATAATTCACTATATAAATGCATTGAACGACTTTGGTCCGCCAAGGTTTGGTGTCTCTAGTGAACTTCTAAGCCGATGACATAATCTGTTTGCCGTAACATTAACCACTTTGATAAATTTGTATGGACAAACAACATCTTTCCAAAACCTCCGAACATTCATGCCCTTATTGTACTGTAAAGAGTGAAGAAGTTTGTTTGTATATTGAGCGGTATAGCGGTTAACGTGGAGGCATGAAAGACGTAGGGTAAGATGTAAAGAGCTAAGTCAGAACATTCATCTTTTAAGTGTTTCCGATGACCAAAGCATGTGCACTATGTTATAATCCACTTCTTAAGCAAGTTCTTTCACTCAATGAAATTCGTCAGAAGTGCTTTGGCTGGCGACCACACATTTAAGTATCCAATAAAAGTTTTTATAATATCTTCTTAAGGAAGTAAACGCAATTTACGTATAAACTTGTCTGATTTTTCACCAAAGTTTGTGTTGAGATCTCCAGGTACAGGTCGTTAAATAAAAACACAAACTCGTGGAGACGACGGAGTGGAGACGACGGAGTGGAGACGACGGAGTGGTGTGGAGGAAGAGGAGGAGGCGAAGCTGGATTACACTGTGGTGAAGAAGGTATTTGGGCATCAGATATTAGATTCTAAGGCTTATCGTGGAGCAGATATAGTCTCTAATCACAATTTAGTCACGACGAACAGTGGGGGGAAGTTTAAGAGAAGGGTCACAAAGAATCCGTGAGTAAAGAATTGGAATAGTGAAGTACTGAGGAACAATGATGTACGTTTGAATTAATTTGAAGCTGTAAACAATGTGATAGTGAATACATAGTAAGAAATTTATTTGAAAAGGAATGGACGTACCTAAATGTGCAGTCACAGAAGTTGGACAGACAAGGTAACTAGAAGAAATCTAGGGTAACATAAGAAATAAGTAGTTTGGTCTACTATAGAAGGATCAAAAAATTATTTGTAAAATGACAGAAAAACTGTAACGTCACTAACTAATGACATCAGTAGCAAAAGTAAGAAGAATCGAAAGAGAAATGGTCATTGGAAAGACAGATACAGCGTGTAGAATATATGAAGGAACCTTCGGTGAAATTAAAAGGATAGGAGTTTACACTAAGACCGAATTAGGATTACCACTGTTTTACGCAGAGGAGAGAGCGGATACATAGAAAGAATAAATTGAAGGCCTCTACATCGTCGAGGCACTGTCTGCTGAAGTGATAGAAGAAACGAGTGTCAATTTGTAACACATAGGTGATCCGTTATTATAGTCAGTGTTTAGCGAAGTTTTGAAATACTTGCAAATAAACAAGTCCGAAAGCTTACACAAAATTCCTTCGGAATTTCTAAAATAGTTGGGGCAGGGGCAACCAAATGACTTTTCAAGTTGGTATGCAGAATTACTTAGACTGAAGACATTCCATCAGACTTTTTGGAATTTGTAGACCACATAATTTCGACAGTAGCAAAGGCAGATAAGTGCGGGAAAAATCCAGAAATTGCTTAACAGCCCATGTATCCAACCTTAATAAAGATTATGGCATCATAGGACGTTGCTTACGATAGTGGAATCAAGGTTTAACAGATATCAAGCCACCGTCGGGAGATTTGCCGAACTGGAAAAGGCACTAGATAACGTAAAATGGTAGAAGATATTTGAAACTCGATTGTTGTGTGATGTAGAGTATGTACGAGAATCAAAAGGGAACAATAAGAATGAAAGACCAAAAAATAAGTACCAGGATTAAAATGCTTATGAGACAGGGAAGCAATCTTTCATTCCTACTGTTCAACTTGTACATCGAAGAAGCAATGCTGGAAATAAAAAAACTCTGGAGTGGAATTAAAATCGAAGGTGAAGCGATATCAATGATAAGAATTGCTGATAAAATTTCTATCCACAGCGAAAGTGAGGAAGAATTACTGGAGCGGTCGAACGGAATGAATAGTCTAAAAAATGGTTCAAATGGCTCTGAGCACTATGCGATTTAACTTCTGAGGTCATCAGTCGCCGCCTAGAACTTAGAACTAATTAAACCTAACTAATCTAAGGACATCACACACATCCATGCCCGAGGCAGGATTCGGACCTGAGACTGGAGTGGTCGCTCGGCTCCAGACTGTAGCGCCTAGAACCGCACAGCCACTATAGCCGGTTGAATAGTCTAAAGAGAGCAGAATATGGACTGCGAGTAAACCAAAGAAGTTCCAAGAAATCGCCGGCCGCGATGGACTAGCGGTTCTAGGCGCTCAGTCTGGAGCCGCGCGACTGCTACGGTCGCAGGTTCGAATCCTGCCTCGGGCATGGATGTGTGTGATGTCCTTAGGTTAGTTAGGTTTAAGTAGTTCTAAGATCTAGGGGACTGATGACCATAGATGTTAAGTCCCATAGTGCTCAGAGCCATTTGAACCAAGTTCCAAGAAATAGACGGAAAAAATCTGCGCTGGAAGTAAAATTATGTATGACAATGAAGCAATCTCTGGCAAAGAGGGTATTCCTCATCAAGATAAGTTTACTGTTAACAAACAATAACATTAATTTGAGGAAGAAAATTTTGAGAACGTGCATATGGAGCACAACGCTGTGCTTTAATGATCCATGGATTGTGGGAAACCAGAAAAGAACAGAGTAGAAGTTTGTGGGGTGTGGTGATATAGAAGAATGTTGAACATTAGCTACGCCAATAAGGTAAGACGTGAGAAGATTCTTCGCAGATTCGCCGAGAAAAGGAATATGCGGAGAAAGTTATCAAGAAGAAAAGACAGAATTATGGGGCACGTACGATGACATCAGAAAATAATTTCTATGGTAGATGAGAGAGCTTCAGCTTTCCTGGAACCCAAATCCCTTCGTCTGTAAGCACTAGACAACAATGAGGAATGATGTTTTATGTTCTTGATCAGTTTCAGTTGTTTCGTAGTTTTCAATAGGCAGTTATAAATAACGGGTCGTAAATACATACAGCATTTGACAAGGTAAATGAAAGAAATTACAGATATCTAAATTATAAGAAGCAACAGTTAGTTGCTCCAGTACAATGAATCAGTTAAACTTGGCATGCATGAGCACAAGCCGCAAAGCTAGCCAGAGAACTACCAAGTATATGACGGGAAAACATTACATTTACAAGCAGTCTTGCGTGCACACGTACACATTAAAAATAGCAGCATACACTAGAACACACAGTGGGAGTGAACTGTCATAAAATAAGCCGTCATAGCGCCGGCAGTATTCTAACGAGTAATGACAACAGCAGTTGAGTGCACGTTAAGGCGTTGCTTTAATTCGACTCAACGCAAAGACTGCCAGTACAACGGTTGGAAATGATAGTTCACAGATCGTGACATACCTCATTACGTTCGCAACGGGCAAAGACATTCATTGTGGTCTGTTATGCGTTCATGGGAATCGCCGTCAGTGTATAGAAAGAATGTCCTGAAGTCTCTATAATACAAACAGGCAGTAACGCGATCACAAACATGATACTGGAACCCATATTCAATCTTCTGTGTGGTTTTTGAAGTTCAGAAAAGTGTATCTTGGGACTTTAATTCTTCAAAAACATGTGCATTGTTTCTACGTTAAGTTCCCACAACAAATGAGCATGAATATGAGGACAATGGCAATCTCTACACTAACGCAAAGAATGCTCTTCAGAATCTAATAATCTAGGAAACAAGAACTGAACACTAATACACGCTGATGACGGTAAAAAAGGTGTTAAAATGTCTGCGCATCAAAAAAACGTTTTTGCGCCATAGGCGGATCATTTATACTGCAAATATGGCTGCCATTAGAGTTTAAAAACCAAACGATGATTATTCATACACAGTCCAATTGCTAACAGATGGTAATAACCAACGTATAGAATTTCGTGAATTCATGCTAGACGTGCAAATGGAAGATGAGAATTTCGTTTCAGCTTTCATGCTCAGTGATGAGGTTACGTTCCATTTAAGTGTGAAAGTGAGCCGCCACAACATAAGAACGTGGGTAACATAGAAGTTACATATGATAACAGGGCACTATAGAGACTAAATCTTCATGTGTTTGCGTCTTCTTTTTAGCGGAAAACTCAAAACGGGATGAAAGGAAAAATAACAAGAACGATGAAGGGCAACAAACATGTAAATGGACAAAATGGGACAAGAAAACGACAGAAACCCAAGAAACTGGTTGAAGAGATTAAAACTACAAAGCAGATTACCGTGGCTGGCTGACCATGAGAATAAAAAACGGAGAAGCCAACCACTCTGCAAAACATTTAAACCTCCACCCTAGAAGCACTAGGGTGGAGGACACAGAAGGACAAAGGACATGCGCTAAAACTTAGATCAAATGATAAAACCCACCCTCAAGAACAAAACGTAAAACTAAATCAGCCGATGAGGCGTTGTCAGATAAAATTAGCGGCAACTAATCCGGTAACCCAAGATTTCGTCGCTGGGCAGTCAAAGTGGGACAGTGCACCAGAATATGGGCCACTGTCAACTGGGCGTCGCACCGACACGCAGGTGGGTCTACACGGCGGAGGAGGTAACCGTAGGTCGCCCAAGCGTGGCCAATGCGGAGCTGGAAGGTGACCATTATCGCTGATCAGGTCCAGTCAATGGTACAATGTTTATCGAGCCGGCCGTTGTGGCTGAGCGGTTCTAGGCGCATCAGTCTGGAACCGCGCGCCCGCTACGACCGCAGGTTCGAAACCTGCCTCGGGCATGGATGTGTGTGATGTCCTCAGGTTAGTTAGGTTTAAGTAGTTCTAAGTTCTAGGGGACTGGTGACCTCAGATGTTAAGTCCCATAGTGCTCAGAGCCATTTGAACCATTTTTGAACAATGTTTGTTCCTCAAGGGTAATGTTGTGCTCCAAGCCGACAGGGCTTCTGTTCACACTGTTCGCACGGTCCAGGGCAGGTTTTTTGAGTAAAAGGATGATTTGTTGCTTTTCCTCTCGTCGCCACAGTCACCAGATCTCAAAATCTTTGAGCCCTTGTTGTCTACTTTGAAGAGAAGTGTGAGTGATCAATGTCAGCCTCCATCGTCGTTATCTGAACTTGCCACTAGTTTGCCGAAAGAATAGTATAAGATTCCATTTAGTACCCCATAGAACTTGAACATTACTGGCTATTAAAATTGCTACACCAAGAAGAAATGCAGATGATAAACGGATATTCATTGGACAAATATATTATACTAGAACTGACGTGTGACTACATTTTCACATAATTTGGGTGCATAGATCCTGAGAAATCAGTATCCAGAACAACCACCTCTGGCCGTAATAACGTCCTTGATACGCCTGGGCATTGGTTCAAACATAGCTTGGATGGCGCGTACAGGTACAGCTGCCCATGCAGCTTCAACACGATACCACAGTTCATCAAGAATAGAGACTGGCGTATTGTGACGAACCAGTTGTTCAGCCACCATTGACTAGACGTTTTCAATTGGTGAGAGATCTGGAGAATGTGCTGGCCAGGGCAGCAGTCGAACATATTCTGTATCCAGAAACGCCCATAGAGGACCTGCAACATGTGGTCGTGCATTATCCTGCTGAAATGTAGGGTTTCGCAGGGATCGAATGAAGGGTAGAGCCACGGGTCGTAACACATCTGAAATGTAACGCCCACTGTTCAAAGTGCCGTCAGTGCGAACAAGAGGTGAACGAGACGTGTAACCAATGGTACCCCATACCATCGCGCCGGGTGATACGCCAGTATGGCGATGACGAATACACGGTTCCAATGTGCGTTCACCGCGATGTCGCCAAACACGGATGCGACCATCATGATGCTGTAAACATAAACTGGATTCATCCGAAAAAATTACGTTTTGCCATTCGTGCACCCAGGTTCGTTGGTGAGTACACCATCGCAGGCGCTCCTGTCTGTGATGCAACGTCGAGGGTAACCGCAGCCATGGTCTCCGAGCTGATAGTCCATGCTGCTGCAAACGTCGTCGAACTGTTCGTGCAAATGGTTGTTGTCTTGCAAACGTCCCCATCTGTTGAGTCAGGGATCGAGACGTGTCTGCACGATCCGTTACAGTCATGCGGATAAGATGCCTGTCATCTCGACTGCTAGTGATACAAGGCCGTTGGGATTCAGAACGGCGTTCCGTATTAGCTTCTTGAACCCACCGATTCCATATTCTGCTAAGTCACTGGATCTCGACCAACGCGATACGATAAACCGCAATCTCGATAGGCTACAATCCGACCTTTATCAAAGTCGGAAACGTGATGGTACGCATTTCTCCTCCCTACACGAGGCATCACAATAACGTTTCCCACAGGCAACGCCGGTCAACTGCTGTTTGTGAATGAAAAATCGGTTGGAAACTTTCCTCATGTCAGCACGTTGTTGGTGTCACCACCGGCGCCAACCTTTGCGAATGTTCTGAAAAGCTAATCATTTGCATATGACAGCATGTTCTTCCTGTCAGTTAAATTTCGCGACTGTTACACGTCATCTTCTTGGTGTAGCAATTTTAATGGCCAGTAGTGTATTTAACCATTCATAGACGACTGGGGCCTGTTTGGAATGTCAACGGGTTTGCTACACCGCATTAGGCATGGTAATATATTGTGTTTTTGATGTTTCCATATTTCTGTTCAACTCCTGTATAACCGCATTAGCACCAGACATGCGCACTAAAGTGTGGACGAGTCTGGATGTTCAGTGTACGTCCGCTAGAGGGCACATACAATATTTGTGGAAAGTAAATTAAAACTTTGATCCTAACGGCAGTTGTGAAAAGTATCCCACGGTTCCTTACCGAAAGGGATTGAATATGACTGTAACGCCTACTCAACAACAACTGGTTTCAAACTTGATCCGAATTACTGCTTCCAGTGGATGCAAGTCCATCTTAACCAGTACCCCAGTGATCACTGTAAAAGGAACTGTGTGCAATGGACATTTGGAGTTGGGCTCCTAGCAGTAGGCCACCACTCACAGTGGTGCAAGTCTTCAGTCGGCCAGGCAATACAGAAGGTGGGCAGCAGTTGAGAAGACTTTTGGTGTGGTCTCATGAGTCGCCATTTTTCTTTTTTGGAATTATGGAATGCATCTAGCACACCGACGGCCCAATGAGGCTTTAACTCGCTGTACGCGGAGGGCGTAGTTCAGGCCAGAGGTATTTCTGTGATGTTTGGAGGAAAAAGGGGGGGTGGGGGTGGGAGGGGGGGGAAGGAGGTGTTTTGCACCGCGACTGGGCTACACATTAACATCGCTGTGAACAAGGATTTTTGTTTGAGCTAAGTCGGTGCACACTCGTTTCCCTACGTTCTAAATCTGTGGACACTCCTGCCTCCCAAGGTGACAACAGACGTGAATGCGTTCCTTGCCTGACGAATTCTCAGGCGCCATATTGCACCTCGTCTGGCCCGCTGTTTCACTCGACCTAAATCCCATATAAAGTGTCTGGGAATATTTGGAACCGAGAGTGAAACATAGGAATCAAGTTCCTTACAATTTGGCAGCCTTTACGGGATCCACTCACCAATGAGTGACATACCTGAAGAATATCTGGCATACCTGAACAATGTTGTGGACCCTCATTATTGCCGAACTGAGACCATTATGATGGATAGGGGCGGTTTTACACATTATCACATTATCGGAGTAATGTTTATCAACTACTCAACTGTGAATGATGTTTAAGGACTGTGACCGTCAATTACAATGATAAAACTTACAATTCCGTCGCGATAATTTGATTTATCCACTATATGCTTCGACGGTTCATCATCATCATCTTCATCATCATCAAGTGGAAGGCATCATCTACATGGCCGCTGTTAACGGAAATTACTGACGACTTCATGCAGCAACGCGTGAAGCGTCAAAAAGTTTATGTTGTGAGTTGCATTGTTTAGCAGATTAACCACTGAACTTATATATATAATACAGTAGATGGTTTAAAGGTATTAAAAGAACCTGTAGAGGAACTGAAGCTGTATTTGGTCACACTCTACTGCTGAAAAGCGCAGGGGATTCCCACTGCACAACAGTCGTACAGTGTTGTTATATAGCATTTAAGTTATGTTTTTAATCAAAGAAAATTAAAACCAATGGGTTTACGTAACAGAATCATTGGAAATATGAGATTAGTGCATGTATGTTCATTTCTTGCATTACTGTGGCTCAGCGAGAAAAGTGCTATTTTATTTTTATTTAGTAATAAAATAATAACAAGGACTGATTAAATTATTTCTGTATGTTGCACCGTTCAATTGTTATAAACTTCTGTGTAATAGCATGATCAAAATGAAATATAGCTATGTAAAATGTGAAACTCTTTACAGATACATAAAAAGGCTCTAATTTTATCCCCTATATTAAAATGTATATCGCTACAAGTAGAACACTTATGAATGTTGCACAATTTCACTCTCATTAATTTTTGTGTCCTATCATAATGAAAATGAAATGCAGTTGTTTATGACGTTCATGTAAGCAGGATGGCACGCCGTGCGTCGCCATCAAGCTAACATTATCAGATGCCTTTCTTTAATCATACGTTAGTGGTTTGTGATTACGTATCGGTATTCCCCGGGGCTTGCATTACTTTGCTCTCCAACGGAGAGAGTGACGTAGAGGTTGGCCTGCCGTATAGGCAACATGCCACACCGTGAAGACGACTGGTCTGCCTGCTTGTGACTGCCGCTACACGTGCATACACACTGGCCTCTGTGAACAAGGGGCAAGTTACAACGTGGCCCCGGCCGATTTTCCGTACGAATAATTACTGAGTTTTTGTGTCAGCGGCCGGAAGTCAGTATTCTAAATCACTACGATGCACTTCTCAAAAATCGACTTTGGAGATTTCGGCGTACTGTTAAGTGTACATCATTTCTAACATTTTGTTACAACCGACGGCATCCTATAGCAATCAAGTATCCTCGCACAAAAAACGGGCAGAAAATTCGAGGCGACAATTTTTCCGATAAATATTAGCGCTATTTGGCTAGACACAATTACCGAAACCTTCGGAACTACTGTTTAAAAACAAAAAATTAAACTGACCGCCCCCCCCCCCCCCCAGATTTGTGCGAAGTGTATAACACTGAAGCGAATATAACATATATCTACACTCAAAAAAATTATCATTTGGAATTGGATGAGAAAAAGTTCTGTATTGTTACAAGAACAATAAATATGATAAACGTTGGGCAAGTTTTACGACCGTATTGGAAATCTTTCCTGCAGACTACGGGAAATGCCTTTGCCTAATTTTTCGGTCACTGATATGCAGGAATTTCTCGCCTTTTTGTCATAGGCATATCTCATTTAGGAACCAGATGGGCTGTCAATGTTCAACCGTCTGCGTTTAACTCTCGAGAAAGATTGTAAAATGAAAATTATGATGAAGGCTGTGCATTCACACCAATAACATATTCACCAGATGGAAAATGATGAAAAATCCCATACATTTGCAAAGAACTAAGACTGAAAATGCAGACTGTTTTGAAACCACATATGAGAATGCAATGGAGTCAAAAGCATTGTTTCGTGGAACACTGCACCTTTCCTTTAATGAACACATAGGAAAGAAACGTGAAACTGTGAGCATAACGTTCTTGTTTTAAAACCGCCAAGACGCCAATTCGATGTTCACATTTTTCTTTATTTATATTTTACCTTCACATTTATCCCTAAATGGAAATTTTAATTAGCAATCATTGAATTATATATTTTTTTAAACAAGTACTTGCTTTTAATTTCTACTCGCAGGCATATGCAAGCCTGCATCTACATGGCTACTGGCTTCTCTGCAAATCACAAGTGTCTGGCAGAGGATACATCGAACCACCTTCACACTAATTCTCTGTTATTCCACTCTCCAACAGCCCTCGGAAAAAATGAGCACCTATAACTTTCCGTGCGAGCTCTGATTTCCCTTATTTTATTATGACGATCGATTGTTCCTATGTAGGTCGGTATCAATAAAAATATTTCCGCATTCGAAGGAGAAAGTTGGTGATTGAAATTTCGTGAGAAAATTCCACCGCAACGAAAACGCTTTTTTTTTACTAATTTCCACCCAAATCCTTTTCCATGTTCGCGACACTCTCTCCCATATTCCTCGATGATTCAGAACGTGCTGCCATTCTTTGAACTTTCTCGATCATTAATCCAATCTGGTAAGGATTTCATACCACGCAGCAGTACCTCAAAAAAAGACGGACAAGCGTAACGTAGGCAGTTCTTTGGTAGATCTGTAGCATGTTCTAAGTGTATTGCCAATAAAACGCAGTCTTTATTTCATTTTCCCGACAAAATTTTCTACGTGTTAATTCCAGTTTAAGTTGTCCGTACTTGTAATTCCTAACTATTTAGCTGAATTTACGGTCTTTAGATTTGATCGATTTATCGTGTAACGGAAGTTTAATGAATAGGGGCATCACCTGCGACCAGCTTAGCGAAAGACGGTGCGACACTTTCAGCGCAACCCACCCATCATTTTGTACGACAATGCGCGGTCGCATACAGCGCAAGCTGTGCCTGCTCTGTTCTGTCGATGGGCCTGGGAAGTACTGTACCACCCACCATACCCCCGGACTTAAGTCTTTGTGACTTTGATTTGATTCCGAAGATGAAGGAACCATTTCGTGGCATTCTCTTCAGAACTGTTCCACAGATTCGACAGGCAGTAGACCGCTCCATTCGCACCATCAACAGAACAGGCTCTGCTAACGGTATACTGCGCCTTCCACATCGCTGGCAACGGGTTCTACACAACGCTGGTGACTACTTTGAAGGACCGTAACAGGTGAAAACATGTAACTCTTTTGCGTCGGTTGTGAATAAATAGTTGCCACTATTTAAGTTTCAACCGTCGTACATTGCTCAAATACGTTTCAAGATCGGGAGTAGTTCCGCACTTTCATTCGAATCGATGAGATTTTTTTCGAAGCAACATACAAAGCTGAGGCATGTGTATAAGTGATATCTCAGGTTTTCTCGACCCGACTGATTAATAGTGTGTTTACGACACTATCAACCAAGCTTCAACATCGGAGCTGGACCTTCGTTATATGACAAGCACTGTGTAAAGTTTGTATATACAAGCTATTATTTGATATAACTATGACAAATTGTAATTGTGCAAAAAACGACGCACTTTTCATGTATCATCATTGTGCTGTATCATTGAAACGGTATACTTGTTATAACACTAATAGCATCAAGTACAGGAAACGTTAAACTAGCGATGGGAAACTACATATCGCTCCTAAATCGACCCGAGAGATTCTCAATGAGCTTGTGCTCTGAAACAGCTTATTTTCACTCCAGGTATGCTATAGTAAAAAGACATCAAATACGGAGTGTTGCTCCATATAATATGGCGTCTCCTAATATCCGTTTATGAAGTAAAACCTATGTTGCGTCTCAGTGGCCAGTTCCTCTCCACGAGGAAAATATCTGACATACCAGATTCATTTCTCGCTTCGTAACGTAGTGGAACATGGAATATCACTCTGTAACGTCACCAGCTCCTTCTTCATGTTCGTTTTCACGTCCTGTGAGAAGACGCTTTAACAGATGGTGTAGGTACGACAAATAATTCAGCAAATATAAGCGTTCAAAGTCAGTAGTTCTAGTATCTCATTACATACCAAGCCGAGTCGCAACTAATGCAAAAAGAGATCGATCACCAGCTGCCAGAAGGAAATCTCATAAAGCACAAAGAGGATAAAATATTTAGTGTTTGGGACAATATCAGTTACTATGATACTAACAACGTATGGTAAAGAACATGTGTCATTCCCCTGACAACATGTTTGTCAGTACTGCTTAAAAATTTAATTTTATTCCTCCTCCAAAGCGTCTTTAAGAACTAGTGAAGCCTTGCGAAGTACTTTTAGCTACGATTTATTCTCTTTATTGAGTGACTGGAATAGTTAGTGGTTCCTGCAGCCATCCCAACCACAGATTTTAAAGTGGTTTTTCATTAGTCGTTTGAATCATTCAACAAAAATTTAATGGAATTGCATATAATCGCAAGTGCATGATTTTTAAGAACTTTCAGTGCACTTTTTGTATGGGAAGACCCCAGTGCCACGCTATGTAGTAAATAAATAGCAACGAGAGCGATCGAAGTGCGCAGGTCGGCAGGTGTCACCAACTGAGTATACCGAATTATTTACGGAAGAATGAATAAATGTTAGAAGCCTACATACGTACGAGAAAATACTGACACTACATCTTACGAAACAAGCTGTGAAAATGTCAAATTACGATTATGCCTTCTGTGGTCTAGGTGTATCGTCTTTGATTAGTAATCAAAACGCGCTCGGTCCCGAGTTTGAACCCCGCCACAGCTTCAACTTTGTATAAAAATCATCAAGAATGGCGACCGAAGACTTCAAAGTTAAGAAGTCACCCTCAGTCTACCAACGGCCTTATCAAAGAGGGAGAAGAAGCGGACAGAGATTCGGGGAACTCTCATGGGAACCTGCTCCCAAAGGCGGAAGTACCACCAATGATTAAACTGCATGAGGATGTAGAAGGCAATGGAAACAACAGCATTAGACACATAATGTGTATCCACAGGACATGCGGCCTGTAACTGAAAAAGTGAGGTTGGCAAAAGATTCCGGACTAGGCCCCATTTGGATATCCGGGTGGGCACTATGAGTGGAGGTGATTATGAGAAAAAGACTGAATAACCAACGGAAAGGTAGCGTTTTACAAGTTCGCACATGGGACGTCCAATGTGTAAATGTGGAAGGGAAGCTAGAAAATCTGAAAATGGAAATGCAGAAGTTCAATGTAGACATAGTGGAGGTCAGTGAAGTGAAATGGAAAGAAGACAAGGATTTCTGGTCAGACGAGTATAGGGTAATATTAACAGCAGTGGAAAAAGAAATAAATGGAGTAGAATTCGATATGAATAGGGAGGTAGGCCAGAGAGTGAGTTACTTTGAACAGTTCAGAGATACGAGGTGCGGCTAGAAAAAAACCGGAGTGATGCTGGAAAAAACATTTATTTACAATTATTTACAATTTCATGTTATCTCCTTCAATGTACTCTCCTCCTCGGTCTCTACACCGCTCCATACGAATTTTCCACTGTTCATAGCAATGCTGCAGATAATTTTCGGTAAGTCCATACATTACTTCCGTCGCTTTTTCTTTTACTGCTTCAACAGTCTCAAATCTAGTTCCTTTCAAAGCTGACTTGACTTTAGGGAAAAGAAAAAAGTCACAGGGGGCCAAATCAGGTGAGTAGGGTGGATGATCTAAGATGGGAATGTTGTGTTTTGCCAAAAACGTCTTCACTGACAACGCACTGTGAGCTGGGGCATTGTCTTGGTGAAGGATCCATGACTTTTTTCTCCACAAATCGTTCCGTTTTCTCCGTACTCGCTCACGTAGGGTAGCCAGGACGCTAATGTAGTAATGCTGATTCACTGTTTGTCCCTCTGGTACCCAATCAATGTGCACAATCCCTTTGATGTCAAAACAAACAATCATCATTGCCTTGAATTTCGATTTTGACATTCGTGCTTTTTTTGTCGTGGAGAACCAGGAGTTTTCCAATGCATCGATTGGCGTTTAGTTTCGGGATCGTAAGTAAAAAACCACGATTCATCGCAAGTAATAACATTTTGTAAGAAGGTGGGATCACTTTCAATGTTTTCCAGGATATCAGAACAAATCATTCTTCGGCGTTCCTTCTGTTCAATTGTGAGACACTTTGGAACCATTTTTGAACACACTTTGTTCATGTTGAAACTTTCATGAAGAATCTGCCTAACACTTTCCTTGTCAACTCCTGTTAACTCAGACACTGCTCTGATTGTTAAACGGCGATCTTGTCGAACAGGTTTACCGATTTTTTCAATGTTTGCATCAGTTTTTGCTGACAATGGTCTGCCAGTGCGAGTGTCATCACTGGTGTCTTCGCGGCCATCTTTAAATCGTTTAAACCACTCAAACACTTGTGTTCGCGATAAACAATCATCGCCGTACACTTGTTGTAACATTACAAACGTTTCACTTGCAGATTTTCCTAGTTTGAAACAAAATTTGATGTTAACACGCTGTTCTTTCTGTACACTCAACATTTTCCGACGCACAGACAAAACGTCAACTACTTATAACAGACGCCACGGACAGACTGAGTGCAGGAGGCAGATGAAACTCGAGCAGTAGGCGGAGCGAGAGTCACGTGACAGGCCACGCGACTTTCAGCCTTATTGCATTCGTTTTATTGTTTCACCAGTACTAGTCCGGTTTTTTTCTAGCCACACCTCGTAGGATGGCAGTCATCAGAATCGACAGCAAGCAAACACCAACAGTTCAGGTATATATGGCGACGTCGCAGGCCGGAGACAGAGAACGTATATGAGGATATTGAACGGGTAATTCAGTACGTAAAGGGAGAATGTGGTTGTAGGTGAAGGAGCAGAAGAAAGGGTTACGGAGAATATGGGCTTAGTACTAGGAATGAGAGAGAGGAAAGAATAATTAGTTCTGCAATAAATTTCAGGTAGTAGCAGTGAATACTCTGTTCAAGAATCAAGAGGAGAAGGTATACTTGGAAAAGGCCTGGAGGTGAAGGAAGGTTTCAGTTGGATTATATCATCGACTGGCAGAGATTCCGAAATCAGGTTCTGGATTGTGAAGCATACCCATCATCAGGTATAGATTCAGATCACAATTTAGTAGTGATTCAGAACAGGCTGAAGTTTAAGAGACTAGACAGGGAAACTCAATGCACAAAGGACTGGATACGGAAGTACTAATGATTGAAGTTCTCTGACGATTTAGATATTGCAATACGGAATAATTCAGTAGGCAGTTCAGTTGTGGGGGAATGGACGTCTCTAAAAAGGACAGTCACAGAAGTTGGAAAGAAAAACGTAGGTACAAAGAATATTCAGGAATATTCAGGAATATAAAAATCCCGTTGGAATGAAGTAGACAGGAAGTGGAGGGAACCTAAAGCGAAATGACTGCACGAAAAATGTGAAGAAATCGAAAAAAAATAATTGTCGGAAAGGCGTATAGAAAAGTCAAAACAACCTTTGGTGAAATTGAAGAAAAGAGTAGCAATATTAAGAATGCAGTGGAAATTCCGCTGGGTAAAAAGATAACACTGAAGACCCTTTACGTGAGGCACGTGGTAGAGAAAGAAACAGGAGTCGATATAGAACAGAGAGAGTCCAGTATTAGAGGTTTGGGCGACTTAAGACGAAATAAAGAGAAGGTATAGATAACATTCCACCGGAATTTCTTAAATTATTGTGGGAAGTGGCACGAAACGACAATTAAAGCTCGTGTGTAGAATGTGTCAGTCTGGCGACATGTCGTCTGACTTTCGGAGAGACGTCACTCATACAATTCCAAAGACTGCAACAGCCGACAAGTGCGAGAACTATCGCACGATCAGTTTCACAGCTTGTGCATCCCAGTTGCTGACGAGAATAATATACAGAAGAATGGAAAGGAAAACTGAGAACGTGTTAGACGATGATCAGTTTGGCTTTAGGAGAGGTAAAGGTATCAGAAAGGCAAGTCTGACGTTGCGGCTCATAATTAAAGCAAGACTGAAGAAATTCAAGACACGCTCATAGGATTTGTGAACCCGGAAAAAGCGTTCGACAATGTCAAATGGTGCCAGATGTTCGAAATTCTGAGAAAAATAGAGGTAAGCTATAGGAAGGACAGGTAATATACAATAGGTACAGGACCAAGAGGGAACATTAAGATTGGGGGACCAAGAACAAAGTGCTCAGATTAAGGGCATAAGACGGGGCTGTAGTCTTTCGCCCCTCCTTTTCAATCTATACATCGAGGAAGTAATGATGAAAATAAAAGAGACATTCAAGAGCGGAATTAAAATTCAATGTGAAAGGACATCAATGATAAGAATTGCTTATGACATTGCAATTCTGAGTGAATGTGAAGAAGAATTACAGGATGTTCTGAACGTAATGAACAGTCTAATGAGTACAGAATATGGACCGAGAGTAAATCGAAGGAAAAAGAAAGTAATTAGAAGCAGCAGAAATGAGTGCAGCCAGAAACTTAAATAAGGATTGGTTACTACATAGTAGATGAAGCTAAGGAATTCTGCCACCTACGCAGCAAAATAACTCATGACGTTGCAGCAAGAGGGATATAAAAAGTAGACTAGAAATGGCCAAAAGGGCATTTCTGACCAATAAAAGTCTGTTAGTATCAAATATGGTCTTAATTTTAGGAAGAAAATTCTGTGAATTTCTCAGCATTGCGGGGCAGTGAAACACGGACTGTGGGAAAAACGGAAAAGAAGAGAAACGAAGCTTTGAAATGTGATGTTACAGAAGAATGTTGAAAATTATCTGGATTGATGAGGTAAGGAAAGTGGAGGTTCTCCGCAGAATTGGTAACGAAAGGAATATATGGAGAAACTGACAAGAAGTGACAGGGTGGTAAGACATCTGTTAAGACATCCCTGAAAAACTTCCATGGTGCTAGAGAGAGCTGTAGAGTGTAGAAACTGTAGAGGAAGTAGGTTGCAAGTGCTACTCTGAGATGAAGAGGTTGGCAGAGGAGCGGAATTTGTGGTGGTGGGCCTCATCAAACGAGTTGCAGACAACGATTGGCAAAGTTCTGTAGGTGTCAGGGTAAAATACATGGAGAGAGAGGTTACACATAACCTGTAGTAAAACGACACTGCAGTTACACTGACCAGTTACATTAATGTTACCAACTGTCAAAAGCTATAGGGAAGACAGGTAATATACAGTGGGTACAAGAAGTAATTGGAATCGATTACGACCAAGATTACCACAAACTAAGCTTCACTTGAGAACAGGGAGCTGTGATGCCATTTAACAACACTACGTCGGTGCAGCAGTATTTTACCCTTTCACCTTGATTCACGTGGCAGCAGAAAGGGCGCGCTTTGGGCGAGGGGCGGTGTGCTGCGGCGGCTGTAATGTTCTGACCCGTCGACGAAAATTTGCAAACTACTCGGTCAGGCGTTCTGATTATCAGAATGCACAAAACTTCTCTATGAGAGCCCTGAAATCCCGGCAGATTTCAGTGTGAGGTGCACCAGTTCGCTGGTCTGGCCAAACCAATTTGGCTCACAGGCACCACACTGCGTACTGGAATTGTCAAACGTCAGACGGCCGACTCACGACGATTAAGTTCACCCTCGTGACACACGGTGTGTCCAATATGATATGCAGTTCCACTGTCGGTACAGTTGGAAACTGCCACTGGCTCTTAGTCCACCACCAGTTGCACATCACAAGTCTCACCCACAAGGGAAAGACCTGAAGTTCTCCCTCGGCGGAGGACCAGAAGACGAAGAAGGCAAAGAACCACAACCACTTTCCACCAAGCCGCGATACGGGAACCGAATTACCAAAACCCTCACTGCCCCGACACTGCATAAACCGATCGGACTATCCTCTACTCATTGAATCTCTCCTCTTGACTGTTTTGTTGGCCTGGTAGCCAATCCAGACACAGCACTGGGGTTCCCACTATGGAGGGGGGGGGGGGGGGGACAAGCCTCCATTTTGCATATCCTAAGAGGAGGCAGTCAGCGACTGAAAAGCTCTCTCCTCTGAAAAAAGAATGTTTCAGACTACGGAGACGTCGTTCTCACGGTAAGCACGTTGAGCCAAAAAACATCTACCTAGACAGGACCACAGTCCCTCATTTATGGAGAGATCTAATCTCTCCAGTTTCTGAAAAAAGGCTCTTAAGGGGAGGTTTACTACCTTTTGGTTCGAAAAATCGTTTTTTTTTTAAGTTGCATTTTTGGATCCATAAAAGTGTTTAGAATCCACCCCTGATACGGAACTGATATGTTTGTTGTTCGCTTTTGAGCAAAAAAATGCACCTGCCTGAAATCGACCTTTTTCACGCACCAGTTTTTTTCTTTCGGAGGACGAGTTATTGTACCGGTGCTTGGGATGAAACACACACAATTCAAATGAAAATCTGAACGCGTGTGTTTGGAAGTTAGCCCCTAAGCATTTGCATTCTGGTGCGAAGACTGTAGACATTGCGACTTTCCTAGCAGTGAGCAGCTTCAACGAAGGGTATTCCGCAATTCTGAAGACCATGAGAACGATGGAAGTCACCCTGGGACTCTATTCGATGCAGTTCGCCAAGCATTCGGACGACCACCGGATTCAAACGGCAGAAAACCGCTAGTCACCGGCCGTACGAGCGGCTCTGGAGCAGCTCAGGATGGCCCAGATCGAGCAGAACGCCCTCTGTGAGGAAGAGGAAGGACTATTTTATGGACCCAGAATACCAGATTGAACGCAAGTTGCATAATATTGCATTTGCATGTAGTCAAAACTTCAAACGCGTTTTTCTCGAAATGACTTTCTTTTTATCGCGCGGTGTGGCAACGTCAAATCTACTGAATCGATTGGCATGATTCTTTGTTTCCGACGAACCTAACTAGATTGTCTAGGGTACCACTTTTATTTCGATCCATCAACTATAAACAATTTACTTGGCCGACAAAGTCGAAAAATCGATGAAAAAGACATGTTGTTTCCTATGGTCCAAATAACTTAAGCGAGATAAAACTCCTAAAGAACCTTATATACTTCCCTAACGTCAATTCAAATTTGATTTCAGATGAACCGGCTGACCTGTGACATACCGCGTGTGGAGGTCTACATCGAAAATTTGTTTCGTTCCAACGTCAACATTTCTGGTCGAAAAAATTCCAGTTTGTAGAGGAAATATCAATAAACATTTTGACGAAATTTGACTATGATATCTGTAACACATCCCGAGAAAAAAAAATTCGCGAAGAACATGCTTTTTTCGGGCCAAAGACAGTAAACCTCCCCTTAAGCTTCCCAGACAGTCGTGCCTTTGAAAATATGTTTTTGCCGCACGCTAAAAGAACCTGGCGACTTCCTGGCGACAGGGAGGGGGGGTTATAGTCTTGCCTCCACTAAACAAGTGCACCAGCTGCTCTGTCCGTATTGTCCCAGCTTCTAACATGAGAGTGGACAGAGTTTTGTGACCTCCCCACTGTTTGTACAGAGCTCAGTTTACAGAAGTCTCTCTTAAATGGCATCCACTTTCCGTCAATTGGCCGCCTTTGCGACGGACTGGCGCCTGTCTCAGGTAAAATATTTTGCGAACCGACGCTCTAAATGGAAGGAGGGGAGGGGTTCGGCTAGAAGTCCCTCTGCAGGTATGATCCACTGAACGCTGCTTCCCAGAATCACTCACACAGCCCGGTCGCTGCTCTCAGCATTTATGGCCCCCAGTTCATTCCTCTACCTGTTCTCCGTCACCTCCACCACGATCCCTCGGATACAAGTTCTCCACAGGTTCACAGTTGTAAGAACATTCTGTCCACAATTTCCTTCTGTAAAAAGTCATAAACCACACATACGAAACGTAGTAATGGGGAGCACCGAGATCATGACGTAAAATATGAACGTTAATTTGACTGACAATGTTATTAAAGTGAGAGAATGGCGTGCCACGTCTCAGTGTAGGCTGGGACATGTGATTCCACATTACGCTCTGCCACTTACTCTGTGGTTCGTAGTAATAGACACACACATCGCATTAACGGTTACTGTTTTCAAGACGCCTTAAATGTGATTTAGACGTTTCTTTTTGCGTCTGTCTTATACTGACCTCATACTTAATTAAGATAAACTTTGAGATAGTTAAGAAAGTGATGAACGATTGAAACTGCTGGTCCATGAATATAATTAATTTTGGGTCAATGTCATCATGAATCGCTCGCTTAACTTTTTCAGTGATCCTGTCCGTTTTCGAAGTTTGTGACTTACACTAACGCTCTTCGCTGCAGACAGCTGCACATCCACTTTTAACGTGATTTATTCGCTCATAATTTTTTTGTTGAGTAAGACAACTGTCACCTTGCTGCAGCTGCATTCTGCGAATATTTTCCGCAGCTTTATCCCCTTCAGAATACAGAAAGAGAATCACACCCCTCATTTCTTTCTTGCTGCATACGGCCGACGGATGCCTGATAATAAAATTTTCCGACATGCCTACGAGTGGAGCTTTGCATAAACAATTGCATCCCTCTTTTCTTCCTTGCTGCATATAGCGAACGCAACCTTGATAATAAAATGCTCTGACATCACTATGAACAGAGCTCTTTATTAAACCAGTACAGTTAAGGCACAAGTACGACAGTGATGTTAAGGCATGTACCTTATGACTCAGTACCTGTCATCCTATTTTTCTTGCCTTTGTGCTTTGGAAGCGAAGCTTTTGTTTATTGTTCGTTTTTCAGTTTATAATACACTACTGGCCAGTAAATTGCAGCACCATTCAGACGGCTTGCAACGAAAGTCAAACTGGCATGAAATGTACTGGATGCTTGGGTATGCAAACTGTTAGCATTTGAGAGAAACGGCACAAAGTAGGTATGACTAATACCGTCTATTTCTTTATTCAAGATGTAACTAAATTTCCTTTACGGCTCTGATGACAGCTTCCTTACACTAAACAAAAAGAAAAGAAAAAGCTAAAAAAAAAAAACTAAATGTGGCCTCTAAGATGCATACCTTAACAACTACGAGCATTGGTTCATCTTCGATGCTGTGAAACAAATCTATTCTACTGAAAACTCTTTGGTTCCAATATTTTGGGAGGAGGTAGTACGGACCAAAACAAAAGAGCAATATCCAGTAAACATGGACTCTATGAGGCACACCTTGACAGCTATGAGCATTTGTTACAAACAGAAGATGTATTATCAGAATAGCGTAGAGGAGCAAGTTTTCATAGCTCTTAAGGTACGCAGTTTAGATAACATATTTCTTGTAAATATTTTTCTCGTTTTGATCGATACTACCTCCTCCCAGCACACAGAAAGCAAAGAACTTGCAGTACGAATGTGTTTCACAGTATCAAGGATGAACAAGTAGTCATAGCTCTTAAGGTATGCATTTTAGAGCCGACTTAACTAAACTTAACTCCGTCCGAACAGGCCTTGGAAGGCCTAACGGACCGACCGACCGCCGTGTCATCCTCATTCCACAGGCGTCACTGGATGCGGATGTGGAGGGGCATGTGGTCAGGCGCTCTCCCGGCAGTATGTCAGTTTACTAGGCATTTTATTTTGGTATAAGGAACATGCCCTCAAAGTCTGTAAAGGGAATTTAGTTATACCCCGTATAGTGAAACACTTGCGTTGCTCGGAATCTGACGCTTGACTGACAGATATAGAATCGATGGATTCAGGAGAGCCACACGAAACAACATGCAGGATCAGCCACCCCGCGAGACCAGCGCATGAGAGATGGCTTACTGATAGCTCGGCCATGCAGGATCGTACAGCCACGCGGCGTACCTTGAGCCAGCAAATGATTCTGTCTGAGCGACGACGTCTAGTGGAGCATAGGCTTTCAGCGCAGTGATCGTTGTTCTGCTTCCCTTGAACAGGCAGCAGAGAGAAACTCGTCAGTAGTGATGCGGCCAACGACTGCACTCGACATAGGAGTGCTACCACGTCGTCTTTCCAGACCAGTCCCGGTTCTGTGTACAGCATCGCAATGGTTGTATTTGGGTGTGGAGGCTCCAATGGGAAGTAACGTTTTCGTATTGCATAAATCATCGCCATACGGGTCCAGCACAAGCTGTGATGACAACACGGTCTCCAGTGGTTCACATAGCTGCTACACTTTCATATGTCAAGGACAGTGCCCGTGTACTGTCTAAGTGGTCACCGTGGAGTTACCTTTCAACAAGGCAATGCAACTGCGCGTTTCTCGGGCGGACCTTACCAAAAGCGATACAGAGTGTGCGTCTCTTTCTTTGTCAGCATGTCCTCCAGATATTTCACCCACTGAAAACATCTGATCATGGGTTTCCTAGAGACTAACATGCCGTCATCCTCTACGATCAATGAACTGTGGCACAATGTTGAAGCAATGGAAATTGAGGTAACTGTACATGTCATGTAAATGTCACTACCTATATAAGGTAAAGCTCTCATCAGCACCAGGGTTGGTTTCAACCCCACGTTATCTTTCAGGGCCTTCGAACTGTGTTACTGTAGTGGACTGTTAAGGCAGCCAGTCCACAGTGAAGTAGCCGAAAGGGCACGCGTCAACTCACGCCGTCTGGCGTTAAGTCTGGAACAGGATTCGTAATGAATGTGATAAAGAAAAGAACGTAGCTACTAGAACACTTAACTTTTATATTGTCCTTTGGTATACAGCATTCTGGATGATACAAGTGAGTATCTTGAGGTACATGCAACGTTACAAATGGTTAATGGCGCCTTGCTAGGTCGTAGCCATTAACTTAGCTGAAGGCTATTCTAACTGTCTCTCGGCAAATGAGAGAAAGGCTTCGATCAGTGTAGTCGCTAGCAATGTCGTCGTACAACTGGGGCGAGTGCTAGTACGTCTCTCGAGACCTGCCTTGTGGTGGCGCTCGGTCTGCGATCCTGACAGTGGCGACACGCGGGTCCGACATGTACTAATGGACCGCGGCCGATTTAAGCTACCACCTAGCAAGTGTGGTGTCTAGCGGTGACACCACAGTTACAATATATTATTATAAATCCATATACATTTTAACGCGAACCTCTAAGCACTGTGGAACTCGCCAGTTCATGTATACGCCCCCCAAATCACCTAAATTTAATCGTGTATTTTTTCTACTAAACTGTGTGCGTGGGTGCGTACGTGACCGTGTGTGTGTGTGTGGGGGGGGGGGGTGCATTTTTTTGTTATCAGTCTTCCGAATGGTTTGATGCGGTCTGAAATTAATTCCTCTCTTGCGCCAACCACTTGATTTCAAAGTACACTAGAGCGTCGATTATCCGAACGTCGGTCAACCGAACGACCGCTTAACGAACTGTGTACTCGCTCGCCTCGCACCTGTTACTCTCTTAAGAAATCATAAGAATATTGACTTGAAAGACTTGTCCTATATGATCAGCGCAGCATGGAATAGTGTAAAGGAAGAGAATTTTTGACACAGAAGAAAATTCATAAGGTATGATTGAAAATGACGAACGGAATGATATGTCCGAAATTCTCGGTATGCTAAAAGAAATAGATTGCCACGAATGTGATGAAGAAGACGTTCATGAATGGATGAATATCGATGATGCAGATCCAGGACACCAAATCATGCAGGACAGCGAGACTGTAAACGTCGGCGATGATAAAGATGACGCCGCCAGCATCTCATCAATCAGTGCTCCACAAAGTGAAGATGAAAGTATACCAACAGCTTCTGAGGCGTTCACTTGTTTAGATACTGCCTTTCGATGGTTTGAAGCCCAAGATGAAAGTGACCAGTTTCAGATATCTGTAATGAAAAAAGTACGTGACATACCTGCTCGTAAGCGTGTAGGCTTGCTTAGACAGACCAAAATAAAGGATTTTTTTAGACGTTAATTTTGTATACTGTGTGTATTGTTCATGCAAAATGCGTATGTAATATGTATATATTTTTGTTCAATAAATTGTGCCATATATTATATATTCCTACTGAACTTGCCTTTGTATGTTACTTTGTAATACTAAAAGAGATGTCTGTTTTTATGAATAAATTTACTGTACAGTACTTTTTTTTGGCAAATAAACATGTACAGTTCGATTATCCGAAAAACCAGTTTTCCGAACACCCATGTCCCCCAATTACTTCGGATAATCGACGCTCTACTGTATCTCTTAGACCCCACTTACTGGTTCAGATGGTTCAAATGGCTCTAAGCTCTATGGGACTTAACATCTGAGGTCATGAGTCCCCTAGACATAGAACTACTTAAACCTACATAACCTAAGGACATCACACACATCCATGCCCGTGGCAGGATTCGAACCTGCGACCGCAGCAGCAGCGCGGCTCCAGACTGAAGCGCGTAGAACCGCTCTGTCACAGCGGCCGGCGGACCCCACGTCCTCAATTATTTGCTGGATGTATTCCTATCTCTGTCTTCCTCTATACGTTTTACCCTCTACAGCTCCCTTCAGCACCATAGAAGTTCTCCCCTGATGTTATGACAGATGTACTTAGCACCCTGTCCCTTCTTCTTGTCTGTGTTTTAAATACATTTCTTACCTCGCTGGTTCTGTGGAGAGCCTCCTCATTTTGCACCATATCAGTCCACCTAATTTTTAACATTCTTATGTAGCGTTACGTCTCTAATCCTTCGATTCTCTTCTGTTTCGGTTTTCCCACTGCCCATGATTCACTATCGTGCTATGCTGTGCTCCAAACGTACATTCTCAGAAATTTCTTCCTCGACATAAGGCAGACTACTCGGGCCAGGAATGCCCTCTTCGACTGTGCCAGCCTACTTTTTATGTCCTCCTTGCTTCGTCCGTCAAGGGTTATTTTGCTTCTAAGATAGCAGAATCCCTTAACTTCGTCTACTTCGTGTCCTCCAATTCTGATGTTAAGTCTGTGCAACTTCTCTTCCTCCTGTTTACTCTCAATCCACATTCGATGTCTATTAGACTGTTTATTTCATTCAACATATCCTGTAACTCTTTTTCACTTTTACTGAAGATAGCAATGTCAGCAGCAAATCTTATATTTGATGTAATTCCACCCTGAATTTTATTCCTTCTCTTCAAACTTCCTTTTATTTCCGTCATTGCTTCATCGACTGATCAGTAGGAGCGTAAGACTGCAGCCCTCACACCCTTTTTAATACGAGCTCTTCGTCTTGATCTTCCTCTCTTATTGTTCTCTCTTGTTTCTTGTACATACCGGTCCATGCATGACAGCGCACGGTACGAATACGCTTCCAAAACGCCGCGAGCGAAAATATGATTTTTCAGGAGGCCATACCTCGGATTCTGTTGATCACAGAGGCAAAGGGGCAAGTGTTTTGGATAGCCTTTGGTGTAGCGACTGTTTGTATACCCTCGGAAGAACAGACATACTGTAGCTTTCCTACAGCAGAGCATCAAAATCTAAACATTACACACTGCCTCCAACCCAGACAAATTGAGCAGGTTGGTGGTTCTTTTTCAGTAAGTTTGATCTAGGGTGGACCTTAAGCGGCTTATAAAAACACCATTTGTTCATGAGCGATTCCTGAGAAAACTCCGAAAAACGATGATTTTTGAGTATGAAAAGTACCAGTTGTGGAGATGGTCACGTCTATAATTTCTATTCATGGCACAGCACTGAAATTTTTACCGTGTCTTCTTAAGATGATATTTTCGGGGAACTTCTCCAGAGCTTCACAATTACAGTACCTATATAGGATATAGCAAAAGTAGTTTTTTCCCGTTTTTGCACCATGGACCGCAATTACATAACTAACAGACTATAGCAAATGACTCAAATTTTAACTGTATATTCTTCAGACTTTCATATAGAAATGCCATTTCCCTGTTTTCGAAAATATGAATTCGTTATTAAGACACAGTAGAGAAACCACGGTTTTTCGGTAGCAAAAGAACCAGTTCTGAGGATGGCTCCTTCTGTAATTTATAGTCGTGCCAAATTGTCGAAATTTTTACAGTGTGATCTTAAGATGACGTTCTCGGCAAATCTTTAAACTTCTTTGATCATTATCCATTACCGAGAGCCATAGGTTGAGATATACTGTACTTATGAACGTAAACTACACACGCAACATGCGGTACGAGGCCTAAATGCGGCATTAACTGACGTAGTGAACGCATGGCAAGGGTTCTAGGGTCATCGCAAGGCTTCTGCTGTTATGAAACTATGTTTACAGTCAGCATTTTTTCACCAGTGAAACTTTACGACGCTCTGTTTCTTTATAACGGGCATGCCTATACAAATATGTCCAAAGTGGTACTTCAGAGACAAAAAATTTCCTGAAGTGGTTTTTGACATCTTTGGAAAAACTTGAAATGGCTATCATAAATAATGTAAGACTGGATAAGACTGGAAATTCAGTAAAATACTACTAATAATAGTTTTATTCTTTTAAGATACAAATCATAAACCTGGCGTTATGATGAATTGCGATCTATGAACAAAGTACCCAATAAAAATGTAAAGCAAACGAATTTGCGTTAACGTTATATTGTTAACATCGAGTATTGATTTAAGTGTCAGGAAGTCGTTTCTGAAAGTATTTGTATGGAGTGTAGCCATGTATGGAAGTGAAACGTGGACGATAAATAGTTTATACAAGAAGAGAATAGAAGCTTTCGAAATGTGGTGCTACAGAAGAATGCTGAAGATTAGATGGGTAGATCACATAACTAATGAGGAAGTGTTGAATAGGATTGGGGAGAAGGGAAGTTTGTGGCACAACTTGACTAGAAGGAGGGATCGGCTGGTAGGACATGTTCTGAGGCATCAAGGAATCACCAATTTGGTTCTGGAGGGCAGCGTGGAGGGTAAAAATCGTAGAGACCAAGAGATGAATACACTTAAGCAGATTCAGAAGGATGTAGGCTGCAGTAGGTACTGGGAGATGAAGAAGCTTGTACAGGATAGAGTAGCATGGAGAGCTGCATCAAACCAGTCCCAGGACTGAAGACCACAACAACATGTTTGTTGTTTACATGTGTCAAAGTTCAGTATGTCCATAATTAAAGTTGCACTTTCACAACGCAATAAAAAGAAAACCACTGTTCAGAACGACGACAATTTTGAACAGCATATTATTGTCGCAGGCGGAAACATCATGGGGAAAAAATTGACCAAAGCGTCAGAAATGCACACCAACACACACGCAGCATATGGCTGTTCCTCAGTTCGCATCAGAGGCGCTTAATTTGCCTCAATGAAGCACGATGCCCTGCTGTAGTTCCTAACACTCAAGTGTATGAAAAAAGGCATTGGTCCGATATCTGCTACTGGTCTGGAGAAAATAAATACAAAATTCGAAGACAGGTTGGTTTGGAGTGCGTTGTGGCAGCTGAAGAAAAGCAGTTGATGTTACGTCTGACAGCTATACCATTGCAAGAAGGGTCAAGCGTTGTGTGCAAACATGGACTGCACGGGGAATTGCCCTGACGTTGGACATGCCTGCGAGCACGCTGCATAAAATCCTACGAAACATCCTGCAATGTTATTCACAAAAAATCACCTATGTTCAGGAGTTGCTTCCTGCTGACTTTCCTGCAAGAAAAACGTTCGCTCTAGAATTTCTTGCTCCCATGGAAGTGGACATTGAATGGCCACGGAACATTCTGTGAACACATGAAACCTATTTCCAAGGGCACATTAACACGCACAATTACGGAATATAAGCAATGGAAAATCCGCATGCACATCATCATTCCGCAAAGATGACTGTGGGTTGCCGGTTAACAGTATCATTCATCGTAGGTCTACATATTTTCGGGGAAATGTTTCCTGCGGGTCCTGTTACCTGTATGGTCATCGTCAAATTTTATGAGAGTCTGCGCACCAACATCGTTCCAACCCTTCAACAGCATGGATGTGTGGGTATGATCGTTTTTATACAAGATGTCGCTCCTCCACATATTGAACAGCTAGTGAAGCGGCTGCTGCAGAGGTATTTCGGAAATGCCAGATTTATCAGCCGTCGTTTACCTTCAGCCTGGCCGTCCAGATCACCTGTTCCTTATTTGTACAAAGTGTTACAGTATTACAGATGATTTTAAAATATTTCTGTTTGCTGATGACAGTTGCTTGGTAGTAAAGGATGCTGTGTGCGACATTGGCACTGTTTCAAATAGTGCAGTTCATGACATAAGTTCATGGCTTGTAGAAAATAAAGTAATGCTAAATCACAGTAAGACTCAGTTTTCACTGTTTCTAGCACACAATTCAAGAAAACCTGACGTTTCAATTTCAGATTATGGTCATATGTTTAGTGAAACTGAACAGTTCAGATTTTTAGGGGTTCAGATAGATAGTAAACTGTCGTGGAAAGCCCACGTTCAAGATCTTGTTCAAAGATTTAATGCAGCCGTTTTTGCTATTCGAACGGTATTTAAGTAAATTATAGTTCGACACGAAAAGTAGTCTACTTTACTTAATTTCATTCGCTTATGACGTATGGTATTATATTTTGGAGTAATTCTTCCGAATCTCAAAGGATATTTTCGGCTCAGAAACGGTCGGTTCGGGCAATAAATGGTGTAAATTCGCAAACTTCTTCTCGAAACCTGTTCGCTAGTCTGGGTATTCTGACATTGGCCTCTCAACATATATATTCTTTATAGTCGTTTCTTGTTTAAAAATAGCAGCTTATTCCCAAGGATTAGCAGCTTAGTTAATACTAGGCAGAAATCCAATCTGTGTTTGGATTGCACTTCCTTGACTCTTGTGCAGAAAGGTGTGCAGTATGCTGCTGCACCCATTTTCAGTAGGCTACCACAAGAATTCAATACTCCTAGCAATAATCCACGCGATTTCAAATCGAAACTGAAGAGTTTCGTCATAGGACTCTCGTATTCTGTCTAGGAGTTCCGTGAAAAATTAAGCTTATTCCCATGTTATATTGTTGATTTCGTTTAAGTAAATTTATGGCTTATCTTTTTTGGGTTCATAAACATTTTATCTGTTATTACTTTTATGTTGTAATTTCATGTACTGACAAGTTCGATGGTCTTGGAGATTTGCTCCTCAATTTGCCCCTAAGGAACTAGACGAGTAAAATAAGAAAGAAAATAATTTGTATGACTTCTGGCTGTGGTGTTACGTGAAAGATGTGTTCAGCACTCTAATTAGGAACTTAGCTGAACTGAAGGTACTTATTACGCATCGCATTCTGAATGTGACACCCGAGACAGTCCGATCTGTTGTCGAAAATGCTGTTTCTCTATTTCAACTTGTGGCACTAAATGGAGGACAGTGTACTGAACGTGTCCTGCGCCAGTCTCACAACGGTTAAGAACCGGTCTCATTTTGCTTTTTATGCTGTTTTTGGCCTCAGGACAACTAAAATCGATTTTTTCAAATCCGATGGGGAACGATCTTGGCTTGGTGACGACATTACCTAACTGACAGTGCAATAACAGTTGATTGTGAAGCTTGTGCAGTCATGAACACTGAATAGTACGAACGGCGCAATGTGCAACTTACGCCACAGCCATCGTGTTTCGTTTCATCCGTCATTTGTAGTCGACCCCATTTACGTTAAGACGTTTACTGCCCCATTTGACAGCAAAATTTTCATTAATTTTGACGTCATTCTGAGCAGTGATTCTCTTTCTGCAGCGTTTTGAAACCGGAACTTTAATTATGGGCACCCTGTATATAAACATGTCGGGACGTATAAATAAACTGTCAAAACTTTACTGACCTATTGAAGTCGTTTTGAATGAGTAGCACATCTTGCTAGAACAGGGAAAAGAAGGGAACCAGAAGAAAAATGTTCCTGTCGGAGTACGAAAAAGGGCAAGATGATCCTCTTTGAAAAAATCTGGCAGAAAAGAGGGGAACCAGCGGCGTCAGTCCTCATTCCGCCTTCCTCACCAAAAATTTTGGCGCTTCTTTCTGTTGAAAGAGAGTGACAGAGAGAGACTGTGCCACTGGGAGAGAAAGAGAAAAGAGACAACGATGATGGGAGAGAAAAATAGGTAGCAAAAGAGGGAGAGAGATGGTTGTAGACAGAAAAAGTGGGAGGAAAAGAGAGAGTAGAAAGTGAAAATGAAAAATATAGATGAGTGAAGACCATACATAAGTCAAAGGGGTTTGGACCGTCCCATACCATCTAGCTTTAACCTGTAGATATACACTATGTGGTCAAAAGTATCTGGACACCCAACTGAAAATGACATACAAGTTCGTGGCGCCCTCCATCGGTAGGCCTAATGCAATATGGTGTTGGTCCACCCTTAGCCTTGATGACAGCTTCCGCTCTCGCAGGCATACGTTCAATCAGGTGCTGGAAGGTTTCTTACGGAATGGCAGCCTATTATTCACGAAGTGTTGCACTGAGGACAGTGTTGAGTGGTACTTAAGTAAATAAATTAGTGAAATCAAAGTGAAGTAGAAATTAGAATATAAATGAAAAACTTGGTTTAGTTTAGAGAGTTACATACTAGCAAACAGCGGGCAGAACAGCAGAGCAGAAGAGACAATGACCGTGAAGTCAGCAAGTTCCACATAAGCGGACGCTGTCGATTCAGCCGTCAGGGCATCGCCCGACCGGCTCATGTGTTTCTCAGTTGTCACATGTGAGCAAAGGCCCTCGCCTACATTCCAAGAGCCAATGACCGACGTTAAGAAGATTCTTCGAGAAGCTTTTCAACGTGACAGAAGAGGCAATGACCGGCTCACGTGTTTCTCAGTCGTCACATGTGATCAAAGGCCCTCGCCTACATTCCAAGAGCCAATGACCGACGTTAAGAAGATTCTTCGAGAAGCTTTTCAATGTGACAGACGAGGCAATGACCGTGAAGTCGTTCACCTCCAGTGGACTGAAGTGAATAAATACGCGAGACGCAGTGGGCCCGATGGAGGAAGACAAAGGAAGAAGAGAAGAGTAGCAGTAGTTTTCAGTCAGTTTCGGTGCTGAAGACCGTCATGCAAGAAGAGACTACATCATGCATAGACGCACCAAGTCCGCTGCTGTAATGGAATAGCAAGAAGCAGCCTCGGCGCCAGAAGAAAGAAGTTAAAAGGTATTTGAAGTCTGATTTTTACGTACCCGGGTGACTCGTGAGGACGGGAAGGAGACGTCCTCACATCAGCAGTCACCTGTGAGCTGGGATGAAGTTCGGACAGCCGAAGACTGGCAAGCTGGAGTCCGTTGTTCGAGTCCGGGACACTGTCCTTCCCCTGCCGCGCCGCTCCGCTGGCCGACGCACAACACTGACACACGCGGCCGCTTAGAGAAGAGAAACACTGGGACGCCACATCCAAGGTATCACCATCCGATGCACGACTTCGCTCGCAATAATTAAACGGGCCACCTCGCGCTGCGCATCTGCAGTCAGCTGGGCGAGACGGCGACACGAGATACACACTGCCACGCGTAATCAGACGCCGCCGCTGCCGCAGCAGAAGGCTTCACAAACGACACAGCTGCCGCTCTCAGAGCCAGGACATCGAGTAAGGAAACGGTTGTACAAATCTTCAATAAAAGTTATGTAAAAATGCTGTTTCATTCTACCTCATACCCGAGTCAAGGAAGAACCCACCCTGCCCACATGTTGTTAAGAGAGAAAAATTAATTAATTTAGTATTTTCACCCTGACATAATGCTTTAGCATTAAATGCCCATTGCAGTGATGCTCATCCTGACAATTGACTAGCATCAAAAGAGAAAACACAGTTACATTTAGTGACAAAAGTGTTACAACAGGTATCAACGTTGGTCGGTGAGACCTGACACGAAGCCTGCGTTCCGAAACATCCCAAAGGTGTGCTACAGTATTCAGGTCAGGACTCTGTGCAGGCCTGTCCATTACAGGGATGTTATTGTCGTGTAACCACTCCGCCACAGACCGTGCATTATGAATAGCTGTTCGATCGTGTTGAAAGATGCAGTCGCCATCCCCGAATTGCTCTTCAACAGTTGGAAGCAAGATGGTGCTTAAAACGTCAATGTAGGCCTGTGCTATGGTAGTGCCACGCAAAACAACAAGGGGTGCAACCCCCCTCCATGAAATCCGCCTTAACTCCACCGCCTCCGAATTTTACTGTTGGCACTGCATACACTGGCAGATGACGTTCACCAGACATTCGCCATACCCACACCCTGCCAACAGGTCGCCACATCGTGTACCGTGATTCGTCACTCCGCACATCGTTTTTCCACTGTTCAGTCATCCAATGTTTACGCTCCTTACACCAAGCGAGGCGTCGTTTGGCATGTACCGGCGTAATGTGTGGCTTATGAGCAGCCGCTCGACCATGAAATCCAAGTTTTCTCGCCTTCCACCTAACTGTCATAATACTTGCAGTAGATCTTGATGCCGTTTGGAATTCCCGTGTGAATGTCTGGGTAGATGTCTGCCCATTACACACTACGACCTTCTTCAACTGTCGGCAGTCTCTGTCTTTTGTGCTGTACGTGTCCCTTCACGTTTCCACTTCACTATCACATTGGAAACAGTGGACCTAGTGATGTTTGTGGAAATCTCGGGTACAGACGTATGATACAAGTGACACCCAATCACCTGACACACGTTCGAAGTCCGTGAGTTCCGAGGAGTGCCCCTTTCTGATCTCTGACGATGTCTAATGACTACTGAGATAGTTGATATGGAGTACTTGGCAGCAGATGGCAGCAAAATGCACCCAATATGAAAAACGTATATTTTTGGCGGTGTCCGAATACTTCTGATCACATAGCGTATATGGGAGGGTACATTTTCGACGGAAATTTTAAATCTTGCGTAGTGTGGAAACATTTAGTTGGAGCAGCCAGAATTTTTGATGTGCTGAAGTATGGTGGAGACAGAGGCAGTGCGAAAGAAAGACAAATGGTAACAGTGTAAGTGAGAGGAAACAGTAGCACTGGGATGTAATGTAAAACATTGGGAGAAAAAGGAGACAGTGGGAGAAGGACATACGTAGATAGAGGAAATGAGAGGAAGATGCTGAGAATGAAGTTTAACTACAAAGAGAGACTGGATAAAAAAAATTTAGAATGCTCTCTGTTAAAAGAAAGCGAATTTGTTGGCATTTCAAAACGTATGGCGAGGAAGGCGGAATGACAACTGAGGCAGCTGGTTCCCCATTTTTCTGTCAGTCTTTCAAACGGGAGCGTCTTGGTCTTTTACGTGCGCCGATAGCAGCATTTTCCGCTGGTTGTATATCACCCGTCCTTCCCTGTAGCTTACTCCTATTTTTCTCAGAGGTTCGAATATCTTCCTCCATTTCATATTGTTGTACACTTTTCTAGATCAACAAATCATGTGAGCGTTTCTTCATTTTTCTTCTTTCTTGATTTCAATATCATGCGCAAAGGTCAGAGCCGCCTCTTTCTTGCCTTTACCTCTCTGAAGGCGAAACTGATTGTAATCCTTTTCCATTATTGTTGTCAGCTGATGGAATGCATGAGATAATAATCTGATCGTGCGATAGTTTTCGCACATATCTGCCCTTGCTACCTTCGGAACTGTGTGGACGACATTTTTCCGGAAATCTGATGGTACGTCGCCAATCTCATAGATTATATAAATCAACTTGAATACTTGTTTGGTTGCCTTTATCCAGCAACGATTTTAAACATTCCGATCAAAAGTTCTCTGTCCATTGAAGTTTATTTGATATGAAACTTCAAAGGCACTTTAAAATTCTGAGTCTAATGCTGGATCCCCTATGTCTTCCATATCGACTCCAGGTTCTTCTTCTGTTAGATAATCAGGTAAGTCTTCCCCCATATAGAGGCCTTAAATGCACTCTTTCCAGCTACTCTCTCTTCTCTCTGTATTTAACAGTGTAATTATCATAGCACTCTTAATTTTTCCCACCTCCATAATTTCACCGAACGTTGTTTTACTTTTCTACACCCCTGGAAATGGAAAAAAGAACACATTGACACCGGTGTGTCAGACCCACCATACTTGCTCCGGACACTGCGAGAGGGCTGTACAAGCAATGATCACACGCACGGCACAGCGGATACACCAGGAACCGCGGTGTTGGCCGTCGAATGGCGCTAGCTGCGCAGCATTTGTGCACCGCCGCCGTCAGTGTCAGCCAGTTTGCCGTGGCATACGGAGCTCCATCGCAGTCTTTAACACTGGTAGCATGCCGCGACAGCATGGACGTGAACCGTATGTGCAGCTGACGGACTTTGAGCAGCTGACGTATAGTGGGCATGCGGGAGGCCGGGTGGACGTACCGCCGAATTGCTCAACACGTGGGGCGTGAGGTCTCCACAGTACATCGATGTTGTCGCCAGTGGTCGGCGGAAGGTGCACGTGCCCGTCGACCTGGGTCCGGACCGCAGCGACGCACGGATGCACGCCAAGACAGTAGGATCCTACGCAGTGCCGTAGGGGACCGCACCGCCACTTCCCAGCAAATTAGGGACACTGTTGCTCCTGGGGTATCGGCGAGGACCATTCGCAACCGTCTCCATGAAGCTGGGCTACGGTCCCGCGCACCGTTAGGCCGTCTTCCGCTCACGCCCCAACATCGTGCAGCCCGCCTCCAGTGGTGTCGCGACAGGCGTGAATGGAGGGACGAATGGAGATGTGTCGTCTTCAGCGATGAGAGTCGCTTCTGCCTTGGTGCCAATGATGGTCGTATGCGTGTTTGGCGCCGTGCAGGTGAGCGCCACAATCAGGACTGCATACGACCGAGGCACACAGGGCCAACACCCGGCATCATGGTGTGGGTAGCGATCTCCTACACTGGCCGTACACCACTGGTGATCGTCTAGGGGACACTGAATAGTGCACGGTACATCCAAACCGTCATCGAACCCATCGTTCTACCATTCCTAGACCGGCAAGGGAACTTGCTGTTCCAACAGGACAATGCACGTCCGCATGTATCCCGTGCCACCCAACGTGCTCTAGAAGGTGTAAGTCAACTACCCTGGCCAGCAAGATCTCCGGATCTGTCCCCCATTGAGCATGTTTGGGACTGGATGAAGCGTCGCCTCACGCGGTCTGCACGTCCAGCACGAACGCTGGTCCAACTGAGGCGCCAGGTGGAAATGGCATGGCAAGCCGTTCCACAGGACTACATCCAGCATCTCTACGATCGTCTCCATGGGAGAATAGCAGCCTGCATTGCTGCGAAAGGTGGATATACACTGTACTAGTGCCGACATTGTGCATGCTCTGTTGCCTGTGTCTATGTGCCTGTGGTTCTGTTAGTGTGATCATGTGATGTATCTGACCCCAGGAATGTGTCAATAAAGTTTCCCCTTCCTGGGACAATGAATTCACGGTGTTCTTATTTCAATTTCCAGGAGTGTATATGCCGAGTGAGTCCTTCCGACGTTGATGCCTTTTTCGATTTCTTTATATTTTACATGCAGCCATTTAGTCTTAGTTTCCCCGCACTTCCTGTTTATTTCATTCCGCAGAGAATTATTTCTGTATAGCTGATTATCCATGAACATTTTTGTACTTTCTTCTCTAGATCATCATTTTCTGATATTGTTGTTATACCCCAATTTACGTTTGAGCGAAAATCCTTATCTTCTTTCCATTTCTTTTCACTGGCCCGCACTATGTCTAGATTGATCCCGTGCATTTCCTTTTTCAGATTTTCTGGCTTTCTTACTACGTTCAAACTTCTGACATTCTTTGTTCCTACTCGTAGACTGATGTGTATTCTTTGCTTACTCCATCTTTTTCTCATGTTTATCTCCCCATTGTCAGTCCCCTCCCAGAGACCCGAATGGGGGAATAGTCCGAAATTTTTGGCCAGTGGAGAGATCATAATGGCACTTTTTCATGTTATGTATCTCCATTGCCTTCTGTATCCTCATGCCGTTGATCGTCGTTGATTCTTCCACCTATTAGAGGCTGTTTCCCACACAGAGAGTACCCTGAACGTCTCACCGCACCTCCACCCTTTCTGACAAGGCCGATGGCAGAGCGACGGTGACTTCTTATGCTGGAAATCTTTGGCCGCCATTGCTGATGATTTTTACTGAAAATTTAAGCAGTGGCTGGCGAACTCAGAACCCATGACGTTTTGATTAATAGTGAAAGATACTACCCTACATGACTGGCTCGGAGCACTGTTAGCCGCGCGAAGTGGCCTCGCGGTTTAGGGAGCTATGCCACGGATTGCGCAGCCCCTACTGTCGGAGATTCGAGACTTTCCTCGGGCATGGGTGGGTGTGTTTTTCGTAGCATAAGTTAGCTTAAGTAGTGTGTAAGTCTAGAGACCGATGACCTCAGCAGTTTGGTCCCTTAGGAATTCACACACATTTGAACATTTGAGCACTGTTCTGTACCTGTATACCAGACAATAAGTAAAGTTTCTTTTTTATATATCTTCCTAGAACTCCATTTTAAGTGGGCACCTTTGTACGCATCGAAAGCAGCCTGCACACGTTCAGTATTTGTCGACAATACTAGTTTGTCAAACATTCAATATCCTACAATGACTTCACACTATCAATAACACTGACAAAGACTGTCAGTTTACAACGCGATGTTCCAAAGTTAAGATGTCAAACACCCAAAAGAAAGCGTTTGCTGCAAATATATTAGCTATAACTTGCAAGCAACAGAAAACAACGAAAAAGAAGAAACGGGTCCAAGAATGATTGAAAAGACGAGCAGCTGGCCGCACGTTAATTTACTGACTGAAATCAGAACCACTGGCCCGAAATATTTCATAAATTATTTTCCGATGGGTCCTGCATCACACGACAAGTTATTAATGTTGATACGAGTTAAAATAGAGAATCAAAATACGTTAGTGACAGGCAACTGCAGTCGACAAGAGATTAGGAGTAACTTCGAGATTTCCGGCGATAGGCAGGTCATTCTAACGCTCGAAGTTTAGTTCTGTAATATGAGCAAGCACAGTTAATTAGTAAATATGGAAACCCGTGAATCGATTATACCTGCCTGACAGGGAATTGTCCAGGCAATTAACGTAATTTTTCTATGCTTTGTGATAATTTGGTGAAACTCGCATGCATTTCGCAGACCTGTTACTAGTCATTGCAAATATAACATTACTATTTGAAATGGGAACTTTTTTTCCAAGTTGTTATGTAATATATCAATCTATAGTATATTTTCAAATTAATGAAGTAAGTAGTATCTTAGAGAACCCTCTGTTAACCACCTTGAAGTGGTGAAGCGTGACATTGATGAAGGGTCTTGATGTGGTTTATTAAATAAAAACTTTTGAAATAAACCCCTTTTAATACCTGGACCTCAATTTTACTATCACAGTCGCCTCATCTCGACGAATACTTTACCTTTCATTAATGAACAATTGAACAGCATTGCGGTCTCTGGTGTTTATAGTCTTAGGGCAATTAGGGTGCTATATATTTGATGTATGTACTTTCATTTCATTGACGACTATTCGATCTCTGATAGGTTTTTATTATTCCCTTGTGTTATTACATTAGGTCCAAGTTAAACATTACCTTCACTTTTAGTCGTCATTACTATGTTTCTTTACAGTATACATACGATACAGGTGTCAATCTTTGTACATGCAAGCGCTCTCGCGCTACCAGTCGCCCGTGTTGGCTACTTCGGTCGGCCAGTAGGATCTCTTGCATAATTCAGTTAGTTTTGATATGTCTTATATGGCTGGTAGGCGTGCAGCGTTTTCCTATTATCCTTCAATCTGTACACACTTCATAAAGATGATTACTTTACACACCACGGATGATCATTCTTGTGTAAGGCAGACTGACTGTTGATCACATTGCTTTATTGTATTATATTATGTTTGGCTTATATGTTTGCAGCTACGGACCAGCTGACAATTTTTGGAACCGTTGCATGTCCTAGCGATAATACGTTATACTGTTGCAAGTAATGAGCTTTTTATTCAACTTTCTCTTATGCAACTGGACATGTCCATATATTACGTCATCCTGCGAGACTACAGAATGTTATTCACAGTCTTAGCGCTACACTGCACTGTGATGTTTTTATTATTTAACACTCAAGTATGATCTGTCTAATTCTGATGTTTACATCTGTTGACTGTCACGCATGTGTTCTGTTGTTCACATTTGTGAGCGCTACGCTGTATTTCTATGTTTTCATCATTTGACTCTCACCTATGATCTGCCTTTTACATAAAGCATGTTGCCAGTTAACTATATAAAACAGCTTTCCTGTCTTGTAGTTTCCAACTTCATTCCCGTGATATATTTATAGTTTTAAAATTAGTTGGACTTAGGTACAAAGTTCTTGGATTTTATTCTTGAATTAATGCCAGTTACGTAGGATTTGCTACCTACAGATGGGATGTTCCCAGTTAAGAACGTAGTACCAGATCTCTGCCTTGTAATTTTAACTTTATGCCAATGTTATCTTTATAGTTTTACGATTCATTCGGATATAGAGTTAAGCTTTTTGAGATTTCTGGTCTACAATTCTTTCGACAGGTCTACTGCCTGGCTTGCTCACAGTGATATTTTTGAAGTACGTACTGTTATGGTTTTGGTATTTACAAGTGCGTGTTGTTGCGTGACTACAGCTAATGATTCTTTCCAATGCTTATTCGCCGCCTTTTCACATTTTTAATAGTATGTTACCTAATACGCATTAACATATTTTGTACCACATTGTTAAACGGATTTGTAAAATTTTCACTTTTACTTTTAGAATTGACGCCCCAATATTTTTGGACAGTTTTTGTACAGTGTTTCTGCATTCTACTTGACTTTACATTATTTTACCAGGCTATGTTGCCTGCATGTTTTACATATCTGAAGATGGTTACAGAGAGCAACCGAAACTAACTATCGAATTTGGATTGTGATAGGAAAACTGCGGTCTATGTATTAAAAGATTTTTACTTTAAAAAATATTTATTTAACAAACAAACAAAAATGGCTCTGAGCACTATGGGACTCAACTGCTGAGGTCATAAGTCCCCGAGAACTTAGAACTACTTAAACCTAACTAACCTAAGGACAACACACACATCCATGCCCGAGGCAGGATTCGAACCTGCGACCGTAGCGGTCGCGCGGTTCCAGACTGTAGCGCCAGAACCGCTCGGCCACCAGCGGCCGGCCATTTAACAAACATCTTGAAGTGGAATATTCAATGACTACCCTTGCACAAACCTATCAAAATTCTTGTAAGACTCCTTAAAAACTGAATCTAAGGTATGATATAACTGCGAATTGAAAAAATAAACAGTGCACACGAACGCCACGTGGCTGTTTCCTGAAGCTGTGACAACATCTGAATACAGATTATTGCTAGACCGTCAATACGTGACGTCACACGTTCAATACGTATGGACAGTACTGAGAATACTTTGAGATCCATCAGTGCAGCTCGTCAGTGTTTCTAGTATTGACAATACCTCGAAAAGCGCCGGAAAATGTGTCCGTGCGGTTCTATGCGCTTCAGTCTGGAACCGTGTGACCGCTACGACCGCAGGTTCGAATCCTGCCTCGGGCATGGCTGTGTGTGATGTCCTTAGGTTAGTTAGGTTTACGTAGTTCTAAGTTATAGGGGACTGATGACCTCAGATGTTAAGTCCCATAGTGCTTAGTGCCATTTGAACCATTTGAAACTCGATAAGCGCCCTCGGATGGTCAATGTATTGACAGTCTGACAATATTACTGAACGTCCTATTGCCCCTTAAGGGGGGTAGGACGTCAAACGGGCCAACTTGAAGCAGGAGAGGCACCACAGGACATTTCAACTTCTACTGTCTATAGTTTTACAAGTAAATTCATAAAACTTTGTCAGCATGACCAGGGAGGATTCGGGATTGACACTCATAGCAGTGGAAGTTCAAAAACATGACAAAATTATTTTTTTACGTGTGAAATTTCATCATTGTTTCACTTACTATTGGCTGCATTTGTTGCTATAGGTACACTTTTCTTCATAAGTAAGAGAGATTCTTCGATGAATTTTGCACAACATACAAACCATACCAAGAGGTGTATGAAACTGTAGAGTTTTCCAAATCTATTGAAAACTGTGGTAAAAACTGAGATAGTTCACTATAAAATTTGAGTTTTTTTGGAACATGAAATTTAAAATGTAACAGCTGATCCATTTTTGCATTAACTAAGTAAATTCTAGAGTTTCGTACACGTATAAGTATGATATGTATTCTGTGCAAAATTCATCGAAGAATCTCTTTTACTTATGAAGAATAGTGTACCTGTAGCAACAAATGCAGCCAATGATAAGTGAAAAATTTGACATCTACAAACAAATTATTTCGTCATGTTTCTTACCTTCCACTGCTATGAATGTGAATCCTGAATCCTTTCTGGTCTTGTTGACAAAGTTTTATGAATTTACTTGTAAAAGTATTCACAGCGGAAATTGAAATGTCCTGTGGTGCCTCTCCTGCTCCAAGTCGGCCCGTTTGACGTTCTGCCCCCCTTAAGACTGTGTAATGTACTGGTCGGTGGACAGTTCTGGGTCCTGCATCGAAAGCAGCTGGTGGTGCCACATCCTGTTTCGTGTCGCAGAACGTCGTGGCGGCGGATGTGGTATGGGTTTCGCAACCTGAGTGCTGCCTGGCGCCGGGCGGCCCCGCGTCACAGCTGACCAGCCGCCGGTCCTGACACGGCGTCCCTCGGAGCGGAGCTGCAGCCGGAGTGAGTCAGCGCGCACAATGGGCTGAGTCAGGCCGCGCTCCCGTCCCGTGTGTAGGAGCACAAGCCAGCAGATGCCGCCCGCCCCACCCACGTCGCATCCCACAATACAATAAGGCACTCCCGACCTTGTTGGCACCGGTCGGCGGTCTGACGCCATGTCCAGCGTGCTGCACTCGACGGCTGCAAATGCTTACCTGCCTCAAGGTGCGCAGATGTTTACGTACCTCAAGGTGCGCCGCTATCACTTCACAGTGACACACTTTCTTAACGATATTCGTCAACGGATTCTTTTCCTTCCTTTTTTTTTATTTACTTACTATGCAAGTACGAACGCTGCTGTGGGATGTGTTTATTCCCGTCTTCTATCTCCTCCTCTCCTCCTCCTCCCGCCGGCCGCGGTGGTCTAGCGGCTCTAGGCGCGCAGTCCGGAACCGCGCGACTGCTACGGTCGCAGGTTCGAATCCTGCCTCGGGCATGGATGTGTGTGATGTCCTTAGGTTAGTTAGGTTTAAGTAGTTCTAAGTTCTAGGGGACTGATGACCACAGATGTTAAGTCCCATAGTGCTCAGAACCATTTGAACCATTTGAACCTCCTCCCCCCCCTCCCCCCCCCCCTCTGTCGCCGCGCGAGGTAACCGCGCGGTCTAGGGCGCCTTGTACGGCCCGCGCTGCTCCCCCCGTCGGAGGTTCGAGTCCTCCCTCGGGCATGTGTGTGTGTGTGTGTGTGTGTGTGTATGTTGTCCTTAGAGGAAGTTATAGTAAGATTCAGTAGGGTGTAAGCTTAGGGACCGGTGACCTCAGCAGTTTGGTCCCTTAAGACCTTACCACAAATTTCCAAATTCTCTCACTCTGTCCATTTCCTCAATCCCCTTTCTTTGCCCACTTCCTACATCCCCTCCCCACTCGCTGTCCATCTGCACCCCCTCCACTCTATCTGCCCACCTGCAGCTTCCGACCTCTTCATCTCCTCGCCTCCAATTCCATCTCTTCCTCCTCCTCCTTGTCATGTAATAAAATAAAAGTGATGTTATTCAATGGAAAAGTTGGAATTTGAAATTTCGTTTGCTGTTTTTATCAATCACAATTGGCGTAAGAATCATGGATTGACCATTGTCATATGATATTGCATTATGAAATGTGAATAGTCTTTACTTGCAGTTTTTCGTGGCTTGAAGCAGTCATAGCTAGGTGCTATTGATTAAGAAGTTGCATTATCGTCTTTCTAATTACTTCATGATCGTAGATACGATCATACCAGGTTTTGAAGTTATTGTTATGATAAAACAATTTCCTAAGGGACCAGAAAGTTCTTAAGGGCACAAAAACAGCTGTAACATCACACAAAAAGAGAATTCAATATTAAAGCTGATGCAAGAAGACGATAAAACAGTTTTTTTTAATGTAACATGCGCATTGGACTGCTGATCTTGGCGTCTGTAATCTTAGTAAAATGCATAATTAAAATGATAATAATACTGAGGAGATGATACGAATGAGCACTGCTAAATGATTCAGTATTTCCAGAACAAATATTTATTATAACTGATACATATATCGTACCTTATGCTTAGTACAACAATGACGGTAGATTTTTATGTCCGCTTCATGTGCATTGAGCGCTCTTTTATATAGCCATTGTCCTCTTGAGTCGCCCGTACGTCGACACGATAAGTTATAACAGTTCTTCTTTTTACACTTCACTCAAACTGAGACGGAAGACGTTTTTATACATTTAGTAAAAATTAGATCAGACCGCCACAAATCTGCGTCCGTCTTATTTAAGAAAAACAGCACAAGTGTTTAGCGCTCAAGGCTTCACTTGTTCACCAGCGAAGAAAATAGTGAAGGACCGCATATCGATCCGTATTCTTCTCAGTTTATATTGCCGCTCAAATACGACGAATTACATTATTTAGGAAATTCCACCCTCGCTATGCGACGCCTTATTATACATTAATCATTCTTTATAAACAAGTATTCGCCTTCTGGCTGAAAGTGTTAACTATTTGCTGTTTCAATGAAGCCAAAAATAGCGAATATCACATCCTCCCCTTTCTGTTTATCCTTTTCCTCCTACCTCCATCTCTCTACCCTCCTCTTCCACCTCTTACTGCCTTTATGTTCCTCCCCCTTTCTCTGTTCCTCAACTGTTCTTTCTTTGTCCCTCTCCTTCTCTCACTTGTCTCTGCCCATTTCCCACCCCCCTCTCTCTCTGTCTCCTCCTGTCTGTTCACCCCCTCCTTCCTACTCACTGTCTTTCCAGATCATGACTAATAAGTGTACAAAATTTGGTTGAAATCAATGCAGAGGCTTACGATGTGTTTTTTACCGATGGTTTTGCCTGTGTATGCACATCTAAAATATAATTCACATATGTTTAACATGTATCACAGGTACATGTTCATACATTTCACCCATGTCTCTATCAAATTCCACCCTACATTTCATTGTCACACAGTTCAATCTTTATGAAGTCGTATTTCCTGAACTACATACTCTACATTGGACCGGCCGCGGTGGCCGAGCGGTTCTAGGCAGTTCAGTCAGGAACCGCGCGACTGCTACGGTCGTAGGTTCGAATCCTGCCTCGGGCATGGATGTGTGTGATGTCCTTTAGGTTCGTTAGGTTTAAGTAGTTCTATGTTCTAGGGGACTGATGACCTAAGATGTTAAGTCCCATAGTGCTCAGAGCCATTTGAACTCTACATTGGTATAATTTTGCAGCTACATCCAGTGGTACAGGCGGCTACAACCAGCGAAATTTGTTATGCATAGACTCAGTAATAAAGAAGTAACACATTGAAACGTCACGTATGTTGGCACAATTTTTCACGCATCTCAGTGTTTACGATGTCATATCCCCTAAACCATGTGTTATACAATGATATATTTTTTAAGGTACATTCAGCAGCGCATATAGGTAGTCTGTGAAATGTATTGCGCATTGTCAGTAGAAAAAAAGTAAAAAATTAAAACGCCATATATGGTGCCCCAGTTTTTCAAGCATCTCCTGAACTGTCTCATACAATCATATAGGTTCCTTCAGCGACATATTTAGATACTGTCTGGGAAATGCGTTGCGAATCGAGTGAGTAGTAAAGAAGTAATTAATTAAAACGCCGTATATGATGCACCGGTTTTTCATGCACCTCAGTATCTTAGCTTATATCTCCTGAATTATGTGTCGTGGAATGATATAATTTTGCTTGTCTGTTTGGCAGCATATGTGAATACCATGTGCAAAATGTGTCACGAATACAGTTTGTAATAAAAAAGTGATAAATTAAAACGTCATGCTTCATGCCGTAGCTTCACTGCCTGAATAGAGAAAATGAAGTAAATAATAATCTTTTATCCGTTCATCATTTTGTGTAGGTTGTAAGCGAGAAAAAATTTCATAACGGTTTAAATCTACGTGTACAGTTTGTTGCAAGTAACTAAGTGGTTTCATTCTCAAATATTGGATGACTGAAGTATGAGTATACGCGCATCATGGGCTACACTGCTTTTCACCCCGTCCTTTATAGCCTTGATAGGGCTGGTTTCTATCCCCACAGCAATTATTTGCAGACATGGATCGATATATTTACCAAGTTTTACTGAATTCGATCCAGTACAATAGGAGATGTGGAACGTACATACATACACACACACATACATACATACATAGGAGGAGGAGATGAGTGTTTAAGGTCGCGAGCGAAAAGCTCGGATGAGGAAAGGATGGAGAAGAAAAGCGGCTGTGCCGTTTCGAAGGAACCATTTCGAACTTGCCTTAAGCAATTTAGAGAAATCGCAGAAAATCTAAATCAGGATTGCCGGACGCGGATTTCAACCGCCATCCTCCCGAATGCGAACCCAGAGCGCTTACCACTGTGCCAACCCGCTCGGTACATGCATGCATGCATAATACATACATACACCCATATATTATACATGTATCCATTTTTATAATATGTATGGATATGTTTTTAGCTAGTATCCATTCCATCAATTCACGAGATACATTTTGTTTACACATCTAAATATGACAAGATGGACATTTTAAGTGACGTGTTTCATAAATATACACCGTTTATCCAAAAAGTTCCGAAACTGATTTCATTCCTAGTGTATAAGCGATGTCATCTCGTAACTCCTGCGGCTTTTTGAACTGTAAACAAGAGTTGTGCATTCGACTGGTCAGTTGTGTCCAGGCGTCGCTAATTAGTGGACGTGCTGGTGTAGTGTGTCAACGTTGTCTCACTTTCAAGAAGAGAAAAGTGTGTGCAATGTTTTTTCTGCACATCTTGTTTCGAAGAGGGACAACGACATGCGAGCGCCTACGACGAATTGACTGAAATGAAATACGTGGACAATTCCATCCTAGTAAAAATCATCGTGAGACTTGGAGTTATCAATATGAAATACTACAAAACGACGAAGTGCAGAATGGGACTGTAATGGCTCGCCAATTCCGAAAGGGGTGCGAATGTGACGTACGAGTTGAACAACACCCCAAAGAAGGACAGAAGGGTTTTTCTGACAGTTTTACATGATTGTATGAATGCTCTGCTCATTGTACTCAGCCGGCCACGGTGGCCGAGCCGTTCTAGGAGCCTCAGTCCGGAGCCGCGCGACTGCTACGGTCGCAGGTTCGAATCCTGCCTCGGACATGGATGTGTGTGATGTCCTTAGGTCAGGTAGCTTTAAGTAGTTCTAAGTTCTAGGGGACTGATGATCTCAGATGTTAAGTCCCATAGTGCTCAGAGCTATTTGAACCATTTCATTGTACTAAAGTGGGGCAAACTATGTAGAACACGCGAAGCATTAAAACCAGAATCATCACGTCTCTCTAATCCTTATTAATCCTGTCTCGAAACTAGTTTGGACTGACGGAGTATATTCATGCTACATATACGGATACATCTTTTCATAACAAAACGAAATTCTTAATTTGGTGTTAGAGTCTTTTGCGTATATTCCTACGATGTGATAAACACATGTTCTTCATTACATACACACATTCGAAGAAAATCAAATTAAGTGTTGATATTTAAGCCATTTAGGTAGATTCCTATGATTTGATACATGCGAATATGATTCAGACCTAAGAGGACAGTAATGGATGTAGGTAAAGGATAATTCACCTAGTTCACCTGGCGATATAATTTTGTTTGCTGTTTCGGTGTTTAGTGCACGCTAATATTATGTGATTTATATCGGCATGTTCACTGTCGTGACTGCCCATTCGGAATCTGTAACATTGTGGCGACGACTAGGGTGACATCCATGACCTAACTGCATTCGTATTAAAGAGCTTTGGTGCCGTTTACTCATTTCTACTTTGTCAAATCACTATTTCCTCGGCAGTTCCGGTTGAATACGGACATAAAAATCTGCCTTTGTTTCTTTGGGTTAATGTTCACTCCATGTGCCATTCTTCCTGTTCTTGTTGCCGTAATTCCCTGTAAAGTCACTGTAAGATAGTCTAATTCCTTTGCTTGATTAATACTTTTTTTACCATATCTGTCGGCTATTTCGTTTCCTGTGATGTCAGAATGGCTTTTGATACACGTGATGCTTACCTCAATGTCAACATTTTTTGTGGCATAGATCAATCTCAGTATACATTGTATATAGTAATGGGTAACCGCATTCCGATACGAGTTTTCTATCCTCTGTAGACTACTTGTAGAATCTGTTGAGATGAAGACACTTTTGAAATCGGTTCATTATTCCACAGCTACTCACTCTCGAATTGCTAACAAAAAATGTTCAAATGTGTGTGAAATCTTATGGGACTTAACTGCTGAGGTCATCAGTCCCTAAGCTTACACACTACTTAACCTAAATTATCCTAAGGACAAACACACACACCCATGCCCGAGGGGAGACTCGAACCTCTGCCGGGACCAACCGCACAGTCCGTGACTGCAGCGCCTTGGACCGCTCGGCTAATCCCGCGCGGCAATTGCTAACATTTCAGCGGTGTAATTGGATGCTTAGATTCTTCTGGTGTCTTGGAGCCGTTCGTGTAAACATGGACGTAATTTTGGCAACCGCTTTCTGTGACTCATTGTTGCATTCTATACTGTTTGCCAACGAGGACGTTTAAAATCACTTGTCTGCCAAGAAATCTAACTCGTACGAATAGCTGCACTCTGGTATATCGCTATCTTTTAGGACTGATGGTGATTATGTTCGGAGCTGATGATACCTTGTTGTAAGAAGAAATTGAAATTTGTGGAAAGGTCTTATGGGACCAAACTGCAAAGGTTATCGGTCCCTAGGCATACACACTACTTAACGTAACTTAAACTATCTTACGCTGAGGACGACACACACACCCATGCCCGATGGAGGACTCGAACCACCGACGGGGAGAACCGTGCGGACGGTGACAGTGTGTGTGTGTGTGTGTGTGTGTGTGTGTGTGTGTGTGTGTTTGTGTGTGTGTGTGTGTGTATGTATTTATGTATGTATGTGTGTTATTTTTTGCTGTAGAATCTAACTGGTGGAATTTCTTGATCGTCACGTTGCTGGGATCCGTGTGTCTTTTTAGTAGGAACTTCTGTGACAGTAACAACCGTTGACTGTAGAGTGGTGTTCCTTTTCCTTCTACAAGGAGCGCATTGGTTGGTTATGTCGAAATGGCTCCCAAATATGTTTTCTTTGCTCTGTACAGTAGATCATCGAACTTCTCTAGTACATAGTTTGGCGTGTTCTCGTAGGAGATACGGCCACAATCTAGTACAGATAGTATTAACGACCTGTAGATGATCGGAATTGTCTCCGACTTATCCACCAATAACTGTGTGCTGCACATCGTAGAATATTCAGTCCTCAATTTTTAACTTAGTATTCGATGTGTCGTTACTATGGTAATGTGCTGTCTAGATATGGTGCTAGGAACGTGGCTGATGGGTTATTAGGGAAAGTATATGGATTCAGTATAGTATCTGTTGTCGATATCAGATTTTTCCTTGTAAAGGTAACGAACTGTGATTTACCTGCTGATGTAAAAACTCAGTTTCTAGGGTGGAATTCTGTCACTGCATCGTTAAACCACTAACGAATTAACCATAACGATAATGAGATAACGCAAATGCATTTATTATTGGCGTACTGGAGGACTTTTATAGTAGAAGAAAATATATTTCCGAGATCGGCTGCGTGAAACATACAGAGTGTAGGCTCATAATGATCCCTTCAAAGCCGGCTGCGGTGGTCTCGCGGTTCTAGGCGCGCAGTCCGGAACCGTGCGACTGCTACGGTCGCAGGTTCGAATCCTGCCTCGGGCATGGATGTGTGTGATGTCCTTAGGTTAGTTAGGTTTAAGTAGTTCTAAGTTCTAGGGGACTTATGACCTAAGATGTTGAGTCCCATAGTGCTCAGAGCCATTTGAACCATTTTTTTGATCCCTTCAAAAACGTTTAAATGTGTGTGAATTCCTAAGGGACCAAACTGCTGAGGTCACCGGTACCTAGACTTACAGATTACTTAAACTAACTTAACACTAAGGACAACACTCAGACCCATGCCCGAGCGAGGACTCGAACCTGCGGCGGGAGTGACATGGCGCCTCTAACCGCACGGCCACTCCGCGCAATGACCCCTTGACATATAATTTTACTTGGCCTGCTACGCTAAATGACGTATTTACTTGGGCAGAATATATATTTTTGGTAGCCCTGTAATTCGGAGTTTTTGCATTAGGACTGTTACGTTCACTTTAACATCCAGAAATGCCGCTCTCACTGCACGAGAAAGGTGCTAAGATTTTACGCGGTACTTCTTTTCCCAAGACAAAATTGTCCCTGCCATTGATTTTTATGTTCGTTCCAACTCTTCTATGGTAAATAGTTTTTCCAGTATCTGTATTGAACTCCGTGGTTTTTAGAGGCCCCAAGTGTAGGCATTCAATAGGTTACCATTATGGGCATCATGCACTGCTGCGTGCAATGGCTATATCATAAAACACTCTTGCGTTGCATTATACGCACCAATATATGGTTCTACTGACCATCCCATACCCAATATTTTAATGTGATATGGTAATATTTGTGACCTAAATGCAGTTTTGCATCCTAGTAGTGGCCCATTCCTTTCTGGGTTTGTATCAACTTTCCCTGAGTATCGTTAACTCAGTATTTATATACACATTTCTTTATTTGACTGTATCAATATCGAGTATCATTCCGTATTTATGTAGGAAGAAATTGGGGATATATACATCGAGATTACTTCCTCTAAGTATAGATAACTCAAGTAGGTTGTTCGCTGTAATTGCTGACTTCAACTTTCACTGTGTTACTGCCTAACGGACTAATATTTATGAGATATTTTTTAAGGTGTGCTCTTTGTGAATACATCGATTTACCATTAGATGTGGTATGTAAGTTTTCAGTAGTCTTGTCTATCCTTTCGACAGACACAAAGAAAGGCTCCAGGTACGATCTACTGTACCTATTGTTATTACTCCGAAGAACATGTTCTGTATTGCAGTAAGATCTGCTGTTGACCCATGTCAGGCGGATCTCCCATGCCTCTGGCTGACAGTGTGTATATATCTTTAAACACACTTGAACGAAAACGAATGCCGGACTCGTACACTGGTAGTAAACAATACTCAACTGTTTGGGGCGGACTGGATAATACGTCCGTACTGCGCGATCGTCGGAAGTGAGATTCTTTTATTGTTGATCTTCTGTTTAAAATTTTTTACATGTCGTAGATCATAACAAAGTTGTGTTTCAGCAAAGTAATATCTACCAGGGTTGTTTGATGAGTCTGTAAATTTCCATGAAGAAATGGAACATTTTTGTTGAGCCTTCGTGGTTGGTAAGCTTCATTATTCCAAGCATCATATAAAAAATGTCAACAATATACAGCGAACATTTCATTGTTGTCAGCCGTCTGAATAGGTCAGTGTGTCGACTGCAACTGGAAACAGAGTTTCGTGTGCTTACTAAACATTTTCGTTTGAAGGATTGGACTGCCGCACAAATCAAAACAGAATTGGATGAAGTTCACGTGGACTCTGCACCATCATTGAAGACCATTTACTTTTCAGTTAATGAATTTATAGGTGACCGGACAAGAACCCAAGACGTAGCGCGCGCTCCGATCGTTCAGTTGAGGTCACCACAAAGGAAACAATTGACAAAATCCATTATATGGTAACGTAAGACTGCCGCATAGCATTTAGTGAGATTCCTGAGACAGTAGACATGTCAACTCAGCGAATGCGTAATATTCTGAGCAGAGAATCGTCTACAAAGAAGCTGTGTGCGAGGTGGCTGTCATGATTGCTTACAGTTGATCAAAAGTGGTTCCGGTACAACATTTCAACGCCATGTCTGGCAATCAGCAAGACCTTTTGCAACGATTTTTGACTGCTGATGAAATCTGAATCCATCATCACACCCCAGACCCAAAACGACACTCAAAATAATAGACAAAAAGTTAGTGAAAGTGCGCCGAAGAATACAAAGACCATTTTGTCAGCCGGTAACGTGATGGCTTGGTTTTTGGGATTCTCAAGCAATAGTCCCCATAGATTACTTAAAAAAGGGCAGAACCAAAACTGCTTCAGAGGTGGATCGTTTGAAACTTGCGTTGGCTGAAAAAAGATCAAGGTTGGCACGCAAAAAAGTGCTCTTTCACCAGGATAAGACACTATACTACAAATCAGCGATTGGCAAGGACGATTATGAACTGGGTACGAAAGGGTTCCTCATCTAGCCTCTACACCAGACCTAGCCCCAAGTGACTTCTTGTTCCCTAACGTGAGAATCTGATTTGCTGGGAAGAACTTTTCATCAAACGAGGAAATGATAGTTGCAGTCAAGGAGTATTTTGCAGAGTTTGACAGTACCTACTTTTCCGATGGCATGAAAAATCTGGAGGATCGCTGGACCAAGTGCATATTCCTGAAACAAGATTATGTCGAGAAGCAAGGTGAGCTGTTTTCTTACTTTTTTACCAGACTTGTCAATCCACCTACCGTTCAGTTTCAACATAGTAATAACTATTATAATAATAACAGAGGCTAAATAACAGTGAAAGTATTGTTTATTAGTACCAGTTAACTGATAACATAAGCGACTTAGTCAAAGGGCAGATATTTATGGCCTGGTGACTGGAAATGGCGATACAACATGTTGGACGTCGTCGCCTGACCACGGAATGTGGTTCTTTGAAAGCTTTCCCGCCATGTAAAGCAGAGTAGGCGATGATAAGTAGCAGATATGACGACAGAGTTCAAATCTAGTACAGGCACAAGTGTTTCGGAGTATACCGTTCAATGGACACTGTCGAATGTACGGCTTTGTAGTACGTCACGTCGATGGTTGCGTCACGATACGACTATCCAGGCAAACGGCTGTTCGAAACTTACACAGCACAACAGAATAAGGCCGGTGGGCGTAGTATTATGCAATGCGGGACAATGCTTAGGCTTTCATGGAGACCTGTGTTAGTTATCGAAATAGCAACGTGAATATTACTGCGGACCACCTATATCACTTTATGCTTGATGTCTTATGACGGCAACTTCCAGCAGGATAAATGCCTATGTCACAAGGACAGAATTGTGCTTTAGTGATTTGAGAAGCCTGATAATGAACTCATATTGTTGTCTTGGCTATCTTGTACTCTCAAACCACCTGCCCATAATTTACGGGAATAGTATGACTGTGTATAGAAGTCCCGTGCTACATACCTGCGGAAGGCTTTTCAAATCTATCCGATGTATAATCGCTTCTGCGTTTTGTTCCAAGAATGGACCAACATGCTGTTAAGTACCAATATTTTTATTTTTATTTTTTAGTACTGCAGTGGTGCTCTCTGCGGTACTATTAAGTTGGCCCCGTGTTATTTATTGATTTATTATTGATTATTCTTTGCTATAGTCTGGCTAGTTGGGAAATTAGGCATTGGATATTCACAGATAGTCACTTTTAGAGGGCGCACTTACTCCCAAGGTATGTGCGCCAATAATAAAGTTCTCCCCGTGAGCCTATAGTCCATCAAAATCTATTCTCTCACACTGTTCTATAGTTCATTCCTGTCCAAAATATTCTAGCAATAATGAGCCAATAACTGAAGTCCTGACTGTGAGCCTACAGTCCATCCCTATATAGTCTTCCACACTGTTCTATAATTTATTCCCCTCGAAAACTATTCTAACAATATAGAACAGGTTGTGATATGTGAGCATTTTTGTAAGATGCAGTTATTTTATTCCACCTGAAAAAGTGAAGTTTCCAAGTTTGTTCGGGCTGCATTCAAACTACAATTACAGTGACTTATCTCTCGCGAGCTTATATGAGTTTACCATTGAGGTTCCTTATTGTACGATCGCCTTTTCATTATTTAACAGCTCCCTCGATACGGAATTAGACCCGACCATCACAATTCTGACTTTGCTTACACGCATCCGCGTCCTACTCGCGTGATGGATCTAGTGCAACTTTCTGTAATCTTCCCACATATTACAGTTTTATGTGCAATCCTGGAAATCGCGGGCACTCGGAATCCATCCTGCAAGCATGCTCTGGCTCGAATGATTCACTCCTTCGCGCCGAACGATCTGCAGACGCCAATCTCTCCCTTCTAGAACTATGGGGCATCCCCGTCAGCGATGCCGCTGTGTTGTAGGAAAGGTAGATTCGTTTCTTCAAGTATAGTGTCGATATTTGCACCATTACACACTCCATTATACCTTATGTGTTATGCGCTTCCTTCCGACATCCAGCTTTCCCTTACAGTTGTTGAGAAACGATTTCAGCAGAGTTGGCCAAATAGCGATGATATAGGACATGGCGGAATCTGGTTAGCATCGAAATCCAGGACCAAATTATCGCAACCGAAAGTTGACCTGTAAAGAGAGGTGAAATAGCTGCATGTAATTGCTAAGTACAGCTAAGAACGGTTCAGTCTAACAACGCATCATTATTTGGGTCCTTGACAAGACTGTTCAATTATGAAATTCTACCCTTGTTTCATTTGCCAATTTACAGAGCTGAGTACTTCTACGTTTTTCTTCGAACTTTGTTGGCAGACTGGCTGCATCTCCCTGTTTTTGGTGCCTTCTGATCAGTGAGCGTCCTTGGAAGGTACAAAGTATGACCACTACAGAAGCATCAGTAATGAATTAACACATTTTCACAAAGTATTGCTAAACTGAACGGCATAGGATTAGTCGATCTAATTAGGGGACACAAAATTTGTGAAAGTAAATTTGAATTTACTGTTGCTTTAGAAGCCAGAATATCATCACAAACATTAAAGTGGTTACTCGTCAAAGTAACACCTCATCAGGCTGTAAGTTTACTGTGAAAAAGAAAAGTAGTCTGCTCATAATAAACAGCGGAAAAAATTGTTCTGACGAACAATGGTGTAACTGCAATAGCGATATAGTCGGTCAAAAGACAAAAATGAAAGAACACATATTTCTACCTGTATACCTCAGTACCAATAAAGACCTACACTGATTAACACGATACGAATCAACTGGCTCTTATAAGACTGAAAATATATTCTGCCGTCTGCAGTGATTGATGAGGAAAAACTGTACGAAAGCAATGAAATACGATGACCTTGAAGTACAGTGGAATTAGAATGGCAACGACGAAACCAATTTCGTTCTCTGTTTGTACATACATCAAAAAAGTTTTGTATCACCCCGGTTCCCAGAACTCCTGAGGATAGACGTTTACTGTGGATATTGTATCACAGACAGAGTCCATTTGACTGTTCAGAGATGTCACTAAACCCTCCCAAAGATGTAAACAACCATGCATGAGCAGCGACTATTAGACGGAGGGGATCCGATCCGACAGTCTATCAGTTCCAGTCATTCCACCAGGAAGGCGGTACACGGATCGTGTTGTCTGTAGTTCAACCATGCCTAGGCGGTCAATACCGCAGTTCGATCGCGTCCTCATTGTTACTTTGTGCCAGGAAGGGCTCTAAACTAGGGAAGTGTGCAGGCGTCTCGGAGTGAACAAAAGTGGTGTTGTTCGAATATGGAGGAGATGCAGAGAGACAGGAACAGTCGATGACATGCCTCGCTCAGGCCGCCCAAGGGCTATCCACTGCAGTGGATGACCGCTACCTACGGATTATGGCTCGGAGGAACCCTGACAGCAACGTCACCATGTTGAATAATACTTTTCGTGCAGCCACAGGACGTCGGGTTACGACTAAATCTGTGCGCAACAGGCTGTATGATGCGCAACTTCACTCCCGACGTCCATGGCGAGATCCATCTTTGCAACCACGACACCATGCAGTGCGGTACAAATGGGCCCAGCACCATGCTGAATGAACCGCACAGGATTGGCATCACGTTCTCTTCACCGATGAGTGTCGCATATGCCTTCAAGCAGACAATCGTCGGAGACGTGTTTCGTGGCAACTCGATCAGGTTGAACGGCTTAGACACACTGTCCAGCGAGTGCAGGAAGAGGATCCCTGCTGTTTTGGAGTGGCATTATGTGGGGCCGGCGTACGCCGTTAGTGGTCATGGAAGGCGCCGTAACGGCTGTACGACACGTGAATGCCATCCTCCGACCGACAGTGCAACCATATCGGCAGCATATTGGCGAGGCATTCGTCTTCATGGACGACAATTCGCGCCCACATAGTGCACATATTGTGAATGACTTCTTTCAGGATAACTACATCGCTCGACTAGAGTGTCCAGCATATTCTCCAGACATGAACCCTATCGAACATGCCTGGGATAGATTAAAAATGGCTCTTTATGGACGAAGTGACCCACCGACCACTCTGAGGTTTCTACGCCGAATCGCCGTTGCGGAGTGGGGCAATCTGGACCAACAGTGCCTTGATGAACTTGTGGATAGTATGTCACGACGAATACAGGCATGCATCAGTACAAGAGGACGTGTTACTGGGTATTAGAGGTACCGGTGTGTACAGCAATCTGGACTACCACCTCTGAATGTCTCGCTGTATGGTGCCACAACATGCAATGTGTGGTTTTCATGAGCAATAAAAAGGGCGGAAAATATGTTTATGTTGATCTCTAGTGCAATTTTCTGTACAGATTCCGAAAATCTCGGAACCGAAGTGATGCAAAACTTTTTTTGATGTGCATATATCATCACAGTAATGGAGTAATTTTGCACTGGACTTGAAACTGTACGTGAATACCTAGATCGAGAAAGAAAAGTTCAATAGAAAACGTAAATTACAAAATATTTCGTCCGTAATGGATTCTTTGTCGAAGGATGAAACCGACAAGAAAGTACCCAAAAGACATTAATTTTATGTAAATAAATTATACACAACTGCAACCAGTCACTTTTTTCATTAATAATGCTTTATTACATTAACCGGTTTTCGAACCCTTTCAGGTTCATCTTCAGATGATTTCGGGAGAATCCGGGAAGCTACATCATTATTGGTAGTAGCATAATGCTGGGTGCTGGTTTGCGACAGTATAGGCGGCTTTTTTCGTATCTGTCTGCATCCATTTTGAAGTCCAGAACACTTTCACACAAACTATATTAGTTCACACTTTAACAGTGACACTTCACCAGCATCCAGCATGCGCTTTACAACTGTTGTAAAGCGCATGCTGGATGCTGGTGAAGTGTCACTGTTAAAGTGTGAACTAATATAGTTTGTGTGAAAGTGTTCTGGACTTCAAAATGGATGCAGACAGATACGAAAAAAGCCGCCTATACTGTCGCAAACCAGCACCCAGCATTATGCTACTACCAATAATGATGTAGCTTCCCGGATTCTCCCGAAATCATCTGAAGATGAACCTGAAAGGGTTCGAAAACCGGTTAATGTAATAAAGCATTATTAATGAAAAAAGTGACTGGTTGCAGTTGTGTATAATTTATTTACATTAATATACAGTCACGGTTCTAAAATATCCATAATGGATAAGCATAACATTAATTTTATATCTCTATCACTTTAATAGGGCCTGCCTGAATTGTAAAGTAATGTTATTTGTGTATAAATGTATGTGAAGTCACCCTGTTACACCAGGAACAGGCAAAATGACATGTATTTCAAACTAACTATAAAAGAATGAAGATAACATGATAAAAGTTAAGAGGAATGAAAGCGAAACGAAAACCTTATTGTTTGAAGAAACGAAGATGTTTCAACTTTCAGAACCAGCTACTCTGACAACTTGCTAACGCTGCCACAATACTGGACCTTCGGAGGAGCACAGAAACACAATCATATTACAACTTACAATTTGTCCAAATAATACATGAAGTCAAAAATTCAGAAAACTCTTGCAAAGCAACAAACGTGACTTTTAAAGTTATATTTTTTAATTTAAGACAGATGGCTATGACTTCCTTCAATAAAAGATTTTTTTTTAACTTCGACCTTATGCTTTTGATTGTGATTAAACTCGTATGTATGGATTTGTTAAACCTGGGACCTAGAAACGACGGAGAAGCTTCGTCCCGCCATAGCCCTCAGTGGTTCATGGTTCAAATGGCTCTGAGCACTATGCGTCTTAACTGCTGAGGTCATCAGTCGCCTAGAACTTAGAACTACTTAAACCTAACTAACCTAAGGACATCACACACATCCATGCCCGAGGCAGGATTCGAACCTGCGACCGTAGCGGTCGCCCTGTTCCAGACTGTAGCGCCCAGAACCGCACGGCCACTCCGGCCGGCTCAGTGGTTCATAACCCCACAGCAGGCCACCCACCCCACCGCCACCCCATACCGAAACCACGGTTATTGTGAGGTTCGGCTCCCAGTGGGGCTGCCCTGCCAGCGTAACTTCCACCGCGTCTCGCTGCTGCGCCGACTCCCTCCAATCTTTCCGCGTGCGCCTAGATAGGCGATCGCGACCAATCGCACCGCGCCAAAGCACGGACACAAGCAAGAGCTGATACACTAACCTCTTTAGAGATAAGTTACGGTTCAGTTTCGATAGCTTTTTTTTTAATTGTTTGAGAACGAATGACCAAAATCACGATTTGAACGTGGAAATTTCAGACAATTCATACACGTCATCAGAGCATAGGTCGATATATTCGCCACCTAAAATTACATAGCGTAGACACTAGCGACAGACGAACGCCGCAGGGCAGGGGGTCCTGGATAAGGAAGCCTCCTAGAGACGTTACCACAGCAACCAGTGGTCTGCGATAGTAGCGTAGCTGGTGGAACAGACATCCAAACCAGGCAGGGATCTCCTGCAGGATACCGCCGTGGGAGGAGGGAAACGGGTGGAGAGTCTTCATAAGCATTGAAAATTTCATCTCGGGCGGTAGCATACGTTTGGTAACCGCTTACTATCTACAAAATTTCAAGGTAGCTGTAGATACACAACTGTAAAATGCAATTAAGTACAGATGTAACTTGAAGGGGAAAGGAAAGGGGACGTATAAGATCAACAGAAAATCTCAGATTGAAAAAAAGATAATACGAATATCAAGGAGCGCACAAAGGTAACTCACGTTTAGCGTCGTTTTCCACACATCATACCGCAGGATAAGGTCATTTGATGTTTAATGTGTTCCGAACAAAACTTGCAAACATATCAGCGAAGTTTTGATATCGTTTTTGTTATTTTAGTCTTTATTCCGATGATTCATCTGATGCAGCCTTCAGTGCTGGTCAATTTTATGCAAGTCTCTTCATCTACACGTAGCTACTGCAACCTACATCCACTTAAACCTGTTTGCTGTAGACAAACTTGGGCTCTCTCTACAATCTTTATCACCCACACTTCCTTCAATTATCAAATTAGCCTTTCATGCCTCAGGACCTGTCTTACAAACCTATCCCTTCCTTTAATCGAGTTTTTGCCATAAAGCTCTTTTCTTCCTAAATCAATTCGTTAGTTGCTGTGTTATCCATCTAATGTACAACATTCTTTTGTTGTACCGCGTTTGAAAAGCTTCCGTTCTCAGATCTATATTGCTGATAGTCTGTGTGTCGCTTCCATATAAGACTAAACTCAGATAAATATTTTTAGAAAAGACTCCCTTGTACTTAATTTTATATCTGATGTTAAAATACTTATGTCAGTACTTTCTTGCTATAGCCAGTCTCCGTATTAGATCCTTCTCTTCCGCCTTGTCAGTTACTTTGCTGCTCAAAAATCCAGACTCTTCTCCTATTTTTAACAGGCTGTAAGAGATCAAACGCTACGTAATTTTTACCGTGAACGTATATAATAACTTTATTTGGAAAAGCGTGATGAAGTAAATTGATTATTTAGACTCAAAAGAATCCGTTTTACTTCCGAAGTTAATGAAAGAAACCACGCCAGAATTTCGTAACGAACTTCAAAAGAATATAAATTCAAAAAATCCCGTAACTAATTTTGTAAATAATAATGCAAAAGGCTGTGATTTTACTCTGATGTTACTGTGAAAGCCAAATAAACTCGCACTTGGTCTCGACTAAGCAGTAATATGACGTTCTACTGGATGTAAACGTATCGCTGTCTAATTTGGAGTTCCCACCGACAGCGAGCCTTGTGCCAATAGCGAACGAGTAGCCTCGCTGTGATTGGTTCAGCGTTCAGAATCTAATGGCGGATGCCACAAGTTACCTGAGTTACCACATATCCCAAAAAAACTCGTACATGTTCCTAATAAAAACACTGCATACAGGAAAAATGACAAGTCTCCCCCCCCCCCCACCGCCCAATAAAAAAAGGTATGTTAAAGACATGCAGTAACAACCAAAATAAATTAAAAGAGAAAGATAGAGGTGGAAAATAGTAATGACTACACATAATAGAGAAATCAACAATGTCAACACAGAATGTGACACAGCACTCAAACTACATTTATTTAAGAAATAACAGATATTTGAGAAAACTCGTCTCGAAATAAAAGAAATTACAATAGGAATTGTTTGTCTATTTTTAAGAGCCGAGACTCAGTGATGGAACAAGAGTTTTAAGTCACAACTTATATGTCCGTTGTCGGCGCAGTGTGACGTCAGCGACGGCTCGTTAAAACTGGCGGCGTAATTGTAGTGGCCCCATCACTCGTGTGATTGCGGCAAATGTCGTTTTGCTTAGCATTACTTGCGCAAACAAAGTTGACACTCGGCGCGGTGGCTGATGGGAGCGACTGTAAATGGGAAATTCCTTTACGGTCGCTCCCATCAGCCACCGCGCCGAGTGTCAACTTCGTTTGCGCGTGTAAATATACTCTCCTGGAAATTGAAATAAGAACACCGTGAATTCATTGTCCCAGGAAGGGGAAACTTTATTGACACATTCCTGGGGTCAGATACATCACATGATCACACTGACAGAACCACAGGCACATAGACACAGGCAACAGAGCATGCACAATGTCGGCACTAGTACAGTGTATATCCACCTTTCGCAGCAATGCAGGCTGCTATTCTCCCATGGAGACGATCGTAGAGATGCTGGATGTAGTCCTGTGGAACGGCTTGCCATGCCATTTCCACCTGGCGCCTCAGTTGGACCAGCGTTCGTGCTGGACGTGCAGACCGCGTGAGACGACGCTTCATCCAGTCCCAAACATGCTCAATGGGGGACAGATCCGGAGATCTTGCTGGCCAGGGTAGTTGACTTACACCTTCTAGAGCACGTTGGGTGGCACGGGATACATGCGGACGTGCATTGTCCTGTTGGAACAGCAAGTTCCCTTGCCGGTCTAGGAATGGTAGAACGATGGGTTCGATGACGGTTTGGATGTACCGTGCACTATTCAGTGTCCCCTCGACGATCACCAGTGGTGTACGGCCAGTGTAGCAGATCGCTCCCCACACCATGATGCCGGGTGTTGGCCCTGTGTGCCTCGGTCGTATGCAGTCCTGATTGTGGCGCTCACCTGCACCGCGCCAAACACGCATACGACCATCATTGGCACCAAGGCAGAAGCGACTCTCATCGCTGAAGACGACACGTCTCCATTCGTCCCTCCATTCACGCCTGTCGCGACACCACTGGAGGCGGGCTGCACGATGTTGGGGCGTGAGCGGAAGACGGCCTAACGGTGTGCGGGACCGTAGCCCAGCTTCATGGAGACGGTTGCGAATGGTCCTCGCCGATACCCCAGGAGCAACAGTGTCCCTAATTTGCTGGGAAGTGGCGGTGCGGTCCCCTACGGCACTGCGTAGGATCCTACGGTCTTGGCGTGCATCCGTGCGTCGCTGCGGTCCGGTCTCAGGTCGACGGGCACGTGCACTTTCCGCCGACCACTGGCGACAACATCGATGTACTGTGGAGACCTCACGCCCCACGTGTTGAGCAATTCGGCGGTACGTCCACCCGGCCTCCCGCATGCCCACTATACGCCCTCGCTCAAAGTCCGTCAACTGCACATACGGTTCACGTCCACGCTGTCGCGGCATGCTACCAGTGTTAAAGACTGCGATGGAGCTCCGTATGCCACGGCAAACTGGCTGATACTGACGGCGGCGGTGCACAAATGCTGCGCAGCTAGCGCCATTCGACGGCCAACACCGCGGTTCCTGGTGTGTCCGTTGTGCCGTGCGTGTGATCATTGCTTGTACAGCCCTCTCGCAGTGTCCGGAGCAAGTATGGTGGGTCTGACACACCGGTGTCAATGTGTTCTTTTTTCCATTTCCAGGAGTGTATGTTTCTCCTGGTAGTAATTTCGTCAACCGTCGCATTACCGGCGTAATTATTGCCGTACAAGTCAAAGATCGTATTTGTACGATTAAAACAGTTCTTCCACACACACTTCAGTTATCAACGTTCCGTACATAATTCTGAAATGGTGTACACTTCACTTTACCTCGCTAATCGCGAGCTGCAGTCCATCCAATTTTAGCATGCGTATCACTACCGCGAATTCAAGGTTCTGCCTAAAACAGTCTGGCCCCGGTAGCTGAGTTGTCAGCGTGACAGAATGTCAATCCTACGGTCCCAGGTTCGATTCCTAGCTGGGTCGGAGATTTTCTCCGCTCAGGGTGTGGGTGTTGTGTTGTCCTAATCATCATCATTTCATCCCCATCGAGGCGCAGGTCGCCGAAGTGGCGTCAACTCGAAAGACCTGCACCAGGTGAACGGTCTATCCGACGGGAGGCGCTAGCCACACACCATTTTTGCCAAAAACAGTCCCACACGTAATAAACAGTTTAAACGTTCCCACAACGGCAGTTGTTTTAAGGCGCATATGCATTTCAGTTAGGTTATATGCAAACACTTTGGTACTAACAACGACGGTCACTGGCCCCCTGCACGTACAGTCTCAGACATAAAAACTGACCGCCGGCCGGCCGCCACAGAGACTAAGTCCGAGTCGTTTACTTAACTGACAACTCTTAAGTCCGGCCATCTGCACAATCTGGCAACACTGTAAGATGGGGAAGTGTCAGGAGGAAGTGTTGTCTACTTCCGAGCTGGTATGGATGGAGGGATGGAGTGAGCCCGTGGTTTTGCGGTAATCGTCGTGCATTCTAAACTTAGAGTCACATGTTCGCGTCCAACTGTGCTTTTTTTTTTTTTTTTACCACATTTCGGTCTAAAGTTATGAGTCTGATTGAACATCAAAGACAATTCGCTTAACATTCTACCCACCCGCAGTGACAAGTATTCCAGAAACAATTCCGTAGGACAGCTCGGGGCTGCGTCGCGATCATAACAGCTTACGCTCGAGCGTTTCCTTGCGGTGCAGCGGCTACCGCCCACCGGCCAGACGCCACCCGCCGCCTGAAATCCGGCGCCGCCCATGTGAAGGCGGCGCCACGCTGTCAGTGTATGTATCAATTCCATTTTCGAATTAGAAGTTCTAGTTATCATCTTGCAGTTAAGCATTAGATTTTGCATACTTGAAAATCGTGAACTACAGTTAAGCATTGTAAAATTGAGTCGCAAGTGGAAAAAGGAGTAACATCTGCAACACAACATTTACTTTGGTATCACAGAGGGGTGAATGTAGAGGAGGCAGCTAGAAAAATTTGAACTGTGCGTGGAGCGAGTGTTTTTGGGAAAAATACGCCAAAAAAAGATATTCTTGTTTCAACAAAGATCGTTCTGGCATGAATGATTTTCCACATTAAGGAAGTCTCGACTACTGATATATATGACAGATTACCATTTTACCATCATGCGACATTTGCATTCAACAGGCAAATTTCAGAAGTCTGGTGTAGGAGTACTGCATACTCTAATTCGAAACAAATAAAATCAACGGAGTGACTATTATTGAACGTCATAAGGTCGCTCATTGAGCATTCCTATGCAGTACTGTTACTGGTGACGTGTTATGATGCCTTTATCGTTAACTTCCTAAGAAGAAATGAAAGGCTGAGCCCCACCAAAAGACGTAGACTAGAGTAAAGTGTAGTGTGAACATAATATTTTACACCTGATAACTCCAAAAGTGTGTTTTGGGCTACGAATTCTGCCCCAAGGGGTGTGTGCAACACATCTGGAATTTGTTGTCAACAACTGAGACACCTTTCGGCCGCAGTGTAAGAAAGTCGAGCAACAAAACTACATCACCTATGCTATGGCATGATAACTCACTCTGTTGATTTGAGAAACAAAACTATACAGGAGATTGATAGGAAAGTCGTCTCTCAGGCACTTGTATTGATAGGGAAGGCCTCTCTCAAGCACTTGTCCCTCTCGTCATATATTCCTAAAATTTTACCTTCCCCGCTCTTGATCGATCAACCGTCAAGGCAGTTAATTTCTAGGCGAAAATACTCTTAAAACTACACTGGTTTAATGACAGCGTTAGAACCAGTGGGTTTCTACAGGCGTAGAATTTGTAAACAACTTTAGCATAGTCAGATTGTTGTAGATATCATGAAAGAAAATACAGCTGCTGATTAATTTCTCTTTGATGATTAATGTTACGATTAGTAAACTCATGGAAAATGCAATTGAAATAATTACTGCACTAATACAAATTAAATTCAGCTTACTACAGAAACATCACGACGGCAATCTATCTCAATAAAGCATTATTTGTCTGTAAGACGATTGAGCCTATTTTAACTCGAATTAGTAGAATATTACCGACTTGACTTCGAAAAGATCTGTATTTACTTCATTTCCTCTATCATTCGCAAGTATTATGAAAATATGGCATTTCATAGATAAAATTATGTATTCACGACAACAAAAAATTTGTCGGCGGAAAGCAAAACCGTGGCATTATGAATTTAGCAGTACCTCAAGGTTTTCGCTTTGACACTAAGGGTTACTAAAAGAAGCAAGACGAATTTTGATAGTGCGTTGTCTTACGATTCCCTCATTGAAGTTGTATCTGCCTGCTTGTAGCTCTGCTACAAAGCAATTAAAAATCTGGCTTTCGGCGAGGATCAAAAGGTGAACAGGGGCAACATGCACCTGACAGGCAAACACGTTACCGCAGAGCTAGCGAATAGGCGTTTAGTATTCTACTTACTTATTTACCCAGTAAGCGCTATGGCAGATAGACCGCAACATAAGAGCGACAGTAGTTGTATTTCCCGTGTGGGACGACTTTCGTGGTCTCAAAAGGATTAACTGATATCCTTACGTCACGTCTCAAGCGAAAATCACTCAGTATTAAATTGAAATGACACGATAATATCAAGTGAATTTAGCAGGAAAGTTCTGTGCCATCAAGGAAGTAACTCGTCAGTCACAGAGTTGCCAAACATATTCTGCGGTGTTGCCAAGTTTCAGTTATACCGCCAGGAAGGATACCAGCTGATGTGTTCTGTGAGTGACCTCGGAAGTGACTATAGCTTCGTTTCAAAGTTGTGGGTGCCGAGGGCCGCAAGATCCTCATTATATGTCAATGAGTCTTATTCGCATTTCTGTAACTAGGTTTAGGGGCTAGAGTGCAATTAATTGTAATACATCGATGCACTGAATGCAAACTAAATGTCATAAATTAATAACTGCGGCAATTATTTGTGTTTTACTGACTTAATCGGACAGAAACCTTGAAAGCGTATTCACCAGACGCGATTCACAGTTTTGGAACTTCTCCAGTGGTTGAGTTGGCAATGTATATTTGCTGTACAATATTGTTATTGAGATCACTGTCATTGGCACATCCAACAGAAGACAGGCATGGCCTGGCTTATTGTTGTCAGCTTTCCTGACGGATATTCTGCCTTTGTTCGAAACGTGAAGACTTAGGGTGAATTCGAACATTCCATATGGCGAAAATTTGATGGTTCTTTTCTTCCAGCTCTAACATTCAAATAACAGTTACAAGAAGCGGCAGAAAAGCGCCTGTGAATCAACAGTTAATAATGCAATCATAATTAGTGGAATCTCACAAATTCCATCTGTCATCTGATAATTGCGAAAAACTACTTTTTCATCTTCACAGCACCACAGTATGAACTCAAGGATTTCATAGGATACCTATTTCGTTGTGATCGTTTTCAATGACACTACGGGAGGAGCAAAACCATCTGACTTGAAACATACTTTTCCAGCGGGATTTGAATCTTTGGCTACAGTTGCAGTAGCACATCCAGTGAGGTATCAAGAATGTGAGCAATCACTCATTGCTATAGTATAGGCTACGGCAGAGAGAAGCAGGTTTCCGACAAAGTAAACGATGAGAGACACTGTCGCTGTCACTTGTTAAACAGGAATTGTTCAGAAAATTACAACTATGTCTAGTGAAATGAGTAGGTTGATGCAGCTCCAGTCTGGCACCATCACTGAGTTGCCCAAACATTTTCCGAATAGCACTTAAGATAAAAATGTGTATGTGTGTGTGTGTGTGTGTGTGTGTGTGTGTCTGTTCTTTCGGACATTTCCGAAAGAAAAGACACTACGAATCGAAATAGACAGCCTTGTTAATCAATTAAAGATTGAAGGACAGATGTCCAGGCTGTCATGCGCATTAAAATAGAACAACGGTTTCAGATGAAAATTTGTGCCTGATCAGGTTCGAACCCAGATTCGTAGTGTCTTTCCTTTCAGACATTCCCGAAAGAGCCGCGCACGTGGTATGCGGCAAAGATGGGAATTCGCGTCTGACGAGGAGCGTGTGTAGATAGGTGCTGAAAAGAGGTTGGCTGCTGCGTCCCGACGGTGCCCACCGTCGGAAGTTCCGGTCCTCCCTCCGGCATGGGTATGTGTGTTGTCCATAGCGTAAGTTAGTTTAAGCTAGATTAAGTAGTGTGTAAGCTTAGGGACCGATGACCTAAGCAGCTTGGTCTCATAAGTTCTTACAACGAATTTACAAAATTTTAAATCCAAAATACTGCATCTCGGTTCTTACAATAGTGCAATGGGTGCGCACTGGTTAGCTGTAACTGAAGAGAGACTCCAACTCAGATTGTGGTTAAGAGCATAATAACTTAAATTGTGAATATATTTCTGAATGAATGTTTGTTATGTATTTTTCCGTCACCCTTTCATTGTTATAAGTTATGTTCTACAAGGAACGCACGCCATTGGAGGCGGCAATCTGTAATTTATTTTACCTTAATTACTACTTCAATTTTGTTCCCCAATTTAAAGGTATATATGGGTGCAAACATGGAATACATGGGAATCATGCAGCTGCTCAGTGACAGGTATGGGGGAGGCATTGAGGCCAGGCCTCGGATCTTCGACGCCTGCCCTCTTTGCCTCCGCTTATCTGGTGCTGAAAGTCTTCTCAAACGTTTTTTAAAAAAATAATAGTGCAGTGATCAGCATGTCTGTCTAGTAAGCAGGAGGTCCAGGTTCGAATCCCAGTCGGTCACAAATATTCATCTGCCGTCTTAGCTGTATTTCAACGCGCCGTGACAGTGTGGGCGTCGGTCCTTCGATATTTGAGATGCAATTGTTTTTTGAGGCAATAGAGGTGATTTGCGAACATTTGTCTTGCCATCAGTGTAACGGGACTTCAACGGCATCCAACCCTTAGGCATTGCTTTGTGCCGGCACTAACACATGTCATATATATATACGAATCAGATTGTAGTTCACATTTAGTCAAATAACGAATGGTCAGTATACAAGTATGCCGGCCGGGGTGGCAGAGCGGTTCTAGGCGCTACAGTCTGGAACCGCGCGACCACTACGGTCGCAGGTTCTAATCCTGTCTTGGGCATTTATGTGTCTGATGTCATTAGGTTAGTTAGGTTTAAGTAGTTCTAAGTTTAGTGGACTGATGACCTCAGATGTTAAGTCCCATAGTGCTCAGAGCCATTTGAACCATTTATGAAGTATACAAGTATTTACGAACAGTAGAAGCAGGATTGCAGCGAACGGATCCCTTAACCAAGTGCATCATAGAGTACCTATGTAATGAGTCATTCCAGCTGCATAGCTGAGGGTAATATTTGTTAAGCAATTCATTGTAGAATTAATGTAATACCCGCACGATGATCTCTGTAGTCATACTGTATCATTAGCAGCCCGCGAATGGAGTACTATGTTCGTTAAATCGGATTACTCAAGCTGAGGCCAAATAAAGAGAAGCGACGACGCCACAACACTATCTTTACTTAAGTAGGTAGTCAGCGCTAAATTTTCTGTGCCACCATTAACGTTACTGTAAGCAGATTGACAGCATAACACCACCACAACTGCTGACAACCTGAGCCATATCATCACGCAGTTGTAATTCGCAGTGATTACAAGTTGCTGATGTTTGTCAAGAATAGCGGAAAGCGCCTCTGAAGTTTCATTTGCATTACGCCTAGGACGGAGAGAATCCTAAATAACAGTAATAGGTCACCCAGCGAAGAGAAGAGTCCACGTATTGTCTCAGGTTCTTGCAGTTTGATATTAATGCAGTTCCCGATAGTTTCACACTAACGGGTTCTTTTGGCTATCGGAATGCTCATATGGGAATTATAAAAGTGTAACTGCTAGAACGCTCAACTACCTTAATAACACCTCATTCTTGATTGAATACGACTCGGAAAGCGACGTTAATTTGACGTTTCCATCCATCTCCTGACGTCTTACTAAATGAAGTCTGAAGTGCACGCACAGTTGTGTTGCCTGCCGCATGTTCTGTGAAGTGTTATGGCAGCTGGCAGTCATTGCTGAATACAGACATTTGCAAATATCCCCACTGCTTTGGAAGAAATCGTCTTTGTTGCATTTTTCCCATACCGTAATTAGCACAATAACATAAGGCTTGTTCTGCTGAAGAACTTGATGCCCACAAGTCCTTAAATAAGAATCTCCCAGCGGGAGTAATGCATGAAACGAGAGAGACTGTTGGACAAAAGAATGGACAGCTGCTTTTTGCGTTTCCGATAGCGCCTACGATAAGAATCTTGTGTCATATTATGCTTCACAAACTTAAACTGTTTGTTTTTTTTTTTACTTGATACTAAAATAAAAGTTATGATATGAGAACAGGAAATGACTGATATGCTTCTCAGGAACTTTAATTTTTCATGTCTTTCTCTCACTTCATACTAAAACAAGGGCGTTAATATGAGAAGAGGAAATGAACTATACGCTTCCAAGACATAATATTTCCCTGTGTGCTACTACTGCATACATGAAAGCCCTGCAGTTAATTTTTGTATGTTGGATAAATTTTGATATCACCTCACATTCCATTGTGAGAAGGTTCCTATTTTCTTGGGATTCAAATAGAGTGGACATTTCATCACTGGTTAATATTCTGATGACTAATGACATGATACCCGTTGCAGTTGCCCCATGGCACCTGTGAGTAGAGTCTATAAGAACACGCACTGCAGTCAGAGCCAGGGTGATTTCTTTCTGTTTATGGCGAAGCGTCTGCTGCAGTGTCCACGCTCAGCCAACATAAACAAATCGCGGAGGCATTGGGTACTGCTAATCGCTGCACTTGTCGCGAGCCTCGACAACACGAGCGCACTGTCTCTGCTAACGATATTATGGAGTTAATACATCTTACTTAACGTAACGTAATATGCAGGTCGTGGGTTGGGTAAAAATTCAGTTTGTAACTTCCCATCGCATTAAAATACTTTACAGTCATATTTGATGCAATATTTATTGTTGGTTGTTCAAATGGTTCAAATGGCTCTGAGCACTATGGGACTCAACTGCTGTGGTTATCAGTCCCCTAGAACTTAGAACTACTTAAACCTAACTAACCTAAGGACATCACACACATCCATGCCCGAGGCAAGATTCGAACCTGCGACCGTAGCAGTCCCACGGTTCCTGACTGCGCGCCTAGAACCGCGAGACCACCGCGGCCGGCACCTTGTTACCTCTGCCCACATATTCTCTATCTGGTTGATGTTCGGTGATCGTGGAACAAACAGCAACAGCTTTATCCTCTCTTGGCCCTGAAACCAATCTCGCACTACTCTGCTATGATGGATGGGGCTCTGCTCCTGTAAATAAACTGTTATCTCGTTCGTTCATATATTTATATTTAAATAAAATATTAGTAAAAAGCACATTGTATTGTTATTTTTCACAGTGTTTAAGAATTAAGGCCCTGTCATAAATAAGTGATCTAGATTCAACCGTCCGATTAAGAATGTGGTTTATCCAGTCTATCAAATGATGAGAGTCGTATTCGGATATCCACATTAAGCCTGACTGGCTGAATCCGGTTAGAACGATCTGGTATCGAAATGAAATTACAGAAATCGGATAATTTGAACATCTGTATCGCAACAATGCTGCGCACATAAATTCCTATGATGGAGTAACAGGTAGCAACTGCCCAAGAAAAAGTGAGAAATATGTCTACTAGCAGCAATGTAACATAATTATAACTCATATTTATGTGATGGAAATACTGAGTCGAACAATGCACATCTATTTCAGTGCTGGGAAGATGCACCATATCGGATTTGCTGATGACATAATGACAATAATAATAATAATAATAATAATAATAATAATAATACCGTGGGGCCGATAGGGGAAACCCTCCCCCATACGGGTGGTACCGAGGAAATCAAATACTTGGGGTGAACCAAATACTTAGAATCCTCAACGACTACTCAATCCGTTGAACTCAAAATCCACGCACGCACGCTACTCTGGTCACCGTCTGTTAGCTCAATGAGCTCGGCTGAAAATATTTGCTTCCAAAGGCTTCAACACCCTCTGGTCCTGTCCGATCCTGGAATCACCCAGGCCAAACCAATGAAACACAAGCAAACATGAACTGTGCAAACTGTCGACAGGCGGCTGTTGGAATTTCAGATTCTGGGGAGGCCAGGTTAGCACAGCAGAGAATATTGAAGATCTCTTGTAAATTTCACTACAAGCAGAAAACATGCATTTGAAAACTACACGCCGCGCGGGATTAGCCGAGCGGTCTTGGTCGCTGCAGTCATGGACTGTTCGGCTGGTCCCGGCGGAGTTTCGAGTCCTCCCTCGGGCATGGCTGTGTGTGTGTGTTTGTCCTTAGGATAATTTAGGTTAAGTAGTGTGTAAGCTTAGGGACTGATGACCTTAGCAGTTAAGTCCCATAAGATGTCACACACATAAGAATTTTTTTATATAACAAAACATCGATACATTGATCCAAATAACGAAAACTAAATTATCTCACATATTAACTCGACCGACAAATAATTCTCATTATTGCTCTTCAAGAACCACGACTGACTGACAATGAAACCTTGCATTACGGAAACCATTGCATCTTGAAGAGCAATATGCAACAAAAGGTAGCGAAAGGCGTACCAATCTTGGCCATGGCATTTCTCGAACACAGATCTATCATCAGTTCTGTCAAAGAAATCACATCCATCAACTATCGACTTATGACTACGTTCATTCACAGCCCCAGTAAAAAATATACATTCATCAATGCACATGGCCCCACCAACATCGAAAATAAGAAAAACACCAAAACTGTCGAAAAATTCTGGAACACACTAAAATACTATGAGCAAAATTCACCAATATGACGTGAAAATACTAAATGGAGACTTCAACTCTCTATTTGGGACAGAAAAAACCTGTAGAAAAATCATTGGTACAAATTCAACACACCGAAACGCTTAGACCAACGGCACACGTCTGACTGATATTTGCCAACAATTCAACCACAAAAAGATGTCTTCCCACTTTAGGAAAATACCATTTCTCAGGTAACATGCTTGTATACCAGGCGCAAGCTGCTGTCGTTCGCCTTTCTAGACTCGCTGAAAGCCAGATTTTTTATTCTTTTGTAGTAGAGCTACAAGCAGGCAGATACAAACTCAATAAGGGAATCGTAAGACAGCGCTCGAGCAAACTTCGTCTTGGTACTTTCAGTAACCCTTACTGTCAGAGCGAAAACCTTACGGTACTGCCAATTTCATAATGCCACTTTTGTATTCTGCCGACATATTTTTTGTTGTTGTGAATACATAATTTTATCTATGAAATGCCACATTTTCATAATACTTGCAAATGATACAGCAAATGAAGCAAATACAGATCTTTTCGTAGTCAAAAGTCGGTAATATCCTACTAATTCATGTTAAAATAGGATCAATCGTCTTACAGACACTTAATGCTTCGCTACAGTCTGGAACCGCGCGACCACTACGGTTGCAGGTTCATAACCTGCCTCAGGCATGGATGTGTGTGATGTCTTCAGGTTAGTTAGGTTCAACTTTCAACTAGTTCTAAGTTCTAGGGGACTGATGACCTCAGAAGTGAAGTCCCATAGTGGTCAGAGACCTTTGAACCATTTTTGAATTTAATGCTTTATTAAGATAGACTGCCGTCGTGATGTTTCTGTAGTAAGCTGAATTTAATTTGTATTAGTACAGTAATTATTTTAATTGCATTTTCCATGAGTTTACTAATCGCAACATTAATCATCAAAGAGAAATTAATCAGCAGCTGTATTTTCTTTCACGATATCTACAACAATCTGACTATACTAAAGTTGTTTACAAATTCTACGCCTGTAGAAACCTACTAGTTCTAACGCTGTCATTAAACCAGTGTAGTTTTAAGAGTATTTTCGACTAGAAATTAACTGCCTTAACGGTTGATCGATCAAGAGCGGGAAAGGTAAAATTTTAGGAATATATGACGAGAGGGACAAGTGCTTGAGAGAGGCCTTCCCTATCAATACAAGTGCCTGAGAGACGACTTTCCTATCAATCTCCTGTATAGTTTTGTTTCTCAAATCAACAGAGTGAGTTATCATGCCATAGCATAGGTGATGTAGTTTTGTTGCTCGACTTTCTTACACTGCGACCGAAAGGTGTCTCAGTTGTTGACAACAAATTCCAGATGTGTTGCACACACCCCTTGGGGCAGAATTCGTAGCCCAAAACACACTTTTGGAGTTATCAGGTGTAAAATATTATGTTCACACTACACCTTACTCTAGTCTACGTCTTTTGGTGGGGCTCAGCCTTTCATTTCTTCTTAGGAAGTTAACGATAAAGGCATCATAACATGTCACCAGTAACAGTACTGCATAGGAATGCTCAATGAGTGACCTTATGACGTTCAATAATAGTCACTCCGTTGATTTTTGTTGTTTCGAATTAGAGTATGCAGTACTCCTACACCAGACTTCTGAACTTTGCCTGTTGAATGCAAATGTCGCATGATGGTAAAATGGTAATCTGTCATATATATCAGCAGTCGAGACTTCCTTAATGTGGAAAATCATTCATGCCAGAACGATCTTTGTTGAAACAAGAATATCTTTTTTTGGCGTATTTTTCCCAAAAACACTCGCTCCACGCACAGTTCAAATTTTTCTAGCTGCCTCCTCTACATTCACCCCTCTGTGATACCAAAGTAAATGTTGTGTTGCAGATGTTACTCCTTTTTCCACTTGCGACTCAATTTTACAATGCTTAACTGTAGTTCACGATTTTCAAGTATGCAAAATCTAATGCTTAACTGCAAGATGATAACTAGAACTTCTAATTCGAAAATGGAATTGATACATACACTGACAGCGTGGCGCCGCCTTCACATGGGCGGCGCCGGATTTCAGGCGGCGGGTGGCGTCTGGCCGGTGGGCGGTAGCCGCTGCACCGCAAGGAAACGCTCGAGCGTAAGCTGTTATGATCGCGACGCATCCACGAGCTGTCCTGCGGAATTGTTTCTGGAATACTTGTCACTGCGGGTGGGTAGAATGTTAAGCGAATTGTCTTTGATGTTCAATCAGACTCATAACTTTAGACCGAAATATGGTAAAAAAAAAAAAAAAAAGCACAGTTGGACGCGAACATGTGACTCTGAGTTTAGAATGCACGACGATTACCGCAAGACCACGGGCTCACTCCATCCCTCCATCCATACCAGCTCGGAAGTAGACAACACTTCCTCCTGACACTTCCCCATCTTACAGTGTTGCCAGTTTGTACAGATGGCCGGACTTAAGAGTTGTCAGGGGCGGTCAGTTTTATTGGCCACCTTAAGCGAACGACTCGGACTTAGTCTCTGTGGCGGTCGGCCGGCGGTCAGTTTTTATGTCTAAGACTGTACATTGTCACTGCCGTTCATAATATTCCGCGAATTTAACTGTATTTAAACAGTCTAACTTTTTCTTCCATAATGTTCAAGTCACATTTTGTTCAAACCGCGTCCTAAACATAAAAGGCTCGGCCGTAAAGTTGCGTATGTTTTCAGTCATCGTCGTATTAGCACTATTCACAAGATACGCGTGTGCATGTTACACCTCTATGTCACCAGTCGACTGCTACTATCGATATCGCTCTCGCCTCACAATTTATACTACAGCTCTCCACATTACATTCAGTTTTACACATGCATTCAACAAAAACATTACAAAGAAGACTGAACATAAGTTGAAAGTGTTCACACTCAATTACTGATTTATGTGGCATTATAATTAAAGTAAAACAGAAGTCGCATTTCATACTACAGAACAAAAAATTTATACCATCAAAGAAATATGTACAGAGAAAATAGGAGGAAAAGAAGGAAGAAAAAAAATATCCATCTCAATTAGGGAGTAGAATTCTTTTAATACTATCTCATTTAATTCGACTGCACTCAATTACCCTTGTTTTATTTTGATTGGTGATCATCTTGTAATCTCTTTTCAAGACATTATGCATTCGGATCAACTCATCTACTTCTTTACTGTATCTGACAATTACAATGTCATTTTTTAAGTTACTGGACTCATACTCACGAAGCATGAGGTTCAAATCGCAGTCTGTTTTTCTGCACTAGGTTTTCCGTGTTTTCCCTAAAACGCAAGAGGTGAAAGCTGGGGTTTGAGATGGTAGGGGGCCTTTGCATGCTGGTTTTAAACATATACACGTAACAAATAAATTTATTAATGAAATCAATCGGAATTATACACATCGCTGCAGAAACTAAATTGCAGTAGCCCGAAGTGCCACATTTTAACAGTCAGATGTATTTTTCTAAACTACTAAAAGGTATTTACAGATTAGTAACACTTAATTCCAGTTGTTACCGCCAAGCTTCAAAACCAAGTCCCAAGCACGTAAATTACAAGCATACACGAACAGTTTTACATCTGTGTGTACATTCAACCAGCTGTGTTGTAGTCCTCGCCCAAAAACTTTAATAAAGTAGTACGTTGGTGGCAAAACCGCACTGAATATTAAAAAAAAAAAATAAATAATGCTTTTGGTAAAATATTACGCTCTTAACTTTACTCAAAAAGCACACAGTAGAAAAACAAGTTACCAATACAAAAGCACTAAGCTTAATACTAATTCACAATCAAAAGTGGACGAGGTAAAAACTTCATTTTCAGACCGTTATACTGTAATTTTTCCCTGTTTAATCTTTTGAATTGAAACTGGAGTAAACTGAACCGCTATTCTTTATACTCACGTATGTCTGTGATGCAATGCTGACCAAGGGGAGTGGTGTAATTACGGAAGTGCAATATGATAACAGAGTGGCCAAACAGAAATTGTATGACTATTTTAATTAACTGCAACCCAGTTAACTTGGAAGCCTAAACTGTAAACTAAATAAGATGTTCTGTAAAACTCTGTATTTTGTGGTATACTGAGCAGTGGTACAGTGTATGACATCACAAAAAGTGGCACACAAACTAACACGATAAAAATATTGCATAAATTTACCAAACGAATTTTGGAAGAATCAATAACCAAAATGTTTCTATTAAGATCTCCTGTGAGATTACATATGCCATCTGACTAAGCAAACTTCTAGAACACTGATACACATGCAAATGGACTGTGAGAATAAGACCGTATGCTTGTGAAATGAAGTCTGAATTATCTTCACCTACATGAATCTGATAATGAACTTGAGAAACAAAGCTGAATGATCTAACTATAACTTGACTATATTGTAAATTTGACCCTAACATATTTCATATGGTTTACCTGTGGCTATGGAAACTCGGTACTGCTCGAAGTAGTGAACATAAAATACGCAGCACAGCAGCAAGCAAGTTAAATAGGAAAGAAAAAAGCCTTGCGCAGAGCCACGCAAGGACGTGCAACTATTCTAAGCATCTTGTGCTTCTATCACCGTGTTCAGTAAAGTGCAATGCGGCGACACAGATAATGGGAAAATACTAAATGCTTTCAAGAGAGAACGGTGATAAACTCTGCACTTGCAAAATAATTTAATGGAAATAAACCCTTGAAAAGCTGTGTTGCAAAAACTGAAACTCATTGTCTAATTATTACAATCATCTTTACAAAAATTATATTTTGTAACATATACTGCTCTGCCATGCGATTAATCATTGAAAATAGTGAAGGAGTGGTAAATTTATAGCTTCTGAGTGCAGACCATGTGAACTGGTAACTTTACTTACTCACAACTGAACAATGAAACTGACTAACCCAAAACCGATGAAGAAAAATCCAGTTAAAACTTTCCGTTTTTCAAATACATTACAATTATATTCAAACGACTTTACCTCATAATCTTCACTTGTCCAATAATCTTTACCAAATGAAATGTCAAAATTCATCATCCTCTGTGTCTTTGTTTCCGGGCTCTGCAAGCTATTTTAGCGTTCAGTAACATAACCAACACTCTACTCTCTCAGAAGCTTCTCTTAGAATGCTCAATTCAACGATAATACTAAACACAACCAGAGATCATAGTGTTTGTACTGAGAACCTCTGTGGTGTAACATATCGACTAAAGTTTGAAAAATGTTTAGTGTATAAATATGAAATATAAAACACCCAATGAAAATATGAAGCTGACATTACTTTCCTTGAATAGCAAAAATAAACTAGAAACCGTATAATATTAAACACAATTACAATAACTTGTACAGCTTAAAGATACAATCTTTTATTCTAGGAGGCAGAATCGTATGGGGCCATTGACGCTCAAGGGTTACCATACGGCCATTTTCTTTGGGGTTATCACAGTTAACCAAGATAAAGTTCTACTGTGTAGTTGGCCATGCCCGTTCCATCAAGCAGGTAGTTGCCCTGGAGTTAACTTTTTTAACTGTTTGTAATGTATGTCTTATGATTAGTGCTGTGAGACACGAGGCCTCCTGGATGTATTTTGGAATGTTCTTGAAGGCACTCAGCATTGAAACTTCCTTGCAGATTAAAACTGTATGTCGGACCGAGACTCGTACTCGGGATCTTTGCCTTTCGCGGGCAAGTACGAGTTCGAGTCTCGGTCTGGCACACAGTTTTAATCTGCCAGGAAGTTTCATATCAGCGCACACTCCGCTGCAGAGTGAAAATCTCATTCTGGAAGCAGTATTGCAAGAATCAAATTGTTGGTGGCCGTTTAACTTCACCATTCAAATATATTTAAAATATTTACATTATCTTCCTATAGTGCCATAATTTAAGATTTTATGGTGTTTCTAGTAGGTTTAAAGAGAAGGAAAACGACAAATATTATTTGGTTTCAGTTTAAATGGGAAATGTAATACTGAACCGTAGTCCGTTATGATGACAGTACGCCGGTCGTTCTTGTCAATTTCTAAAGATGCATGTTCAATTATCATTTTTTAATGGTACATTTATACTTGGTAGAAGCTAAAATATTTTCTAACAACAGAAAGAACATACGTAAACATACGGAGGCGAAATAGTAAGCAGAAAAAGATCACATGCCATTAGGACTGCAACCTAAGTCGTATTTCAAAATCCTAGTTTTGTACAACGTCAGACATATACACCTCCATAAGGTTACGTATGTTCTTTCTGTTTTTAGAAAATATTTCAGCTTCTACCCGCTCCCAAAATAATTTTATAACTCTATATCAATTATCACACGTTTACTAAAATTACGTATTTATGTTTCCAACTGACGATGACATACACACGCAAGCCGTCTCTAGCGGCAGTAAATGTCAACATGTTGTGTAGTCAACATTCACTGTTTGTCAGTTCAGAGGCGCTCTTGCATCACTGATGCACTCTGTGATCTGTGATGTGGAACGGATGCACATCTCGAAACATTTTGTATATTGGTTTTATCTCTGAACATATTGTACATACTGGTTTTAACTTTCATGTGTCAGTTATCGTACGTCAACCGTCCAGCTAATTAAGATATGGAGTACACATTTTGTAGCTCAAATTGGGCACATGTATTAACTTGCACTGAGGTATGTCTAATAATAATCCATTGTATGTACTATATTCACGACATGTACGCTAGTTCTCATAATGTGATATGTTCTACGCTTTATGTACACTATTCAAAGACAATACCATTGTGACTGTGATTACCGAAATTGGTCATCGTAAATAAAGATTTTACAAATGCGATTATGGCTGGGAAGCTGTCTTTCTTCAAGATAAGTAGTAGGAAAGCTAGAAAATCTGAAAAGGGAAATGCAAGGGGTCACTCTAGATGTAGTATGAGTCAGTGTAGTGAAATGGAAAGAAGATAAGGATTTCTGGTCATACGAATGCAGGGTAATATAAGCAGAAGGATAAAATTGTATAATGCCAGAAGGATTCTTTATGAATAAGGTAACCAGACGTAAGATACTGTGAACAGTTCAGTGATATGGTTGTTCTCATCAAATTCTACAGCTAATCGCCACTGACAATGACAGCTCAGGCATACAGCCTAAAGTCGCAGCTGTAGATGAAGAGGTAGAGAAAGCATATGAAGATATTAAAAGGGTAATTCTATATGTAAAGGGAGATGAAAATCTAATAATCATGGCGGATGGGAACACGGTTGTAGGGGAATGAATAGAAGAAAGGATTACAGGAAAACATGAGCTTGTTAGTAGGAATGAGGAAGGAGCAAGAGTAACTGAGTTCTGCAATACATTTCTGAATTGCAATAGCGAATATTCTGTTCAAGGATCACAAGAAGAGGCGGTATACTTGGAAAAGTCAGGGAGATACGGGAAAATTTCAGCAGGATTGCATCATAGTCAGACAGAAATTCAGAAATCAGATATTGCATTGTAAGGTGTACCCATGCGCAGGTAAATGACCCCGGTCAGAATTTAGTAATGACGATGAGCAGACTGAAGTTTAAGAGAATTGTGCAGAAAATCAAAGTGGAAGGAAGTGGCATATTAAGCACTGAAGAATAACGAGAAGTATTTTTAAGTTCGCTAAAATAATTCGGGAAAGTGGTAACAAAACTACTACTCACGTTGGTGTGTATGTATGAGACTTGAGATATACGATCATAATTTCGGAAAAACATCATTCATACAATTCCGAAAAATTGCAAGAGCCGAAAAGTGCGAGAATTATCGCACAAATCAGCTTAATAACTGATGCATCCAAGTTGCTGACAAGAATAACACACAGAAGAATAAAAAAGAAAATTAAGGATCTGTTAGAGGGCGGTCAGTTTGCCTTTAGCAAGGGTAAAAGCACCAGAAAGGCAGTTGTAACGTTGCGGTTGATAATGGAAGCAACACTGAAGAAAGATCAAGTCACGTTCAAAGGACTTGTCGACCTGGAAAGAGCTTCCGACAATGTAAAATGTACAAGATGTTCTGAATTCTGAAGAAAATAGGGATAAGCTTTAGTGAGATACGGGTAGCACACAATATGCACAAGATTCAAGAGCGAACAATAACACTGGAAAACCTAGAACGAAGTTCTTGTCGTTGTTGTGGTCTTCAGTCCTGAGACTGGTTTGATGCAGCTCTCCATGCTTCTCTATCCTGTGCAAGCTTCTTCATCTCCCAGTACCTACTGCAACCTACATCCTTCTGAATCTGCTTAGTGTATACATCTCTTGGTCTCCCTCTAAGATTTTTACCCTCCACGCTGCCCTCCAATACTAAACTGGTGATCCCTTGATGCCTCAGAACATGTCCTACCAACCGATCCCTTCTTCTAGTTAAGTTGTGCCACAAACTTCTCCCCAATCCTATTCAATACTTCCTCATTAGTTATGTGATCTACCCATCTAATCTTCAGCATTCTTCTGTAGCACCACATTTCGAAAGCATCTATTCCCTTCTTGTCCAAACTATTTATCGTCCATGTTTCACTTCCATACATGGCTACACTCCATACAAATACTTTCAGAAACGACTTCCTGGCACTTAAACCTATACTCGATGTTAACAAATTTCTCTTCTTCAGAAATGCTTTCCTTGCCATTGCCAGTCTACATTTTATATCCTCTCTACTTCGACCATCATCAGTTATTTTGCTCCCCAAATAGCAGAACATCTTTACTACTTTAAGTGTCTCATTTCCCAATCTGATTCCCTCAGCATCACCAGACTTAATTCGACTACATTCCATTATCCTTGTTTTGCTTTTGTTGATGTTCATCTTATATCCTCCTTTCAAGACACTGTCCATTCCGTTCAACTGTTCTTCCAAGTCCTTTGCTGTCTCTGATAGAATTACAATGTCATCGGCGAACCTTAAAGTTTTTATTTCTTCTCCGTGGATTTTAATAACTACTCCGAATTTTTCTTTTGTTTCCTTTACCGCTTGCTCAATATACAGATTAAACAACATCGGGGAGAGGCTAAAACACTATCTCACTCCCTTTGATGTCCCTCGACTCTTATAACTGCCATCTGGTTTCTGTACAAATTGTAAATAGCTTTTCACTCCCTGTATTTTACCCCTGCCACCTTCAGAATTTGAAAGAGAGTATTCCAGTCAACATCGTCAAAAGTTTTCTCTAAGTCTACAAATGCTAGGAATGTAGGTTTGCCTTTCCTTAATCTTTCTTCTAAGATAAGTCGTAGGGTCAGTATTGCCTCATGTGTTCCAATATTTCTACGGAATCCAAACTGATCTTCCCCGAGATCGACTTCTATCAGTTTTTCCATTCGTCTGTAAAGAATTCATGTTAGTATTTTGCAGCCGTGACTTACTAAACTGATAGTTCGGTAATTTTCACATCTGTCAACACCTGCTTTCTTTGGGATTGGAATTATTATATTCATCTTGAAGTGTGAGTGTATTTCGCCTGTCTCATACATCTTGTTCACCAGATGGTCGAGTTTTGTCAGGACTGGCTCTCCCAAGGCTGTTAGTAGTTCTAATGGAATGTTGTCTACTCCCGGAGCTTTGTTGCGACTCAGGTCTTTCAGTGCTCTGTCAAACTCTTCACGCAGTATCATATATCCCATTTCATCTTCATCTACATCCTCTTCCATTTCCATAATATTGTCCTCAAGAACATCTCCCTTGTATAGACCCTCTATATACTCCTAAGAGTTATAAAAGGGATGTAGTCTTTCGCTGTTACTGTTCAACGTACACATCGAAGGAGCAATGACGGAAATGAAAGAAAGAAAGTTACAAGAGTGAGATTAAAATTCACGATCAAAGTATATAAGTGAAAAGACTCGATGATGACATTCCTATCCTGAGTAAATGTGAAGGACAGGATCTGCTGAATAGAATGAACACTCTAATGAGTACAGAATATGGTTTGAGAATAAATCGAAGAAAGACGGAGGTAATGAGGAGTAGCAGCAATGAGAGCAACGAGAAACGTAACTCAAAATTGGGGATCACGAAGTAAAGGAAGTTAAGGAAACTCTGCTATCTAGGCAGCGAAATAAACCAATATGAACGGACCAAGGAGAACATAAAAAAAAGCAGACTAACATAGGCAAAGACGACATTCCTGGCGAAAAGAAGTCAACTAGTATCAAACATAGTCTTAATTTGAGGAAGAAACTTCTGAGAATGTACATTTCGAACACAACACAGGTCAGTGAGACATGGACTGTGGGAAAACCGGAACAGGAGAGAATCGAAGCATTTGAGATGTGATGCTGCAGAAGAATGTTGAAAATTAGGTGGGCTGACGATAAGGTAAGGAAAGAGGAGGTTCTGCGGAAAAAAATATAGAAACCACTGTCACGAAGAAGGGACGGGATAATAAAACATGTGTTAAACATCAGGGAATAATTTCCATGGTAGTAGAGGGAGCCATAGAGAGTGTAAACTGTAGAGGAAGACAGAGACTGGGATACATCATCATCAGCCAGATCTATCACTTAATGATGTGGCCTCTTTGAGTCGGCGTGTAACAAAACATCCAGTGAGATCTTCCGTTTCTTCCGATCCTGAGTTGCCAATTGAATCCCACTGTCTTCCTTATATTTCTGTTCTATCTCTCTGGTGGTCTTCCTCTAGGTCTATTTTGGTACATCGGGCTCCAGTCTAGGACCTGTTTAGACCAGCTACCATCTTTTGTCCGAGCAACATGACCAGCCCATTGCCATTTCAATGTATTCACTCTTTCCATTATGTCGGTGACTTTCGGTGTTTGTCTTATTTCAACTCTTCACTTCCTGTCTTGTTTCGTGTAACCCTGCATTGATCTTTCCATTCCTCTTTGGGCTACTGTTAGCTTCCTAACAATGAACTCATTTAATGTCCGTGTTTCGCAGCCATAAGTTATTACTGGCAATATACATTGGCCAAAAATAGATTTCTTCAGCTTATCCGACATCTTAGATTTCAAAATTGAAGAATGCCTCCCATAAGCTTACCAGCCCAATTTAATTCGTCGCAATATTTCTGATTTTAAATCTCCTTTTCATGTTTATCAGTTGATCCAGATAGATATATTCTGTGACTCTTTGGAGTTGTGTACTTCCGACTGATATACTTCCCTCAGGTGTCCATTCATTGATCACGATGTTCAGTTTTAGGCCAACTTCAGAGCACAATAATGCAAGTTCGTTACCTAATGCCATTTGAAAATAGCACAATATCATCTGCAAACCTCAAGTTGTTCATTCTTTTTCCGAGAACTTGAATTCCCTTTCTGTTCAGTTTATACATGGCTTTTTCTAAGACTGCTGAAAATATTTCGGGCGATATAAAATCACCTTGCTTTACACCCTTTTCAATGGGAAATTCTTCAGTATCATCGGCAACGCTCACAAAGGCTGTGGAGGTTTTGTAAATTTTATGTAGGATGTTGATATAGCCCTGTTCTACTCCTTGTTCTTTTAGAGCCGCAAACATAGCTGGATGACTGATCAATCAAAGGCCTTTTCAAAGTCTACAAAGGCGAGGCAAAGGGGTAGATGGTACTCATTTCTTCCATTAATTATTTCCCTTAGCAAGAAGATATGGTTAACTGCTAAATCCTGATCAGAAACCGGTTTGCTCAATAGGTTGAGCCTGGTCGAGTGTACTGCTCAATCTGATAGTCAAAATCCTAGTGAAAACTTCGTACACTATGGAGAGTAAGATGATTATATCTTTGGTACCTCCCTTCTTATGTATTTCAATTATTTATGCGTATAGTAAAAGGTAATGCAGTAAATGACTCAACTATAGGCTTCCTGCTTTCCTCTAGTCGTACACGATTCTCTGCATCGTGGGACAAAAGATAAAATTTGTCAGGACACTTTTAAATTATACAGAAGACTGGTCAATGAAGCTCCACTGACGACAAAGAGATTTAGGCGCATTAGAGATGATAAAGAAACGCGCACGACCTTCTAGATTGGAACTGAGAAATTTATTGTGGATGAATACACAAAATTTCGAAATACGGATGGTTCAGGGACGCACTTTGTAATGTGAACACAATTTCAGAAGCCGATTTCTGCTTTTCTCAGGTTACCAGTCGCAATTCGCACTCATAATACATTGCAAAGTCTTCGAGCACAGGACAGTGAGTTACTCAACTTTGAAACGACATAATAAAGATGACAAGTAACAAAAAGATAATCATCTCATCATCAGGCTGAAATGTGAGATTTACCATCTGAAATGATTAAATATTTTAAGCAGTGGTTTTCCTGCAATGGTTTGAGTGCAACTACCTACTGAAGAGAAATACGAATCCAAAACATGTCGTGTTTTATTTTTTATGCTGCAAGTAAAATGTTTTAGGGAAAGGTATTTCCGGAATTTTGTTTCGATTAGATGCAATATGTTGTTTCAGCAGCGCAAGAGTTGACTCAGCTGTCTGCTTTCCTTGAATGAAATCAACATGTGGGCACGATGCTTTGCGTGGCTCGGCGAAGAAGTCTGCCCTAAGCAATCCACGACGAAGAATAGTGACAGTGAGTGTCAACAATACATCGCACTGCGTACTACGCTTCACAAGAGAAGTGATGTAACACGAGCTAGACAATTGACGTGCACATAACCCATTTTTATCATGAAAAATTTTAAAAATTACGTTAGGTACCTCAAAATTGTTGCTATATCTGAAAATGTTAATCATTTTCAACAGTTAACGGAAGATAAAATAAATAATTCGTTTTAAGGCTTACCGTTCTCCTGAAAAAGGTTTTTGGCCGTTAATAGATCGGTGCTTAGTATGGGTAGCATGGATCACTTGGTGTTTCTCGGGTTTGACGCAAAACAACGGACGCATGCAGTGCTTGGAATAAAGCGCAAACATCACTCCTCCATTGTCTAGAACTTGAAACAAGTAGCCACAAGTAAATTTCATTTGCTTTTGAGTATCGAAGCTGGTGAACAGTGTTATTTTCAGCACCGGTTTATACTTTTAAAGGTAAGGAGTAATATTATCACATTAGTATTAATATTTATGTAGTCTAACGTGGATTGTATCGTAATAATGAAATTTCTTTTGCTTGAGCAGGTTTCTGTTTCCGCCATGTTTTAATATGCAATGTCAGTCGGGTAGTATGGACCATAACAAAAGCATGTGGTATGGGACATATAAATAGCTTTTATTTTTAATTTTTAAAATACCTTTTTGTTTTGTTTTTAGGCTGAAGAAGAAACCTGCCGGTGAGGTCGAGGGGAAACGGTTCAAGATATTAATGAAGCAAACGGTTTCGAATGTTTTGGAAGGCGGAAAGGGCTGCTGCTGATTGTGTTAATGTTCCTAGAACTAAACTGCAAAGGACATTAAAACCATTGTGTGGAATCTGCAGACGTCAGTGACACCTAATATAGGGTTTTTCAAACCAACTTCTTAAAGAAAATTAGATTCCAGGTTAATACAGCTAGCTAAGATTGAGTTTCAAAAGTTGGCTTACGATGAGAGAAAACAATAGTGAGGTAAAGATTTCTGTCAAATCTTTATGAAGCAGTATATGGATCAGTCCCACAGAAAAAAATGAGTCAACAAGTTCAATGCGTTGTAACAGGTTCAATCGACCACAAGTTGAAAGGCTTTTCATCAACTATTTTCACACCCTGCCCTTTTCGTACACAAACAGATGAATTCGTTTGTGAGTCACAAAAAGAATTTTATAGGGTTCCGCACCTCAATGGGTAAAAACCGAACCTTTATACTTCGTTGTCCGTCTGTCTGTCCGACTATTTCAAACCCTTTTCTCAGGAACGCGTGAATTTATCAATTTGAAATTTATGTCACTTGTTAAGGTCAACGCTCCCTTAGCGATGTAAAAAAGTGAAGCTTCTAAAGCAATGCATTCAATAGATACGACCATTTATGTGATATATTTTGACACTCGCAAACTCACTCATAAAAACCTATTGTGTGCTTCCAGTTGGTCTAGAACCACCAAATTTGGCAAGAAGAAATGTTTTCACAGTATAAGTAAAGGGAAAATCCGAAAATTGTTAATTTGTAATTGTATCACACGAAAAAAATTTTTTGTCGTTTGTTGCATAATTGTCTGCTTGTCTGTCTGTCCGTCAATCTGTTGGTACCCTTTCTCTCAGAAACGATTAGACGTATCAAGTTGAAATTTGTCACGTAGTAAGGTCTATGGCCCCCCGACGGTGTAATCAACGTTATCTTCTATGTCAACGCTAAAAAGATAGGGTCATCTATGTCACATATTTTGATACTCGCAAACCTAAAGGGTACTTCCCCTTGGTCTAGAACCATGAAATTTGCAAGAAGAGTTTCACAGTACAAGTAAAGGTAAGAAAATCTAAAAATTCTTTATTTCTAATTATATCGCACGACAACTGTTTTTTCTTTTGTCGTTTGTCATCCGACTTCAAACTTCAAATTAAAAGATTCTCGAAAGTATAGGAATCCCGGGAACCGATATTTTGCCAGTATCGATGTCGATAAGAGGCAAATATCGTTGACATCCTCGATTTCCAAAATGGATGAACTGTTTACACGAGTGAACATTTATAAGCCCGACAGCCTGCATCGCCGGATTCGTGGCTGGAAATGCAGGAAGAAAGGTCCTATGAACACGTGTTCGGAAATGGATCGTTGCTACTGTAGAGGACCCTGCAGATGGAAGTGGTAGGGAGGCAGCATTTCCTGGTTCAAAATGGTTCAAATGGCTCTGAGCACTATGGGACTTAACATTTATGGTCATCAGTCCCCTAGAACTTAGAACTACTTAAACCTAACTAACCTAAGGACATCACACAACACCCAGCCATCACGAGGCAGAGAAAATCCCTGACCCCGCCGGGAATCTAACCCGGGAACCCGGGTGTGGGAAGCGAGAACGCTACCGCACGACCACGAGATGCGGGCCAGCATTTCCTGTACAACCCGGTCCTCCGAATCTGGTGTACGCACAGTCTCCTTGTACGTTCGTCTGTCCGAAAGGACCCACGATCACACAAACGCCCAAAAAAGGTCTTGAAATATTTTACGGCGTGTCTTTGACGGTATTCGTTTTGTTATAGCCGTGCTGCCTCTTGACCGTTTCCATCTGCTTGGCCATACACCATCTCGGCTTGTTCCCGACATGAGTGTCGGACCATTCTGCTGCTTACATTACGCTGCGTCAGTCACACGGTCTGCAACACGCGAGGAATACACGGCACTTGATCAGAGAAGATTTTCTTCGACAGCGCCATCTACCACGGCAATGATGCGTTTAGGGACACATGTTAATAGGACATTTTCTCCTAAATTACCTGACAAGAATCCGTCCCTGCAGTGTGTCGGTTTTATCAACGTTCAGCATGTATACATAATTAAGTTTGTGTGGAACCCTCAGTGCTCGAGTTCTAATCGTCATGGCCCTTTTTTTTACTTAAACACCTATTTTTAACTGTGTGGACAGTATTTCCTGAAGAACTGGAAGTTTTAGAAAATCTTTTCGTTCTCTGTTTCGTTCCGGTTACAAATCTTTTTTTCACCATATACAGGGTGGTCCATAGATCGTGACCGGGCCAAATATCTCACAAAATAAGCGTCGAACGAAAGAAACTACAAAGAACGAAACTTGTCTAGCTTGAAGTGGGAAACCCGATGGCGCTATGGTTGGCCCGCTAGATGGCGCTGACATAGGTCAATCGGATATCAAGTGCGTTTTTTAAAATAGGAATCCCGATTTTTATTACATATTCCTGTAGTACGTAAAGAAATATGAATGTGTTAGTTGGACCACTTTTTTCGCTTTGTGATACATGGCGCTGTAATAGTCACAAACATATGGCTCACAATTTTAGACGAACACTTCCAATGTGGTACATGTACCTTTGTGAACTTATCATTTCTCAGAACGCATGCTGTTACAGCGTGAATTACCTGTAAATACCACATTAATGCAATAAATGCTCAAAATGATGTCCGTCAACCTCAATGCATTTGGCAATACGTGTAACGACATTCCTCTCAACAGCGAGTAGTTCACCTTCCCTAATGTTCGCACATGCACTGACAATGCGCTGACGCATGTTGTCAGGCATTGTCGGTGGGTCACGATAGCAAATATCCTTCAACTTTACCCACAGAAAGAAATCCGGGGACGTCAGATGGGGTGAACGTGAGGGCCATGATATGGTGCTTCGACGACCAATCCACCTGTCATGAAATATACTGCTCAATACTGCTTCAACCGCACGTGAGCTATGTGCCGGACATCCATCATGTTGGAAGTACATCGCCATTCTGTCATGCAGTGAAGCATCTTGTAGTAACATTACGTAGGAAATCAGCATACATTGCACCATTTAGATTGCCATCGATAAAATGGGGGTCAATTATCCTTCCTCACATAATGCCGCATTATACATGAACCAAGGTCGTTGATGTTCCACTTGTCGCAGCCATCGTGGATTTTCCGTTGCCAAATAGTGCATATTATGCCGTTTTACGTTACCGCTGTTGGTGAATGACGCTTCGTCGCGTGCAAAAAACCTGTCATCGTCCCGTAATTTCTCTTGTGCCCAGTGGCAGAACTGTACACGAAATTCAAAGTCGTCGCCATGCAATTCCTGGTGCAAAGAAATATGGTACGGGTCCAATCGATGTTGATGTAACATTCTGAACAGCGACGTTTTTGAGATTCCCGATTCTCGCGCAATTTGTCTGCTACTGATGTGCGGATTGGCCACGACAACAGCTAAAACACCTAGTTAGGCATCATCATTTGTTGCAGGTCGTGGTTGACGTTTCACATGTGGCGGAACACTTCCTGTTTCCTTAAATAACGTAACTATCCGGCGAACGATCCGGACACTTGGATGATACCGTCCAGGATACCGAGCAGCATACATAGCACACGCCCGTTGGGCATTTTGATCAGAATAGCCATAAATCAACATGATATCGACCTTTTCCGCAATTGGTAAACGGTCCATTTTAACACGGGTAATGTATCACGAACCAAACACCGTCCGCGCTGGCGGAATGTTACGCGATACCAAGTTGAAAATGGTTAAAATGGCTCTGAGCACTATGGGACTCAACTTCTGAGGTCGTCAGTACCCTAGAACTTAGAACTACTTAAACCTAACTAACCTAGGGACATCACACACATCCATGCCCGAGGCAGGATTCGAACCTGCGACCGCAGCGGTCTCACGGTTCCAGACTGTAGCGCCTAGAACCGCTCGGCTACCGATACCAAGTACTTATACGTTTGTGACTATTTAGAGCACCATCTATCACAAAGCGAAAAAAGTGGTCCAACTAAAACATTCATATTTCTTTACGTACTACACGAATATGTAATAAAAATTGGGGTTGCTATTTTTGAAAAACGCAGTTGATATCCGTTTGATCTATGGCAGCACCATCTAGCGGGCGAACCATAGCGCTATCTGGTCTCCCCATTCAAGCTAGACGAGTTTCGTTCTTGGTAGTTTTCTCGTTTGATGCTTATTTCGTGAGATATTTGTCCCGGTCACTATCAATGGACCACCCTGTAGACCTAAAGAAATTGTTCAAGTGGTCCATCTTAGCCGCCGTCCCGTGCTTGTGGAATCATTTCGTGTAGTTTCATTTTCATGCATTTCATGACCACTCACCCCTCATTTCATTTAAGTTAATTTAATCCTTTGTGAAATCAGTGTAGGGAAATTCGGATTTGGTAACCCGTATTAACGTAGTGATTGGTAGTGTCGACCAGTACCCTGCTGTTCCTTTCTCCGTTCCTCCCCTTCTCCCCCCTCTTCGTTGTGTATGTATGTGCGGCGTGCGTGGGCACGTATGGGGCAGCGGCGTGCGTGGCGTGACGGACGTGAACCCGGATACCGGCCAGAGCCAGGCACGGCGAACAGGATGCGGCGCTGACCGCCGCCGCAGACACACACAGCCGCACCGCGCGGCGCGGCACGGCCGAGGCCGCGGGCAGCCGCTGCTAGCACTGGTGGTCCGTGGAGGGTCCCCACCGCTGCGCAGTAGCTGGCTCCTGTCATCGACCCGGGCGGCGACGGATCAAACAGGCCGAATTGTGCACACCTGACAAAAAGATTAGCCACCACCAGCAGACTCTGCGCGAATACCGTCCACCTTTAGCTTAACTCATTGCATCAGTTCGGCGAGGAAGAGAGAGACCACGTTTCTCCTGGGATGACATACAATCGCACCAAAAACTATTGGCACACTTGCGTATTTATCGTTGCTGGTTACAAACACCGCACCTTCCGGTTCACAGCACACATGTACAGTCGTGGACAAAACGAGCGAGACTCCTCGCCTTTTAGTTATGCTGATCCGCACAGCAGACTTTAACTCTGCTACACAGCATAACAGGCAAATGACGAAGTGCTACCAACATACTTTGCAAGTTCGCTCAGCTGGTGTGCTGAGATAGCAAGCACTGGCGAAACTCGCGCTTCGAAGACGCCACAGCATCGTCTGCCAACACTTCGTGGGAAATGAAATACCTCAAGTATAAGCAAATGTGTTGTATTCGCATATCTATGACTATGACTTGGGTCTAAAGTGTGGTTATGGATAGTACGTACGCTCAGATTGCGAATCTATCATCATGAACGAAGACAAGGGGAAATAAATTAGGCGTCCTTCCTATTCCGTATCATCAATTATATTTCAGTTATTCTTTCTTAAATGAACTGCGGAAAAAATCATTCATCAGAAGTGAATAACTTTTTAGTAACACCAGGTGATATTAACAGCGCGTGTTATCCGTGCGTTCAACGGCGTCATATCGGGGACCGCGCGGCTCCTTGCGCCGTCACTTCGAATCCTTCCCCAGGCATGGATGTGTGTTAGGTTAGTTAGGTTGAAGTAGTTCTAGATCTAGGGGACTGATGACCTAAGCAGTTTGGTCGCATAGTTCTTAGAGCCATTTTTTGAGCTTTCGCGTAAATTTTCTGTACATAAACGACCGTATCTTTAGATCGCGTTGACATAGCTCACTTTTTTTACACCACCAAGGGACCGAATACAGCAGGAAGTGCGATACATTTCCGCTTATTATGTCCACCCTTACTCGAGGAAAACTGATTTAATGGGTTGGGTAGACAGATAAATGGTTCAAATGGCTCTGAGCACTATGGGACTCAACTGCTGAGGTCATAAGTCCCCTAGAACTTAGAACTACTTAAACCTAACTAACCTAAGGACAACACACACATCCATGCCCGAGGCAGGATTCGAACCTGCGACCGTAGCGGTCGCGCGGTTCCAGACTGTAGCGCCAGAACCGCTCGGCCACCAGCGGCCGGCGGGTAGACAGATAGACGGTCAAGAAAGTGAGACTAGTAAGGATACATTTTTACCGATTTAAATGACGAAATCCTAACAACGAAAATAGGTACCACGGTTACTGAAGATGAGGGCCGCATAATAATTTTCCCCACTCTTTATTCGAAATGTTCCAGTTGCAGCCGATACATCAGCATATTAATAGTAGCTACGCTTTCGATCCAAATCACGTTTACAGGACTGCGAATAAAATCCATTTGCTTATACACGTGGTAATTCAGATACCACTATAAATGCCACCGCGTTTTCGATGTGCGACCATTCCCATTGCTAGCTACCTTAAGGAACACTTCGGCTAATGAACGTTTTCTGGCTGTGGCACGTCTAATGGAGAAGTCTAAACATTGTAGAATACGTTTGGCAGCTATGTCGCCGTTTATTTCCTGGGGTGGTGCAGAATTATCCTACTAAATTTACTCGCTAGTAACAGTTTTTTGTTATTTCGATAAACATCCCGAACGATTGTCACATAAGCGGTGACATAAAGATAGACAATTCATGTTTTTGAATCCAGAATGCTCTATGTAACAGAAACTGCAGATCATTTTGTCATTTTCATTCCGAAATTTCCGGCTTATTCATGTCTGGAGTAATAATAGAGCGCTGTTTGCCTGGGTTGTCTGCTAGTGTAGTGAAAGGTGTTTGCTACTGCAAGGGACGTCTGGTTCGTTTTCGGTTCTAATCTCGATGGACGCAGATAGACTATCAGTAAAGGAATTTTAAGAAATTCTCGCGCCCCCAATACGTTTTATTGCTACCTTTATTCTGTATCGGCGCCTTGTGGATGTCGATGTGAAACTCTTGTAGAATTTCATACTTGTTTCTGCCTACTTTTTCCGCTTCTGTCAAGAATTGATTTGACTTAATTGTGGCACTAAATGATTTTCAACTGAATTTCGTTATGAATCTTCACGCATTGCTAAATTTGGGCACTTTCATGGTAGTTCAGCAACGGTAATCCAGTATGACTGGTCTGAACGTAGACACAGACCATTTCGCGGCCGAATGCGCATAATATTTTGCTAATTCGTAACTATCTGGGGTACTTCGTCTTACTTACAGTTATGTTATCTCGATAAGCTGAAATTCATTTTTATTAGTACAGTTCATACTAATTAGCGCTTCTTCTTTCATTTATATCTTATATTTAGGTGTTGTGGTTAACACACTAATCAGCGTTAATACAGTCTTCCACATGACTGAAAACAGTCTGACAAATTTCGGATAGTTTTTCAATTTCACGCCTGTGCATAGTATGTTGGTAGCACTTCGTCGCATATCCTGTTATGCTGTGTAGCAGACTGTGCGGATCAGCATAACGAAAAGGCGAGAGGTCTCGCTCGTTTTGTCCACGACTGTACGTGCTATCTCACATACCAGACGTTAAAATTCTGCCCACAGTGCCTACCATTAACAAAGAAATGCAGTGTTAAGGGCAAACATGTATCTCCTCTGAAACACAAAAAGTATTGGCACAGTGCGTGGCTTCTCGGTATATTGCTGGGTTTTCAGGTACCGGTACGCCGTCTGCTGATGCAATAGACACTGCGTGTTGTTGACGACCCAGTCGCTTGTATGTTGCTGTATTGAGCGATAGTGGTCAGCATGGGGCCGAAGAAGAAGGAACATTCAGTGGCGTTGCGTGAGAGAGTGGTATTGCTTCATTCACAAGGGAGAAGCTATCGACAAATCGGAGCAGAGGTGTCTTTTAGCTACACCACGCTACGAGCCACCGTTCATAAATATAAAGAGACTGGAACAACAGTGAATAAGTGTCGTCCTGGACGTCCAAAGGTGCTTACAACCCGAGAGCGTCGCCGTATCATCGCACTTGCTTGGAAGGAACCTACTACAAGTGCAGCAACTATTGCTGAGATTGTTCAGGCAACGTCCGACAAGTGTTCAAACTATACGAAATGTGTTGAATGAGCCTGACATGCATGGACGTTCTCCCAGGAAAAAGTCATACATATCGGAAATTAACCGGCAGAAACGCCTGCAGTTTGCCAAGGACTACATCAGCAAGCCGATGGAGTTTTGGAACACTGTGATATTTAGCGACGAATCGAAGTTCAATGTGTTCGGATTTGATGCAAGAAAGAAAGTTTGGCGCAAGCCAAATACGCACCTCGACATCAAACACAGGAATCCCACAGTCAAACACGGTGGGGGCGGTATCATGGCCTGGGGCTGTATGGCGGCGTCCGGCGTTGGAAATCTAGCTGCAATCCATGGTATAATGGATCATATGAGATACATCTACGTGTTGTGAGATAATTTACACACTAGTGCACAGACATTGGGCCTTACTGGGGTGTTTCATTTCCAGCAAGAAACGACCCAAAACATACCGCCATGAAAACCCGGGAGTGGTTACTGTACAATGTTCGCAGAAGGGTTCTAACACCACCTCAGAGCCCTGATTTGAGCCCCATTGAGAACCTGTAGTCTCATCTTGACACACAAGTCAGAAGAAGGAGTCCGTCCGCTAAAAACGACTTGGAGAAAGTGCTCCTGGAGGAATGCTCGACAATTACCCCTGATATCACCCGGAATTTAATACAAAGCATTCCTAGGCGTTTACGTGCTGTTATAGATGCTAAAGGGATGCACACTAGCTATTAGAAGGTGAACATCAATGAAGGAAACGAACACACTGCCCGATTCATACGCGTGTGGCAATACTTAAGCGTCTACTGTCACACGACTTCACTAGCGTAGGTTATGTTGCTTGGGGCCACGAATAACATGGAATAACAACTTTAAGTAAGTGAATCATCAGTTCCGTATAACTTACACAATATTTCGGCTTCCCTCGGATTACCAGTCACGTTTCGCGCTCATAATTCACTGCAAATTCTTCGAACAAAGAAGGGTGGTAAGTCACTCAAATGTCAAGTATCCTAATAAATATGACCAATAACGAAAGGATGATCACATCATCATCAAGCTCTGATATGAGATCCGAATCATGTGTGTGTGTGTGTGTGTGTGTGTGTGTGTGTGTGTGTGTGTGTGTGTGTGTGTGTGTGTGTGAATCGAAGGGGACCTGACGTGTCACGAATAAGAAAAAAAATTTAAAAATGAGAAAACACGCATGAGCACGTGAGTTGCCTAATTTGATTTTAAAAAATGTGTGTGAATTCCTAAGGGACAATACTGCTGAGGTCAGCGGTCCCTAGACTTACACACTACTTAATCTAGCTTATGCTAAGAACAACACAAAGCCGGGCGTAGTGGCCGAGTGGTTCTAGGCGCTTCAGTCTGGAACCGCGCGGCCACTACGGTCGCAGGTTCGAATCCTGCCTCGGGCATGGATGTGTGTGTCGTCCTTAGGTTAGTTAGGTTTAAGTAGTTCTACGTTCTAGGGGACTGATGACCTCAGATGTCAAGTCCCATAGTGCTCAGAGCCATTTGAACCATTTTTTGAACAACACACACACCCATGCCCAAGGGAGGACTCGAACCTCCGGCGGGAGGGGCCGCGCAATCCGTACACGGACCCTCAAACCGCACGGCCACTCCGCGCGGCTATTTGATCTTATTGTAGCCCTGAAATAAGTTGTTAGACACTTAGAATGGTGTTATACAATTCTTTTGTTTCGTTACTAGACAATTCAAGCACCTTCATCCAATTTAAATATGGATGTACGAAGAATTCAAGCATAGGATGGAGGTCTATTTTTTAGCTTCAATCAACGTTACTAATGACGGTGACGATGGTTATCAGCACCCGTACAAATTCCCAACCTTTGCTCAGTACAGTCCAGTCATGAATGATGATGAAATGATGAGGACAACACAAACACCCAGTCATCTCGAGGCAGGTGAAAATCCCTGTTGACCGCGCCAGGCATCGAATTCGGGACCCCGTGGTCGGGAAGCGAGAACGCGACCGCGACACCACGAGCTGCGGACTCAACGGTACTACAGAACATAAGCACAAAAATGCTGCGGATCTCAAGTGGTCGACATTGATTGTACGTTTCAGAATAAACAGCTGCATCAGCAGAAAGGGTCAATAAACTTTTTATGATGCTGTGTCCAGACATAAGAAACTTGCCTTCTACGGTGTCAGAGGTATCATTAGGGACGCGATAATACGTAAAAAATAAATCATCTTGCTTCTCAGCTGGCCTGCACAGTTGTCATTTCATACACACACATTCGTATGTGGTGATGCGCTCCAAATGCAGAACTCCCATAGTGCAGGAAGCCAGTTTCTTACTGTTGGTTTTTTGACTAGTGTAGACATCCCACCAACTTCCAGCGAATATCGAAGAAATGCGGAAAAGGAGAAATGTGGACAGCATGGTTTAATAGAGACTTGCGGACACCATCTTTCCTACATAGTTTCAGCACCGGTCCCATAGTGAGAGGGAAGGTCATTCTGGAGCAGGCGGTATCGGCAAATCTGTGCTCTGAAGCCGTCGTGTCTGCACCTCTCCCAACAACGCCAGTAGATAAGCGACCTCCACAATACTGTGTTATCAGTCCTTCAGTGTACTGAAGCAACCACCATCAATAGCTACGTCAATATTTTATTTTGGCAACGCTGTTTCAAGAAGCCAAGATGTCAAAGAACGTTTAAACGTTTGTTGCTTTTGATTAACTATTACAGCAAAAAATAGCAAAAGAAAAATGGATACGTGAATAGATCAGAAATAAGGACGCCATACGCCGTCTTAATTTTCTCCCTGAAATCTGGATTATAAAAAATTATCAATGATGTTACAGGAACGAGTAGAGAAAGAAAACATGGTAGTTAAAGAGTTACAGTTGAAAAAAGATAATGAATAACTGAAATTTCTTGTGACAGAAAGGTCATTTGAGTGATGTTTAGTATTGTAAAATCAGCGAACCCCAGCAGCACAACTATCATGAAAACCTTCAAAGCAATTACTACTAAAGAAAAGAAAAATTTTATTTAGTGGTTTGTGGTTATTATTTCCTATGGCTTGGAGATCAATGGTACTGTATAGTAGTGCGAACATAAACAAATCAGTTAACCATCGAGTCTTTAAAGAAGGTGTGAGCAACCTTTCGTGTCCAGCGGGCCTGATTCACATACTTAGTTAAGCCCGCAGGCCGCTTCGTCACGTGAAGTGACAGCAGAGCTTCTGCAGTGGTGAATTCTATACTTTCCGTCATAATGTATTTGCGGTAACGCTGCGATATGAGTGGCATCCCTGACCCAACAACAAATTGTGCCTCAAAACACGGGTTTTTGACAGTACGTTCATATACATTTATTTCATACTCATCCGTTTTCAGATGTCTACATTTATTCATGCACCGTGAAATTGTTTTCTTTTTTTACGACTTTTAGGATAGCTGTCTCAGAAACTTAGTTGCAAAATTATAAATGCCGTTAGTAAACAAACCGTCTCTTCGATATGTAAATAAATGTATAAATAGAAAATGTTTTAAATTATGATTAAAATTTGTTGACTTCTTAAAGTGCTCTTATTATGTAACATTGGATGACTATAGCGTCTGGGTAATTTACACTCCATTTCAAGCGAAAGTAATTTTTCCACGCATCTCAATGTATATTACGTCTTATCTCATGAAGTATGTGTCTTATAGTGATATAATTTTGCAGGTATATCCAGTGACCTATGTAGACACTCTCTGCAAAGTCTGTTGCAAATAGAGTTTGTAATTAAGAAATCATAAATTATACTACTGGCCATTAAAATTGCTACACCACGAAGATGACGTGCTACAGACGCGAAATTCAACAGACAGGGAGAAGATGCTGTGATATGCAAATGATCAGCTTTTCAGAGCATTCACACAAGGTTGGCGCCGGTGGCGACACGTACAAGGTGCTAACATGAGGAAAATTTCCAACCGATTTCTCATACACAAACAGCAGTTGACCGCCGTTGCCTGGCGAAATGTTGTTGTGATGCCTCGTGTAAGGAGGAGAAGTGCTTACCATCACGTTTCCGACTTTGATAAAGGTCGGATTGTAGCCTATCGCGATTGCGGTTTATCGTATAGCGACATTGCTACTCGCGTTGGTCGAGATCGAATGACTGTTAGCAGAATATGGAATCGGTGCTGGATCCCAACGACCTCGTATCACTAGCAGTCGAGCTGACAGGCATAAATCCGCATGGCTGTAACGGATCGTGCAGCCACGTCTCGATCCCTGAGTCAACAGATGGGGACGTTTGCAAGACAACAACCATCTGCACGAACAGTTCGACGACGTATGCATCAGCATGGACTATCAGCTCGGAGACCATGGCTGCGGTTACCCTTGACGCTGCATCACAGACAGGAGCGCCCGCGATGGTGTACTCAACGACGAACCTGGGTGCACGAATGGCAAAACGTTATTTTTTTCTATGTATCCTGGTTCTGTTTACAGCATCAAGATGGTCGTATCCGTGTTTGGCGACATCGTGGTGAACGCACATTGGAAGCGTGTATTCGTCATCGCCGTATTGGCGTATCACCCGGCGTGATGGTATGGGGTGCCATTGGTTACACGTCTCGGTCACCTCTTGTTCGCATTGAGGGCGCTTTGAACAGTGGACGTAACATTTCAGATGTGTTACGACCCGTGGCTCTACCCTTCATTCGATCCCTGCGAAACCCTACATTTCTGCGGGATAATGCATGACCGCATGTTGCAGGTCCTGTACGGGTCTTTCTGGATACAGAAAATGTTCGACTGCTGCCCTGGCCAGCGCATTCTCCAGATCTCTCACCAATTGAAAACGTCTGATCAATGGTGGCCGAGCAACTGGCTCGTCACAATACGCCAGTCACTACTCTTGATGAACTGTGGTATCGTGTTGAAGCTGCATGGGCAGCTGTACGTGTACATGCCATCCAAGCTCTGTTTGACTCAATTCCCAGGCGTATCAAGGCCGTTATTACGGACAGAGGTGGTTGTTCTGGGTACTTATTTCTCAGGATCTATGCACCCAAACTGCGTGAAAATGTAATCACATGTGAGTCATAGTATAATATATTTGTACAATGAATACCCGTTTGTCATCTGATTTTCTTCTTGGTGTAGCAGTTTTAATGGCCAGTAGTGTACAACGTCAGAGCTGATGTTGAAGTTTTACTGTGTGGCGTTGAAAGCGGAAACTAGTTTTCGTGTTTTGAAGACGCTGATATCCGGCAGAAAACCCGATTTCCACGAGATGTAGTTTTTCATACATCTAAATGTCTATGACTTCACATCTCTTGGACTACGTGTCATACACTGACATAATTTAATGACATAATTTTGAAGATACATTCAGTGGTATGTGTGGATACCGTCCGCACACTGAGCTACGAATAGAGTTGGTAGGAAATAAGTAATAAATTAAAATGTCATGTCTCATGTTGAAGTTTTGCTGAATGAACAGAGAAAATGTTGTAAGCGATAAACTTTTTCCCTTTTATAATGCTGTAGGAGGTTGTAACTGCTCCTCTTAATATATACTGGAAATGTTCATTGATGATATTCGTGCTCCGACCAACTAGCGGTATACTGTCTTATTATGAACATTACATTAAAAAATCTGTCCTGCCGCACTGTATTCACGACGAGTGCATATCAATGATACCGACCAGTTCAAATAATTATATGCTTCCCGACGTGTACGAGCACAGCTACACGTGGTTGCACACCAATGGCTATCCTTGTACTAATCATGGCTACAGTCCATGTACGGCAATAGTTTCTCCCCTAAAGTTTTCAGTTTACGTAAGCTTAATAATTTATGCATGCCGCGCTCTGTTATTAATCTATGCCGTCGCACAAATAAATATTTCATAAACACACAATATTAAATGGCTTGAAAGAAATGTCACACAGTAAATCCAATTTAAGCTGGTTTATTCTATACTATTCACGTCCTATCATTGTATTAAGGAAGTAACTTTTCCCTAAGCTGGGTGGAATTAGTTACGTAAGTTTCAGTCAAAGATTCTGTAACGAGATCCAGATTTCATCTGCTACTTTAACGAAACTTCAGTACTTTCTAACAATTCAATACCAATGTTCACTTCCTATGTCGGTAAATTACTAACAGTCTATTACTTTGGGGCAAAGTTCAGTCTTCCCTGTATGATAATCAATTTAAGACAAGTCCGGATCCTTTCCTCTCTTGGTTTTACGTAGGGATATACTCAAGGTTGCTCATCTACCTATTCTAGCAGATCGCAAAATTTCCAAAAATTCACAAAAACAATCTCGTTGCGCCTACGCACAAGAGCATATGTTGAGATACGACCTGATCCAGCAAGCGCTAGCAGCACATTAGCAACGTATGACTTTTTTCTTCTGTATTACGCAGTGTCCTCAAAGAGTACTCACAAAAAGAACATTCTTTGAGTTCACTCGTTCTATTTCGTGATCAATAAGTATACTACTTTGCGGTCAACTATTATTTTAATTTGAAACTAATGGATTCTTTATCTTTTCTTTCCCTTTACAAAACATTAGTCACCTTATACTGGATTTGCTTTCTATATACATGCTACTATTCAAGTGATGCTAATCCAGTGGGACTTGAAATTTGGATCTTGGATTTTGGGACTTCTATTGGGTTTTGGGTACTATTCTAGATTTTCAATTTTGCGTCCAAAGGAGGCTGTGTTACAAGGTGCCAAAGAGAAAAAGTTTCGTAATAGTTTGAAATTATGTATAAACTTTGAGTCGCTAAGTGCTGTCATTGTGAGATACTGAATGAATGAAATCTGTGTATTCGCAAGCCACCAGATAGGCTGCCTCAAGACAAACGCGCAGTTCATAACTGTGATAACTGTCTTACTGTATTAACAGACGATTATACCTGTTAATGTGTAGTTTATGGCATCATTTTAAATTCTTAAGTTCGGTCAACAATTAAACGAAACATTGAAAATCAAATTGTTGTTGACCCTGGAAGCCGTTAGATGCAACATGCAACTGAGAACTGGTTCCATGTTCTTGTATAGTCGGATATAATATAGACAGGTATACAAGTTCTAAATTCATACAAATTTAGATTTTGATGAGCACACGACTAAGTACTGGTACAGCTAGATGTCTGGATTTCTTCATCATACGTGATAACTTCGTAAGACTAACGTGCGTTTTACAGACTAGCAGTTATTGTATAAAAAGAATGTACTCCCCAAAGTGGATGCATTCTTCCACAGTTTCCTGCCAATTGTTGTTCTCCAGCGACCAAAAGCGGGAAAAGGGACAGGCTATCGTCTCAAAGGACGAGTGAATCCCTCCGTGATCCGCGTGTGTCCGCAGATCTGCGGTCTACGCATTCCTACGTGTCCATATACCTCCAGACAGCCTTCCAGCTTCTTTATTCGTTTCTTCTTCATGTAAACATCGTCGGAGACATTATGTATAACCTCCACGAAGCTAATAAAATCTTTATCGTTCCGTAATTAGTTTCTACATTGTGTTATCACCTGGAAGACTTTGATATCTTAAAACGGCGAATAAGTTATATCTATTATATGTCGACAATTTCGGAGCTAGTTGCAGAGCAATAAAGATCATGGAAGCTTTGTGGTGGTTATACACAAAAAAAATTTTAATACATTTCAGTATTAAAAAGACATCACTCGTCGCAAAAATCCGTCGTTTATTAGAGCTGATCTAGATTACGACTGTTACATAGTCATCATTGGCGCAGTTGCCAAAAGGTGACATACCGTAGGTCCCAATGTGTCGGTGTGTAAACACTCGCGCCCTTAGCATGTATTAGCGTTTATACTCTGACACATTGGGACCTACAACTGCATCGGTGATGGCTGTGTAATTGTCGAAATCTAGATTAGTGCCAACAAGCTACGAATTTTGCAACTGATTGCTGTCCTTTTTAGGGTCCCGCAATTCAGTCGGAGAAAACGGATCCCTTACAGCATAACTTAGTTGCCGGTCTTTCTGTCTGTTTGTCAGACTGTTAAAAACCGTTTTTCGCAGGAACGAGAAGACGTATGAAACAACTTTATGTCACATATTACGGTCAGTGGTCTTTAGGCAATATAAAAAAGTGAAGCTTCTAAGTCAGTGCAATCAAAAGATTCGGCCGTTTATGTCACATATTTTAATATTCGCATCAGTGGGACCTAGAATAATGCAGTTTTGTTTTAATACGTAATATTTGAACAATTAACACGTACGTTGTGCACGTACAAATAACACATATCGAAATAAAACTGCATCATTCTAGATCCCACTGATGATGCCCTAAATTGAAAAAGGCGAATCGAGTGTGGGAGAAATAAAATACAGCACAGCAATGAAAGGCGGTTTTTATTTACAAAACATATATTTCTGCGCATGCTTCGGAGGATGGCCACAGAAACCAATTCGTCACTAATTTAGAGTACTTCCCCTTTAAGAACAATTAAATTTGTCAAGAAGAAAAGTTTCACAGCACAAATAAGGGAAAAAACCGAAAATTGTTAATTTGTAATTTCATATACTGTCCGTCCGACTGCTAAGGACACTTCTCCTCAGGAATTGGTAGACGTACCAACTTGAAATTTATGTCACATGCTAACGTCTACGGTTCCTTGGCGGTGTAATAAATGTAAGCTTCGAAGTTAAAGCAGTCAAAAGATGCGACTGTGTACATCACATATTTCGACACTCTCAAACTCATTCATTCAAACCGTTAGGGGTACATCCCGTTGGCATATAATCCGATATTTGTCAACAAGCAATGAATGCTTTACTATACAAGCAAAGAAAAACATCCGAAAATTGTCGATTGCTAATTACAACACACGAAAAAATATTTTTTTCTGTCATTTGTTATCCGACTGTCTGTCGGTCCTGTTAAGACCCCTTTTTTTATTAATAGGTATATGAATACCTTGCCCTTACCTGTCAATCGATAAAAGGCAAATATCGTCGATACACTCGATTCCCGGGATGGATGAACTATCTACACATAAAATTAAGTTCGTACGGAATTATAGGCGCGCGAGTCCTGCTAGCACTTATCCAGATATTCTTAACATTGAAATTCTCAGCGGACGCTATGCACACAGGGATTCTAATGGACTACAGTTTATTAATTTTTAATAAAAGCTTCAGAGCGCAAGTAAAAGAATACTCTGATTTCGACTGAGAAAATGCGGTTGAAGCTATCGGATTTTGGCTTCCGCATTCGGTTCTCGGCTTCATGCCAGCACTGTACCGCATTTGAGTTGTGATAGGGTTTCACGCAGCTGCTTGCTTTCTAAAATATTGGTTGACGTGGGTGATGTTCCGGCGTAACATCAAGCGCCGGCACGTCGGCCTGAAACGTTACAGCAAAGAGGGCTGTGAGACGACGTCAGCCAATAGTACACTGACTAAGATGACACGAAGACAGGAGCGGCCTCTATACGAAGAGAATATAAACGCCGCGCCGCGTAGCTGCGACCCCCTCCCACTTACTATAAGTCCCTCCAAATCCTTGAACGCCATGCACTTCGCCTCGCCTTTCGCATCCGTCTCCCATCCCCCATGTGGATCGTATACGACTGGATTCCCTTCCCGTACTTTCTCCTTTTCCTCGAACAGATACGGATCCTTTACACCTCCTGCAAGTTCAATCCCCCATACTCACTTGTCTCTCCCATCCTCGCCCATCCCAGCCCGCTGCCGCGCCTGTATTCTTGCATCCCATCTGCTCTCCGTCTTCACACCCTCCATACTGTTGCCCAAGGTGGTTTCCGCCAACTCCCCCTCCCTGACGATGTTCTTGTTCCCTCCATCTACCCCTTCTACCAGCTCTGACTCTCCCCTCCCATTCCCCCTTTTCGACCAGGGCTCCCTCTCTCCTTCCTCACCTTCCTTGTCCCCTTCCTCAGTCCCACATCTCCCACTTCCACCCCCCTCCCTGGGCTTCCAACCCCTCTCCTCTCCCCTCCCCCCACACTCCCTTTTCTCCCACTGGCTCCAGCCCCCTCCTTCCCGCCCTCCTCACTCTCCCTTCCACCTGGTGGCAGCCCCCCACCCGTTTATGAGTGTGTTTCTGAGTGCTTCGCCGATGATCGTCACCAGTGTTTCCGTGGATCAGTGTTTCTCCATTGTGTGCTACATTGTTTTCATCATTGTACTCCTACGTTCGTGTCTCCAACTGGATGTCTTCATCTGTTCTAATGGTGACAACCTTTGTGTACCCTTCCTTCTGTCGAACGGCTTCTAATCTACCATGTAATGTTCATCATGTATCACCATGCTTTTCATGTTCTCTGTCTTCTGTGTCTATCAGTTGTATCTATTGGCTGAAGAGCGGCATATTAAGGCCGGTGCCGACCCACCTCATCTGAGGCATGCAATTACAATAAAGGGAAAAAAAATAGCCTTGTCTGCAGTGGAATACGAGCCGTCGTACAAATGCTATAGCAGCGACTTATGAACTGAATTGTTCTGCTTGCACTGCAATTGTATATACCGAAGTACTGTCAATTTAACGTACTGTAATAAACTCCATTAATATGCTTTGGTTGAACTGTTCTCTAGCGCTCCAAGAAAACAGCTTCTTAGGCACCCTATATTAGGCGAGTGGGCAGGATACTGCAGATGAAGCGATTTTATCAGAAGTGAAGGAAAGGAAGAGAGTTTGGACTGATTGGGAAGTTATTCGTTTCCTTTATTGACTTATCCAGGAGACCATTTGCTTGCTTTATGAGATAAAAATCAGTACACTACTGCTGATATACGTTACTGAGTTAGCGAAGAGTACCTCGCAAAACATCTTTATCCTGCTTAGTTAGCTAATTTATAAACTGCTATGCACACTCTCCCTTTTAGAGGAAAAGGCTCTCGTACATAGACAATAGCTGTTGAAAATTTATTTAATTCTATGGAAAGGATTGAGAATATATCTTTGATCATTAAGACGTTTTCTAGGCACTTCAAATCCTCAAAACTCTGGACAGCAATAACGGTCGACACATGATTTAGGTGGATGTAATAAAACGGTATTACCGAGGAAGGCAGCGCAGTGCTCAGTACACTGGACTCGCATTCGGGGTGGCAACGTTCCAAATCCGCGTCCGACCATCGTGTTTTAGGTTTTCCACGTGTTCCTTAATTGATTCCAGGGAAATTCCGGGATGGTCCATTTGAGAGGGAGATTTCCTTCCACGTACTCGAAACATTCCGAACTTGTGCTCCGTCTCTGATTACCTCGATCTCGACAGGACAGTAAACTCCGATCTTCCTTCCTTTTTAAAAACGTATTTTAGTCATTAACTGATGTGAATAACATTTTAAAAATATTTTCTTGATTATTTTCAATCATGGCACCTCACACAGTCTCCACCTCCTCCTCCTTAAGAGGTCACGGATACCTATAAGAATATCGTACTCTCTTTAGTAGAAACACTAGCTGACAAAGCCGGTTTTGCCCGATTATTTATTTTGCCAATTCTCTACTAGAAACATAATCAAAAAAATGAACTATGTTGGTGCTGAAGTACCGAAAAAATTTCATTTCCATGGATTCGTGTAAACATCATTGAAATTATGAAACAGTGGTTCTAAGAAATAAGCGTAATGTACAGATGTATAAGTATGGTATTCAAATTAATAAACATGATCCCAGAAATTTTTTTACGCTGGGGGCAGCTGCTTCGGGGGTCTACAATATGATTTTGTAAACGTTTCTAAGCAACGCCTGTTCACTGCGCATCGCAGTTCAAAGCTGTCAAAAGCTCTGCCAGGTGTCAGCGATATCCTTGACTCCACTGCAAGAGTGTCTTAGCAGTAAAGAATAAATGTCATGCATGATGTGGCATTTTTTTCACGTATCTGAGTGTTTATGACGTCATATCTCACGAACTGTGTGTCATGCAATGATATAATTTTGTAGGCACATTCAGCGCCATATGCGGATGTTGTCTGCAAAAGTGCGTTGCGAAATAGGTAGAAGAAAAGAAGTAATAAATTTAAACGTCATGCGCAATGTGGCAATTTTTCACACATTTCAGTGTTTATGACGTCATATCTCCTGATCTATTTGTCATGCAATGTTATAATTTTGTAGGTACATTCAGCGGTATACGAGTATGTACAGTCGTGCTCAAAAGTATCCGAACGACCTGAATTGCATTTCGCCTGATTCGCATACAACCCTCATAACGCAGCTGTCTAGCACATCCTCCAATCGCTCCTCGGTACAGTCGTTTGACTATTAAAAATAGTTCCAGCAAATCACCACTAGAAAACACTGCTCTGTATCGCAATAACTCAAGATGTAAAGTAATACCACGATACTACAAACTACTACGAACATCAGAGAACACCTTATCACACATAAGACTGTTCTTAAGGCTTGTAAGCTCACATTTATTACAATAAATGACATACTTGAAATGTTACCACTCTCATTATTACGTCAGATAGGTAATGCACGTAGTAAGTTCGTCGTATTCATGATTTCCTCTTCAAAGTAACATACCGTACTTACTATTTAACACAAAATGACATTAAAAAATTAAGTTTTTACGAGCTGCTAGTTGAGAATATGTATGAACTTCAAATTACACGACGAACCGTCTCGTTCTGCATGTAGACTAAGCAAAGATTTCGTGACTGACGGAAACTAACAGTCATTCCTGACTAGGCATACAGAGAGTGATATACCTCGATTTTAGATAGTATCAGTTAGGAAATATCAACTTTAAATTACAGAACGTAAACATTTTTAACGGACCCGAATTCCTACCCAGCGTCTATTGTCCCTGTTAACGAACTACGAGAGATGTTAAATATTGCTTCTTCACAAGTAACTTAATTGAAATGCCGTGAGCTAAAGCTTTGTGTTGGACAGGGATTCGAACCCAGAACCTAATCGGATTGTTATCGAAGCACAATCAACTGAGACATATCGGATTTTCTCGGCAGTAGCAAGATGTTTTAACAGAAATGAATAGAAGAAAGATTAATTTTTTCCTTTTCAGGACTCCAACCCGGCACCTATCGCTGTTATATTCTAGAGAAAACGAACGTTAAATATGGGATAGTTACACCAGTAGCGACATGTGAGCATGTTTGAGCTAGAAATAATATGACGAAGAGTTCAGTGCTGACTGGTAATCGAACCCCACACATATCGTTGTTGACTACACACAAAGGGACATCAGCTTCCGAATTTTTCTCCACCAGCAGCTCGGAATAACATCCTTGAACTTACAGTGATCTCGCAAATAGTTCTGTGTCTTACTGGGAGTCAAAAACGTTCAGATATCGTTGACAACGAATGAAAATACATTAAAAATCAAAATTATTATCCACCAGCAGATAGGTGTTCTCATGTTATAGCTTGATAATACATAATGAAAACTTTAGTGCCGGGCCAGGATTCGAACCCATTCACGCGCAATATGTGGAGATGTAGAGGAATCTCCAGTTTTGTACAAACAACAAATTGTAGTCGGGCTGTATTGTCACGAGTGGGTCAAATTGCGCGTTAAGGGCGGTCTGAGTTGCATTCCCAATTCAGAACCAATTTTATCGATATACAGAAGCTCAAATAAAAGATGGAATAAGTGTCCTGTGACTCTACATAGCGTTTGATTCGTCACTAGAAATAAATAACTAGTATAAGAAAGGTTACTGGTGACAGAGTTTCTTCATGTCGCCACTCCTGACTGTATTGTGGTTCAACCTAATGTCTACTTGGTAGAGAAGGAATATCATGTTTAATCTGAATTTCAGACCACAATGCCATTATACCTTCTTCACTTGGCGTAGCCAGAAGAGAATAAAATCTGTCTCTCCCTATCAGAAACAATCGGCAGAAGTTGGAATCGAACCCAGACCATGCGTATATGAATCTATCAGCAATCCAACCGACCAGCAAATCCGCTTCCCCGTGCCTCATTTTTCTATTGTAACGCCGTTGCGCCACACTGGATGAGAATTCTGAAACACAGGCTCCCTGTAGTGGTTTGCAGCATGTTCAGTACATTCATTTACTTGGTTGACCAAATCGCCATGAACTAGCTGCCTCGGCTACCCAGTGCATATATTCGACTCTGTTTTGTAATCACCGAAATAAAATCACATAAATGCCATCTACACAGAATGCCAACAGTGTAGGATGCATAAATTTAAATAGGAAGTGTTCTTTTCCACTTGAGCTACTCTACTGCACTATCCGTTTGTTGAAAAGTAAGACACAGAACTATTTACGAGAACACTGTAAGTTCTAGGATGTTATTCCGAGCTGCTGGTGGAGAAAAATTCGGTAGCTGATGTCTCTTTGTGTGTAGTCAACAACGATATGTGTGGGGTTCGATTACCAGTCAGCACTGAACTCTTCGTCATATTATTTCTAGTTCAAACATGCTCACATGTCGCTGCTGGTGTAACAAACCCATATTTAACGTTCGTTTTCTCCAGAATATAACAGCGATAGGTGGCGGGTTGGAGTCCTGAAAAGGAAAAAATTAATCTTTCGTCTCGTCATTTCAGTTAAAACATCTTGCTACTGCCGAGAAAATCCGATATGTCACAGCTGATTGTGCTTCGATAACAATCCGATTAGGTTCTGGGTTCGAATCCCTGTCCAACACAAAGCTTTATCTCACGGCATTTCAATTAAGTTACTTGTGAAGAAGCAATATTTAATATCTCTCGTAGTTCGTTAACAGGGACAATAGATACTGTGTAGGAATTCGGGTCCAAAGCCGGCCGGTGTGGCCGTGCGGTTAAAGGCGCTTCAGTCTGGAACCGCGTGACCGCTACGGTCGCAGGTTCGAATCCTGCCTCGGGCATGGATGTGTGTGATGTCCTTAGGTTAGTTAGGTTTAAGTAGTTCTAAGTTCTAGGGGACTGATGACCACAGAAGTTAAGTCCCATAGTGCTCAGAGCCATTTGAACCATTTGAATTCGGGTCCGTTAAAAATGTTTACATCATGTAATTTAAAGTTGATATTTCCTAACTGATACTTTCTGAAATCGAGGTACTGTACTGTACTACTTTGTGGGACTTAGAAAAATTTTCGCCGTCTATTATTTTACTTGTCTGTTTGTTGCTGGAAAACTCACTCCCGGTTGCGTAATCGCGCTGATAAGGACTTCCCGTACAGCTACTGCTGTTGTTCTTAAAATAGATCTTATCTAATCCCCCCTTTCTGCGCAACACAGGCCTAGTATTACTAGACCGGTGTTGCAGAATAAACCCCTTTTAGGCTTATTAGGTTAATGATTTAGTGCCTCAATATAAAGATTTATTTTATTAAGAAAGAAGACTACACATTGATCTTGCCAAAAGCCGAGAAGCGATTCTTCTTAGTGTTGTAGCTCTCTGGGGCACTCTGGGATGCTCTCTGTTCTTAGAAATTTTTAGCGTTCAGTATTATTACTTATCCTGTGTTGCTGGAAAATTCACTTCCGCCTGTGTTATTCTTATGGAGATTTCTCCGCTGATACGCAATAATTACAGAAAAATAACTTCCGGTTTTTAATGAGCGCTGATAAGGACTTCCGCTTTCAGACTGTGCATCGCAACACTAAGTCCCCACTACTGTGTGGGACTTAGAAAAATTTTCGCCGTCTATTATTTTACTTGTCTGTTTGTTGCTGGAAAACTCACTTCCGATTGCGCAATCGCGCTGATAAGGACTTCCCGTACAGCTACTGCTGTTGTTCTTAAAATAGATCTTATCTAATCCCCCATTTCTGCGCAACACATTCGCCAGCGAATGCTGCTTTACAAATCACTTGTTAATGTGGACGGCACTCTTGGTGCTTTGACATCTTCTGCGAAGGGTAAAAAGAACGAAGTAAGAGGAGTTCGTAAAACTTCTCAATTTGTTCTTATTCATGGACCTACTTTATTTTGTGGTGCGAGGTTAAACTTTTCTATAATGAAAGTTTCTTCTTCCTCCAATTTGGGTAACGGATGGCTAACTGTAGCTTTCGTTGCTTGTAACAATGCAGGTAGACCCAGTTTGGAATCCTTTGAAAGTCGGGAAATCTTAGCTTACCGTACTATACCGGTTTCTGAGATTATTATTGCTAGTGAGATTGTGGGTGATTGTACTTTATATAATCATTGAAAGCAGTTGTCAATAAATTTTCGCCGTCTATTATTTTACTTGTCTGTTTGTTGCTGGAAAACTCACTTCCGGTTGCGCAATCGCACTGATAAGGACTTCCCGTACAGCTACTGCTGTTGTTCTTAAAATAGATCTTATCTAATCCCCCCTTTCTTTACGCATCATTGTGCCTGTGTCACGCAGAAAGGGGGGATTAGATAAGGTCTATTTTAAGAACAACAGCAGTAGCTGTACGGAAAGTCCTTATCAGCGCGATTGCGCAACCGGAAGTGAGTTTTCCAGCAACAAACAGACAAGTAAAATAATAGACGGCGAAAATTTTTCTAAGTCCCACACAGTAGTATTGCTTACGGACTAGTAAGCTAAGATTTCCCGACTTTCAAAGGATTCCAAACCGGATCTACCTGCATTGTTACAAGCAACGAAAGCTACAGTTAGCCATCCGTTACCCAAACTGGAGGAAGAAGAAACTTTCATTATAGAAAAGTTTAACCTCGCACAACAAAATAAAGTAGGTCCATGAATAAGAACAAATCGAGAAGTTTTACCAACTCCTCTTACTTCGTTCTTTTTACCCTTCGCAGAAGATGTCGAAGCACCAAGAGTGCCGTCCACATTAACAAGTGATTTGTAAATCAGCATTCGCCGGCGACGACGAAAACAGCGTTTACGCATCATTGTGAGAAGCAGTGCCTCAGTGGCTATTCACTCAAACCGTCTATTATTTTACTTGTCTGTTTGTTGCTGGAAAATTCACTTCCGGTTGCGCAATCGCGCTGATAAGGACTTCCGGTACAGCTACTGCTGTTGTTCTTAAAATAGATCTTATCTAATCCCCCCTTTCTGCGCAACACGCTGTTTTCGTCGTCGCCGGCGAATGCTGATTTACAAATCACTTGTTAATGTGGACGGCACTCTTGGTGCTTCGACATCTTCTGCGAAGGGTAAAAAGAACGAAGTAAGAGGAGTTGGTAAAACTTCTCAATTTGTTCTTATTCAAGGACCTACTTTATTTTGTGGTGCGAGGTTAAACTTTTCTATAATGAAAGTTTCTTCTTCCTCCAGTTTGGGATAAGATAAGATTAGATAAGATCTATTTTAAGAACAACAGCAGTAGCTGTACCGGAAGTCCTTATCCGCGCGATTGCGCAACCGGAAGTGAGTTTTCCAGCAACAAACAGACAAGTAAAATAATAGACGACGAAAATTTTTCTAAGTCCCACACAGTAGTACAGTACGTCTGTATGCCTAGTCAGGAATGACTGTTAGTTTCCGTCAGTCACGAAATCTTTGCTTAGTCTGCATGACCTGCGTTTGAATCCATATGCAGAACGAGACGGTTCGTCGTGTCATTTGAAGTTCATACATATTCTCAACTAGCAGCTCGTGAAAAACTTAAATTTTTAATGTCAGTTTGTGTTAAATAATAAGTACGGTATATTACTTTGAAGAGGAAATCATGAATACGACGAAATTACTACGTGCATTACCTATCTGACGTAATAATGAGAGTGGTAACATTTCAAGTATGTCATTTATTGTAATAAATGTGAGCTTACATGCCTTATGGGCAGTCTTATGTGTGATAAAGTGTTCCCTGATGTTTGTAGTATCATGATATTACTTTACATTTTGAGTTATTGCGATACAGAGCAGTGTTTTCTTGTGGTGATTTGCTGGAACCATTTATAATAGTCAAACGACTGTACCGAGAAGCGATTATAGGATGTGCTAGACAGCTGCGTTATGAGGGTTGTATGCGAATCAGGCGAAATGCAATTTAGGTCTTTCGGATACTTTTGAGGACGACTGTACATACTGTTTGCAAAATGTGTTGCGAATAGAACTAGTAGAAAAGAAAAAAACAAATTTAAACGTCACGCACAATGCGGCAGTTTTTCACGCATCTCAGTGTCTTTGACGTCATATCTCCTGAACCATGTATGGTACCATCTAGCGGCGTTTGTGCACACCAAATACAGTTACTAGCACAGAAGTAATTAAAACGTCATGCATCACGCGGAAGTTTTTTACGCATCTCGTTGTTTATGACGCCATTGCTCCTGAACTATGATATGTAAGTGCTTGTTACTCTCACAGCGATTTTTGCCTGACAGTAACGGATATGTGTACCAAGTTTGGTTGAAATTGGTACTGTGGTTTGGACGGAGATGTGTGAGAACACACACACACGCATATATAGCCTACATGTATTTTTATAATATGTAAGGATATGAAGGTACAGAGAACCTCGCTTCACTCTGGTGACAAAATTGTAACGGATGATTTACAGATACCATTCGTGTAAAATAACGCTCGGAAAACCAAATTTTATGAAGCTATCAAAATCAGTTATGACCACACACGTGAACGAGGCAATGAAAAGCGATCTCCGGTATTAATGTTCGTTTTTCGCAAATTGTGTAGCACGTAAAACCAAATTCAGAATACAGCAGTAGTAATTAGTTCAGCACTACTGAAGGCGCGTTTGATATTATCACAAAAAAGAGGGCCAGTGACAGAGGAAAGGCCTGAAGTGAATGTGAATTCTTCCGACCTATTATGTCCCCTTGCAGTGACATAGCAGTGCCATCGGATACTGAAAGTGAAACACTACTGTCTATGTCTTACATGATGAAGCGGTCAGAGGTGCCACAATGGTGAGTTTATTTAAAATTTAAATTTGTGGTAAGGCCTTATGGGACCAAACTGCTGAGGTCATCGTTCCCTAAGCCTACACACTAATTAATCTAACTTAAACTAACTTCCTCTATGGGCAACTCACCCACACATTCCCGAGGGAGGACTCGAACCTCCGACGGGAGAAGCCTCACGGACCGTGACAAGGTGCCCTAGACCGTGCTGCTACCCCGCGCGGCTGCGTTTATTTAAGAAACACCGTAAAATGAACTTTTCCCACTAGTTATGAGCTAACTATTAACGGTATGAGAGCATGGTCTACTGCGTGACTAGATAGAAAGGCATACTATCGTGTCTGTAAATTGATCGTACAATCGGTATACGTCGTATAAGATCGTACATCTTCGGTTATGCCGAAGTTATTCATTTATTTATCAATATCAACGTTTGCTGGCATTGTAAAATTGCTGAAGAATAGTATTTATGAGCTGTAGACTCCTCTTAAAGTCTGAGTGGCAAAGGGAAACTTTTGTTAGCCAATATTTGCTAATAACAGTTACTTGCTTGGCACCAGAATAAATGTACTTTCCCTACGTATCTCTTTGCTGACGTCACGAGCAATTTTTGCTCCTTACTTCGTACTGACGGCAGCGCTGATACATTCACTTTACGTATGGGAAATGGCAAAACTTGAAATAAAGTAAATTGCGGTCTTATCTGCAAATAAGAGGTACCTTAGAAGCTGGCTCGTTTGAGCTGCAAGGCTATATGTGGAAGGGTACCTATTGCGAAAGCAACTGGATCATCGACTGCCTCGAAGCTGGAAAGGTGTGTGTTGAGCATGAAAAGACATCCTGTGAAACGCTTTCTCTGAAAATTACCTACAAGAGATAGTTCGGAAGAGCATTCATGACGGAATAATATTAGACCTTATGGCAACAAATAGGTTTGATCTGTTTCAGGATGCCGTTACTACAATTGGCATCAGTAGCCCTGAGCAATTGTAGAAACAATGTTTACCAAAGTACAAAGACACGTACGACAAATGAGATTTAGAGGTTCAGCAAGCTAGATAAAGTGGCAGTCGTCCAAAATATGAAGGACAAACTCGAAATATTTCGCTCTGGGCAAGGATGTGTAGACAAACTGCACCTCAAGTTTCGAATAACTTTTCCAAGCACTGCATGTTCAAAATTTCAAGCTAATTGAGAAATTACCGAAAGTTTAATAGTTAAATGTTGCACATGTTCCTAATTTCGTGATGGGACCTTTCTCTCTGAAAAGGAACTTCAAATAAAACACAGACTACTGCAAATAAACTTCTTATCTAGCATACCGAAAATGATACTGCAATGTCCGCAACTGCAGTACTTACCCGGAATCAAGTAACAGCAACAGCTGCAGCTTTATTCTCGATCGTCACAATCGGTTCTAGCTAACACAATTTTCAAACGGTTATATGAACAATATTTGAAACAAGGTACCATGGAATAAATTACATGCAAAGGAATGTTACAACTAACATAATCAAAAATGGGTTCAAATGGCTCTGAGCACTATGGGACTTAATATCAGTCCCATAGACTTACGAGGGTCACTCCAAAAGAAATGCACATTATTTTTGTAAAAATACAGTTTTCATTCTACACGTGTGAAAGTTTTACAGTATGTAGATACATCCTTCCCGCTTGTTTTCAAACTTAGTTCAACCTGTTCCCGTGAGTGGCGCCGTCACAGCATGTCTTCAAGGTGGCTGCTACACTTGACGTTCGTCAGAAGCAACGTGCTGTCATAGAATTCCTGTGCTGTGGAAACGAGACAGTGGGAAACATCCAAAAGAGGTTAAAAAAGGTGTATGGAGATGCTGCTGTCGATCGCAGTACAGTTAGTCGGTGGGCAAGCAGGTTACGTGATGAAAGCGGGAACGGCAGTATTGAGGATTGTCCTCGCGGCAGCAGGCCTCGTACTGCACACACTCCAGACAATGTGCAGGGAGTTAAGGAATTGGTGTCTGCTGACAGACGCATCACAATGAACGAATTGACACGCTACGTTGGGATAGGGGAAGGAAGTGTTTGCAGAATACTGAAAGTGTTAGCAGGTTCGAATCCTGCCTCGGGCATGGATGTGTGTGATGTCCTTAGGTTAGTTAGGGTTAAGTAGTTCTAAGTTCTAGGCGACTGATGACCTCAGAAGTTAAGTCGCATAGTGCTCAGAGCCATTTCAAAGTGTTGACGTTAAAAAGGGTTTGTGCCAGGTGGGTTCCAAGGATGTTGACAGTGGTTCACAAAGAAACAAGAAAAACGGTATACAGCGAATTTTTGGTACAGTACGAGAATGGTGGACATGAATTTCTTGGAAGAATTGTGACAGGTGATAAAACATGGCTCCATTATTTTTCACCACAGACGAATAGGCAATCAATGAAAAGGCATCATGCAAATTCACCAAAGAAAAAAAATTCAAAACCGCACCTTCTGCTGGAAAAGTTAAGGCTACGGTGTTTTTCGATTCCGAAAGACTGTTGCTTGTGAACATCATGCCAAGAAGAACCACCATAAATTCTGATGCACATGTGGCGACACTGAAGAAACTTCTAGCTCGACTGAGTCGTGTTTGACCATATCGGCAAAAGCAGGATGTTTTGCTGTTGCACGACAATGCACGGCCACATGTCAGTCAAGAAACCATGGAAGCGATGACAAAACTCTGATGGACAACACTGAAACACCTGCCTTACGGTCCTGACCTGGCTCCATGTGACTATCATCTCTTTGGGAAACTGAAAGACTCTCTTCGTGGAACAAGGTTTGAAGATGATGACTCCCTTGTGCACGCTGCCAAACAGTGGCTCTAACAGGTTGGTCCAGAATTTTAGCGTGCGGGTATACAGGTGCTGGTTCCAAGATGGCGTACGGCAGTTGAGAGGGATGGAAATTATGTGGAGAAATCAAAATATTGTTCCTAAAGGATGTATCTACACACTGTAAAACTTTCAAACATATAGAATAAAAGATGGATTGAAAAAAAAATAGTGTGCATTTCTTTTGGAGTGACCCTCGTAGAACTACTTAAACCTAACTAATCTAAGGACATCACACACATCCATGCCCGAGGCAGGATTCGAACCCGCGACCGTAGCAGCAGCGTGGTTCCGAACAGAAGCGCCTAGAACAGCTCGGCCACAACGAAACATAATCAAAACAAGCGTATTATCATAATTAGTGTTGTATAACAACTCGTCCCTAAATATCATGAAAATACGCTAATAAAATGAAGAGCAATTCGTACGCATTTTAAGGAAGTACTGTAATATATACAACATGAAATTACGAGTCTTGTAAATGTACGCTGTAGTATCTCATTAAAACAATAAAGACAAAGCAAACTACATAAGTAAAGGGTGAGGGGATAGGAACTGACTCTTGTGAGCTGCATGCAAACAAGTGTGTGGCAATCAGAGTAGCTATGGCGCAAATTATATCTGTCAGAACGCTAAGACTGCGTATTTTAATGGCTGCTCCCCTTCATTTATTCCACGGCTTGCTCGTCGAAACGATTTATGCTTTGCACTGGTCTTGTCGTTATTGAAAAGAGGATGTATAATTAAGAGAGAGACTGAGACAGCATCTTGTAACACTGAACTGAAACTACAAGCATAATTTTTCTAAACATGACATATGTCTGAAGAAACAACAAAAAATGTTACTCTGGTCAGAATTCTGAAAACTATTTTATCATTTTGGATATTAAAATTACCTTTTTCATCATTTTCAACTCTGTTCCTTTATGCGTTTGTATGAGTAGTATGACTTTTTTGTAATGTTAATGGTAATGAAAAATAGGGCCTACATTCTTCGGAATTTATTTCCAAAATACAGCTTACAGTAAATAAACATCTCCTACATAACCACCAACTGGGCAATCAGAACACGCACAGAACTAAGCGTGACACACCACGAGCCACAGGGAAAAGAAAGGTAAAATGTTGGAAGCCGCCGCTTGCTTTAATCATAAATATATCTCCAAGTGATGGTAAATGTAATTGTCCTTACAAAAAGAAAAGTATTATCTTCACAATAACATTCAAATTGTAAGCTACAACCTTAAGTTTTTATTTATGAAATTAGTTAATTTACTCAAGGCACTTTTGTTGCCTATGACTCCGGTCACTTTCAGAACTCAAATTAATAATGAAATTAACTAATATTAATAGAAATGAACTTTGAATTGCTTGTATACCCATATATTACCTAAAATAAATAAAAACGGTGAATAGTTCAGGGAGTATGAATGAGAAAAGTGGCGAATTTAAGTTTGCAAAGATAGTGACAAGTTTTCATTCATCTTTTTACAATTAAAACGTGCTGATAAGTCTTACAAGAAAAAATGACAGAAGTAAATCAGAAAAGGGATAGTGCTTGATTGACAAAGCATTCATTGGGGTGGAAATTAATCCCTTCTACAACGCAATCTGGTGTTGTTTACATGAATCCATTGTGAGACCTAATTCTACTCAAATGGAATTAATTAGGGCCAAGTACACTAGAAAATATGGTTCACCGGAGAACAGGGAGCTCTGTATATCTTTTAACAACCCTATGCTGGTGTAGAAATATTTTACCCTTTCAGCTTGATTCAGCGGCAGCGGGAAAGGCGTGCTGTGGACGAGGGGTGGCGCGATGCGGCAGCTGCAATGTTCTGACACGCTCACGAAAATTTGCAAACTAAGCTACTGTCCATTAAAATTGCTACACCAAGAAGAAATGCAGATGATAAAAGGGTATTCCTTGGACAAATATATTATACTAGAACTGACATGTCATTACATTTTCACGCAATTTGGGTGCATAGATCCTGAGAAATCGGTACCCAGAACAACCGCATCTGGCCATAATATCGGCGTTGATACGCCTGGGCATTGAGTCAAACAGAGCTTGGATGGCGTGTACAGGTACAGCAGCCCATGCAGCTTCAACACGATACCACAGTTCATCAAGAGTAGTGACTGGCGTATTGTGACGAGCCAGTTGCCCGGCCACCATTCACCATACGTTTTCAATCGGTGAGAGATCTGGAGAATGTGCTGGCCAGGGCAGCAGTCGAACATTTTCTGTATCCAGAAAGGCCCGTACAGGGGCTGCTACATGCGGTCGTGCATTATCCTGCTGAAATGTAGGGTTTCGCACGGATCGAATGGATGGTAGAGCCACGGGTCGTAACACATCTGAAATGTAACGTCCACTGTTCAAAGCGCCGTCAATGCGAACAAGAGGTGACCGAGACGTGTAACCAATGGCACCCCATACAATCACGCCGGGTGATATGCCAGTATGGCGATGACGAATACACGCTTCCAATGTGCGTTCACCGCGATGTCGCCAAGCACAGATGCGACCATCATTATGCTGTAAAGAGAATCTGGATTCATCCGAAAAAATGGCGTTTTGCCATTCGTGCACCCAGGTTCGTCGTTGAGTACATCATCGCAGGCGCTCTTGTCTGTGATGCAGCGTCAAGGGTAACCGCAGCCATGGTCTCCGAGCTGATAGTCCAAGCTGCTGCAAACGTCGTCGAACTGTTCGTGCAGATGGTTGTTGTCTTGCAAACGTCCCCATCTGTTGACTCAGGGATCGAGACGTGGCTGCACGATCCGTTACAGCCATGCAGATTTATGCCTGTCAGCTCGACTGCTAGTGATACGAGGCCGTTGGGATCCAGCACGGCGTTCCTTATTACCCTCCTGAACCGACCGATTCCATATTCTCCTAACAGTCATTGGATCTCGACCAACGCGAGCAGTAATGTCGCGATACAATAAACCGCAATCGCGATAGGCTACAATGCGACCTTTATCAAAGTCGGAAACGTGATGGTAGGCATTTCTCCTCCTTACACGAGGCATCGCAACAACGTTTCACCAGGCAACGCCGGTCAACTGCTGTTTGTGTATGAGAAATTGGTTGGAAACTCTCCTCGTTTCAGCACGTTGTAGGTGTCACCACGGGCGCCAACCTTATGTGAATGCTCTGAAAAGCTAATCATTTGCATATCACAGTATCGTCTTGCTGTCGGTTAAATTTCTCGTCTGTAGCACGTCATCTTCGTGGTGTAGCAATTTTAATGGCCAGTAGTGTATGTGAACTGGCGTACTGATTATTAAACGCAAGAAACTTCCCTATCAGAGCCCTGAAATCGCGGCAGATAGGTAATATTCACACCTCTCAGCATCTGCATTGCTACACGTATCCTGTAAATAATTACATGACAACATGGCAGACTCTCGATCTAAGTATTCACTGAGGGCAGAAGTGTGAAGAGGGTTAACGTGTGATTATTGCAACTACTTTCTGCCTTTCATACTTAATGGATCGTTGCATAGAGAGGTTCGATAACTGTGACTCTTCTAAACTAGAGTACCTTCCTAGAGTACCTAAATTTTAATTTTTGTTGATTTCGATTGCGCACGACCTAGTTTTGCCACGCTTTTACTATTTTTGCTTTATTTAATACCAGATGTACGGGACATATTCACTCAAGTGTATATGTATGCGTGAATGGATCTAATGTTCACATCCAACTCTCAGTCCCATGTGTAGCTGTTAGCCGGCCGGAGTGGTCGTGCGGTTCTAGGCGCTACAGTCTGGAACCAAGCGACCGCTACGATCGCAGGTTCGAATCCTGCCTCGGGCATGGATGTGTGATGTCCTTAGGATACTTAGGTTTAATTAGTTCTAAGTTCTAGGCGACTGATGACCTCAGAAGTTAAGTCGCATAGTGCTCAGAGCCATTTGAAACATTTTTTGTAGCTGTTCTAGCGCGGACGACACAGGATGTCACGCTTTCTAATACAGGCAATCGAACGCAAGTGAAACCCCATCTTTTGATTCTCAAGCTACATCTATACCCCCGCCAGACACCTTATACAATGTAATGGCGGGTGCTGCTGATTCTTCGCCTTTCCCTGTTCCAACCTCGAAAGTTCCGAGGGAATGAGGGATTTACGACTGCCGATCCAAGTTCTGATTTTAAAAGTCCTCCTATCATCCTGTCCTTTCTTCTTGTTAGTGTTTTCCATATATTCCTCCTCAACGATTCTGCGAAGAACCTCCTCATTCCTTACCTTATCAGTCCACCTCATTCTCGTCTGTAGCACTTTACGAATGTTTCGATTCTCTTCTGCTCCCCTTTCTCCAAGGCCAAGTATGGCTACTACACAATGCCTTGCTCCAGACCAAAAGCCCCACAAATTTATTCCTCAAATTAAGTCCCATGTTTGATGCTGGTAAACTTCTATTGGCCAGGTATGCGCTTTTTGCCAGTGCTAGTCTGCTTTTGCTGATCTCCTTGTTCCGTCCTTCAAGGCTTATTTTGCTGCCTAGGTAGCAGAATTCCTTAACTTCACCTACTTCGTGATCACCAGTCCTGATGTTCAGTTTTTCGTTGCTCTCATTTATGCTACTTCTCATCACCTTCTTCTTCGATTTAGTCTCAATCCTTATTCTGTATTCAGTAGACTCTTCATTCCATTCAGCAGATTTTATAATTCTTCTTCACTTCCACTGGGGATAGTAATGTTATCAGCGAATCTTATCACTGGTGTTATTTCCCCTAATTCTGTTTTAAACATTTCTTTTATTTGCGCCATTGCTTCTTCTATGTATACACTGAATATTAGGGGCGAAATACTTTATTCCTATCTTACACCCTTTTTAATCCATGCACTCTGTTCTTGGTCTTCCACTCTTACTGTTCCGCCTTGATATTTGTACATCTACATCTACATCTACATCCATACTCCGCAAGCCACCTGACGGTGTGTGTCGGAGGGTATCTTGAGTACCTCTATCGGTTCTCCCTTCTATTCCAGTCTCGTATTGTTCGTGGAAAGAAGGATTGTCGGTATGCCTCTGTATGAGCTCTAATCTCTCTGATTTTATCCTCATGGTCTCTTCGCAAGATATACGTAGGAGGGAGCAATATACTGCTTGACTCCTCGATGAAGGTATATTCTAGAAACTTCAACAAAAGCCCGTACCGAGCTACTGAGCGTCTCTCCCGCAGAGCCTTCCACTGGAGTTTATCTATCATCTCCGTAACGCTTTCGCGATTACTAAATGATCCTGTAACGAAGCGCGCTGCTCTCCGTTGGATCTTCTCTATCTCGTCTACCAACCTATCTGGTACGGATCCCACACTGCTGAGCAGTATTCAAGCAGTGGACGAACAAGCGTACTGTAACCTACTGGACTGATGACCTCAGATGTTAAGTCCCATAGTGCACAGAGCCAGCCATTTGTAACCTACTTCCTTTGTTTTCGGATTGCATTTCCTTAGGATTCTTCCAATGAATCTCAGTCTGGCATCTGCTTTACCGACGATCAACTTTATATGATCATTCCATTTTAAATCACTCCTAATGCGTACTCCGAGATAATTTATGGAATTAACTGCTTCCAGTTGCTGACCTGCTATATCGTAGCTAAATAATAAGGGATCTTTCTTTCTATGTAATCGCAGCACATTACACTTGTCTACATTAAGATTCAATTGCCATTCCCTGCACCATGCATCAATTCGCTGCAGATCCTCCTGCATTTCAGTACAATTTTCCATTGTTACAACCTCTCGATATACCATAGCATCATCCGCAAAAAGCCTCAGTGAACTTCCGATGTCATCCACAAGGTCATTTATGTATATTGTGAGTAGCAACGGCCCTACGACACTCCCTTGCGGCACACATGAAATCACTCTTACTTCGGAAGACTTCTCTCCATTGAGAATGACATGCTGCGTTCTGTTATCTAGGAACTCTTCAATCCAATCACACAATTGATCTGATAGTCCATATGCTCTCGCTTTGTTCATTAAACGACTGTGGGGAACTGTATGGAACGCCTTGCGGAAGTCAAGAAACATGGCATCTACCTGGGAACCCGTGTCTATGGCCCTCTGAGTCTCGTGGACGAATAGCGCGAGCTGGGTTTCACACGATCGTCTTTTTCGAAACCCATACTGATTCCTACAGAGTAGATTTCTAGTCTCCAGTTTATTATAGTTTATTACGCGTCTTTCCCTATAGCTTACCCCTATTTTTGTCAGAGTTTCATGTGTCTTGCACCATTTTACATTGCCAAACACTTTTTGCATGTCGACAAATCCTGTGAAGGTGTCTTGATTTTCCTTCACTCATTCTTCCAGTACAACCGCTACGTGAGAAATACCTCGCTGGTTCGTTTACCTTTCCTAAGACTAAACTGATCGTCATATAACTTCCTCATTTTTTCCATTCTTCTATACATTCTTCTTGTCAGCAACTTGGATGTATGAGCTATTAAGAGGAGCTATTAAGAGGACTGTGAGGTAACTCTCGCACTCGTCGGCTCTTGCTCTTCTCGGAATTGTGTCGATGATGTTTCCCCGAAAGTCTAATGGTATATTGCCACTCTAGTACATTCTACGCACTAACGTGAACAGTCGTTTTGTTGCAAATTTCCCCAGTGATTTTAGATATTCCAATGGAATTTTATCTACCATTTATGCTTTATTTGATCTTAAATCTTCCAAAGCTCTTTTAAATTTTGATTCTAGCACTATATCCCCTGTCTTTTCTATATTGACTCTCTTTTCTCCTTGTATCACGTCGTCAGACAAGTATTCGCCCTCAAAGAGGTCTTCATTGTCGTCTTTCCGTCTATCGTCTCTCTCCTCTGCATTCAACAGTGAAATTCCCATTCCAGTTTTAATATTACCACCCTTGTTCCAATTTCACGGAATGTTGTTTTGAGCCGACCGTTGTGGCCTAGCGGTTCTAGGTGCTTCAGACCGGAACCGCGCTGCTGCTCGGTCGCAGGTTCAAATGGTTCAAATGGCTCTGAGCAACACGGGACTTAACTTCTAAGGTCATCAGTCCCCCAGAACTTAGAACTACTTAAACCTAACTAACCTAAGGACATCACACAGATCCATGCCCGAGGCAAGATTCGAACCTGCGACCGTAGTGGTCGCTCGGTTCCAGACTGTAGCGCCTAGAACCGCTCGGCCACTCCGGTCGGCTCGGTCGCAGGTTCGAATCCTGCCTCGTGCATGGATGTGTATGATGTCCTTAGGTTAGTTAGGTTTAAGTAGTTGTGAGTTTTAGGGGACTGATGACCCATAGTGCTTAGAGCCATTTGAGCCCCTTTTTTTGTTGTTGTTTTGAACATTCTGTCGCTGTGTCAACTTTCAGACAGTCATTTCTTTTTCGATTTCTTCACATTTTTCATGGAGTCATTTCGTCATAGCTTCCCTGCATTTCCTGTTTATTTTACTCCCCAGTGACTTGTATTTCTGTATTCGTGAATTTCAGAAGCCTGTTTGAACTCTAACTTCTCTGATTTTCTTGTTGTAGAAGTTTAGAGAGACCTGTGTGAGAGGAAGTAATACACTGATTAGTCAAAATAATTATGACCACCTGCTTAATAGCTTGTTTGTCCATGTTTGGAACGAAACAGGTCAATAATTTTACAAATCAGGTTCAAAATGGTTCAAATGGCTCTGAGCACTATGGGACTCAACTGCTGAGGTCATAAGTCCCCTGGAACTTAGAACTACTTAAACCTAACCTAATGACAACACACACATCCATGCCCGAGGCGGGATTCGAACCTGCGACCGTAGCGGTCGCGCGGTTCCAGAGCGTAGCGCCAGAACCGCTCGGCCACCAGCGGCCGGCTTGCAAATCAGGGATCCGACAGTTTGCTGGAAGATTTCTGAAGGTATGAGACATCAGATGTCTACGCACAGGTCACGTCTTCTTCTTGTTTTAGTGTTCAGCCCTGAAGTTGGTTTGCAGCAGAGTACCATTCATCTCTTCTGTCTGCCTTCCTTTTCATTTCCACGTATATGTTACATCCAACGTCATTCATGATCTGTTGCATGTATGATATCCTTGGACGCCCCCGCCGTTTCCTTCCCTCAATAGCTCCTTCTGCTATTGCTCCTATGATGTTGTTGTGACGTAGGATGTGTCCTACTAGTTTGTCTCTTCCTGTTTGGATGTGCCTCCACAGAGATCCGGTTTCCTGTTCTCTTCTAAGCACCTCTTCATTTGTTTCTTTGACTCTCCAGCTGATCATCATCCTTCTAATGCACCACATCTGCAGGGCCTCTAGCCGTCTTCTCTTCCCACTGTCCAAGTTTCACATCTGTATAGGGCCACACTCCAAACGAAAGCTTTCACGATACGTTTCCTTATTTTCAGACTGATGTTGTTGCTGATGAGTAAGTTTCTCCTCGGATTAAATGCAATTCTGGCCTTTAAACTCTGCTCGCAGTTTCTTTCCGGCTTCTACTGTCCCTTCTGATTTTGCTTCCCAGATAAGTAAATTCCTCTATCACTTCCAGCTCCTCTCTTCCAATTCTTATTCTCAGAGGTTCATATTCTGCTCCTGTACTGCGTACCAACGCTTTAGTCTTTTTCTTGTTTATTCTCATTCCATACTGATTGCATAAAATCCTTTCCATTGTTCTAAGGACAAACTCTAGATCTTTTTTTGTCTCCGCGTCTATAGCAATCTCATCTGAATAACATAGCATGCCTATCTTCTGCCCATTAATTCTGAGCCCCATCTCAGAAGTTTCCCGAACTTGGCCTATAACTTCATGGATGTAAGCATTGAATATAAGAGGGGAGAGAGCACATTCTTTTCTTCCCCCTTTTCTAATATTTGCTTCTTGCTCCTGGAGACAGTTCCTAATCACTGCCACCTCATTCTTATAGAAACTATCACACGGACGTCTTTGTGCTTTATTCCACTTTTCCTCAGCACTCTGAACATCTCTTGCCAGATAACGTTATCAGATGCCTTTTCCATGTCTACAAAGGCAATATAAGTTGTTTTTTCTGTAATTGCTTTTCGATAAGGAGTCTCAGCGCCAGAATCGCTTCTCTTGTACCCAGTCCCCTTCTGAAATCAAACTGATCTTCACTCAGCATATCCTCTACCTTCTCTTTAATTCTCTTCAGACTCATTTTTATGAGAATTTTTGATGCCTGTAATATTAGGCATAAAGTTCGGTACTGTTCACATTTTGTAGCTGCCGCCCTCTTTGGTATAGGAGCAACGATGCATTTCTGGAAATCTGTCGGTACCTCTCCTGTGTTATAGATGCACTTACTAAGTTTAAGCAGTGTCATTTTCATGCTGTCACCAGCATTCTTTATTAGTTCTGCAGGGATGTCATCAATACCCGTTGTTTTATTGCCCTGTAGTTCTTTTAGAGCTTTGTCAAATTCTTCTTGCTGAATGTCATCTCCCTTGTCATCTTCATCTACTTGTTCTTCTCTTCCTATTACTTCCTTCGAAAGAGGTGTTCCGGCATACAACTCCTCTATGTATTCTTTCCATCTCTTCACCATGTCTTCGCCAAACAGCATTTTCCCCTCTTTATTTTCTATTGTGCCTGCGAGTGTTGTTTTACGTTTGCTGTTCTGCAGGCTAAATCAGTTCTTCCGTTTTGCATATATTCTTCTACTTCCGTGCACATTTCCTCAATAAAATTTTCTTTTGATTTCCTAGCTTCTCTATTAACTAAATTCCTTAGTCTTCTGTATTCAGCTTTTTCTTGTTCATTAGTTGCATTTATAGTATAACCTCCTGTTTTCTATAAGCTCAATAATATCTCCTGTAATCCATTTCCTCTTGTTTTTGGGTTTAGTTTTCCCAACTATCTTTTCTGGTGCTATGTATATACCAGATTTAATTTGATCTCAGTCTCTTTTACTGCACCACGTTGAAAATTTTAGCTTGGTTTTCTGTTTCGTGAGCATAGCGTTTTGCCAGTCCCTCAGTTTTCAGTTTTTCTAGTTAACATTTAAGTTTTACTGGCTTCTTCTTCAAACATATGAATCTGAGTGAACTTTTTATCAGGACCAGGTTATGGTCACTGCCTATGTCTGCAGATGGATAGCTCCTGCAATCTTTTACCTAGTTCCTAAAACGTGCTTTCACTAGAATGTGATCAACCTGTTGTCTCCTCAGGTCTCCAGGGTCTTCCATGGGTATCTTCTTCGTTTATGATGTTGGAAAAAGAGTGTTGCAACAACTAACTGGTGCCTCGAGCAGAACTCGATTAGTCGATCTCCTCTTTCATTTCTTCTTCCAAGTCCATATTTGCCAACAATTCCTTCCTCCGGTTCTTCACCCACAGTCGCATTCCAGTTCCCCATGGCAATCAGGTTTTCATCTCCCTTAACATTTCTCACCGCATTACTTATTTCTTAGTATATTTCGTCAACGACTGCATCTTCTTCTTTGTACGTTGGCCTGTATATTTGTATTCTCACAGTGTCCTTTGGTTTAGTTTCAAGTTTGACTAGTATTATTCGAGTGCTATATTGCACGTGAGCCATAGTTTTTCCTCCCATTCCTGGTCTATCTTGGTCAGTTCCGGTGTGATTGACTCTGTATTCATTAGACCAGAAATCACCTCATTGGGGCCATCTCATGTCAGGTATGCCTAGGATATCGATTTCCAGTCGTTCCATTTAAAGTACTAGATTTTCTAGTTTGCTACACTGAAGCAGTGTTCTCACATTCCAAGTTGCTATGTTAAAATTGGGATTCTTTACCTTCACCTTGTCTGTATATTTTGCATTCCCCACCCGGAGATCCCATTGAGGGACTATTTTATCTCCGTAAAATTTTACAGGAGATACTGGTATGGTTTACAGGCCACGTAATTCGCGTGTATAACGGGTCACTGATCTGCGTACCCGGTGATAGCGTCAGGCAACGACCCAGATGGGTGCATAGGATTTACATCAGGCGAATGTGGTCGCCGACACATCAACGTAAGTTCATCATAATGTTCCTCAAACCACTGTAGCAAGGTTCTGGATCCGAGACACGGGCAGTTATATTGATGAAAGATGGCATGGCCGACGGGGAAGACATCAAGCATGAAGGGAGGCATGTGGTTCACATCTGTCAGCGTGTCTTCGATTACCACCAAAGGCCTCACGAAAGGGCAGGAGAATTTCTCCCATAGCATAACACTGCTTACACCAGCCCGCACTTTTCGACCCGCTGTTCACCTCGATGGCGGCGCTTGTGGGGACGGCCATCAACCAAGTTTAGCAAACATGTGATTCACCCGAAGAACCGACACGTTTTCATTGATCTACGGTCAAATCTCGATGGTCCGTGCCCTCTGTATTCGTAATTGCCGCTGTCTTTGAGTCAACAGTGAACACGCAGGGGTGACCTGCTGTGGACCTCCACGTTCAACGATGTACGATGAACGGTGAGCTCCTAATTAACACTTGTGCTTGCACCAGCATTGTGGTCCTTCGGCAGATATGCCACAGATCCACATTTATCATACTTTGCAGAACAGGCAAGCCTCGGACCCTACGTTTTGTCAAGAGCCGTGAACCATTTAACGCCTAATGGTAGTTTCACTGTCCTCAACTTTTTTCCGTAGATGCTCACGACAGTAGCACGTGAACATCCGGCCAGTTTCGCCATTTTCGAGATATTTGTTCACAGGCTCTGCATAATAATAACCTGTTCTTTGCCAGAGTCGCTTATTTCACGGAATTTCCCCATTTTCAGCGCATATCTTCCCTAGGGTGATCCCCCGTACATGTCTACTCCGCTTACATATTTTTGTTTTCGTGTCACTTCCCGCAACGCCACCAGGCGTCATCCAACGCCTCGGTGGGCAATGTTCAAAACGTTTTGGCTTATTTGTGTATGTTGACCGAATATTCTTCGAACGAACGCCCTCGGAATTGGAAAAATTAAATTCTGTTGCTGTGACGTGTCACTGGAGTTTCTTGAGCATATATGTAACGCTCTCAAAATTACTAAACAATGCCGTGACGGAACGTGCCGCTCTTCGTTGGATCTCCTCTACCTGTTACGTTAATCCTATTAACAATGCTCAAGAATCAGTCGAACAAGGGTTTTGTAAGCCACTTATTTCATGGATGGAATTCCTAAACCTGGTAATCAGATGCTCTTATGGACTGCATTCCGCAGGAGCAAAAGTTGTAGAACGCATGAGAGAAAACTTGTGGGATATCACCAGATTCCTCATGATGTTTTGTAAATACTGTTCAGCGAATCTCATCTGCTTTCCGTACAAGTAAAAGGCGTACAACTTTGCTTCCGCCATTTGCCGATAGGTTGCGACAACGGTAAGTAGCGGTCGAAAGAAACGGATCGCAGATGTCAGGCAGTTAGCTTCGACCTCGGTCAACATAACGTTATTCAAACATTAGTCGATTTGTGTCTGCATCACAAAGTTGTTCTTGATTGAAAATGTCAGTTTACGAGCCTAATTCTCGTAAGAAGTATTCCGAAGTTAAAGTGATTTCAGGTGTGCCACAGGGGAGTGTCATGGGACCGTTGCTGTTCACAATATACGTAAATGACCTGGTGGATGACATCGGAAGTTCACTGAGGCTTTTTGCAGATGATGCTGTGGTGTATCGAGAGGTTGTAACAATGGAAAATTGTACTGAAATGCAGGAGGATCTGCAGCGAATTGACGCATGGTGTAGGGAATGGCAATTGAATCTCAATGTAGACAAGTGTAATGTGCTGCGAATACATAGAAAGATAGATCCCTTATCATTTAGCTACAAAATAGCAGGTCAGCAACTGGAAGCAGTTAATTCCATAAATTATCTGGGAGTACGCATTAGGAGTGATTTAAAATGGAATGATCACATAAAGTTGATCGTCGGTAAACCAGATGCCACACTGAGATTCATTGGAAGAATCCTAAGGAAATGCAATCCGAAAACAAAGGAGGTAGGTTACAGTACGCTTGTTCGCCCACTGCTTGAATACTGCTCAGCGGTGTGGGATCCGTACCAGATATGGTTGATAGAAGAGATAGAGAAGATCCAACGGAGAACAGCGCGCTTCGTTACAGGTTCATTTAGTAATCGCGTTACGGTGATGATAGATAAACTCCAGTGGAAGACCCTGCCAGAGAGACGCTCAGTAGCTCGGGACGGGCGTTTGTTGAAGTTTCGAGAACATACCTTCACCGAAGAGTCCAGCAGTATATTGCTCCCTCCTACGTATATCTCGCGAAGAGACCATGAGGATAAAATCAGAGAGATTAGAGCCCACACAGAAGCATACCGACAATCCTTCTTTCCACGAACAATACGAGACTGGAATGGAAGGGAGGTCCGATAGAGGTACTCAGGGTACCCTCCGCCACACGCCGTCAGGTGGCTTGCGGAGTATGAATGTAGATGTATATGTAGACTTGCGGGAGGTGTTACTGTTTTGTTTCAATATGAAGAAAACAGCGGCTGAGTCTCATCGAATGCTCTCAAGTACGAATGGTATGGACGCTACTAGTGAAAGAACGTGTCGTGAGTGGTTTCAACATTTCAAGAACGGTGATTTTAACGTCGTGGACTGGCATAGTGGTGGAAGAGATAATGTTTTCAAAGATGCAGTAGTGGAGACATTGCTGAGTGAAGACTCGCGTCAGACTCAAGAAGAATTGGAACGATTAGTAGGAGTGACACAGAAAGCCATTTCAGAACGTGTCAAGGTTATGGGCATGATTCAGAAAGAAGGAACTTCGGTCCCGTGTGGGCTGAAACCAAGAGACGTTGAACGGCGTTTGTGTGTTTGTGAGTAGTTGCTTCAGAGGCAAAAACGGAAGGGCTTTCTGCATCGCATTGTGACCGGGGACGAAAATAGGTTCATTAGGATAACCCTAAACGCAAAAAATCATGAGGATATCCCGGCCATGCTTCCACGTCGACGGCCAAACCGAATATTCACGGCTCCAAGATTATCTGCATTTGGTGGAACCAGCTCAGCGTCGTGTACTATGAGGTGTTAAAATCAAGTGAAATAATCACAGGTGCTCGTTATCGAACGCAGTTAATGCGTTTGAGCAGAGCGTTAAAAGACAAACGGCCGCAATACAGCGAGAGGCACGATAAAGTGATTTTGCAGCATGACAACGCTCGACCCCAAGTTGCAAAACAGGTCAAAACGTACTTGGAAACGTTAAAATGGGAAGTCCTACCCCACTCGCCGTATTCTCCAGTCATTGCTCCCTCTGACTATCACCTGTTTAGATCAATGGCGCATGGCCTGGCTGCCCAATACTTCCGATCTCATGAAGAAGTCACAAATTGGATCGCTTCGTGGAAGGCTTCAAAAGATGAACAATTTTTTCGACGCGGGATTCGTACACTGCCCGAAAGATGAATAGTGGCCAGCGATGGAAAATACTTTGAATGATACATGTGTAACCAATCTGTTTCATTAAAGCCTCAAATGTTGGGCAAAAAACGGTGGAAGCAAAGTAGTACACCTTGTAGTTTTATTTGGTCATTCTACTTCAGGTGATTGAGGAGTCAGAGAAGATCCAACGAAGAGTACCGCGTCTCATCATGGGGTCGTTTAGTTACAGAGACACTCAAAGGCATCGTACATCAGGGAGAGGTTTACTTTTGAAATTTTGAGAGATACTTTCCAGGAAGAGTCGGATAACATACGTCTCGCAAAATGACCACAACCAGAAAATGCGAGAAATTGGAGCTCATATAGAGGCTTACCGACAGTAATTCTTTTCACGCGTCATTCGCGAATGGAACAAGGAAGGGGGTTCAGAAATACCTCCCGCCACACACCGTCAGGTGGATTGCGGAGTATTGCTGTAGGTATAGATCGCTCAAGACGACTACTGTTAGGCATTTTACGGTTGTTAGTTTTTCTTGTGATTTTTCACCAAAAGCATAATTGGACAGTAATGGATTTCATCGCCTATCTTCCCGCGCTATGGTACATTTATTTATGTTCGATCCGCGTAGCTCTTGCTGCAGTTCGCTACCGCCTTCTGGCATACAAAACAATTCCACACGAATCACTGTATTTGGCACCAGTTTTAATCGCATGACTCTCCCATTCTATATATGGAAAATCTCCCATTGTTACAATAACATCATCAGGAAACTTTCTCACCATACTCCGGAAGTTTTGTCTCGAGCGTTCTACCACTACTGCTCCTGGGGACTGTGGTCCATAAAAGCATCTGACTTCCGTATTTGACCTACTTTTAAGGTCCAGCTTTGATATACAGATTCTATAATAACCTTATTAGAAATGAAGGAAAATTAGTGTTAATGTCGTGCCGACAACCCCACTAGATATTTTCGAGTTGTTGACCACAATTAACGCGCCGCCACAATTAGCGCCTAGCCCATGCTCTCCGTATATATACCAATCTGACTTAAGAATTTCATTGTTATTCATTTCTAGTTTCAGCCACCTGTCTGTTCCTAATACTATGTAGGCATTATTATCTTTAATAAGCGGCACCAGGTCTGGGATGTTGCGTCGGATGCTGCGTGTTGTCGGATCCAGACAGCATTAGCGGAGTACACCGAGAAAGTTCAAAGAAGGGCAGCACTTTTTGTAGTATCACGAAATAGGGGGGAGAGTTACACTGACATGATAAAGGATTTGGGGTGGAATCTCCGCACGAAATTTCAATCACCAACGTTCTCCTCCGAATGTTAAAATATTTTGTTGACGCCGATCTACACAGGGAGAAACGATCATCATAATAAAATAAGGGAAATCGTGGTTTCCCGGGTTCGATTCCCGGCGGGGTCAGGGATTTTCTCTGCCTCGTGATGGCTGGGTGTTGTGTGCTGTCCTTAGGTTAGTTAGGTTTAAGTAGTTCTAAGTTCTAGGGGACTTATGACCACAGCAGTTGAGTCCCATAGTGCTCAGAGCCATTTGAATCATTTTTGAACCAGGGCTCTAACACGGATTTCCCGCTTATCGCGAGCGGTCGCCTTACCATTTGGCTATCCGTGCACCACTCACAGCCAGAACCAAACTCCCCTATGTCGTCCACCACGCGTCTACGACCTGTACTCGTACATCTATTCAGTGTTGTCCATCCAAGCTTTGTGACCTCGATGGTGGTTTTCTCAGTGAAGCGTGACCAGGCGTTATCACACAACAGCGAAACAAACGCGTTTTTTGCCGATGTTGTCGAACGTGGCACATGAAGTCCCCCAATTCCCCTAAAATCATATGGTGCATACGTTTCACATTGTCAGGTGCCCGAGCAGTGCTCTGTGTGTCGCTGCGCGGGATATCCCAAGTATTGACCTGCCTAGCTTCACTAGATAATCCATTTTCCCAACGACTAACCGCACTGCAGCCTCATCCCAATACTCGTTTTTCAGTCGCTCGTGAATGTCTGTCCCTGTCTCCTTCTCACAGCACAGGAATCGGCAACAGCATGTCGCGGCAGACGAACTTCAAATGCAGCAGCTATCTTGACAGTGTGGCATGGCAGCGCGACTTGCAGAAACAGGTTCAATTAAAGTGGAATACAAGCATGAAGAATGTCTCTATGATCTCCGAGAATAGCAAAGATGTGGAATAAACGTAGGTTTTTTAAACATATTGTGCATTTCTTTTCGAGGGATCCTCGTAATATCATATTCATACTTTCTTTTAGATTTGCAAAGACGAAAGTTTTCTTCTCTTCGCTTACGGTAGGCACTCATCATGCACCCTAAGGATGGATTGCTCTAACCGAAAAACAAGAAAAGTGTGCGCGTCACACAGATTCTCCTACCCCGTTATCTGCTTCATTGGTGTGGTGCACGTCTGCCTTATTGTGAGGGGGACTTACAGTCCACCATTCGATAGCGGGGATCAATAGGTTATTCACATTATATCATTAATTTCATTATAAAGATTCAAAAAAGAAAGGCTGCAATGCCAGAAACTACCACTGCCATTGCTATCTGTTGGTACTACTTGTTACATTTTAGTTGTAACGTGATAGCCATGTTGGCTTGTGATGAAAGGGAGATGTTCTTGTTTACGAAATAGGCGTGTGTTAAACTGACCGTGGTTCTTCACATTAGCGACATAACCTCCAATAACCTAGTAATTGTACAAGGAGTGAACCTGAGAACATTCAACCCTGGATAATGATAACAGGCAAAGGATCTTCATTGATGTTAAAATGGATATTACTACGTTTGCCAGATACATGAGGATATAAAAACACCTCGGATGCGGAAAAATACAAATCTATCAGAGTGTAATGCCAGCTGCAATCTAAGAATTTTCACAGCTATCATCATTATCGACGAGAAAGTGCTAGCGCGAAATTTTTTTAAAAAAGCTAAGGGGGGAAATAAATACGTAGTTAGAGGTGGTCGAGATTAACCATGATGTAAATATAAAGAATGGTCCTCAACTTTCTTCTTATTATTATTATTATTATAATTTCATTCCTTGCTCAGCATGGTGAGGATTGGCTGCCAGTGTACAGTGACGCTCTATATCTCAGATCATTTAAAAAATATACAAGTATACAAGTTTAGTTTTCTAAAAAGATTTAAAAATGTAAATTATGTACAAGTTTTACAAGCATTAAAACGGGGAGTTATGTTTTGAAGATTGAATTTATTTATTTAATACGGAAAAGTTTTTTTAAAAATGGAGCACTTCACATTACTAAACTGAGCTACAGGAAGTGAGCTGTAGTTGAAGAAGTTTGTTGGGGGGGGGGGGGGGGGGAGTGTTTTGGAAAGCACATAGGCTGGAAGAGTTGGAAAGGAGGACACCGAACGGAGCTTTTAGACTGCCAGGGAGGAAACTGATGGGAAAAGACATCTTGATATGAAGAGGAACAGGAGCACCTTTCAAACCCGTTAGGCAAATTACATCGTCGTGTGGCTAATGTTTCACTGTGACGCGAAGTGGAAAGTCTGTAGGTGTAAAGTTGGGGTGACGTCTTGATACTAGTGAGGCAGCGTATGAGCGTTGATAATAAGAGATCAAGTTGTGCGTGAAATCTTATGGGACTTAACTGCTAAGGTCATCAGTCCCTAAGCTTACACACTACTTAACCTAAATTATCCTAAGGACAAACACACACACCCATGCCCGAGGGAGGACTCGAACCTCCACCGGGACCAGCCGCACAGTCCATGACTGCAGCGCCTAAGACCGCTCGGCTAATCCCACGAGGCTAGAGATCAAGTGTTAGCGTGACTGGTGACAGGTCTGAGGTAAGTTTAGGAAGTTAGTTATTTAGTTACATGTTCCATAGATCATTTGAACTATTCTTTCATCGAAACGATGTGCCTCGAGTCATTTTACAGGACATGTATTCATATTCAGTGTTTAACGTTAATGAATAAGTTATGCGGTGGAGGGATACAGCGTCCACATTTGGCCTGTTGGTAGTTTTAGACTGTTGATTTATTCTGTGCTATGGATAGAAGGTGCGAATTCCTTCTTAGTAGTTGGCTCTAAATGCAGAGAAAGATAACAGTCGCTGTTTACCGAATAAGACTGCCCCACAGAGTAAGACATCTCTGTCTTTTCTGGTATGCTGTCGGACCTCACGAAGTACTGTCGTCGAATCCTCCCTTGGACAGTTAAATAGCTCTCCCTGTTTCATCTTAGACATCTGGGAAAGGTCTGTTGGGGTCACAGGAGAAAAAATTGTTTAGTACCCTACTTGAAGAGTAAATGGTTGTGAAACATACTTGACATCTTATCAGTAAATAATTCTGAGCAAATAGGGAGCATGATGACGGATACAGGGATTAGTACCACAAGGTCATTGTAGCTGGACTGAACTTCCAAATCCACGGAAGTAAACGTAGAAAATATTCTATTTAAGAAAGAAGATGAAATTCGTTTGATGCCCTCCAAAGAGACAGAGTCCACTCCTTCCAAATTACCTGTGTAAGTGTAGCCCAAATGGGGCATAAATTCAAGCAAATGGTGTCGGCTACAGTTGAGAGATCTGTACCGAATAAATTAATAAAAGATGGTACTGATTCCCGATGGACAGGTCAGAACACTGTTGCAGAAGCAATGAAAAACGTTATTGGTGAAGCTTTTCCGAAGCTCGAAACTCAATGTGGACTACAATGCGAGATGCTTTTAATAACTTCCACAACGAAAATCTGTCTCAGAATCTGGCAGAAAATTCAGAGAGATTCTGGACATAGGTAATGTTCAGCAGCAGCAAGACACAACAATACCTTCACTGCGCGATATCAATGGTAATATTATTGATGGCGGTACTACTAAAGCGGAGTTACTAAATACAGTTCTCGGAAATTCCTTCGCCAAAGAAGATAGGTAAATACTCCTGAATTAGAATCATGAACAACTGCCAAAGTGAGTAACTTAGAAGTAGATATCCTCGGGGTAGCGAAGCGGCTTGGATCACTTAATAAAGGCAAGGCCTTCGGTCCCTTTCACAGTATGCTGATACACTAGTCCCATACTTAACAGTCATATACAATCGCTGTCTCATCGAAAGATCCATACCTAAAGATTGGAAATTTGCGCTAGTCATACCTATGCCGAGAAAGGAAATTGTAATCCGCTGAATTACAGACCCATATTGCTAACGTCGATTTGCAGTAGGATTATGGAACATACACTGCGTTCGAAGATTATGGGTTACTTCGAAGAGAACTTTTTGTTGACAAACGGTCAATACGGATTCTGGACATATCGTTCTTGTGAGGCTCAACTAGTTCTGTATTCTCACGAAGTAATGAGTGCTATCGACAGGTGATGTAAAATTGATTCCATCTTTTTAGTTTTCCGAAAGTCTTTCGACACCGCTCCTCACAAGCGACTTCTAATCAAATTCCGTGCGTATGGCCTATCGTCTCAGTTATGCTACTGGACTCGTGACTTCCTGTGAGAAAAGTCACAGTTCGTAGTAATTAACGGAATGTCATTGAGTAAAACAGAAGTGATTTCTGGCGTTCGCCAAGAAGTATTATAGGCCTTTTGCTGTTCCTAGTCTACATAAGCGATTTAGGAGACAATGTTAGTAGCCGTCTTAAGTTGTTTCACATTATTCCGTTATTTACCATCGAGTAAATTCATTAGAAAACCAGAACTAATTGGTTCAAATGGCTCTGAGCACTATGGGACTTAACTTCTAAGGTCATCAGTCCCCTAGAACTTAGAACTACTTAAACCTACCTAACCTAAGGACATCACACACATCCATGCCCGACGCAGGATTCGAACCTGCGACCGTAGCGGTCACGCGGTTCCAGACTGTAGCGCCTAGAACCGCACGGCCACACCGGCCGGCTAGAAGAACTAATTGGAAAATGATTTAGGTGTAAGCTGCGAAAAGTCGTAACTGACACTAAATAATGAAAAGTGTGAGGTATGTACATGAGTACTAAAACAAAAGCGAGCGAGGTGGCGCAGTGGCTAGCACACTGGACTCACATTCGGGAGGACGACGGCTCAATTCCGCGTCTGACCATCCTGATTTAGGTTTTCCGTGATTTCCCTAAATCGCTTCAGGCAAATGCCAGGATGGTTCCTTTGAAAGGGCACGGCCGACTTCCTTCCCCGTCCTTCCCTAATCCGATAAGACCGATGACCTCGCTGTCTGGTCTCCTCCTCCAAACAACCCAACCCAACTGAAACAAATCAGTTACGTTTCGGTTACGAGATAAACCATGCAAATCTAAAGACTGTCAGTTCAACTAAATACCTAGAAATTACAATCAGGAGCTAGTTGCCGGCCGGTGTGGCCGTGCGGTTAAAGGCGCTTCAGTCTGGAACCGCGTGACCGCTACGGTCGCAGGTTCGAATCCTGCTTCGGGCATGGATGTGTGTGATGTCCTTAGGTTAGTTAGGTTTAAGTAGTTCTAAGTTCTAGGGGACTGATGATCACGGAAGTTAAGTCCCATAGTGCTCAGAGCCAGCCAGCTAGTTAAATTAGAAAGATCACATAGATAATGTTGTGTCGAAGGCAAACTAAAGACTGCATTTTATTGCCAGGACACTTAGTAGAAGTATCAGGTCTATTAAAGAGACCGCCTACACTACGCTTGAACGTCCTGTACTAGAGTACTGCTGAGCGGTATGGGGTTCTTACCATGTAGGGTTGACGTAGGAGATTGAAAATGTCCAAAGATTGGCAGCTCGTTGTGTATTACCGCGAAATAGAGGCGAGAGTGTCATGGATATGATAAGCAATTAGGGTGGCTATCATTAAAACGTAGTCTTTTCCGTTTCGGCGATCTTTTCACGAAATTTCCATCACCAATTTTCTTCTCAGAGTGCGAAAATATGTTATTGACGTTAACCTACGTTGGGATATATGATTGTCGTAATAAAATAAGAGAAATCAGAGGTCGTACCGGAATATTTAAGTGTTCATTTTTTCCCATGCGTTGTTCGATAGTGAAACGGCAGAGAAATCGTCTAAAGGTGACACGATGAATCCTCCGGCAGGCACTTAATCGCGAATTGCAGAGTCACCATGTAGATGTACATGAAATAAGCGAAGATGTCCTGGGTTGCGGACTTCCGTGTTGTAAGAGGCAGGGACCCAGAGGAAGGCGCCTAGAGGCGTAGGTGGGGGCTACTCCTCCCTGTCTCACTTATCTAACACAGCGCGCTATGTGTGTGGGGGAGGGGGAGGGAAGTAGGCGGATGACGGATGGCGCGTTGTGTGCGGCGGCCCCCGAGCACTGCCCCGGTGTCCTTTCGCGGTTGCAGCCCGAGGTCTCCTCGCCACAATCCATTGTTCTCGCACACTTTCTGGAACTCGTTTCCACCGAATGAGCTCGCACACATTGACCTCCAGTCCGTAACTCACAAATCACCAGGTATGTGTCACATTGTTGTTTCTATAGTCTCGAGTCTGGCGACTGGTTTGATGCAGTTCTCTTTGCTAGTCTATTCTGTAAGAGCAGTAAGAGACATCCACTTGAACCTGATCACTGTAGTCAAGCATTGGTCTCCCTCTGCAATTTTTACCGCCCCTCCCCACCTACCACTACACATACACTCACAAACTTTCCTTCATTTCTAAACTATTCCTAGAAGGTTCAGGACGTGCTCTGTCAACCGATACCTTCATTTAGTCAAGCTGTGATCCAACTCGACTCTGTACCTCTTCATTAATTATCCTTTCTACTCATATAAACTTTGCGCTCTACAGCAGCACCACGTTCAAATGCTTGCCGTTTCTTCTTGTCTGAACTTTTTGTTGACAACGTTTCACTTCCGCAAAATCTCACATTCAAGATAAGTATTCCATATTAACAAATTTCTATTTCCAGTATTTTTTTCTTGGTATAATTCGTCCCAATTTATATCCCCTCTACTTCGGCTATCATCAGGCGTCGAAATAGCAAAACTTGTTCGCAGAAAGTAAACATTAACTTACCAGAATGAAAGTTTCACTCTGCAGCGGAGAGTGCGCTGAATGAAACTTCCTGGCAGATTAAAACTGTGTGCCGGGCCGAGACTCGAACTCGGGACCTTTGCCTTTCGCGGGCAAATGCCCTACCATTTTTTTATTTTTTATTTTTTATTTGATCGTTGTGTTTGGTCGTTGCGGACGTCACAGGACATCCGCTTAAGTTCGTTTGTTGATCCTTCTACTCAATTTGTTATGTCGGAGACCAACCAGCTCTCTGACCGAACACGCTGAGCTACCGTGCCGGCACCATCTGAGCTACCCAAGCGAACCTTGCAGAACTAGCACTCCTGAAAGAAAGGATATTGCGGAGAAATGGCTTAGCCACAGCCTGAGGGATGTTTCCAGAATGCAGGAGAGCTTCTGTAAAGTTTGGAAAGTAGGAGACGAGGTACTGGCAGAAGTAAAGCTGTGAGGACGGGGCGTGGGTCGTGCTTGGGTAGCTCAGATGGTAGAGCCGATTTCGAGTCTCGGTCTGGCACACAGTTTTAATCTGCCAGGAAGTTTCAAACATTAACTTACTTTGAATTACTGTGAAAGGATGCGCCACTAAACACTGTGTGTGCATGTGCATGACCTGCAAATAGTACATTTCCACAATGAACTGGTCATGAACAGCACGAGTCGGAGCTTTCTGCAAGACCACAGCGTCCAGCTGGGCACGTTCCGTAACGTAATTTTCCTTTAACACCGCCATCTGATAATGAACCTGCAGAGGCTTGAAAATTAGTTAATGGTACACGAAATAAATCGTACCAAATTTTAAATAAAGGACTTTAGCCTTTCCATCTGATGGTGAACGTGCTGCGGCTTGAAAATTAGTTAATGGTACAAGAAATAATTCGTATATATAAAAAAATGGCTCTGAGCACTATGGGACTTAACATCCGAGGTCATCAGTCCTCTAGAACTTGGAACTACTTTAACCCAACTAACCTAAGGACATCACACACAGCCATGCCTGAGGCAGGATTCGAACCTGCGACCGTAGCTGTCGCGCGGTTCCAGACTGAAGCTTCTAGAACCGCTCGGCCACTGTGAATAAATCGTACCAAATTCAAAAAAAGGAGTGGTTGTATATTATACCGACATAAATCGCTAACAGATAAATTAATTTCTGATTTTAAAAATAGTTTTGGTAGAGCAGAGTTTATTATTGTTAAACGGAATCTGTGATCTCAGTTTTACGCATTTTGGTTTGTTTAAAGGTTGAACTGCCAATTGCGTGCAAACATGGCTGGTAGACAAAGGGAATTTAAATATCCTTAGAAATTTCCAATGTTTAATACACTAGTCTTGATTTAGTGTAACATATATTGCACGTAATCAGTCCAAAACTGAGCTTAGTGAATGATTACATGTCTAGATTAAAAATGATTCATAAGCACTAAAAATTTCCTTCATAAGAAACGATGAGAAACTGGTCATTGGTCGTTACCCATATTACAACTTTTTAATAACATTGTGTTGCTCAAACCCTACGTCATGTGAGTGTTCTCCATTTTCAGTGTGCGTAGAAGTTGGCCTTATCCCAGTAGGAGACAGGTTATGGACAAAAATTTGCTTGACAAACATTCTGTAAAGGGAGGAAGAAGGAGAAGCTTCGTAAATCTGAATTCCTGTCGAAAAATGCATGTATGACAAGGTTGTTACTTTCTAGGTCATTGAATGTCTTTATTTTTATTTAAATACGTCTGTTAGAAGAATGGCCTCTAGAATAAAAAAATCTTCAGAACGCAATAATAAGTTCCGCTGCGAGAGAGTTTGAGAAGATAATCATTGCTTATTACACATTTCATAAATGTTTAATGACATCGCGTCGTTCAAACATTAGGTTATATGATATGTTCTCCATTTCCGATGTCCATCTTAGGAGACAGGCCTGAACAGAGGAAGCTTCTGGTTATCTTGGATGGAAAGTCAACAACAAAAGTAGGAGTAACCTCTGATTTTTGTCAGATGATGCTGTAATCTGTAAAGAAGTACTGTCTGAAAAAATCTGCAGCAATACCTTAATGAGATTTCAAAGTGATGCAAAGATTGACAACTTTCTTTAAACGTACATTAATGGAAAATTATGCGCTTCACAAAACAAAAGGAAAACGTAGTATCCTAATTAGAATGAGTAAACACTTAAAAACTGATGTGCGCAACAATGAGATGGAACGATAACATAGAGTCAGTCGTAGGTATGGCAGGTGACAGAGTTTAGGTGTGGTAGGTGACAGAGTTCGTTTCATTGGTAGGCAACTGGAAAAATACAGTCACTCTACAAAAGAGTCTGCTTAAAAGTCACTAGTGTGTCGTTTCTTAGAGTACTGGGCAAGTGTGTGGGACCCACACCAGATAGGACTAACTGAGGATGTGGAGTGTATCCAAAGAAAGGGCACGATGGTCTGAGATTTGTTTGACTCGTGGGAGAGTGTATGGAGGTGCAGAAAAGCTTGAGTTCGTAGACTCTTAGGCTCAAATTAATCCGCGGAAACCTTCTTACTAAACTTCAAGAAACAGTCTTTGTTGAAGCAACTAGATACCTTCCTTGGCCTCTTACGTATCGCTCCCGTATGGATCCTGAAGGCAAGATTATGCTAATTTCAGTACGTGCAGATCTAAGCAGTCATACTTCCCGAGCTCCATTTGTACGGAAGAAACTGGCGCCACGCTAAAAACCCTCCGCCATGCACTTCTCTGAGGATTGCGCAGTATACATGTACTCGAGATGTGTGAGAAAAATAATGAGACTGATTCTTTTATCCACCAAAGTTATTATTTTTCCCAAACAACTCTATTGTCCACTTTAGAGTAGGTCCCTACGGCAGCTAAACACTGGCGGAGTAGTTGTAACCACTCTTGTTAGCAGCGCTGAGAGGCTTCAAGTGGTAGGACCGTTAACATGTCGGTCACACACATTCTTTTGAATGTTCTCCAGAGTCCCAAAATTACGTCCTTTTAGGACAGTCTTCAATTTTTAAAAAGAAAAAAGTCGCAAGGACTCGGCAGATTAGGTGAATAGGAAGCTGGTGGAACTGTGGAACAACCGGAGTGCCTTCCGTGATGGAAATGGCCGTTTGACATGGGGCATTATAATGCGGCATAAGCATATGTGCAATGTCCGCTCTCACTCGATTCACCCTTTCTCTCAGCCTTTCAAGGACATCGTTGTAAAACACTTGGTTGACAGTTTGTCCTTGAGGAACAAATTCTTTACGCACGATACTCCTGCTGCCAAAAAGCAAATCAGGTCTCCCCAAGCGAGGTTCGCCTTCAACGTTCAAATGGTTCAAATGGCTCTGAGCGCTATGCGACTTAACTTCTGAGGTCATGAGTCGCCTAGAACTTAGAACTAATTAAACCTAACTAACCTAAGGACATCACACACATCCATGCCCGAGGCAGGATTCGAACCTGCGACCGTAGCGGTCACGCGGTTCCAGACTGAAGCGCCTTTAACCGCACGGCCACACCGGCCGGCACGCCTTCAACGTGTTCTTGTCCTTCCAAAAATGATTTGTGCTAGCGAAAAACTTTTTCCCTCGATAAGGAATGTTCCCTATAGGCCTGTTTCAACTTTTCAAAGGTCACACTCGCGGATTCCTCAAGTTTAACTTGATGGCATTACGTTACTCTAAATTCCGCCGTTCCATTTTCGTAACGTAACGCACAACAAAAATGCTGCTCACAAATCACGTAATGGCTGTACGGAACTGAAAATCGGCCTGAGCATCTGGAAGGGATGAACACACCGATCTACACTAGCAGTATAAAACAGCGTAGTCAGGTCGCTAGCAGTGTTGTCATTCTCGTTACTTTTCTCAGACACCTTGTATGCAGAAAGGACAATGTTTGTCGTGGTGTCTGTCAGATGATAAGATATCCAGCCATACATATAGAGGCGCCACACAGCAAGGCCAGCCTCCAGAGAGGCACAACTTCGTTATGATGAGATGCCATAGATGGCGTACAGACTATCTTACATTTCCCCATGTGTGAAGCAATGAGTTCCCATATGTGAAGCACGAGAAGCTTGGTCAACGTCTGGTGAGTATCCGTCGGGCATTGGCACAGTATCAACAGTAGTTGAAGACAGCATCCAGACCGTATGTACAGCCACCCCCAGGAAGAGCCAAACCGTTCTACACGCAAAAAATTTTTGATGGCGTTGAGCCACAGACACGCATCACTTTTTAAAAGAGTAAACCGCCGTTTGACTTATACTTATTTTTTGTACTATCTAGATTTCGCCATTTAAGCCGTTATCAAGTACAGTGGTAAAGGTTGTTGGACCATTATTAACCCATATCTGTCAAGGCAGTCCAAAGCAGGGAAACAAGGCTAACACATGTCTTTACGACGTAACTTCGAGGAGTCTTCTAGAATCCATATTCTTTGAGAATTACATCTTAAATACATGTGTTAGCCTTGTTTTCTTGCTTTGGACTGCCGTAACAGTTATGACTTAATAATGGTCTAACATTAGCATCGTACTGGATAGTGGTATAAAAGCCGAATCTAGATAATACAAAATATAAATATAATAATACACAGTCAAATGGCGGTTTATTCTTTCAAAATGTTCTACGGGTGATTGTAGTTATCTTTCACTGAACTAAGGGCTAGGCCTAAGATTGAGCAGTGCAAGAGAACAGTTAACTGCAGTGCCACACATCCTCCTCACACTCGAGATACGCAATGTATAGTTTCTTTCAGTATTATTATTAATATTATTATTTGCGAATAAGCTCATCAGAACTACGGAAGTTACTTAGCGGTAGGTATTTGCCCATATTTCTTTCATTCTCTTCCAGTGGCTTTCATTTCCCTCTTCACACCACTCTGTTCCAGTTTCCTTCTTTGGTTTTTCTTTTTGGTGAGCTTGCCATTTGTAAATTGTAGACCTGAAGATTTCGCGGTGTTGGATATCTTCTGGAGTAATTTGTGGCAGTTACAGATCTTTTTAACCCGCCATGGCTTTGGTGCAGTTGAAAAAAATCTACCATTTGTTTTGTAAGTCAGTCTGGGTCCATTCTTTTAATATTCTCCACGGAATCTGAACCTGCATTTTCTAATTTCGCTATGGATATGTGTGTATTGTTTGATTTCATGATAGCTACTAAGTCGGTATTGTTCGTCTACAAGTTTTGGTCCCAGAATTTGTTTTACTATTTTGGGTTAGTTTTCTCAATGTTTTCAGTGTCTGTTTTCCCCCTTCAATTTTAATATTTCTGACACTTAGAGGCGTTATGGTTTAATTACTGGATTGTGATGTCTTATTTTTGTGCCTGTAGATACATTTCTTGTTGTACATATTCGAGTAAGTCGGTATGTAGTTTCCATCTTCTAGCATCTAACTTGGTTTGATTCTCTTTCGGTTCTATTTTCCCGAATGGTTTCTTTCTTTTAATAAATTGTTTTACACTTTGCTAATTTATGTTGTCAACATTTCTGTCGTACTGTTGCGTGACCGTATTCGGCTCTGTGACGGAAGTGTGTAGTTGTTGTGTGCAAGCAAGCCATCTCATAACGTGAGGTACTTCCTGTCACATTTATGTAGAACGTCAAGTACAGAGGCTGCACAGAAATATGGAAACACGACGAGAAATGCATGTTTGAACATAAATTCAGATGCTGGCCAAGTCGGTAGGTCGTGCTGTCGTATTCGATCGCAAACGACAGCTATGCAATGCCCTCAACGCACTACAAACGTCTGTCGTGGTGAGAACAGCATTCTATGTACTTGTGGGTGCATTGTGTCGGACATGGATGTATTCGTGCGTGGGCAAGTTGTTGCTGCTCGTATGGTGAGTACTTACGTAGCCAAGGTAGCCGAAGTGTTTGGTGTTTCAACAGGCACCGTATCGAAACATTTATACCACATACGGGGAAAGCGGAAAAACATTTAAGCTATGTGACAACGCAGATTAAAGTGTGTGTATGTGTGTGTGTGTGTGTGTGTGTGTGTGTGTGTGTGTGTGTGTGTGTGTATTGAGTGGTCGTTGAGTGGTGACTGAAGAGGAATTTGGCGACAAATAAGACGGCGGCGGCTGCAGAAGTCGCTGCACAACTGAATGTCGCATTCGTGAACGCTGTGAACTGAGGCCCAGAAGCAGGGAGTTGCAGCGCGAGACAGAATTCCAAAACCACTCGCCAGTGGTGCAAACACTAGTAACAAGAATAGACACAAAACCTTAACTATGGAGCAATAGAAATGGGTCGTTAGGTCGGATTTGTATTGTTTCGCACTGTTTCCAACTTCTGGCTGAGCTTAAGTCTCAAGAGTGAAATATGGCGGGAGTTCGTTGATGATTTGGGCTGCCAAGTTGTCATATTCAGCCGGCCGCGCTGGCCGAGCGGTTCTAGGCGCTGCAGTCCGGAACCGCGCGACTGTTACGGTTGCAGGTTCGAATCCTGCCTCGGGCACGGATGTGTGTGATGTCCTTGGGTGAGTTAGGTTTAAGTAGTTCTAAGTTCTAGGGGACGGATGACCTTAGATATTAAGTCCCATTATGCTCAGAGCCATTTGAACCAATTTATCCTATTCCATGAACCCCATGTTTGCTGTGCAAGGTCGCATTAATGCCATTATTACGTACCTATTATGTGACCATTTTGATTCATCAGGTCCATCCCATGCTACAATGTTTGTTCCCGAATGGTGATGCTGTGTTCCAGGACGACAGGGCCACCTGTCACACAGCTCGCATCGTCTAGGATTGCTTTTGTCAGCACGAGGATGAACTGTCGCATGTGCCCTGGCCACGGCTGTCACCAGATGTCAATATTACTGAGAATTTGTGGTCTACTTTGGAGAGAAGAGTGCGTGACCGCTATCCAAAATGGTTCAAATGCGTCTGAGCATTATGGGACTTAACATCTGAGGTCATCAGTCCCCTAGAACTTAGAAATACTTAACCTAACTAACGTAAGGACATCACACACATCCGTGCCCGAGGCGGGATTCGAACCTGCTACCGTAACGGTCGCGCGGTTCCAAACTGTAGCGCCCAGAATCGCTCGGCCACTCCGGCCGGCCCGCTATCCACCTCCGTTTGTGTTTTTCAGGAAGAATGGCATAATATTCCTGAAAACCGTGCGGGATCTATATTTATCCACTCCGAGACGCTGTAAGCGGTTTTGAATGCCAACGGATTTCCTACATGGTTAGACATGTCTTGTCTTTTTGATGTTTCCATATCTTTGTCCGCACCCTGCACATGCAGCAATTGCTTATATGGTAAGGGCAGATATTTGCTGTGCATGCGACTTCAATAGAAGAGGTTAGAGCCGTTTTTCACTGTGGTGGCGGCCGCCGCCCACGGCAGGAGCCAGCGCTCCCTCCGCGGTCCGCGCCCCCACTGCCTCGCCTGACTGTCCCGTATGCAGCGGCGCCACTGCGCCAGACTAGGAGCGGCGTCGCTGCGCAGGCGGAGGCAGCGGCACCGGCGCAGTAGACTCCGTACTCACAGGACGGCAGCAGACACCAGCAGGTCGACGACTAAGCGCGAGCGTTAGCAAGACGGAACACTGGCACCCTCTGTGCTGCACGCAGGGAGCATAAATGTCTGTCAAGACAGGCGTTGCACGCAGTACCAAATCGTCGGCTACTAACCAAGATAAGATCTTACGGAGTATTCGATATTTCAGTCCAACCTGTGTACTTGACGTCCAGCATAAATGTGACAGGAAGTACCTCATGTTATGAGATGGCTTGCTTGCACACTGCAACTACACACTTTTGTTACAGTACTAAATACGGTGACGCAACACTACGACAGAAATGCTGGGAACATAGATAACCTGCGCCGAGAACACGCTCTGGTTAGAGAATTTCAAAAAATCAAGACCAACCCTCAATTACAAATCCATGGAGATACTCACGACATCCAAGCAAACCGACTCCGGTCTAGGCATCCTCCACTAAAGACCGCACAGGCGCTGCACCAAACCAACTTTACAATAAATGACCGCTGGAAAGAGGAATTGGAGAGCAGAACAGTAGTAAACTGCCACAGTATGCCATGCATCTTTAGTGAACCAAAAGGATTTGATTGCACTCGCAAAGTTTGGTCAACTCTTAATCGCATCAGAACCAACTGTGGGAGATGCGCCGACTCCTTACAAAAAAATTGTTCAAATGCCTCTGAGCACTATGGGACTTAACAGCTGAGGTCATCAGTCCCCTAGAACTTAGAACTACTTAAACCTAACTAACCTAAACACATCACACACAATCATTCCCGAGGCAGGATTCGAACCTGCGACCGTAGCGGTCGCGCGGTTCCAGACTGCAGCGCCTAGAACCGCTCGGCCACTCCGGCCGCAGACTCCTTACACAGATGGGGTAAACTTCCTTCGGCCGCTTGCGACTGTGGCGCTGAGAGACAGACGGTCAAACACATCGTGCAGGAACGCCCACTAAGGGCATATGAGGGTGACCCAAGAGGCAATCGACTATATATTATCTAAGCCGGACGTTTCTTTGTGATTGCTCTTCTGTGACTGGTGATGTCCTTATATACAAACTGTTATTGATTATTCTGTTTATACATATGTGATTTTTCTTTAAATCGTGTTGTTTCTGTAATTTTTACTGTGATGTTATGAGCCATACGCTAAATAAACAAATAAATCCACTAATGTGTGACTAATTCGGTGGTGATTTGACCAACAGTGCCCACTACGCTGCATTCGACAACTGCCGTTCGACAGCAAGGAAACTTTCTTCGGCTATCTACTAGGTGTCAAGTCTTATTTTGCCCTGACATACTTAAATATTACCTACAAATTTTCGTTTCTTGTAATGTTTTTCTCTGGAAATGAGTAACGAATGTATGCCACGAAGCAATTAAGATTCTAAAAAGTTTTTTTCGTTTTTATGGTTCTGTACCTCAATTCGTAAAAACGGACCCTTGTAGGATCGTTTTGTTGTCCGTCTGTGAGTCCGACTCATAAGACCCCTATTCCTCAGGAACGGGAAGCCGTATCAAGTTGAAATTTGTGTCACATAATGAGGTATATGGTCGCTTGGCGATGTAAAAAATTTAAGCTTCTGAGTCAATGCAGTCAAATACGACCATATATGTCGCGTATTCTGATACTCGAAAACTCACTCATGAAAGCCTACAGTACTGGCCATTAAAATTGCTACACCAAGAAGAAATGCAGATGATAAACGGGTATTCATTGGACAAATATATTGTACTAGAACTAACATGTGATTACATTTTCACGCAATTCGGGTGCATAAATCCTGAGAAATCAGTACCCAGAACAACGACCTCTGGCCGTAATAACGGCCTTTATACGCCTGGGCATTGAGTCAAACAGATCTTGGATGGCGCGTACAGGTACAGCTGCCCATGCAGCTGCAACACGATACCACAGTTCATCAAGAGTAGTGAGTGGCGTATTGCGACGAGCCAGTTGCTTGGCGACCATTGACCAGACGTTTTCAGTTGGTGAGAGATCTGGAGAATGTGCTGGCCAGGGCAGCAGTCGAACATTTTCTGTATCCAGAAAGGGCCGTACAGGACCTAGAACATGCGGTCGTGCATTATACTGCTGAAATGTAGGGTTTCGCAGGGATCGAATGATGGGTAGAGCCACGGGTCGTAACACATCTGAAATGAAACGTCCACTGTTCAAAGTGCCGTCAATGCGAGCAAAAGGTGACCGAGACGTGCAACCAATGGCACCCCATACCATCACGCCGGGTGATACGCCAGTCTGGTGATGACGAATTCACGCTTCCAATGTGCGTTCACCGCGACGTCGCCAAACACGGATGCAACCATCATGATGCTGTACACAGAACCTGGATTCATCCGAAAAAATGATGTTTTGCCATTCGTGCACCCAGGTTCGTCGTTGAGTACACCATCGCAGGCGCTCCTACCTGTGATGCAGCGTCAGGGGTAACCGCAACCATGGTCTTCGAGCTGATAGTCCATGCTCCTCCAAACGTCGTCGAACTGTTCGTGCAGATGGTTGTTGTCTTGCAGACGTCCCCATCTGTTGACTCAGGGATCGACACGTGGCTGCACGATCCGCTACAACCATGCGGATAAGATGCCTGTCATCTCGACTGCTAGTAATACGAGGCCCTTGGGATCCAGCACGGCGTTCCGTATTACTCTCCTGAACCCACTGATTCCATATTCTGCTAACAGTCACTGGATCTCGACCAACGCGAGCAGCCATGTCACGGTACGATAAACCGCAATCGCGATGGGCTACAATCCTTATCAAAGTCGGAAACGTGATGGTAGGCATTTCTCCTCCTTACACGAGGCATCACAACAACGTTTCATCAGGCAACGCCGGTCAACTGCTGTTTGTGTATGAGAAATCAGTTGGAAATTTTCCTCATGTAAGCACGTTGTAGGTGTCGCCACCGGCGCCAACCTTGTGTGAATGCCCTGAAAAGCTAATCATTTGCATATCAGAGCATCTTCTTCCTGTCGGTTAAATTTCACGTCTGTAGCACGTCATCTTCGTGGTGTAGGAATTTTAATGGCCAGTTGTGTATATGGTACTTTCCGTTGACTTTCAATCATGAAATCTGGCAAGAAGGAAGGTTTCACAGTACAAATAAAGGAATCCAATTCGAAAATTGCCAATACGTAATTATGTCATTCAAAAAATCTTTTTGCCATTAGAAATCAGACTGCATTTTATCATCCGCCAAAAGCATAACAGAAAAATGTTACTGCATGGAAATGTAAAAACGTAGTCATGTTTTAGTAACTAAATAAAAATATTTTATTGAATCTTCTCTCTCTACATATACGAGGGCTGTCCAGAAAGTAAGTTACGATTGATCGCGAAATGAAAATCACAGTGAAAATCAGAAATGTTTCATTTGTAACAGTTAGCTACACCTTTCAGCTACTTCTCTACGTAGTCGCCGTTCTGACTCAGACATTCGTCGTAGCGTTGTACCAACTTTCCAATACCCTCATCATAGAAGGCAGCCGCCAGTGCTTTCCGCCAATTCTCTACGCTGGCCTAAAGCTCGTTGTCTGTGCCAAAATGTTGTCTTCATAGCCAGCGGTTCGTCTGAGCAGAGATGAAACTCAGTGGGAGACAATTACGGCCTGTATTGTGGGTAACCAAACATTTCCAATTGAAACGATGCAGGAACATCTTCATTGCCCCTGCAGAATGAGGCTGAGAATTGTCTTGAAGAAGAAACCGCGCGACAGTTATGTAATGTTGGTCGCATAGCTTCAGGGGAAAATTCTCACCAGGCCCTCGTACTTGGCGGGAGACACTATTTTCTATAACATCTTTACGCGCTCACTAAGAGCTCAGGAATGAAATGCGCGACATAATTCTACCTAGAGTCATACTAGAGACACTGCTCAACACATCTTTGCTAAGCTTTATCGGATTTTCATAGTCGTTTCCATTTCGCGACCGATCGTAACTTACTTTCTGGACAGCCCTGGTATAAACTGCAGTCCTGGGCTCTCTTCATTTTGAATATCCGGGCTACTCTCAGAAATTACTGTTGAGATTTTGAAATGGATCAGCAATTTCCGGGACCAGTATCTTGGTAGTAACGATATTGGTAACAGGCAAAAATCGTCGAGATTCTCGATTCTCGGGAGAGATGAACTATCTGTATACATAATTAAGTTCGTAGGAATCACTCAAGTCTGAGTCATTTCAGATTCTACAGACGCAGCAAGGTCTGTAGAATCTGAAACGACACAGAGTAGAGCGACAATTACCATAATTGTCGCTAGAGCGCAGCGCTGATACACAATCAATAAATGCTACGGACCCGTTCCACACAAGCGACTTTCTAATCAAAATCAACTATTCGAACTGCTTGAGCCTTTCGTGCCTGCGTGAAAATCGGGAGCCAAGTACGTCGCGAGTGTGTCTACAAAAAAATGGTTCAAATGGCTCTAAGCATTATGGGACTTAACATCTGAGGTCATCAGTCCACTAGACTTACAGCTGCTTAAACCTAACTAACCTAAGGACGTCACACACGTTCATGCCCGAGGCGGGATTCGAACTTGCGACCGTAGCAGCAGCGCCATTCCGGATTGAAGCGCCTAGAACCGCCCGGTTACATCGGGCGGCCAGTGTGTCTACAACGTCAATGATCTACAGAGTGCACTGAGTGTGGAGTTCCGAATTTGCGATCATGCAGCACACTGCCGATGCGCAGAAACGAGGGACTGTAGTGCCGTCTGTTAACATCACCAATTAGCCTGTTCTGTTCCAGCTCACTCCTATTACAGAAATGGATTTTGTGCTTTCGTGACTTCTCAGTCATTATTATGCTGTTTGCTTTGTTTTCGTGGGGCATTGAAAAGGTTGCCCCAGGTAATAGTATTTTTCCTACTATTGTTCTCCTACAGGTGATATGGAATATCTGGAAGCTAAAAGGTATTTACGTTTTACAGGGAAAAAGCCTACACTATTCATGAATAACAACGTAAATAGGTAAACGGCTTTTAATGGAAATTATTTCGACAGTAAAATCACAGAATTATTTGTTGAAAAAAATAATTTTCTATAGTATTTGGCACTTGGCAAGTAATCTAGATACAAAGAATAAAGTAAAAATGCGCTATTTACTGGCTTCTTGATGTAGTTTGATGTGTTTGCAAGTATATATTTTCTCGAACAAGTAAATGTATATATTAATATATTAAATATTTGGACAACGCTTATTCCTGTTCTTTTTGTTCTCAGGAGTATAGACAATTAACTACATGACCTTTGACAACAACATCCACAATGAATTCTTCTTTGTTCATTAACAAACTCTATTATGATTGCTTGTTGCTACATTTTGTTATCATATTTTTACTTTTTTATAAAAAGGATAGTCCCTCACAACTTCACTTTTTCAAACTGCACAGCAAACGGCTCTCTCAGCACGCTCAGTTTTGGTGCTGACGTCTAAACGAAGATGGCCACTCGAGACCGATGAGGCTCAGAACAGCAATAAGACACCTGGACGCGCGCTGGTTAGCCGCGCGGTCTTGGGCGCCTTGTCACGGTTCTCGCGGCTCTCCCCGTCGGAGGTTCGAGTCCTCCCTCAGGCGTGGGTGTGTGTGTTGTCTTTAGCGTAAGACAGTTTAAGTTAGATTAAGTAGTGCGTAAGCCTATGAACCGATGACCGCAGCAGTTTGGTCCCATAGTCCTTACCACAAATTTCCAAAACACCAGGGGTGCTGCAGTAAACTCACTTGTGTCAAGCATTCAACTGAGACAAGAACGTCGAACGAGTAAAATCGGACTGCATACCACCGAATCCTGAGGCGTTAAACACTCAAGGCGTAATCTATTGCACAGACAAAGATCTCCTAACTGACAAATGTCTGTTGCAGGACGATGTGAAAAGAACTTCAGTGAGTATGTTGTGAATATGTTGTATAAACTTAAGACAATGACGTGTAAAGTATTTTAACAAACAGAATTGCCAGGAAAGAACAAATAATGTAGTTGTAATCGTTTAATTACGAACAATATTTAACAACAAATCAGTATTTTAATATGTCATAAACGTTTCATTTAATTTGATTCTCTGTGCAAACACTGATTGATGACGTCATAATAGCAGTACGCGAATTTAAATCTAACTTCCTTTTGCAATACTGTACACTGTTGCTCAGTGCACTAGTTTGTCAGACAGAAATATTAATCAGCCGCTACGTACGATACGTACAGGTGGGCTATAGACGACTTTAAAAAGTGTTAGTGTGCCCTTTACAAATCAGCTGTAGTATGAGCTATCTCAGAGACACGTAGCTACGAGAGATAAATCGCTAAACAGCAGCACCAAGTGGTATGGACACCGTTTATCCCTATCGACGATGGTAGGCTAGCTAATAAATGAAAAGTGTTCTTAATATTTTTGAATTATTTATCAAGCAAGGCTCCGTAATAGGGCCTCTAATGTTCTCAGTATACATAAATGATTTATCAAATAGGATCAGCAGCACTATGAGACTTTTCGCTGTTGATGCAGGCGTGTTCTGGGAAGTATCGTAACTGGACGAAATTGGTGACAGCCAACTGATTCTTCCAACACTTTTAGTACACCATGTTCGTAAATACAAAAGCAGAGTTAGATACAGTGGAATTTTACAGTTCCAAAAATGGCTGTTTCTCAGCAACAGTATATAAATTTCAACATAGGAATGACACATCCAGTCGGTTGCAAATAACTGGTTGACAATGACTTAGATTTCGACACCTCTATGGATGTCTTCATCATAATGAAATTTTGAGAAACCTTAAGATTACATTGCGAGAAGGTAATGGTCAAAGTTTAGAGCAGGTATGCTCGAATCAAAACATAAAATGAAACACTTTCCAGCCTTTGGCACGAATGCCTACCTAGGAACAATATGATGATGTTCCTAGCTAGTCAAATGTGCCAAAGACTGGAACGTGTTTTTTTATTTTATTTTTTATTTTTTGTTTGTACTTAAGCATGTCTGCTCTGAACTCTGACCATTACCTTCTCGCAATGTTTTTTTCAAAATTTCATTCTGATGAAGACATCCTTAGATGTGTCGAAACCTAGGTCAATGTGCAAAACAGTTGTTTGCAACCGGTTGGCTAGGTGATTCCTATGTTGATATTAAAATTTATTATCCCAACCAATAGGTTCAGCCCTGTCCTCATTTACCACATCTTGCATAGGAAACTAAAATTGAAAATAATACCCCTCCTTTATGTTCCCTCTATTGTTCCTTCCAGGGTTTGCAGGATATGGTGTACTGTCTCATACCCAGCAGGTCTCAGACAATGTAGCCAGAGCACTGAAACAACTATAGGTTTTCCTACTATGTGAGGAATATCATTGCCAAGGATACTTCCAATCGTAATGATAAAACCTAGTTACTAATCAAAAATGGCTCTGAGCAATGTGGGACTTAACTGCTGTGGTCATCAGTCCCCCAGAACTTAGAACTACTTAAACCGAACTAACCTAAGGACATCACACACATCCATGCCCAAGGCAGGATTCGAACCTGCGACCGTAGCGGTCGCGCGGCTCCAGACTGTAGCGCCTAGAACCGCTCGGCCACTCCGGCCGGCAGTTACTAATCACTTGTCCTGATTGTGATAAGTGTCATATTTGTCGGTCAGGCAGAGACATAGCATCGAGGTTAACTGAACACGAATGCAGCCGGAGGATGGCTGACTTATGAAATATCCTGGCAGATTAACACTGTGTGCTGGACCGAGACTCGAACTCGGGACCTTTGCCTTTCGTGGGAAAGTGCTCTACCGACTGAGCAACCCAAGCACTACTCACTTCCGCCAGTACATCGTCTCCAATTTTCCAAACTTCACAGAAGCTCTTCTGCGAACCTTGCAGTTCGAGTCTCGGTCCGGCACACAGTTTTAATTTGCCAGGAAGTTCCATATCAGCGCTCACTCCACTGCAGAGTGAAAATCTCATTGCGGTGGTCTAGCGGTTCTAGGCGCTCAGTCCGGAACCGCGCGACTGCTACAGTCGCAGGTTCGAATCCTGCCTCGGGCATGGATGTGTGTGATGTCCTTAGGTTTGTTAGGTATAAGTAGTTCTAAGTTCTAGGGGACTGATGACCACAGATGTTAAGTCCCATAGTGCTCAGATCCATTTCAACCATTTTTTTTAAAAATCTCATTCTGGATACCCCCCCCCCCCCCCCAAGCTGTGACCAAGTCATATCTCCGAAATGTCCTTTCTTCCAGGAGTGCTAGTTCTGCAAGGTTGGCAGGACAGCTTCTATGAAGTTTGGAAGGTAGGAGACGATGTACTGGCGGAAATAAAGGTGTGAGGGTGAGTCGTGAATCACGCTTGAGTAGCTCAGTCCGTAAAGCACTTGCGCGCGAAAGACAAAGGTCTCGAGTTTGAGTCTTGGACCGGCACTTAGTTTTAATCTGCCAGGAAGTTTCATATCAGTGCACACTCTACTGCAGATTGAAAATTTCATCCTGGAGCTGAAGTATGACTCCACGATTGCTGTACATGTAATTGGTGAGGGCTATAGGTACCGGCTACAGTTACATGTATTACACTTAGCAAATAAACGCCGAAAAATTAATACGCTGGAAACCCGGAAATCAACAAACACTGGTCCAGAGTCCTGATTTAATATTAAACGACCAAGCACAGCTGTATACTTCCCCTCTTCTTAAATATCTCTTATTCTCACAGTTTTACAGTGCTTTCCATACTGAGTTCCATTTGATTCCTTTGTTCTTCCTATCCTTATTTATTCTGCTATGATTGTCTATTTACTCCATATAGTCTGTTGTTACAACTGTCAATTCTATGTTTTACTCTGTTTCCTTATCACTTTCCATATGTAATCCGGTTGAAGCTATTGTCCAGTACTCTTGTCACATGCTAATTTTATTTTATTGGGATTACTACTTTAATTCAAATGTCTAAACAGGCACTGATTTTTGAGATAAGTGAACGTTTTTCTTGATTTTTCCCAGTGTATTTACTTACTTTTTAACATTTTTATTGCATTACTACTGCATCATCAAAGATAACTTTTACTTTGGATTCGTGTAATATTGAAAGGCAGTTGTTATTTCCGACAGGCTCCATTTCACTTCTCATGCATCATTTGCGCTATTGTTATGCAGTTATTAATTAATCAGTATGTCCTCACAGAAGGGTGATAATACAGCATTTTAGTAAGAGGTTAACTGTGACTTTTGAACATTAAGCAGCATATCTGCATGCGCAAATTTTCTGGCCGGGAATAATTTCTGTCAGCTGTGAGTCGATGCTGGCTGTACCTTTGCTAACGGCTGGCGGCCCGCTGCGAAAGGCAGCGGGACGCGTGGCTTTCCGGAGATCGGTCCTGCTGGAGGCAGGTCACACAATAGGCTTGCCTCTCGCACGTCAGATTGGCGATATGCTGATATTTTTAAAAATATTGTGAATTCTATATATCAATATTTAAAGAAAGTCATTATCAGCCCTCGATATCTCGAAGAAATATATCGATACGTCAACGGAAAAATATCGACGCACCGGTCTATAAAAATATCAGCTGCAGACTAAATACACTGCCAATTTTAGAGCCGTGTATTGATTTTTTATTGGATATTCTGTACATCAACAAGCTGGCAGCCTGCTTATCTCCCTTAGAGCAAGAACTGAAAGGGAAACTATGCCCGTTCATACTTGGCGATAACCACTTCGCTAACAATGGTAACTGCATGCAAGTGGCAAAATAAAAGATGTCCGATGGGTCCGTCTTTCGAGTTCGTCACATACCGGATTTGTACGGAACACTTCATGACGATTTTCCCGTTTTTTCATTTGTGCAAACTCCAGTGACCTAGCAGTTGTAGTATCAAATTTGCAAGGTGAAGTTAAACGTTGCAGTTTCTGCTGATAGCACCGAGCTCCGATTACGTCAGCATTTCCCCTCACACGTCTCCGCCCACCGCAAAGACCAGTCTTGTCATATAGACTTTTGCTCATCATTTTCAGCGACTGTTTCTGAAGAATGCTGACGTGAAGAAATAGAACACCAGTCGCGTTAAAAAACTATTTTTAACGCAAGTGGCATGCTATTTTTTTCACACGGGAAAACTTGTTATTCCATTCACACTGCCATCCGTCAGTGCAATCACACATCTTCTTTGTGCCATCTTTACATGCTTCCCACAGTCAAAGAAAAAGACAGGATGTGATGAAAGCTCATAAAATAGAAAGACTCCTTCACACATTGAACGTAAAGTAATTTTCTATTACAATTTCAAAAGAGCAATTTCAAGTATTCACTAAATACTGCCTAATAAATAGAAAGTAAAAATATGTATTTATCGTTGAAAATGAAATGGCTGTTGACATCGATAATTTACGGAAAAAATATCGAAATATCGATTTTCTATCGACAGCCCTTCCCCTCCAGGGTGGTGAACTCGTGTGCAGTATGCATGCATCAAGCAAGGGATGGTAGACCTAATCGTTCTGCGAGCCAATGCGGGGTTTTGGGCAGGGAAAAAATGCGCGGGCGGTGCTAGCTGTTGTGTCTAGACCATACAGCCCAGACACAATGCTGTAGCCGATAGGGCACGCAATGCTAACGCAGACGGGTGTGAAGTCTGGAACATGAGACTTATAAATGAATAAGAAGAAAAGTACGTAGATGCTTGTTACTTAACTTTTAATTAGTCCTTGGAATACATCTCTCTTGAATATTAGTAAGCTATAGGCACTGATACAAATGGCGCCTTGCTAGGTGGTCGCCAGTTAACTTAGCAGAGGGCTATTCTACTGTCTATCTCTCGGCAAATGAGAGCAAGGCTTAGCACGTCCAATCGCTAGCTATGTTGTCCGTACAACTGGGGACGAGGTCTCCTCAGTCTCTCGAGACCTGCCTTGTGGTGGCGCTAGGTTTGCGATCCCACAGTGGCGACACGCGGGTCCGACATGTACTACAGGACCGCGGCCGATTTAAGTTACCACCTAGCAAGTGTGGTGTCTAGCGGTGACACCACACTAGCAGACGTCACGGCGACGTGGGCACAACACTGGCTTCCACGTAAGAGTGGCGCCAGATTTTTCTTACATCACGCACGCCAGCAAGCTGTGTTTCCATCTGAAAATGGCTGTGTGGTTTGTGACGTCTGAAGTAATCCTAGAGGAGTATAGCTATGATTGGCTGACTACCTGTTGCATAGACGATGTAAGGAGTGTATGTATTGGTGCTGAAAAAGGACGGCGTCACTCTAATTTGCTGAAGGCCCTTTTTAGCACGATCCAAATGGAGACACGCGGCCCAGGAGCGTTTTGCGGTGGCAGATGGAAGGACCCAGATACAGACATGGACGCGGTGCGCCAAACAGGACAGCTATATTGTGTTCATCATAAGAATAAATTTGGCGTAAACGTTACAACATTTATTCTTCCGTGTTTGCTGGAATATCATTTGATTTCCTTTCATTTGGAGCGGAAACCAAGCTGTCTTGACAGTCAAGTACGGTAATAGGGATACGCTTTATGCTGTGCATTACGCGCACATGGACTGTGCGATAAAACGGGAGAACAGCTTTACCGGCGCATTTAACGCGGACAGCACTGGCCAACCAGTTGCTGTTACGACGCAAAAAGCGACGACCAGACAAACAGTATAGCTTCGAATGTCATTTTTAAAGAGGATGAAGTAGTATTCGGCAAAACTCCAATAATGTCGCACGCTTCTTAGAGGACCAGACTGAATGCATGACATGCTCTCAGTCTTAGATGTCATAGTATTGTATTTAACAGGGATGAAAATTCCTAACTTAAAAGCAGGGTGATATTTCAGTGCGGGACATATGTGACGCAAAAGTGTAGTGCAAGGATAGCACCATACAGCTAAATATTGAACCCACTAAAGCTACTAACTTACAGTCAGTCGTCTGGTAATCTCTCAATTCATTCCATATCCGAATCCGAGAAAAACATTTCAATAGTGGATCTGTCATCTGCTACATTGACAATGAGTCCATCGACAAAAGAATCCACAAAGCCAACCGAGCGCCACATTTCCTCCTCTTCTTTTATGACTTGCCGTACTGTAACCCACCAGCATTCGATAGTAACGTCTGCCAAAGTTGTAGTTCCAGTACGTCTGGTAGCTTAAATGTCTTGCCATTTTTCGTAACAAATCTCTCAACTTGGCTCCAGATCAGTCCCGTTGGGTTCATCTTGCAGGGGCATTGTGGCAACCGCACAAATACAGCATTTGAGTCGTGTGCGCAATGCTATGAAAATGATTGTTCTCCATGTTTCCACGTCGCTTATTACTCTGGCTCGTGTGAGGCCATTTTTGTCCTATAAAAAGCTAGACAGAGTCCAAATAAAGAGTATGTAGTTTTCATTTGTGCCCTAAGAATGTGATATGTGATGCTTTAATAATTTGAAAGCCTTTTTTTTTAGAATATGTGCATTTTAATTACAATATCCCCCCCATGATATGTGATGCTTTGTTAATTTTAAAGCCTTTTTTTTTAGAATATGTGCATTTTAATTACAATATCCCCCCATGAACCATGGACCTTGCCGTCGGTGGGGACGCTTGCGTGCCTCAGCGATACAGATGGCCGTACCGTAGGTGCAACCACAACGGAGGGTTTTCTGTTGACAGGCCAGACAAACATGTGGTTCCTGAAGAGGGGCAGCAGCCTTTTCAGTAGTTGCAGGGGCAACAGTCTGGATGATTGACTGATCTGGCCTTGTAACATTAACCAAAATGGCCTTGCTGTGCTGGTACTGTGAACGGCTGAAAGCAAGGTGAAACTACAGCCGTAATTTTTCCCGAGGACATGCAGCTTTACTGTATGATTAAATGATGATGGTGTCATCTTGGGTAAAATATTCCGGAGGTAAAATAGTCCCCCATTCGGATCTCCGGGCGGGGACTACTCAAGGGGACGTCATTATCAGGAGCAAGAAAACTGGCGTTCTACGGATCGGAGCGTGGAATGTCAGATCCTTTAATCGGGCAGGTAGGTTAGAAAACTTAAAAAGGGAAATGGATAGGTTAAAGTTAGATATAGTGGGAATTAGTAAAGTTCGGTGGCAGGAGGAACAAGACTTTTGGTCAGGTGAATACAGGGTTATAAATACAAAATCAAATAGGGGTAATGCAGGAGTAGGTTTCATAATGAATAAAAAAATAGGAGTGCGGGTTAGCTACTACAAGCAGCATAGTGAACGCATTATTGTGGCCAAGATAGACACAAAGCCCATGCCTACTACAGTAGTACAAGTTTATATGCCAACTAGCTCTGCAGATGATGAAGAAACTGAAGAAATGTATGACGAGATAAAAGAAATTATTTAGGTAGTGAAGGGAGACGAAAATTTAATAGTCATGGGTGACTGGAATTTGTCAGTAGGAAAAGGGAGAGAAGGAAACATAGTAGGTGAATATGGATTGGGGGGAAGAAATGGAAGAGGAAGCCACCTTGTAGAATTTTGCACAGAGCATAACTTAATCATAGCTAACACTTGGTTCAAGAATCATAAAAGAAGGTGGTATACCTGGAAGAATCCTGGAGATACTGACAAGTTTCAGATAGATTATATAATGGTAAGACAGAGATTTAGGAACCAGGTTTTAAATTGTAAGACATTTCCAGGGGCAGATGTGGATTCTGACCACAATCTATTGGTTATGAACTGCAGATTGAAACTGAAGAAACTGCAAAAAGGTGGGAATTTAAGGAGATGGGACCTGGATAAACTGAAAGAACCAGAGGTTGTAGAGAGTTACAGGGAGAGCATAAGGGAACAATTGACAGGAATGGGGGAAAGAAATACAGTAGAAGAAGAATGGGTAGCTCTGAGGGATGAAGTAGTGAAGGCAGCAGACGATCAAGTAGGTAAAAAGACGAGGGCTAATAGAAATCCTTGGGTAACAGAAGAAATATTGAATTTAATTGATGAAAGAAGAAAATATAAAAATGCAGTGAATGAAGCAGGCAAAAAGGAATACAAACGTCTCAAAAATGAGATCGACAGGAAGTGCAAAATGGCTAAGCAGGGATGGCTAGAGGACAAATGTAAGGATATAGAGGCTTGTCTCACTAGGGGTAAGATAGATACTGCCTACAGGAAAATTAAAGAGACCTTTGGAGAACAGAGAACCACTTGTATGAATATCAAGAGCTCAGATGGCAACCCAGTTCTAAGCAAAGAAGGGAAGGCAGAAAGGTGGAAGGAGTATATAGAGGGTTTATACAAGGGCGATGTACTTGAGGACAATATTATGGAAATGGAAAAGGATGTAGATGAAGACGAAATGGGAGATAAGATACTGCGTGAAGAGTTTGACAGAGCACTGAAAGACCTGAGTCGAAACAAGGCCCCGGGAGTAGACAACATTCCATTAGAACTACTGATGGCCTTGGGAGAGCCAGTCATGACAAAACTCTACCATCTGGTGAGCAAGATGTATGAGACAGGCGAAATACCCTCAGACTTCAAGAAGAATATAATAATTCCAATCCCAAAGAAAGCAGGTGTTGACAGATGTGAAAATTACCGAACTATCAGTTTAATAAGTCACAGCTGCAAAATACTAACGCGAATTCTTTACAGACGAATGGAAAAACTGGTAGAAGCCGACCTCGGCGAAGATCAGTTTGGACTCCGTAGAAATGTGGGAACACGTGAGGCAATACTAACCTTACGACTTATCTTAGAAGAAAGATTAAGAAAAGGCAAACCTACTTTTCTAGCATTTGTAGACTTAGAGAAAGCTTTTGACAATGTTAACTGGAATACTCTCTTTCAAATTCTGAAGGTGGCAGGGGTAAAATACAGGGAGCGAAAGGCTATTTACAATTTGTACAGAAACCAGATGGCAGTTATAAGAGTCGAGGGGCATGAAAGGGAAGCAGTGGTTGGGAAAGGAGTGAGACAGGGTTGTAGCCTCTCCCAGATGTTATTCAATCTGTATATTGAGCAAGCAGTAAAGGAAACAAAAGAAAAATTCGGAGTAGGTATTAAAATTCATGGAGAAGAAGTAAAAACTTTGAGGTTTGCCGATGACATTGTAATTCTGTCAGAGACAGCAAAGAACTTGGAAGAGCAGTTGAACGGAATGGATAGCGTCTTGAAAAGAGGATATAAGATGAACATCAACAAAAGCAAAACGAGGATAATGGAATGTAGTCGATTTAAGTCGGGTGATGCTGAGGGAATTAGATTAGGAAATGAGACACTTAAAGTAGTAAAGGAGTTTTGCTATTTGGGGAGCAAAATAACTGATGATGGTCGAAGTAGAGAGGATATAAAATGTAGACTGGCAATGGCAAGGAAAGCGTTTCTGAAGAAGAGAAATTTGTTAACATCGAGTATAGATTTAAGTGTCAGGAAGTCGTTTCTGAAAGTATTTGTATGGAGTGTAGCCATGTATGGAAGTGAAACATGGACGATAACTAGTTTGGACAAGAAGAGAATAGACGCTTTCGAAATGTGGTGCTACAGAAGAATGCTGAAGATAAGGTGGGTAGATCACGTAACTAATGAGGAGGTATTGAATAGGATTGGGGAGAAGAGAAGTTTGTGGCACAACTTGACTAGAAGAAGGGATCGATTGGTAGGACATGTTTTGAGGCATCAAGGGATCACAAATTTAGCATTGGAGGGCAGCGTGGAGGGTAAAAATCGTAGAGGGAGACCAAGAGATCAATACACTAAGCAGATTCAGAAGGATGTAGGTTGCAGTAGGTACTGGGAGATGAAGAAGCTTGCACAGGATAGAGTAGCATGGAGAGCTGCATCAAACCAGTCTCAGGACTGAAGACCACAACAACAACAATTACAATATTGATTACATATGTGTTAATTAGCATACATTTGATGAATTTTACATTTAGAAGATGTAGATATTCCAAATTTGACGAGAAAAAAAACAACGACCAAAGCGATGTTTGAATCTTCCATAAAGCTATTAAGTCTGCATTACCATTCTATAACGCCATCGATTTAGCTATGCATTCTGGTTTCAAAAATTCCTTAACTTAAGTAAATACAGTTCCCCTGAAAAGTTAAAAGGTGATTTTGACTGATAACTTGGGGAAACACCAAGAACGATCTGTTTCTCGCCACTTTTTGACGGAGTTTCACTCCGGTGTTTCACTACGGAGCGGGAAGCAGGGTCAGACATTTTCACATCACGTATTACTAGCGCGACATCAGATACAACAGTACATATACTGCATCTGCACACGATTTTTGAAATAAAAAATTCACTGCTGAAATATTATTAAGAAAAACGGTGTCGCTATCATACATTATAATATGTTGAAGTTCCATGTACAGTTAATACAGTAAACAGATATCTACTACATATGTAGGACCTACTTCCAGGGGCATATCAGCGCCAGTGTGCATGTGCTACATGTGCTGACGATTCATCGCATTTGTGTTTGTTTACATCAGGTTTATTATTATGATGAATAAAGTATAGACATAGACACGGGCGCAGTGAGAGCAGGTAGACGCCCGCTCTATGAAGACAGGTAAATAGCAGGTGTTCGCCGTAGGACCGTTTCTGGCAGACGACTTCGTTTTGGTAAGAATATTGACAGCTTTGCAGTAACGGAAAGTCGAGTTTCTGGTCACTATGTGTTGTAAGACGTCGTGGTCTCCTGACCTTCAGTGCTTACATATTCCGCCCTCACAATCACATTCCGCACATCAAAATGCTTCATTCGAACCCAAACTCGATAAGATAAAGTCAATTTTGTATGAATTGATTTAAACGATATGCAAATAACGAGTAAATCACAAATGCGCACCGAGATTGAAATACTCGAGGCTGGCATACACACATACATTCCAGACACGATGGTCACAGGAGCTTTTAGTTTGGGAGAGCCAGACCGCACGCCGGGCTGCCGGTCCCTTCAGAGGACGAGTCAACCTCGACTGCCTGTAGAGCAGACAGCGTTTGCCCGAGTGAAAGGTAGAACGACCCCATGTTTGGCTTAAAAGCAAATTCCGCTACATTGTGTGGGAGCGCCGAGCCTACGCATTCTTTACAAACATAGCACGCAGTTTAAGAGATTTTCACAGGGAAACAGCAAACGCCAAACGCCAGTGCTACAGATTTCCGGACTGGTCGCCTTAAACGAAACGTCATTCTCCCGTTTTAGAAGAGCAATGCTGATTGGTAGATGATATCCCTGACGCCTTGAGCTGAAGGAGTAATGGAAGAGACTGAAAGATATACCCCTTCACGTCTGGCGTGGAGAGGGGCCGTTCTGTTGTCGCTCTTGGAGCGAGAACACATAACGAGAGCGTGTGTGCTCGTACGTGTACTCAAAGAGCGAGGAACAAGTCTCTCCTCAGTACTTCACTGGGAGAGCACCTCTGTCGAGAGTGAATCGGAGAGTGACTCTATATTGAGTCTTTGCGATTAAGCGTTGTTCACTGTGTTGGCTACCACACTCATTGTGCAGTGTGAATGGACAGAGTTATAGTTAAACGCCTGCGAGCGAATTTTTGAGTGGCATCGTGGTGGACTGATTATCTGGCCAGTGTACCACGCCAATAGTTAGACTAAGGGCGAATAGGAGTCCTTGACTTCATCAAGGTGTAGGGAGAGTTTGATTGGCGAAGGTCAATCCAGATAGAGCGAGAGTTATCTTATTTGTCAGCAGCGAGCGGCGCAGACAGCAGTCATCGCAGCTTATGGTATTGTGTGCTACAGCTCTTGTGAGCCGCATATTTCCTCCACAACAGCACACTTCACTGCATTTCACACGCGACAGCCTCGACCATACCTAGCAACATTCTAATGGATAATTATTCAACTTGAGAAGGCGTGGCTCTCAGCCATTCTGCCAAATCAATAATAATCTTAAACTTTGTATAGAAATTTCATTAGCGAATGCTATCCTTAAGAGGTAACTTCACATTCAGAAAAGAACCCGGAAATAACTTGTTCAGTTAATTCTTACACTAACTAGCACTGCTCCAGTACCCAAGTATCCCACTAGTTACGTAAGAAATTTTGTGAATTTTTGTGTCATTTCCTTACAGCGGACGACTCCAGAAGATATTTATTGCTGAAAGTTTTTCAGGCATTTCTCTTTAGACGGTAGGAGCGTCTGTCAGACATCTGTAGTAGTGTGGGGGTGGAAATTGCATCTTGCAGAAGCCACAGGGTAAAGAGTACATCTCAGATTAATCCGTTTCGCAGAATGACAGAATAGCACCCATACGCTCACAGTGTGCACAGCTTATTTCCATCAGTTTTGAATTGAGCACACGATTTTTGCAAGGTCATTTTCTCAGTTCACAATCGTAGTCAACTTCTGAATGATATTAATGTCAGACTGCATTATCGAAAATTTCTATCCTATCAAACATTTTGACAACTATTGTTTGTGATCAGAATGAGATTTTCACTCTGCAGTGGAGTGTGCGATGATATGAAACTTCCTGGCAGATTAAAACTGTGTGCCCGACCGAGACTCGAACTCGGGACCTTTGCCTTTCGCGGGCAAGTGCTCTACCATCTGAGCTACCGAAGCACGACTCACGCCCGGTACTCACAGCTTTACTTCTGCCAGTATCTCGTCTCCTACCTTCCAAACTTTACAGAAGCTCTCCTGCGAACCTTGCAGAACTAGCACTCCTGAAAGAAAGGATATTGCGGAGACATGGCTTAGCCACAGCCTGGGGGATGTTTCCAGAATGAGATTTTCACTCTGCAGCTGAGTGTGCGCTGACATGAAACTTCCTGGCAGATTAAAACTGTGTGCCCGACCGAGACTCGAACTCGGAACCTTTGCCTTTCGCGGGCAAGTGCTCTACCATCTGAGCTACCGAAGCACGACTCACGCCCGGTACTCACAGCTTTACTTCTGCCAGTATCTCGTCTCCTACCTTGCAAACTTTACAGAAGCTCTCCTGCGAACCTTGCAGAACTAGCACTCCTGAAAGAAAGGATATTGCGGAGACATGGCTTAGCCACAGCCTGGGGGATGTTTCCAGAATGAGATTTTCACTCTGCAGCGGAGTGTGCGCTGATATGAAACTTCCTGGCAGATTAAAACTATGTGTCCGACCGAGACTCGAACTCGGGACCTTTGCCTTTCGTGGGCAAGTGCTCTACCATCTGAGCTACCGAAGCACGACTCACGGCCGGTACTCACAGCTTTACTTCTGCCAGTATCTCGTCCCCTACCTTCCAAACTTTACAGAAGCTCTCCTGCGAACCTTGCAGAACTAGCACTCCTGAAAGAAAGAATATTGCGGAGACATGGCTTAGCCACAGCCTGGGGGATGTTTCCAGAATGAGATTTTCACTCTGCAGCTGAGTGTGCGCTGATATGAAACTTCCTGGCAGATTAAAACTGTGTGCCCGACCGAGACTCGAACTCGGAACCTTTGCCTTTCGTGGGCAAGTGCTCTACCATCTGAGCTACCGAAGCACAACTCACGCACGGTACTCACTGCCTTACTTCTGCCAGTACCTGGAGGAAGGCCTGGATGCTATAACATATTGTTCAGCCGATCCCAAACATGAAGTAAAAGAAAAAAGTAAGAAGTAGAAACGTAAATATCTACGGTAAGACTGACGCAGGGTTGCCCCTTGTTAATGGGGTAAAATACTGCAAATGGCCGCCGTTGACGTCGAAGCAGTGCTGTACTCGGTTTATCAAACTGTAAGACAGGCGTAGAAGCTATGTCTGATGAATAACACGAATAGTGTTTTGAGTGTTCTTTTGTAGTTCTTCCAGTGTGAGGACTATTTGAATACACCTGACTCATAAATGTTTCCCGCAGGTAAAAATCCCAGGGAGAGAGAGATGAGGCGATCGACGAGGCTAAGACACTGATCTGCCTCAGCTGATTGTCCTCTCCTCATCAAACACTTCATGCATTCCTGCCAAGTTTCTGGGCATACTGGTCAGCATTAACAGTTTGGTGAAAGAATTCTGTTTCGCTGATGACACCAGACATTGTACACCAAAAATCAGTCTTGGTATTAAGCACTGGCTCTGGAAAGATGGAGAACTTCTGATGCATAATGGAGCATGTTCTATGACTTCAAAAACGGCTATATGAATCAATGACATGAACGTGACCCTTGCTAGTGAATATCAAAGATGCTGTAAATGGTCACCATACAGCGCTCTGCTCTCTTTCAAAAAAATAAAAAACTGAGAACCTATTAGTCCTGATTCCACTTCACTGAGAAACCATTTGCAGAACTCAGCACGCGAAATTTCGTCTGGACGCCCTCAATTTATGTACAACAATAATTTTGTAAGAATACAGGCACACATCCTTTCTGATTATGTTTCGGCACTATGTTCTCTTAATTCCCAGTTTCACAGGTTAACAGTGCTCAGATTTCGTCGGACTTCGTCCCAGGCTTTCCTTCACTGGATATTTTTTTCCTGGTGGAGGAACTCTTTTCGGGTAGCCACGGTTTTTATTCGCTACAGAGCCTGTTTCTCGCCATTTTACCACCAAGTTTTGCGTTGCAGACTTTGCTGGAGATTTTGTCAAAACACTGCCAGTATTAATCACTTGCAGAAACATTTCTGCACACGTTTTCCGCATATTGTGGTTCGTTTAACACTCAACAACGAACGTGGGCTTTTTTATATTGAGCATTACTTTGTGTTGCATTCAACTGGTCAGTAAACACGCCCGCTATTCTCTCTCACTCGAGCGTAACGACACAGCAAAATAATCGGGCAGAACATGTGCACTTACTTCCACTTTTTCACACATTTATTTGTCGGAAGCACTAATGGCTAATAATTGCTGCTGCTACAGATGCAAACCTAAATGCATCGTAGAATGAGCAGTAGTACTCCTAGATAAAGAACAAAAAGGTCTAAATCTTGTTTTCACGCCTGTATGAGCCGCTTTATATATTAAGGCATAGTGTAATGAAGAGCTACTACGCTGTCGTAGCAGGCGGAGAGATGATACTCCGATGTGTCTCATCCCAGGTGGCAAATAGGACGGTCCCCACCGTTTTACCGGCGCACTTGAGAGAAATACAACAGCTCTCGCGGACCAAACACAAAACAACCACAACGGTTAACAAACGTAGTTGTAACTTGGAGCTTGTTCCATCCAAGGTTGACTACCTTTGAAAGTCAAACGGAGAAGGAAATCCTTAAGGAAAAATCCATCGTTTGGCAATTTCAAGGAAGACTGCAGCCGGATACGGCGGGCAGTCGCTTGAAAGATAGATGAGATGGAGTATCTGAAATTCTGAAATTACTCAACACACACAAAGGATCAAAATTTAGACTTAATACAGGACTGATAAATTACACAGCAACACACAACATAAATAACATCATAGTACCAGGGAAACACAAAATTTTGGCAGACAAAATGGATCGCAAATAGATTCTAATAACTGGGTTTAAAGAAATGAGAAACATTGGTCAGGAACCAGCAGAATCACAAGGATACAGAATTCTTAATGGAATAGCAGGGAAAAGAGTAATGAAGCAGAGTCCACTATTCCATTACTCGGAACGGGATTTTTGGTCAGTCTCAAAATAACTGAAACCGTAATGAGCCTAGTCAGATGGTGCATTTCCCGTAACAAAATTGCGGATTTTTTTTTTTTGCTCAGGGGTTCTATACGTTTTTGGGGCGCTGAATCCGAATTTCATGTATGCTGCCTTGTAGGAAATCGGCTTCAACGCAAAAAATCTTCAAAATTTTCGCACTTTTCTGTTTTTCGACTTATAACGCAAAAACTACGCGTTTCTCAAAGAAGTCTACTTTATACAAAATTAAAAGACAATTTCCTATAAAAAAAAGACTCTAGGCACGTTTGAAGTAATGGCGAGCGGTATAGGCGCTAGAGAACGCTGAAATGCAGCGATTTTTTTTCCTTTCTGCGAAATCTCAAAAACATCAGCTCTCACTCGCTACAATTCCAAAAATATACGTGCATAAAAAAACCGCTTAACCAAGTGAAAGTACAATGAATTTTATACAAGAGACATTTTTAAAATTCAGTTTTCTCATAAGGAAGAGGGGGAGGGGGGGGGGAGGAGTGCCGAAGTGAAAATTACGAAAACTGCCTTCTGAGCCCTACAGCCAAACGACCTTCTCGGCGCTATACTTTCGATGTATTACGCTTAAATGAGGTAAACCGTGAAGGGAAGGGAAATCGTGGAGGGAAACCGTGTTTGATGAAATCATTAAAAATTATATTACATCGTATTAGTTACATGACACCGAATAGAAATATGAATATAAAATCTATTTGTAGTAATGTGCATGTGTCATGAAATGAGTGAAGTTCGAGTCCAGAATTGGGTGTTCACTTAGAGTAGATCCTCCATCTGTAAAAGAAAGAAGGTATGTAATGACAAAATACAACAGTGGACCTGAGTGTTGACGCAGGACTTCGTGGAAGGAATATTGTAATGACTAAAGCATACATATATCGTTTTTATTACAAAAGCAGTAGATACACATTGGCATAAACAGTCATGACGGAATTACATAGTACCTTTCATAACACGAATAACGAGCCGGCCAGAGTGGCCGAGCGGTTCTCGGTGCTACAGTCTGGAACCGCGAGACCGCTACGGTCGCAGGTTCGAATCCTGCCTCGGGCATGGATGTTTGTGATGTCCTTAGGTTAGTTAGGTTTAAGTAGTTCTAAGTTCTAGGGGATTCATGACCTCAGATGTTAAGTCCCATGGTGCTCAGAGCCATTTGAACGAATAACGAAGGCGTTTCGATTCCCTGGGTGGAAACTAGTATGAAGGCAGTCACTGTCCTGTTAGTTCTTTGTTCAAATTCTGTCCTTCCTAATGAACTCAAAAATTTTTTTCGACATTGATTCTTTTAGGGACTATAGTTCTTGCAGTGAAATTATTGCCCGCCCTTGTATCGCTCTCTTCAGCTCAGTTACGGCCTCAGATTGCCCTCGATTGCGACAAACACACGTTGCAAGTATGCGCCAAAGGTTTTCCATGGGGTTCAAATCCGGGCTACGTGCAGGCCAGAGCAAGACATCGATATCTTTACCATTAAACCACTTTTTGGTTCTAGCGGAGACATAAAAAGACGCATTGTCTTGTTGAAATATTAGACCTCCGTCCCCTACTATCTCAAAAATTCTAATCGATTCTGTCTCCAGCGTCGGGAGTGTACATGTTAGAGTTTGTTCTAGAGTTCAGCCAAGCAATGCGCGGCTTACGTTTTGCGCAGAAAGCTGCCCAATCACAACACTTGCACAATCAAAATTTCTGCTCATTCTTACCTGCTGCTCTGTTTTCAGATCATGCCAATAATACTGAAATCCATCCTTTCCATCTAAATTCTTCTCATCATTGAGGATCACTTTATCCCTTTCTGAAGTTCATGAAATATATTTTTCAGCAACCTCCAGTCTAGCCTCTTTTTGGTATTAGAGCGGGTTTCTCCAGTCGTTTCTTGAATTCAAGATGTTTGTCATGTGACAAGATTTGTCAGGCAGTTATTGGCAGCTGTAAACCGGCAACAAGTTTTGAAGAATAAGAATTTGTGGTCCTTGATTTGCGCAAAAGTAATCCTTTCTAAGCCTCGGATAGTTTTCTGCTTTACCTATATGTTCCATTCTATCAATCACTGTGCTTGAACAGTTCAGCCTCTTCGCAGTTTGCCGATTACAGAGTCCCATTCCCAGGTACGTACCGATGTTTACTTTTTAATCAGACAATAACTACTTTCCTCATGGCATTGTCACAATCATGGTTTATGTACACAACATGCACTGTCACTAATGGCGTCTCTTTTTTTCTTGTTTGTTTGTTTTTGGTCATCAATCTTCTGTTTTGATGCGGCTCGCCACGAATTCCGTTCCTGTGCCAACTTCTTCTCCTCAGAGTAAAACCAACAATCTACGTCCTCAATGATTTGCTGGAGGTATTCTAGTCTCTGTCTTCCTCGACTGTTTTTGTCCTCTACAGTTCCCTCTAATACCATGGAAGTCATTCCCTGACGTCTTAACAGATGTCCTATAATCCTGTCCCTTCTCCTTGCCAGGGTTTCCAATATTCCTTTCCTCACCAATACTGCGGAGAGTCTCCTCATTCCTTACCTTATCAGTCCATCTAATTATCAACATTCGCCTGTAGCACCACATGTCAAATACTTCGATTATCTTGGGTTCCGGTTTTCCCACAATCCATGTATCACCACCATACTACGTCAAGCTGCAGACGTATACTCTCAGAAATTTCTTCCTCTAATTAAAACCTGTGTTTGATACTAAAAGATATCTCTTGGCCAGGAATACCCCTTTTGCCAGTGCTGATGAAACATGGACTGTGGGAAAACCGGAACAGAAGAGAATCGAAGCATTTGAGAAGTGGTGCTATAGACGAATGTTGAGAATTAGGTGGACTGATAAGGTAAGGAATGAGGAGGTTCTATGCAGAATCGGAGAGGAAAGGAATATGTGGAAAACACTGATAAATAGAAGGGACAGGATGATAGGACATCTGCTAAGACATGACGGAATGACTTCCATGGCACTAGAGGGAGCTGTAGAGGGCAAGAACTGTAGAGGAAGACAGAGATTCCAATACAAGCAAATAATTGAGGACATAGGTTGCAAGTGCTACTCTGAGATGAAGAGGTTAGCACAGGAGAGGAATTCGTGGCGGGCCGCATCAAACCAGTCAGTAGACTGATGACCAAAAAAAAGATGAGCTTTTGATATCCTCCTTGGTCCATCTGTCATTGGTTATTTTGCTGCCTAGGTAGCAGAATTCATTAAGTTCATCTTCACACATCACAAAAAGTTTTGCATCGCCAGGGTTCAGAGAGTTCCGAAACCTGTACAGAAAACTGGAATAGAGATCAACATAAACATCATTTCCACCCTTCTCATTAGTCATGAAAACCACACATTGCATGTTGTACTACCATACAGCGAGACCTTCAGAGCTGGTGGTCCAGATTGCTGTACACATCGGTACCTTTGATACCCAGTAGCACGTCCTCTTGCATTGCTGCATGCCTGTACTCGTTGTGGCATATCATCCACAAGTTCATTAAGGCACTGTTGGTCCACATTGTCCCACTCCTCAACGGCGATTCGGCGTAGATCCCGCAGAGTGGTTGGTGGGTCACGTCCTCCGTAAACAGCCCTTTTCAATCTACCCCAGGCATTTTCGATAGGGTACATATCTGGAGAACATGCTGGCCACTCTATTTGAGCGATGTCGTTAGCCTGAAGGAAGTCATTCACAAGATGTGCACGATGGGGGCGCGAATTGTCGACCATGAAGACGAATGCCTCGCCAATATGCTGCCGATATGGTTGCACTCTCAGTCGGAGGATGGCATTCACGTATCGTACAGCCGTTACGGCGCCTTTCACGACCACCAGCGGCGTACGTCGGCCCCACATAATGCCACCCCAAACCAGCAGGGAACCTCCACCTTACTGCACTCGCTGGACAGTGTGTCTAAGGCGTTCAGCCTGACCGGGTTGCCTCCAAACACGTCTCCGACAGTTGTCTGGTTTAAGGCATATGTAACACTCATCGGTGAAGAGAACGTGATGCCAATCCTGAGCGGTGCATTCGGCATGTTGTTGGGCCCATCTGTACGTCGCTGCATGGTGTCGTGGTCGCAAAGATGGACCTTGCCATGGACGCCGGGAGTGAACCATAATCCGTAGGTAGCGGTCATCCACTGCAGTATTAGCCCTTGGGCGGCCTGAGCGAGGCATGTCATTGACAGTTCCTGCCTGTCTGTATCTCCTCCATGTCCGAACAACATCGCTTAGGTTCACTCCGAGACGCCTGGACACTTCCCTTGTTGAGAGCCCTTCCTGGCACAATATAACAATGCGGAAGCGATCGAAACGCGTATTGACCGCCTAGGCATGTTTGAACTACAGACAACATGAGCCGTGTACCTCTTTCCTGGTGGAATAACTGGAACTGTTCGGCTGTCAGAGCCCCTCCGTCTAATAGGCGCTGCTCATGCATGGTTGTTTACATCTTTGGGCGGGTTTAGTGACATCTCTGAACAGTCAAAGAGACTGTGCCTGTGATACAATATCCACAGTCAACGACTGTCTTCAGGAGTTCTGGGAACTGGGGTGATGCAAAACTTTTTTGATGTGCCTACTTCGTGACCATCAATCCCGATCTTAAAAAAAGGTTTCTCACTTTTCTCATTTCTGCTACTTCTTATTATTTTCGTCTTTCTTCGATTCACTCTCAACCCATATTCTGTACTCATTAGATTATTCATTCCATTCAGCATATCACGTCACTCTTCTTCACTTTCACTCAGGATAGCAATGTCATCAGCGAATCGTATGACTGGTATCCTTTTGCCTTGAATTTTAATTCAACTCATGAACCTGCGAGGTGCCGGGGCTAGCAGTGTATTTAACACTAAATTCTTCTAGAATCTACATATGTAAATGATGCTCTAAGCCCCCCTATTCTAACTCCGACTTTTTCTGTTGCACATGGATTAAAAAGAAACGCGAACTGGCTGTAATCGACCCTGCAAGTGGAGTAGAAAAGAGTTTGGCACCTACAATAATTTCATTTGATAAATAAGTTAAATAAAGGAAAGTTTCATTAACGTAGTGAGAAATGATAGGGTTCCTCTACCGATTAACAGAATGAAAGTTCTGTCCAAAATAACAATATGATTTATTATAGCTCAAAATAATAAACAAAAACACATGAAACATTTACAATACATCACATTGGATCTAATTGGATACTCAAATAAATGCTGTGAAGGTGAAGTTGTCCCTAAACTAGATTGTGACATTTATGACGAAGTGGTATGTGGAGCCAATTCCTTGCAACTCAAGTCTTAAGAGAGACACACAGCCAACCCAGCATTAATTGCTGCTACATTAGTGAGAACTCAGACAATGAACACCCAAGACAGATCAAGGTTAGAAAAGACAAACAGGCGCACTCTGCTTAGCTCTGATTATCACCTAGGAAAATCCCTATCTGCCGGTGCTGCAGACATACATTGCCAAACTGTCTTCTTAACTCCAAGAACACGATCTGGCATACCGGAGGCGATGGCTGGTTGCTTCGACGTCCCGTCGTGGTGATGATAATGTCGCGAGTATAGCCCGAAACTAAACATCCTGGTCTGGTTGTTCCAGACTAAAGACTTCCTAGCAATACAAATGCGCCTCTGAGGGAGATGAAGAAGGCTCGCCACACAATCACTAACGGTACAGTGATTGATTTTAACAATCGAAGTCACACTGTAACTCCGATACAGTCAACTTTAGCCAAAACTGCTCAAGACAGACAACATAGGCTGCTTGTACGCAGAACGCTCAATTGCCAACTGTACTCGGAATGTTACGTTGAAGTCGAAACTTCAGCAACTTCTTTAAACAGTTACAATCAAACAAAAGTATATTAGACAGCCAACGGAAGGCAGGCTGTCCAGAGCAGCGAGAGCTCAGTCTTGTAACCTACTCCGACCGAAAGACGAGAGCCGACTCCCCACAAGAGCACCCATACAAACCGAACACAGAACATTCCCGCCCCCCACGACAGTGGCCGTGGTTAACCGTTCCAATCAGCAACTCGAAAACCGGCGGAATATTCCACTCTATCGCCGGAGCACTACCATTCCACCAAGGGAGATTCTTGGCGCCAATTTCTGCGCCGACTTTGCTACGTCACGGAGCTATGCCCTGAGCAAGCCAATCACAGTTACGATTTTGCATAAGCGCGGGAATTTGCCCGCCAAAACTGCCTGGGTACACAAGTCATTCCCACGCCTCGCTGGTAGCCCGCCAGAAAGTGTTTTCGCTATGTTTCTGCGAAGTAACGGAACCTCTAGCCCAGCCGCTACTTCAGGCCCCTGCTGGCGTGTCTTTTGACAATGTCGGTGTCTGGAAAGCATTCACTCGACTCCCTCACACCCGTCGGCTTACCCTTTCCAGATCAGCAGAGCCCGCCTGTCACCGGACCACTTGGGTGATGAGAGACGCTGCGTGGGAAGTCCGCGTGTGAAGGAATAGCAACTTTTCACCGCATGCAATTAGAGAGGAAAATCGTAAGATAGAAATATGAGAGGGGGCTCATGCCACCTCTCAAACCTTACTTTTATTTCTGTCATTGCCTCTTCGAAGTACAGTTCGAACAGTAGAGGGGAAAGTCTACATCCCTGTCTTGCACGCTTTTTAACCCGAGCGCTTCTTTCTTGGTTGTACATATTGTGTATTATCCATCTCTCCTTGCAGCTTACCCCTATTTTTCTCAGAAATTCGAACATCTTGAACCATTTTACATTATCGAACGCTTTTTCCAGGTGGACAGATCCTATGAACGTGTCTTGATTATTCATTAGTCTTGCTTCCGTTATCAATCGCAACAACAGATTTGCCTCTCTGGTGCCTTTACCTTTTCTAAAGCCAAACTGCTCGTCATCTAACACAACCTCAATCTTCTTTTCCATTCTTCTTTGTGTTATTCTTCTCAGCAACTTGGATGCATGAGCTGTTGAGCTGACTGTGCGATAATTCTCTCACGTGTCAGATCTTGCAGTCTTCTGAATTGTGGGGATGATATTTTTCCAAAAGTCAGACGGTATATTGCCAGACTCATATATTCTATCAACGTGAATAGTCGTTTTGTTGCCACTTCCCCCAACGCTTTTATAAATTCTGATGAAATGTTTTCTGTCTCTTCTGCCGTATTTGATCTTAAGTCATCCAAAGACTTCTTAAATTCTGATTCTAATATTGGATCCCCTGTCTCTTCTAAATCGACTTGTGTTTCTTCTTCTATCAAATTAGACAAATCTTCCCGTCATAGAGGCCTTCAGTGTACTCTTACCACCTATCCGCTCTCTCGTCTGCATTTAACAGTGAAATTCCCGTTGCACCCTTAATGTTACCACTCTTGCTTTTGATGTTGCTTTTAAGATTGTTTTGACCTTGTATAGGCTTCGTACCGCCATAGCCTTCAGTGGTTCGCAACCCCACAATAGGCCACAGCAGTCCACCCACCCACCAGCGCCCCACACCGAACGCAGGTTTATTGTGTGGGTCAGCCTCCAGTGGATCCCCACGGGAATGTCTCATACCAGACAAGTGTAGCCAAAATGTTTGCATGGTAGAGTAATGGTGGTGTTCTGACACTCCGCTCCTTTTCACTTTCGTCAGACAACAGTAAAAACACCGTGTTAGTGCCTTAGCGACACTAGAAAAAATGACTACGGATAGGAGTGGACCCTTATTCTATGACAGAGCACATCGGTGTTTATCTGTACACAATTTGTTTAATTTCAGAATGATTGTTAACAAAGCACACGAGTTTACATACATTGTGACATGAAAATTTCAGGAGAGTTATCAAGTTAACGCATTATGTCCTGTTTAGCAGAAATAACACAGCAATATCATATTTAAATAGAAGGTTCTCTACAGGATTTTTCTTACTTCTAGACAGTGAAGTTGGCCAATATTACGACTAATCATCCGATTCCGGTTCTAAGTTTGGTACTATTTAGGATGACAATCAAGTCTACGGAGGATGATTAGTTTTTGTGACACGATGAGCAACAGATTACTCAAGGCTGCTCGAGTTTCTCAGTGGACGCAAGCTGATGACACAACAATTTTACGCCTCTGCTGACGGCATTTACCTTTAGATGCGACGTGCTGTCGGCTTCATGGCTGCTCTCGCCCTCTGAAAATCCTATAAAAAGCTAAGCAAAATCTTTACTGATTTTATCAGCTGAAACTGACCTATGTTTTCGTTAGGTGAGAAAATATGCTCACATCCCTAGCCTGGAAAATATGGCGATATACACGTGCGTAGATGGAGCAGCGCATATGCTTCAACGCCCTCTCAGTTCTCCTAATAACACTTAACTACGTGGCTGCTTCGTTTCTCCGCTATTGGAGCTCAACGACTCTTCAGCTAATTTCTAGCTGAATGTGAACGAAAGTGAACGCAGTGTTCACACAAAAATTTGTCATTTGGCATCGTACAGAGCGTGATGCGCCCTGGTCTACTCTTGACACTGGTTCAGATAAGAGTCCACTAAGTTTTCGGTATTGTCCCCCACCTGTGTCCCTTCATACTTCACGTCACGGCTTTTTTAGACGAATGGGAGCGTTCCTTTCATCTTGAGAAAACTACCCCTGCCAATCCCAAACCTTTAAACTGCGTCGAAATATCGTCCCTTCTACTCCTTCCATTTCAGCCAATCGGATATTTTGTGCCCGCTCCTGACGCCTAAAAGTTACATGCTTACATCATGAGCATACCATGGGCATTTCATGTGATCAACTGCATCTCTGCCTTGTTTGTATACATCTCGAAATTCCCCAACGCAGTTTTCTAAAGAATCTCTCCATTGCAGGCGGGGTTGGGCCGCTACCTGCTCCCTTCACTCTATCGCCTGCTGCATTCATTGTCTCTCTCGTTGCCATGACGGCGCTACTCGCGTCTACCTCAAACTACAATGTTTATTCCAGCAGCTTTTTTTTCACCTTTTGCTCATTGACAAGCAGGATTTTGGTTGGGTGTGTTAATACCGTCGAATTGTGTCAACCCTTCTGGCATTACTTACTGTACATTTTAATAGGCAAATCTGCTCACTATCCTCGAATTATGTCAGGTGACATATTCATCTACTTGTTACAACGCATAAAATCTCATGTTACCAATGAAGTATGTCAGGTGACATATTCATCTTCTTGTTATGCCATATAAAATCTCATGTAAGCTGCGAAATTAACATTCATTCAAGCTGCCACCTTACAGTGTGTGTGTATGTGGAAATGATGTTTGCACTGCAATCGCCGACACTTGTAACTGAGGTGGCATAAGGAGAACCAGCCCGTATTTGCCGAGGTAGATGGAAAACCATCTTAAAAACCATCCACAGGCTGGCCGGCACATCGGACCTCAACACAAATCCGCCAGGAGGATTTGTGCCAGGGACCGACATGCCTTCCCGCTTGGGAATCAGCGTGTTAGCCTGCACAGCTAGCTGGCTGGGCTTCTTTAGACCTTCCCGTATGTATATATATGAAGACAGTAACTTGTTCTCGAAAGAACAGTTACTGTTGATGACCGTGCAGCTTTTCCCTGGAATAAATGATGACTAACTGACAACCTCAGCTGCCGACAGGTTGATATACCTCGATGTGGACAGCTGAAAATGTGTGCCCCGGCAGGGACTCGAACCCGGGATCTCCTGCTTACATGGCAGACGCTCTATCCATCTAAGCCACAGAGGACACAGATGAATAGCGCGACTGCAGGGACTTATCCCTTGCACGCTTCCAGTAAGACTCATATTCCCAACTGTCCACAATTCTACATATGTATTGTACCTTCCTGTGTGTCCAAGTCAATTCTTCTGACAGCCATTTCTTTCTTGACTTCCTCAATTTTTCATGCAGCCATTTCGTCTTAGCTTCCTTGCACTTCCTATTCATTTCGTTCCCTAGCGACTTGTATTTCTGTATTCCTGAATTTCCCAGAACACTTTTGTACTTCCTCCTTTCACCGATCTTATTTCGTCTGTTATCCGTGGTTTCTTTGCAGTTACCTTCTTCGTACCTATGTTTTTTTCCTACTCCTGTGATTGCCCTTTTTAGAAAAAAGTTGGAAATTTGTGATAGAGTCTTATGCAACCAAACTGACAAGGTCTTCGGTCCCTAAGCTTACGCACTTCTTAATCTAACTTAGACTAACGTGCGCTAAGGACAACATACAGCCATGCCTGAGGGAGGACTCGAACCTCCGACGGGGGGAGCCGCCCGGACCGTGACAAGGCGCCTCAGAACGCGCGGCTACCCTGTGTGGCCCCTTTTCAAAGATGTCCATTCCTCTTCAACTGTACTACTTACTGAGCTTTTCCTTATTGCTGTATCTATAGCCTTACAGAACTTGAAGCGTATCTCGTCATCCCTTAATACTTCTGTATCCGACTTCTTTGCGTATTGATTCTTCCTGACTAATCTCTTAAATTTCAGCCTTCTCTTCTGAGTGTGTATCTGCTCCTGGGTACGGCTTACAATCAAGTATCTGATTTCGGAATCTCTGTCTGACCATGATGAAGTCTAACTTAAATCTTCCTGTATCACCTGGTCTTTTCCAAGTATACCACTTCCTCTTGTGATTCTTGAACAGAGTATTCGGTATTACTAGCTGAAATTTATTACAGAACTCAATTATTTTCTCCTCTCTCATTCCTTTTCCCAAGACCATATTCTCCTGTAACCCTTTCTTCTACATCTTCCCCTAGAACTACATTCCACTCCCCCACAACTACTAGATTTTCATCTCCCTTTATGTACTGTCTTACCCTTTCAATATCCTTATATACTTTCTCTATCTGTTAATCTTCAGCTTGCGACGTCAGCATGTATACCTGAACTATCATTGTCGGTAATGGTTTGCGGCCGATTCTGACAAGAACAACCTTACCACTGAACTGTTCACTGAAACACACTCTTTGCACTACCTTTCTATTCATAACGAATCCTACTCCCGTAATACAATTTTCTGCTGCTGTTGATATTACCCTATACTCATCTAACCAGAAATCCTTGTCTACTTTCCACTTCACTCACTAACCCCTACTATATCTAGACTGAGCATTTGTACTTCCCTTTTCAGATTTTCTAGAGTCCTTATCACATTTAAGCTTCTGACATTCCACGCTCCAACTCGTAGAATCTTTTTCTCATGGTCACTTCCCCCTTGGTAGTCTCCTTCCCGAGATCCAGATCTTTTGCCAATGGAAAGATAATCATGGCACTTTTTCCATTACAGGCCTCATGTTCTCTGGATACACGTTATGTATCTTTAATGCAGTGGTTTCCATTTACCCTTGCCGATTCTTCCGCCTTTAGGGGCAGTTTCCCATCCCAAGGATAACAGAGTACCTCTATCCACTCATCCGCACTCCTTAACAAGGCCTTTGGCAAAATGGGTGTGACTTCTTATGCCTTGAGTGCTGGCCGCCAATGCTAATGATTAATTACAATGTAAGGGGTGGTGGGATTACAACGCAGGACCGAGGACGTCTTGATGAACAATGAAAGACGCTAACCTAGACCACATTCTCTTTCGTATCAGCAGTAAAGGCACATACGCACGCACCAAGCGAGGTGGTACAGTGGTTAGCACATCGGACTCGTATTCGGGAGAACGACGGTTCAAACCCGCGTTCCACCACCCAGATTTAGTTTCTCCGTGATTTCCCTAAATCACTCCAGACAAATGCCGTCATGGTTCCTTTGAAAGGGCGCGACCAACTTCCTTCCCAATCCTTGAAACAATCCGATGTTTTGCTCAGTCTCTAATGATTTCCGTGCCGACAGGACGTTAAACCCAATCTTCCTTCCTTTTTTACATACTCACGTACTAACGCCGCACAGAGGCGACTGCCTTTACACCGAGTTCCACCCACTAGCACCTGAATCGTTAATGTCTTATGATATACTGTACTACTGTCTCCATATGCGATAAAATTTGACTCCATTTGTCAGTATGGTGGATTTCATGCTATTGCACCAACATTGCCCGATACTATTCGAAACGACAACGTTAATTTTCCTGCAAATATCCATGGCTTTACAGAGATTTCCACTGCTATATGGGGAATATATACACTCCTGGAAATTGAAATAAGAACACCGTGAAGTCATTGTCCCAGGAAGGGGAAACTTTATTGACACATTCCTGGGGTCAGATACATCACATGATCACACTGACAGAACCACAGGCACATAGACACAGGCAACAGAGCATGCACAATGTCGGCACTAGTACAGTGTATATCCACCTTTCGCAGCAATGCAGGCTGCTATTCTCCCGTGGAGACGATCGTAGAGATGCTGGATGTAGTCCTGTGGAACGGCTTGCCATGCCATATCCACCTGGCGCCTCAGTTGGACCAGCGTTCGTGCTGGACGTGCAGACCGCGTGAGACGACGCTTCATCCAGTCCCAAACATGCTCAATGGGGGACAGATCCGGAGATCTTGCTGGCCAGGGTAGTTGACTTACACCTTCTAGAGCACGTTGGGTGGCACGGGATACATGCGGACGTGCATTGTCCTGTTGGAACAGCAAGTTCCCTTGCCGGTCTAGGAATGGTAGAACGATGGGTTCGATGACGGTTTGGATGTACCGTGCACTATTCAGTGTCCCCTCGACGATCACCAGTGGTGTACGGCCAGTGTAGGAGATCGCTCCCCACACCATGATGCCGGGTGTTGGCCCTGTGTGCCTCGGTCGTATGCAGTCCTGATTGTGGCGCTCACCTGCACGGCGCCAAACACGCATACGACCATCATTGGCACCAAGGCAGAAGCGACTCTCATCGCTGAAGACGACACGTCTCCATTCGTCCCACCATTCACGCCTGTCGCGACACCACTGGAGGCGGGCTGCACGATGTTGGGGCGTGAGCGGAAGACGGCCTAACGGTGTGCGGGACCGTAGCCCAGCTTCATGGAGACGGTTGCGAATGGTCCTCGCCGATACCCCAGGAGCAACAGTGTCCCTAATTGGCTGGGAAGTGGCGGTGCGGTTCCCTACGGCACTGCGTAGGATCCTACGGTCTTGGCGTGCATCCGTGCGTCGCTGCGGTCCGGTCCCAGGTCGACGGGCACGTGCACCTTCCGCCGACCACTGGCGACAACATCGATGTACTGTGGAGACCTCACGCCCCACGTGTTGAGCAATTCGGCGGTACGTCCACCCGGCCTCCCGCATGCCCACTATACGCCCTCGCTCAAAGTCCGTCAACTGCACATACGGTTCACGTCCACGCTGTCGCGGCATGCTACCAGTGTTAAAGACTGCGATGGAGCTCCGTATGCCACGGCAAACTGGCTGACACTGACGGCGGCGGTGCACAAATGCTGCGCAGCTAGCGCCATTCGACGGCCAACACCGCGGTTCCTGGTGTGTCCGCTGTGCCGTGCGTGTGATCATTACTTGTACAGCCCTCTCGCAGTGTCCGGAGCAAGTATGGTGGGTCTGACACACCGGTGTCAATGTGTTCTTTTTTCCATTTCCAGGAGTGTATATACATACATACTCCTGGAAATTGAAATAAGAACACCGTGAATTCATTGTCCCAGGAAGGGGAAACTTTATTGACACATTCCTGGGGTCAGATACATCACATGATCACACTGACAGAACCACAGGCACATAGACACAGGCAACAGAGCATGCACAATGTCGGCACTAGTACAGTGTATATCCACCTTTCGCAGCAATGCAGGCTGCTATTCTCCCATGGAGACGGTCGTAGAGATGCTGGATGTAGTCCTGTGGAACGGCTTGCCATGCCATTTCCACCTGGCGCCTCAGTTGGACCAGCGTTCGTGCTGGACGTGCAGACCGCGTGAGACGACGCTTCATCCAGTCCCAAACATGCTCAATGGGGGACAGATCCGGAGATCTTGCTGGCCAGGGTAGTTGACTTACACCTTCTAGAGCACGTTGGGTGGCACGGGATACATGCGGACGTGCATTGTCCTGTTGGAACAGCAAGTTCCCTTGCCGGTCTAGGAATGGTCGAACGATTGGTTCGATGACGGTTTGGATGTACCGTGCACTATTCAGTGTCCCCTCGACGATCACCAGTGGTGTACGGCCAGTGTAGGAGATTGCTCCCCACACCATGATGCCGGGTGTTGGCCATGTGTGCCTCGGTCGTATGCAGTCCTGATTGTGGCGCTCACCTGCACGGCGCCAAACACGCATACGACCATCATTGGCACCAAGGCAGAAGCGACTCTCATCGCTGAAGACGACACGTCTCCATTCGTCCCTCCATTCACGCCTGTCGCGACACCACTGGAGGCGGGCTGCACGATGTTGGGGCGTGAGCGGAAGACGGCCTAATGGTGTGCGGGACCGTAGCCCAGCTTCATGGAGACGGTTGCGAATGGTCCTCGCCGATACCCCAGGAGCAACAGTGTCCCTAATTGGCTGGGAAGTGGCGGTGCGGTCCCCTACGGCACTGCGTAGGATCCTACGGTCTTGGCGTGCATCCGTGCGTCGCTGCAGTCCGGTCCCAGGTCGACGGGCACGTGCACCTTCCGCCGACCACTGACGACAACATCGATGTACTGTGGAGACCTCACGCCCCACGTGTTGAGCAATTCGGCGGTACGTCCACCCGGCCTCCCGCATGCCCACTATACGCCTTCGCTCAAAGTCCGTCAACTGCACATACGGTTCACGTCCACGCTATCGCGGCATGCTACCAGTGTTGAAGACTGCGATGGAGCTCCCTATGCCACGGCAAACTGATATATATATATATATATATATATATATATATATATATATATATATATATATATATGTGTGTGTGTGTGTGTGTGTGTGTGTGTGTGTGTCTTATAGTTAACTAAGTTACCTATCGATGTATGAATAAATACCTGTACTGATGTAATGTGCGTAGTATTTTCGTTCGACTCGACTTGGATATTGGTGGGACAGACAGTGTTTCTTGGGCCGTAGGAGGTACGGGTGAAGAGTGTTGGGCAATGGAAGGTCCAGGCAGAGCGTCGGTGTCTGTGGGGGGGGGGGGGGGGGGGGTCCAGGGTATGCAATGAGTTGCTTTAATTGAAAAAATTGTAAGTGAATGATTAATGTTATAATAGAGAACAATTGATTAGTAAAGATGCATGATTAATACCTTCTGTCGCCTCCACTGTTTCAGACAGTGGTACAGAATGGGGCTCGTACAAATCGTTTTTGTATTCTATATCAAAATTGTCGTCGATATTGGAATATCATCCTTCATTATGCTGGCACAGTTTCGTACAAATAAGTCCTGCTCGCCAAAATCCTCACCAACCTTGGCCATCTGGCTTGCATTTGCAAGATATAAGCTGAAAAGGACTCTCGGGAGCAGGGGGTTTCAGTGTTGTAATGGCAGACAGGCTGCTGCTCTGGATCCAAGTAGTAACAGATCCACTGCTGCACCTGATGGAAAACTCTGAAGGTGTGCTGTTTAGCTGCATCTTTAGTGGGAGGTATGGAAACGATGTTTCATGATGCCTTCTAGGCTGATGTCACGTACTGCTTGTTCCAGAGGTTGTTAAGTATGGTGTTGGGCGATTAGCACCATAAAGGACAATCTGGAATTTCTCACCAGCAGCTGTTCTTCCCTTTGGATGAGCTGAAGGCTCAGTGAATTTAGTAATGTATAATTCAAGATACGGATTTCTGGAGAGGGTCTTGCCTCGGCGAATAACACGGACCCAGAATTTGCCTGAAGGAAGAGCATGTGGTTGGGAACACACTTCTCCACTGCACTTCCCAGCTCTGTAATTCGCCCAGGAGTGAGGAAATATACACTGGGTGGAGTCTGGAGACCCATCATTACGACCAGCAGGTCGGCATCTTCCACCACAACAGTGTGCCGAAGCCAGGGATTCTGCCATCTGCACTATCAGTTTGTTTGCACCATCAGCTGCCTGCTTGGAGGCCATTCCGCGTTCATAGCATTTTGTCATCAGCACGATGATCAGCCTCGTTTAACGCTTTCGATGAAAAACTTTCTTGTGAAACAACTGATACCTTGGACCTACTGGATTATATCGTCATGGACTGCTTTTTGGTCGACCTCTTCAACGGCTCCATAGACTAGGCAGGCTTCTGTCCGTCCTAGTACTCACAAACTGTCACACTTTGATTGTACTTACTTCTTACATAATGGACATATGAATCGCAAATCTGTTCGAACGTATATCTACTCGACCATAGATATCTGTGCAACAAACCACCACCATCAAACACATAGACTACTGTACTGCTGTGCTGCTGTCCAACAGTATGGTGCCTGCATGATGTTTAAAAGCTTTGCACAAAGCAGATTTTGTGCCCTTTCGCGTTCCACCCTCGCCGGTCACAGCTAGAGGAAATCAAATCAGTTCCTAGCCTAAGAAATCCTCTATTTCTTCGTCCGTTTGTTTGGTGACAACCATCCTTTGAAACAGAGTGGTTGACAAATTGATCAAGGTATTTCTTCATACATCGATAGTTCACTATACGCTTTATCTGTCTATTGTATAAACATTCTATCACTAAATGCCTTCTTTCTTTTCCAGATGGAGATTCCGCACGAAGTGGTGGACCAACCCTGAGGTCGACATTCACTCATTTCATGACACCTATACATTACTACAATCAAATTTCGTATCCATCTTTCTATTCAGGTCATCTACCTAATACATTGCAAATATAATTTTTTTATATTTTCATCAAATGCTTTCCCATCAGTTCAATCGAAACAACCTCTTTTAAGAGTAATACAATGAAAGTATAGCGGCGATGAGAAACAGGCAGATGGCAGGGGTCCTTTCGTAGTGGAGTGCAGAAGACATTTTTCGTAATTCTCGATTTTCTCGTTCCCCCACCCCCCTTATGACAAAGTTGAATATTACCACGACGTCCCTTGTAGCAAATTTAAAGTACTCTCACGAGATATAGCGGTTTTTGTTGATAACAAGTCAGAGATGCTACTCCAGACGGGTGTCAAATGAATGTGTGCAACACAAAATAATAAACGCTAAAATGAAGATTTGGCCCTGTATACCTTCCCCCTGAAGCAGATCTTAGGATCTCTTGATTATATAAATTACAATCTATACATAAATGAATGATGAAGGCTACTTATCCTACTAAATGATAAATGTTGTTGTTACTTATATATTTGTGGAAGATTTTTTTACAAAAAACCTTTCTGTTACAGAGTTTACGTTTCCTAAGTAGTTGCCCAACTCTGCATCTTATTATGACTGCGCGATCTAATATCAATAACGCGAAATGACTGACATCATCCACGTACCCAACACTAGAAGACACTACTTTCAATGAAGATCTACGGTGGTGTGGAATCTCAGTGGAAAAAAATAACGTGATCACAGCTGTTTAGCGTTTATAGCCCTAATAAGCCGAACCAATTTGCAATATCACCGAATGTACTGCATCTGGTGCGTCGAATGAATGGTTCTCGTAGACGTCTGCGACGATGGAAGAACTCCAGCCACAAATAAACTCTTTCAAACACTAGGACGCCAGAAGGCGGTCTTCTGACTAATATACTCTAATACTACCTTCTGCTCTCTGTGTTCTACAGAGATGAAATGCGAACTCCCAGCTACAAGGACGGAGTTCAGATAACGTCTCAACGTAAGTATAGGCAGAGGAAGTGCTCTCAATTACTGAACGCTGCGTACTCAACGACGACTTCCAACCCGGAGGTGAAGTCCAGAATCGTATAGGTATCACCAGCAGTGCCTAACTGTTCTAACTATAAACTCTTCTGACAGCAAAGACAGCAAGTCAGTCTGAACCAACAAAGCTGGTATTGAGCGAACGTCACACACGGGCGCTCACAACGGAAGAACACGTCTCTCCGCCGCTGACTTCCCATCAAAACTCAGCTCCCCACCGTCGTAATTCCGAAAACGAACCATATTCCCGAAACCACGGAATATTCTCCCTCTCTACAGATTCTTTCGAATACTGTTCAGCCATATTTTAGTATTTTGTCGTTCAGCGCGAAAATCTTGCGAGGAAAAACCTATACTCGTACAGTGGTACGCTTCTGAGTAAAAATCCTTGGAAATAACCCAGCCTGCGTTGTTTCCGAGGTGCCGCTTCTTCGTTCCTCTCAACTGCGTCCAAAATTTGCAGAGTTCGGAAGTATTATCCGGTTATCCTTCCGGTCCTAATACAATAGCGGCTGCCCGTCACCCTATTGTGCTCCAGAGCTCAGGTGCCACGACGTCCGTCTAGCTACTTCCTGTATTTAAGTAGGACCAATACCTGTGCGGGCCTTCCACCCTGAGCTTGAATACTGCTTGCCGTTTCATCTCCACTGGCGTTCCAACCTCCACTAGTAAAGGCAATCATTCATTACGCCGTTCTTATAATAAAGAGACTCCGTCACCTTTCATGCAATAAGTGTTAACAATTATTTACAAGGTGTACGTGACAATGTCAGTCTCCTTTAAATATTCATATATACGATGTACAGCCTATCAAATAATATCTAATTGTGGCTGTACTTCATGGCAAAGTATGTGGATAAGTGCTTGTAGGGTGCGAAATTATAGCCACCTCACAATACCCCCACCTAACGAACTATTTTGTGCTAGAATGGGGTACTTCTTATAGTATTATCTCATCCAGTACAAAATCATATAACCATCAATTGTCTGTACAAGCGAACTAGTAAAAATACGAGGGCAGAGGAACACTTGAATCGTGATATGTTCTTCTACAGTCACTCTGTATTCATTCATGGGTTTACTGCCATAAATTTACTTATTACATGTTTATTATAATCTGTCTACCCCTTACATTTGATCAGTGTTCCGAGACGTGTCAGTTGGAATATACAATATCAAAAGAATTTAACTAACATTACAAAAATTTTATTCTCTATCAAAAATGGCAGTTCTCATCTTTCTTTAGACTTAAGGCCCACGCTCTCTGTCATTCATCCATCCCTAAGACTTAGGTTGAGGCAAGAAATATTACTGTAAAGTATCCTAATCTTTCCAAAGTGTTTGACCAATAAATTGCATGTGCTTCATTTAGCCATTGATATGCAAAACAAGCAGTTAAGGCAATTATTCAAGAGGTTACCCACTGGCCATTATACAATTATAGAATTCTGTGAAACATCCTTTGTAATTTCACTTGGTCATATTTATGCTCTTGGCTTACATCACAAAAGAAAACATCGCTTCACAAACTGATTGACAAAGTCTAGTGTTTCCCTAACGTGTGTAATCTTTAAACATTTCCAAAAATTTATGTTCTAAAGCGCTCTTTGAAAAACTGCATTTACATTTAATGTGACAATTAATATTTGTGATAAGAGTTCGGATCGACGACCAATTTTAACTAATGTGTTTGTTCACAGTATGTAAAATTTAATACATAAAAACATTAAAAACCCATAGTATCATTAATAAAGAAAACGACAAACAATAATTTTATATAAATACATACACAAATATTATTCTGGAAATACACAAATATATAAATACAGTGAAGGACATCGCATTATTATCAAGGAGCATCTCGAACAATAAATTTATATGAATATAGACACAAATATTTTCTTAATACTATCCTGAAAAATAAGTACAAAATGCTTACACAATGATAGATATAGGAAACTGTTAGTCTGTGCGTGTAACTGTTCAGTGTTCACTACATTATGCACCTTTTTTATCAAGAGTCACACACTGATTCGGATTTCACAACACACTGTCGTCTTCATTTGTGTACAGGCACGGAAGTTACAATTTTGTGTGTGTGTGTGTGTGTGTGTGTGTGTGTGTGTGTGTGTATGTGTGTGTGTGTGTGTGTGTGTGTGTGTGTGAAATTTAGGACACGAATATTATTTGAAATGGGACATGTAGCCCCTACAAGTCAGTCTTTGGACCCTCAGCCTATTGTTGATCTCATCAGGTTACCAGTCTCTCGCAGAACTGATGATGTGGAAGGACCTTTGGATTAAGCAGCCAGGTAAGTGGGTGTGTGATTTGAAATAGCCGAGTTTTCGTCGAATTTGCACACAGTATGAGGGAGGTACAGTCAGGTAGGATTTTTTCCATATTGCGTATGTTATGGTAAGAATTAGATTTACACTTATATTACATCTTACATCAGTATTCCACAACGTTCACCATCTGGAGCTCATACTCTCTTTATGTCCTTTCACGTTGTGCTGTTGTCCTCATCTCTTCATTCGTATTTCGCCTCTCCGTCTGTCCATTACTCCATCATTTCCTGGTCTTCCTTCGCCATTCGCATCAATCTCGATTGCAGCATACACAGGCCTCTCTGTAACATACATCTAAGACATCTCCACATTATTCAATTCTACTCACCTTTATTTACCACTGTTTCATCACGTCGAATCTCTCTTTATTAATCACACTGCTTCACGTCGCTTCTTTCCTTAAATATCACCTTTATCCACTACTATTTATCACGTCGCTTCTCTATCTACCATCTTTATCCACTCATTAATCATCACGTCGTTTCTGCTTGATCCTTATTCATATGACAAAAAATACGTACATACACCACTGTGTCGACTCCTGTTCATGACTCATCCGACCAGTCTATTCCGCCATACTTCCTGATATCCCGCCTGAAAATTCTTATGTTCGATTTGACCCTGCACAACGTTACACACCACAAATAAATACACTGACAATCTACCATAACTTGCCTACTTTCGATCCATCCGTAACTTTTCCATAATTTGATGTTAGAAATGTGATGAAGCCCACGCGATTGTTTTCCTTTGATCGTCTCAATCAGTACAGCATTTTCATGGACAATCCGCCTCACTCTGAACGATCCACTATACACATAAAGAATTTGCTATTTAGGAATCTGTGCTTCTTTGATAATCGCTGAGTTTTAATTAGAACCTTGTCTCCTACTGCTAATTCGATCTTACAGATCTTTCCGGGTCGCGGAAAATCTACCAGCTCCCTGACTCGATCTGGTGGTGTTTCATTCTTTAATACCGTAATTGGTGATAAACCAGTTGCTCCATGTGGTAGCTCATTGAGAATGTCCTGAAAATCTTTGAGAAAAATACTCCAACTTCTATGTTGCCTATGGCAACAGATCTTACACAACTTTCCCAGTTCTTTTACCACTCTTTCACTGAGGTTACTTGCAGCATGGTATCGGGATATGAACACCGGTTTTATCCTTCTTCTCTTCAGCGTGGTTAGCCATTGTCTGAATCTATGTATATTGTGGTCCATTGTCAGCTATGAACTTTTCTACAGCTCCTACTTCTCGCAAAGAGTTTTCAACGATCGCTGCTGCTACCGTCCTTTCCGTCACATGTTTCAATACTGTAAAAGTCACATACTTTGACCTCAATTCCACTGCTACCAAAACATATCTATATCCCTGCACTGACTCAGGTAGCGGGCCAAACAAATCTGCTGCTCCAAATTCCCTTAATCTACCTGGCACTATCGGAAAAAGCGGTGCTTTGCATGAGACAGTTAACGATTTTGCCTTCTGGCACAATTTGCAACTACCAAGCACGTTCTTGATCCTCCTCTCCATACTAATGAAATAAACTGATTCTCTTAATTTCTTACAGCATGTCCTTGCCCCGTAATGCCCATAATTTAGGTGCGTATACCAGATCAGCTTGTTTATCTCTGTGCATTTTCACTGGCAACTTCGTTATACAGATCCTAATGAGCTCCCCAGGTTCGAATGGCACACCCAAATACCTATTTCGTCTCAACATTTCCTGATAGCACGCCACTCGATCTCTTATACCACCTTCATTATAATTTGGCATCATCAATATGCTTTGCATAACCTGGTCCTGCTTACTTTTCGACCAGAATTCATTTAAAAACTTGTCACAGAATTTCTTGTAGCTACTACAGTCTTTAATAACTTCCTGCATTTTCGCTCTAGCCTCGTCCCTCAAATGTTTACACACAAACTTCATTTTGAGGCATGGATCTGGAAAACAAGTGTACGTTTGTACCGACACGAAGTGCCTCCCCACTTTCTTCTTCTGCATTTATGTTTTCCGACCTTGGACTATACCCAGTTGGGTTTGCCACCTGTTAAATCCGACACAACCGTTCTTCTAACTCTCTGAGTGTGTCTTCCGCTTTCTGCCTATTTTCTTTTTTTGAATTTATCTCACTCTCCCTCTGCAATCTACCTGGTGGTGTGTCACCTTCGCTACTGCACTCTAATTGCAACTGTGCTAGTTCTTCCCTATGTTTCCTATTTATTTCTAATTGTGCTCTTTAAACTGTAATAGTGATTGTATCTCCTCCTGGTCGGCATAAACCTCTCGCTGCGTACTGTCAGAGCCTGTCTCGCCTCTTATACTGATCTTTCCTACATCTGTACTAATATTATTCATTCTGACCACTACCTCCGCAACTTCATCCCTGTGTCTATTTAGCGCCACTTCCTGCCGGGTGACTTGAGCTTCCACGCTGTCTAACGCCCCTCGTTTATCTGCAAGTAAGTCCTCCACTACCTCTTTGATTCGCTCATCTGGCAACACGTCCCTACGTTCTGTAAAATCACTCTCTATTGAAATTATTCTTACCTCCAAATTATTGGCTTTTCCTTTCACAGCGTCACATACTTTCTTCAATGCACCCAGATTCTTCTCCCCCTCATCTAACCGATTATTAACTGTGGACAGATGCTCATCGATAACTGAGTGTAGCTTCCTCATTGTCTCTTTATTTCCCTTATCCATCGCTTCCAATCTTTCCTTATTATCTTTATCCATCGCTTCCAATCTTTCCTTATTCGCTTCCAATCTTTCCTTATTATCCCTATCTCTCTCCTTATTACCTCTATCCATCCTCTGTAAAAACTGCAATAGCACATTGTCATTTGCTACTTTCAGTGCGCTCACCTCATTCGCCTGAGAAACCGTAGCTTCGCTAAGGGTAGCTACACTTTCACCACATACCTGACCTAGTCCTGACTCGCCCACGTCGTCGGGAAAAAACCCCGATTGTGGGCAAAACCTGCCGCCTAATGGATCACCTAGCCGCGGTCCGCTGACCAATTCAACCCCTTCTGCACGTTGGCCGTTCTCGCTCATTAACCCAGGGTCGACACCTACTTCTTGCTCCACTATGCCGCCTGGTACGTTCACCCCAGAATCACTCTTCTCCATGGTGACTACACTTTTCGACTGCGACCTAGTTACTACAGACCATTACGCAAAAAAAAAAACTTATACAACAATCTTACAGCCTTGGACGACGTAGCAATCAATTACATAAAAAAATAAAAGATCCTCACCAATCCAGAAAGAAATTATAAACAAAAAATTTTACTCCTTAGGGCTATCACAATACACGTAAAAATCTTGACAAATCCCATCAAAAAAAAATCTTAACAGCACAATCCTGGCAGGGTCGAAATTTTGAGAGGCACCCACATGCCTTGCTCATACTGTGGCACCATGCAGTCAGGCCTGCAAGATGAGTGATCTGCCAAGCGAGTGGATTTATTCTTATTTCTCGAGTAACATCAATGACTGATTATGAGCTCTAGTACCCACAATTAAGCTACAAATTATTCTCCTGTTTGAATATGACGCAAAGGAAACGGATAACGCACATCTGACTATTGGGAATTTACACAATTCTGATTGTTCACTATGCTCTGGCAATACCACATTTTCTTTCTTACCCAACGGCTTTGATCAACACGTGGCCATCGCACTGAATATGAATGGCGCACACATTATAAATCCTGGTTATCATGACTACACACTATTCGAATAACAAGGCCACCAATCTTTTTCTTTTCACTATATTTTTTATTCCGATAAATTTTATTATGATTCAAAGCTAACCTAAACAAACCTACATTTTATACAACAATTACACATGAGAAACTCCGCCCAGTGGGCATGGCCTTACATTGGTGATTCTCTATCTTATGGTCCCGTAATTATCTAACGCTACAGTGCACTTTCTGGATAGGATGGTGGATATTTTGCTATATCTCACACTTCGACTCTCACACTCATCATCACGAAATTTTACTCCAGACCGAAGGTACAAAAAGGAACATGCATAACCCACTGCCTCTGAACCTGTCTTGCTACTCTCCCATGCAAACCACACATACTTAAATTACATGAAATACATCACACTGGCAACATAGAATACATCACAAAGAATAGTCTTAACGTTATAATCACATCACTTTCAGCTTTCCCACTTCAATTAGTGTTCATCCCAGTTTCACACGACACTGCCCCACTTCGTAATTTTTCTTTCCTACTACGAACTCTGGAGGATATATTCACATCTTCCTGTGCAATGCAAGCCAAGTGGCGTTGCTGGATAGACGGTTGGCTCACCTTGCTTCTCTATCAGAATATTAGAGTTTGAATCTAGCGTCACACGGAAACATAACACGCAAAGTAATATTAAGATCATATTCGTCACACACGCGAGTCTTCAACTGATACCATGGACGAGTACTTCTCTTTATCCTTTTTCTCATACACAGATTGAGATTCACACAGTACTCATCACGTGGAAGTGCTCGTCTCTAATTTCAAGTCCTGCACACGCCATTTCTTAAATATTTCCAACTTATAGTACAAACGCCAGTAATTCAGCTTAACTTTAGCACTCGGAAGTATTTCAACCTAGTACTAACACTCGCAAGTATTTCAACTTAGTACTAGCACTTGCAAGTACTTTAAATTATTGCTACACATGGTTTCATTGTGACCGTTGGTCACTTCCGAAGATTACTACAGTCCCCTTGATATTACCTGCTTGTCATTTAATTCTCCCCACAAAAGTTCCTGAAATAGAGAAATAATTATTCCAATCTACTCTAAGTATTTCACATGCTTACCATTCTCTCCACTCTTTTGTCTTTACGGAGCACACCTAAGACAGGTTTTACCAACACAAGATCCAGCGCCAGAGCGCTGAAACATAGCCGTTCTTCAGGTCATCTCGCACCTCCACCGAGGTGAGGGAGCACCATGCTACCGTATTGGTCAGCCACATTTCAGGTGCTCAAAGCTCAGGTAAATTTCATCTCTTTGGTTCCACCAAAGGTGACCAAAGAACCGTCTCAAAGATGATCATATATTGCGCATTCACTACCTGCGGTTAGCAGACGACCATGCATTCATTCATTTCACAGATCTCACCAAATTGGATGTAGGGATTTATTTTATGGGCGTGCATATGTGATCAATTAAATAAATTATTTGTCCTTCTTTCCTACACTGGCATCCGGCTTCGGTGTATTAAGTGAAATTGAGTTATTATTACAAAAAATATGTTGTTCTTACAAGAATAACGAAGAATGTTGTACCTATTTTCAATGTCGGGCGGTACTGTACCCTTTCAATACAATACTTTACTTTCGCCACACAAGCTCACTTTAATTCTCCATACTTCATCTGTGTCATTTTGTCGTTCTCTCCCAGGGTTAGGTGGTCTAATTTCAATTGATTGTTGCTGATTCCTCGTGTTATTCATTCCTCCCCATGCTTGGTGCGACCGTCGACGAGTTTCTCTGTTGTCGCCCATGATGCGACATTATTGTGTGGCTCCCATCCCTGGTCATTTTGTTGCCTATATTCTCTGCCATATTTCTTCCACTGTACATTGTTCCCACTACGATATCTATGTTGCATGTTTTGGCGAGGCGGCCGATTTACATTGTTTTGCCAATTACGGTCTCTATTATTCCCTCTGTTGTTCTCCCTTATTTCACTTTGACGTCTCTCTGCGTACGTTTCTCTCGCGCCTGATGCTCGTTGAAAGCGAGCTCCATCCCTCTTAGGATACCCTTGAATCCCTCTACATCACCTCCACATCTGCCGACGAGCGTTTGCTGGTAGGAAATTGGCAACTTCATGTAACACAATCTTATGATCTCAGCCGGTGTGCATGGGTCGTCCAAATACTGATTTTTTCTTGGTCAGGTTTTCGAAATACTTCACTGGACTACGGAACCCTGAACTCTCCAAATCTCTGTTCATCATTATTTCTTGTTTTATCCTGTCCTGTGTCTCCTTGGACCAGTATTTGTTTAAAAACGCGTCACGAAACTCTTCCTATGACGTGCACCTTTTTGCAATGTTCCGCTTGCATTCGGCCGATGTTCCCTCGATATGTGAACATACGAAGTCCACTTTGTACATCAGAAACCAGTGACGAGGTAATGATAAATCAAACTGACCAATAAAGGGTTTCGGGTGTAAAATATTACCCTCATCTTTGTAAAGCTGAAATTTTCGTAAAGAGATAAAATACTTAAAATCGAAAATTTCATTAGAGTTTCTTCCCGCTCGGCCTATCACATTCTCACTTGGCGCTAATGTTTCCGGCCTACCATTATTTTGGGCATCCTCTCTTCTACTCCCTGTTACGGGCTCATCAGTGGAAAAATGTTTCGTGGTGAGCATTATTGGATAACAATTATGCATATGAAATATTTCATTGCTGTGCTCCGTACTCGCAATTTCCGACCCAGTTGTGCCCTGTGTAGACGCGGGGACCATATCTCTAGCGATATTTCGTTGCTCTGCAGATACACATTCAGTCTCCAGCTGACGAGCAACTCTTACGTTCAAGCACATTCTAATATCGTCTGCGCCTGGACATGATCGTGTAGAGTTTGAACTTGCTCTTTCGGTTTCTGTTGTTTCCAAATCGCCTACTGTTTCTTTTCTGGGAGGTGATTTTTGCCTTGGTTGCGACCTGACTTCCTGAAATAATTGCTTAATTTCGTTTTCTATGTTCTGTTTAGATTCGGAGAACTCTGCGGTCAATGCCTTATTTGGTGCCATTTTTTGTGTTTTGCAGCTGCGATATTTCTACTTGTTTCACGCACCTCTGCAGCTTCGTTAATGTACCTCTACCTATCTTTGTAGAGTTTTCCGTCTTTTCTAATGTTTCAAGAGCAATCCGCTTTGCCCTCCTCGCTTGTAATAGCGCCTCGTTCGCGGTTCTTCTGACCTCCGCAATCTCACGTTCTAGTTTTGTTCGGAGAATCACTACCTCGTTTTTCATTTTCCTCGTCTCATGTTTTATCGATTGATTCTCGACACTAAGGTTTTAAATTTTACTTCCCATTTCTACAGTAACGTTTTGGATTTTACTTCCCATTTCAGCTCTAACGTTTTGGATTTTACTTCCCATTTCAGAGCGTACTTCATCATTCCCCTTTTTTATTTGCTCTCCCAATTCACCGCTGACCTTTTGAACTTGCACGATATTTCGGTCACGTAGCTCGTAACCTTCATCAGGTGCGACCTGGTCGCACCTGATGAAGGTTACGAGCTACGTGACCGAAATATCGTGCAAGTACGACGCTGATATCCGGCAGAACACCCGACAACCCAAGATATCATTAGATCGCCGGGAAAGCCTGTAAGAGTTACTTTTGAATATTACTCCGCATTTCTTTTAGGTATGCAGGATGTCCGACACACTTGTGTCATCTAAATCTTCTCTCCTATTATGACTTTCTCTCCCTCTACTCTTGGGTAATCTTCTCCCCTTTTCCCTTTCCATTTCTTGGTATTCAAGAAAGTCATCACCGCGTGCCACTTATATGCTGCCTCGTGATGATGCCACTGACCGCGATCTACCACAATTCCTAGTTGTTCTGCGTTCGCTTGGAATCTCTACATTATATTCCCTTATCTTTGCGATTGCCTCAGTGTGTGTCTGTTCCTCATCTTCGCTATCAAATTGCCCATAACGGGCTTGCCTGTTCCTATCATCCTCACAAAATTCCCTTGAATCGGTATTCCCCTCACAAGTGCCTCGCGCTGCTAACATAGCTAACTCTTTCTCATCCCATAGGATTCCTTGACTACCCCTTGTATCTGCCATTTCTATATTGTTACAACTAGTGCTCTGTTGTGCTACTAAGCGCGCTTTCGCCCTAGTTAATATGGACATCCTTGAATACAATTCCTGCCTCGTGCATGGATGTGTGTGATGTCCTTAGGTTAGTTAGGTTTAAGTAGTTCTAAGTTCTAGGCGACTGATGACCACAGATGTTAAGTCCCATAGTGCTCAGAGCCATTTGAACCAAAGAAGCTACACTAATGGCAACGTCGTGAACGAGCAGTGTTGTTAAAAGACAACAAAATACACTGACACATTACATAATATAAATCAATAAACTGCAGGCAGTTAGCTGAAGCGCGGCGCCTCTGAAAAGAAATACAATAAATACACAAACATTTTTTTAAATGTTATCGCGTGACTTTACCACTGCAAACTATACACGCAAGCTGGTGATCACTATCAATAACACATAAACATTATAAACGGAAAAAAAATTTTGAAAATTTCCGAGGTTTCAAACCACTTTATGACTACTATCAGAAGAGTCTAAGTAGGATCCTGGCAGGGTAAGTCATATGCAAGATGCTACTCCAGGCGGGTGTCAAATGAATGTGTGCAACAGAAAATAATAAACGCTAAAATGATTTGGCCCTGTCTCTCTACCCGTTGAAGCAGATCTTTGGATCTCTTAATCATATAAATTACAAGCTATTCATAAATGAATGCAGAAGGCTACTAATCCTAGTAAATGATAAACGTTGTTATTACTTATATATTTATTGTAGATTAGCACTTTCAACACTGCCCTCTTTACACCCGGCACTTGGCTGTGAACTGGCGTATTTAATGGATGTTTGAAATTAGATTGCAAAGAACAGAAAAATGATAGGAATATGGTTCTTGCATCATTTAAAAGGAAAACGTAAGAGCTTTACATGAATGTGAGTTTATTTTACAATATAAAATACAAATGGGTGTTATAATTAAAAAAAAGAAAACACAAAAATATCGTGGATAAAAAAGTTTTACATGATCTCTCTCTTGAGTAATGCCATTATTACTGTACCTAAATTTAAAACAAAATATCTCTGGACTGTCTAACTGCAGATACCTGTAAACTAGAGTATTTTAATAGTTCAGATGTAGTTAGCCTTTGTGTGAAAATCCTGGAAACACTGTGGGAGCAAAGGCCAATGCCACAGTCCTTGCACCACCATCTGTTTTCCTTCCTGATGCGCTTACCCGTCTCTTTCTTCCCCCTGTCTGTACATACTTTACAATAACTAGTAGTATTCACCTTGTCTGCAGTGGGTGGGACCTTCTCTGGAAAGTGCCTTGGAAATGTCCTCTCAATTTGTGAGCATGAAGCGGCTCGTTGCTGAATAATATTTCCGCCCTTCTCAGCTAATTTCTTCCCCACTCTGTGAATAATGTCTACTAGGGATACATTCTTCCTAGTGTTCTCTTTATATAAAATAAAACTGTTGACAGTTGACACGATAAACAAGTGGAATAACAGATTTTACCACCACTTCAAAGTTTTTCGGGCAAACGGATAATAGCTGGAGAACTGATCTGCTCTGTCAACTCAGCTTTATTCTTATTGTAATCAGTAATTACGTCTGGCTTTATAATTTCTGGTATTCCACCTTTGGCCCTCACTTGAATATTAGTGCTGGTAGACTTATGCTTTGATAAAAAACATCTGTATTTGACTTCCACTTCACTGCCAAGAGATGGTGTTTCCTTTGAAAAACTATCTCTTTTTTTTAGTTTTAGTGTTCTGAATATTCGTCGCAAACCTTTCCCGTTTTTCATTACAGTTCCCACTCCAAGAGCTTTATTTTCCCACAACACGTCCAAAAGATATGGACTGGTGTAGTACCTATCCATATAAATGCAATGTCATTTGCCAAAGTACTGTGAACACAACCTTTTTACATGTCTCTGGATATTATTGTCAACACTGCCTACAGAACCTGTCTATACATCACAGTTTAGCATATAACCGATTGATGAATCGCAGAGAGCACACAATTTCGTTCCATATTTATTGGGTTTGTTTTTCATGTATGCTCTGTAGCTTGTTCTACCACGAAAGGGACACATTGTCTCATCTATTGTCAGACTCATGCCTGGACGAAAACTAATTTTGCTTTTATTCACAAAGAAATCAAACAAAGGCCTCACTTTGTGAAGTGGGTCGTGCTTTTCTTCGCCTCTGCTAATGAACGTAGCATTGTCATTGAAGTGTAACATCGACAATGTAGCGCAAAATCGACCGCGGCTCAACAATTTACTCGCAAATCCTGTCTGCGGAAACGGGTCTGTTGACCAATAATCACTGATTTTCGGCAATTTGACGACGCACGTATGTAAAATAATACTGAGAGACCAGTAAATCTCTAGCAATTTTACTGCAGACCACTTATGCCAGGCTACCTTTGCGTTTCATTGTCGTAATAACGTTTCCAGCGTACAGATTCGTTTCACTTTTGATGAGCCGAATAAGGTCGTCATCAAAGAAATAGCTAAAATATCGAAGCTCCCCAGTGGCATCTGAAAAAATACGATGCTATGCCGACTACTTCATGGAAATCCGGCAGTACTGGCTGATCGTCTAGTTCCGAACAATCTTGCTCTTTGTGCTCAGTGAGCCATACACGACCAGGAACCACAGATGGTGACTGATGGTCTGTACCATTGTCTGCATAGAAAAAAATAATGCTAAGATTGGTACTAAAAGGTACTAAATGCAAGTGAAGTAATGAACACTACTCACAATACAAAATGCGGTAATGAACTCTTCACTTTATGAACAATTGAGAGATATACGTACCTGAATCATCACTTGTACTTTCGTCTGGAGAGTACGAATCCTCTTTGTCAGAATCGTCAATTTCACATCCTGCATCTCCATAAAGAATATCTAAGTTCTCTGCCTCAGTCAACTCGCTGCGCGATATTTTCACGATCGTAAACACCTGTGAATGAACTGCAGGTAACTCCGTCTTTGCAGTGCTCCCAGCCGCTCCCAGGATGAGATGGCCGATAAGTGGTTGCCTCTTGCGGAAGAAGAATGAAATACCTCCACATTAGTTGACGAAACTGCTTCGGAGACGCGCTAAACGCGCTTACGGAGCCAAATAAGGGCTCGCCCGTACGGTATACGGGCGCCGTCGCCAACGTCAGGGCGGCCGCGCCCGTATGGCGTACGGGCAGCGTGCTGTAAGTGTTAAAAAAACGTTTCAGTTACGGAGTTTACATTTCCTAAGTTACTAATCAGTTGCCCAACTCTGCATCTTATTATGACTGCGCGATCTAATATCAGTAACGCGAAATGACTGACATCATCCACGTACCCAACACTAGAAGACACTACTTTCAATGATGATCTACGATGGTGTGGAATCTCAGTGGAAAAAAGTAACGTGATCACAGCTGTTTAGCGTTTATAGCCCTAATAAGCCGAAGTAATTTGCAATATCACCGAATGTACTGCGTCTGGTGCGTCGAAGGGATGGTTCTCGTAGACGTCTGCGACGATGGAAGAACTCCAGCCACAAATAAACTCTTTCAAACACTAGGACGGCAGAAGGCGGTCTTCTGACTAATATACTCTAATACTACCTTCTCCTCTCTGTGTTCTACAAACGCGAACTCCCAGCTACAAGGACGGAGTTCAGATAACGTCTCAACGTAAGTATGGGCAGAGGAAGTGCTCTCAATTACTGAACGCTGCGTACTCAACGACGACTTCCAACACGAAGGTGAAGTCCAGAATCGTATAGGTTCTCACCAGTACAGTACCTAACTGTTCTAACTATAAACTCTTCTGACAGCAAAGACAGCAAGTCAGTCTGTACCAACAAAGCTGGTATTGAGCGAACGTCACACACGGACGCTCACAACGGAAGACCACGTCTCTCCGCCGCTGGCTTCCCATCAAGACTCAGCTCCCCACCGTCGTAATTCCGAAAACGAACCATATTCCAGAAACCACGGAATATTCTCCCTCTCTACAGATTCTTTCGAATACTGTTCAGCTATATTTTAGTATTTTGTCGTTCAGCGCGAAAAGCTTGCGAGGAAAAACCTATACTCGCACAATGGTACGCTTCTGAGTAAAAATCCTTGGAAATAACCCAGCCTGCGTTGCTTCCGAGGTGCCGCTTCTTCGTTCCTCTCAACTGCGTCCAAAATTTGCAGAGTTTGGAAGTATTATCCGGTTATTCTTCCTGTCCTGCTACAATAGCGGCCGCCCGTCACTCTATTGTGCTCCAGAGCTCCGGTGCCACGACGTCCGTCTAGCTACTTCCTGTATTTAAGTAGGACCAATACCTGTGCGGGCCTTCCACCCTGAGCTTGAATTCTGCTTGCCGTTTCATCTCCACTGGCGTTCCACCCTCCACTAGTAAAGGCAATCATTCATTACGCCGTTCTTATAATAAAGAGACTCCGTCACCTTTCATGCAATAAGTGTTAACAATTATTTACAAGGTGTACGTGACAATGTCAGTCTCCTTTAAATATCCATATATACGATGTACAGCCTATCAAATAATATCTAATTGTGGCTGTACTTCATGGCAAAGTATGTGGATGAGTGCTTTTAAGGTACGAAATTATAGCTACCTTACACAAGCATATTTTCGAATTTTATGAGTTAGAATGGGCGCTCTTGACGTTCTCGCAGAAGCGCTTAAAAATCGATGCTTTTCATCGTACTCTGGCGCCCGTACCATTCACGAAATCCAAACGTCACAACTGTATTTTGTAGGAAATTGTGTATCGTAATTTTCTGCTGAGTGGTCATCTTCGAGAAACGCACAGTTTTCGCTATTACCGGAAAAACTGAAGAAGTGCCAAAATTTGGATGTTTTTTTTTTCGTTGTGAAGGCGACCTTCTACTAGGCAGTAAGCATTAAATTCGGATTCGGCACCCAAGGAAACATATATAACCGCTGAGAAAAAGCTTCCGCAAATTCTGTTACGAAAATGGCGGTTTTTAACACCAACTGATGGTCTAAATAGAATTAAAATCATAATATTCCAGTCTATTAACACTAACCATAAAATCTGGAAATAAAATACAGACAAAAATAAATGCATATGTCCCAACTAATGATACAAGTAATAAGAAAGAACACAGAGAATATCTGTCGGACAAAGGTTTTGCAAGACATTTCCTTCGTGAATGAATTACATTTGCTTAAGATTTCTTCCAATGAACCTCTGCGTAGCATCAGCAACTTTTCCCTACAATTTATTTTATTTGGTCGCTCCCCTCTAGGTCGCTCTAAACAGTCAGTGCTAGCTATTTACGGCTCTTACTGCAGCAGGTGATTTATAGGCAATCGCGTATGTATCCTGAATACTTTAAATTCATTTACGTTCAGGGTAACTTCCAATCCCTGTAGCCATCGTCTATCTCCACAAGTGTTCCTGCAATCTACTGCAGCCCTCCCAGTCCTCTGGCCTTGCTTTGCATTAAGAAAAAAGTGTTTTCTATCTACTAAAAACTCCTGAATTCAGCCAGAAATATGGACCAATACTCGGTAAATTCGTATTTTGTTCACGAAACACTAGTTCGACCGATTCTTGAGTATTACTCTTAGCAGAGCCCACAGTCCTTCTTACGAATAAATAAAGAATAATACCCATATACCTTTCCATCCAGGAAGTCCAGACACACAGTGGTAGCACTTCTATTACACCAGACACACACATAAAAAAACACAGTCAGTTACGCCCAGCTGCAGCAGCATTTCAGTGCTAGCGCTACGAGTGTGCAGCAGCAGCGTAGTTCATAGTGGTCTTCACCAGCTGTTCATCAGCCGCCATTCGCCAACAGTACCGTCGCCTACCACGACTCTGGCATTCGTCGTGTAGCCACATCACAGCCAACGTCCTAGGTTCAAAATGGTTCAAATGGCTCTGAGCACTATGGGACTCAACATCTTAGGTCATAAGTCCCCTAGAACTTAGAACTACTTAAACCTAACTAACCTAAGGACATCACACACACCCATGCCCGAGGCAGGATTCGAACCTGCGACCGTAGCAGTCCCGCGGTTCCGGACTGCAGCGCCAGAACCGCTAGACCACCGCGGCCGGCCAACGTCCTAGGAGATACATTACTGTCCATATGTATTCGTGTGGATATTCATCCAAAGACATTACAATTGTGTCATGTTTTGTTAATGAAGTTATTCTTTTAAAAGTGTTTTAGATCACTCCTCAGTACGAGGATACTTCACACTAAATAATGCAGTCAATATGTATTTAAAATTATTTAGAAAATTCAGGCAGACTGTGGTGACAAAAGAAATATAGTTCTCACTAGTGCTACTTCTTCACGATAAGTACAATGTCTCTACTTACTTCAGCTGTGTAAGAGCGGGACTCAGATTATACTGACAAGTTATTAGGATTCCATAATTTTTATTTCACTTCTTGTCGACGTGCTGTCCTGCAAGAGCTCAAGCTGCGCACAGGGAGAAAGTACATTGTTTTCACGCGCGTAATAAAGTGTGAGACACGAGAGTATTTGTTTTGGACACGTTCCAACCGTCCGTGAGCCTGAGTAACTGTTCACGAAGGTGTAAGGTAAGTAGGCACACACGGGTTGACCGCGCAGTCGTCGGGTGAGATCTAAAAATACTCCGCTAGCTTAAGACAGCACCAAGGTCGTCATTACCCGGGGACAACACAGACAGACACGCGTCGCAGAAGACACGGATGGGCAAGAGGCAGTAACAGGAACGTTAACAGTGTTCCCAGGTTGTAGACGTTCTACTGTACAATTCATAACAGGACCACGATTACTGAAGCACAGTTCTGCACAAATCAATTTAAACTGCTATTCAGTTGCAGTTTGTCGTGTTGAAGCCAATGACATAAATTTGAAATTTAATTCTTTTTCTTTGGTTGGCAACCAGAACAAAGTTTATTAAATAGACCACCGATCAGCTCTGTACTCTGAAACTTTTTAATGGATTTTAAATAAGATAAACTCAAAGAATTTTTTTTTCGTTACACTGCCAGAATTAAAGTTCTTTCTTCATGTGATTGTCCACGACTTTACCACTGCCAAATTATGCTCAAACACAAATGTTATTTACACAGTACTGGACTGATTTCCATCCTTTTCTCTGTAAGTATTGAGAGTATGGAGTCTTTCTTCGAAGCTAATCATACATGATGTACCACTATTAAAAGCGGAGCTAACACTGATGAACGTATACGAGAAGCGTAGCAAGAACGGTGCAGAAAACTTTCATCCTCAAACGAGCAGTTTGCCAGATGGCAGCGATCCTCTGGTTACGACCGACAATGCCTTCAGTGTAAGATACTCATAATGCAAATGTATCTGAACCTTAAAATGTCGGCTAAGTCCTCATCTACTTGCGATAAAATTTCACCTACGGCCTACCTTAACAAGAGCCAAGAAAGACTTTTACTGAAAACTTGAAAGAGAAATTTATGCTCACTATAAAAATAAACCTTCGTCCTCATTAAACAAGCAACTAGAATTCAGAGAAAGATATTTTCTCGGTCTTGCTTTTCCTCTCCTGTTTTTGTACCCAACAACCAATTATTTCTTACTTTGTATTTCTACTTCTAATTTTTACTATAGTTTTATTCCGTTTCTCCCACGCAGTTTAACTATTTTATGTTATATATACTTTTAGTTTCATGACTGATTAATGACTGTTCATATTTTTAAATATTAATTTGTTAATACCTTCAACTTTTGTAGTCCTATCTTCCTCAGTTGCGACATAATCCGGGAACACTTTCAATTATTTATTGCACAAAAACTAAACATTGTACAGATGTCATACATATTGAATTTTGAAGGAAAACTCTTTTTTTTTTTTTTGCGGTCATTCGATGTGTGAACCATGAGCATGGTCGACTTTGTCAGTCGGGGCTCTTCTACATCATGTGGTAGAGGCGGTACGTGCACCAGATCTTTAACGTGTCCCCACTGAAAAAGTCAGACGGAGTGAGATCTGGTGATTGAGGAGGCCGTTTCGTGAAACAACTGTCCCCTTCTGTAGCACGGCATATCCATCGATGTAGCAGATCCGTGTTCAGGTACCCACGAGCTTCATGATGAAAATGGGGTGGAGCCCCATTCTGCTGAAATGTCCTTCGGACATTGGTGTGTGGTGTTGTCCTACCATTCGGTAGTCACTGTGCCATCAAGGAATAGAGCCCTTATTACACCGTTGAGAGGTTCCATGCCCTCTTTTGCACGTCTCCTCTCATTTTTACCAATTTCATTAATGTTCTTTGTCATTACACGGTAGTAACAGACCGAATAAGGTTATTGTAATGAGAGTATTTGTACTGAGTAGCCGGCCGCGGTGGTCTAGCGGTTCTAGGCGCTCAGTCCGGAACCGCGAAACTGCTACGGTCGCAGGTTCGAATCCTGCCTCGGGCGTGGATGTGTGTGATGTCCTTAGGTTAGTTAGGTTTAAGTAGTTCTAAGTTCTAGGGGACTGATGACCACAGATGTTAAGTCCCATAGTGCTCAGAGCCATTTGTACCATTTTTGTACCTTCCGTGGGTGGCCTGGGCGAGGCGAGCATCGTAGGACGCGGCACACTGCGTTTCCGGTTGAGAGCTGCACTTCCCTGAATTCTGAGGGGTTCGTACAACAGGCTTAAGCGCCTGGCGGAACGACTGACGTCGGTCGAGTTTCGCCTATTGTATGCAGGGCGAAACGACCTGTGAAACGTCTGAGTGTCGCCGCAGTTTATGTCTTTACCGTTCCGGCGCGTCCGGAACGAAGATTCCTGGCACCGACTGACTGCACTGTCCTCATGATTCTAAGAATACTTGTGGACTGTGCCCTGCTGGGTACGACTGTCTGGCGCCGGATGGTCGGTGGTCTAGGCAGGTTGTTTTTGTAGCTGGTCAAACGGCAAGTTCTGTGCCCTCAACTGAATAGTGACTGGACATTGCACATCACATGGTCACCTGTTGAGAGTGAAGAGACTTCTCGATCGCGAAATGTGGATTCTCAGTTCAGCAAATGCGCCAATTTTGCTTATTGATGAACCCATCCAAATGAAAGTGGGCTTCGTCGCTAAACAAAACCATACTAATTCCCACCATGCACCGCGGCCAATCGTGCAGTTTGAAATTCCTAACGCATACCGTTCAGAAGTTATGACGATTTTATTTCGTATAGGTCAATAATTGTCGCTCCGTATCAACAGTGCATGCTTCCTCGTCACGACACCCCTCCGATCGATCCGTTTGCGTTGTGGTGTTAACAACAGCCCACGAATGGGACGATAGCTCCCTTTTTCGGCGCTGTTACTCTGCGATCAATAGCGCTGGCGTCGTGAGTCCACTTCTTGTTCTTGGAGGTCAGGCGCAGAAGTGAAGGGATTACATTGTGCTTCGTGCACAATACAGCGACACTCGCTTGAGGTGGACAGACGATGTTGACCGGTACCTTGACGACGAGTACACATGCCCTTTATATGTGCCCTCACTTTCCCATGCAGCCCAACATCGGACCACTGTCACATCCGAATGCGCCACAAATCTGGATGTTGCGCGATTCAATGAGCCGGCCAAATGGAAACCCACAATGAGGCCTCTTTCAAATTCTGCCAGGTGCTCGGACCTTTTTACACACTCAAGTTCGTTTATCTAACCTCTGTTTAATACTTTTGCACGTATGGCAGCCCTGTCTTGTACAATGTTACCGCCGCACCGCTTAGACGCGCGGTCTCGGCCGCCTTGCTCTGGTTCGCGCGGCTACCCCCCGTCGGAGGTACGTTCGAGTCCTCTCGCGGGCATTGGTGTGTGTCTTGTCCTTAGCGTAAGTTAGTTTAAGTTATATTAAGTAGTATGTAAGCCTAGGGGCCGATGACCTCAGCAGTTTGGTCCAATAGTAACTTACCACAAATTAAATTAAAATTACAATGTTACCTTATGTAGTTTACTTTACACTTTTGAATTTATATTAATTCCATCATAAAACGGAGCTGAAGATGGACATCAGAGATCGAAATCGATAGTGAATTGATGTACATTTGTGATCAAGCGTTGTGACAAAAAAGAACTAATATCAAGATATAGTAGTTATCAAACAATGTTACAAACCCTATATTAGGAACGAGTCGTTTGGCTGGGAGGTACCGAGGGGTAAGTTGAGCCGCCTAAACGATAAAGATTTTCTTCCCTCACACACAGTGGTCCTTTTCCACGCAGTGCATAAGAACTGCGTGTTACGTGTATCTGTTGATGACGGGAGAAACTGTTCATAGACTGAAGTCTTATGGCCACATGGTGGACTGTAATCAACTGCGATCCGATCGTCAGGCTAGAAGAGCCGATGGTTTAGAGAGGCGACTTCTCCTACACCGGATGCTAAAAGAGTGAGGTCATCTGCGAAGGCTAGGCAATCGACTACTAAAATGTGCTTTTCTTCGTCCATACATCAATAACTTTCCCTAGCACGTAGTTGAAGAGGATAAGACATCACCTTGTCAAACGTCAGTTATGATCTCGAAATTTCTTGAGGATTCTCCTGCGAATTTTACTTTGGGCGCTATACTGGTTAGCGTCGCCTTGTTTTCTAAACCCAGTTTGGTTCATGGTTGGACGAGAAAACCTTTGTCTACAGAGTCGTAGACCTTCTGAAAGATAACATTAGGCGAGGCTGTTCAGTACTTGTAACAGGAAATCCATTTGGGGTTAGTTATATGTTCTGCACATGATCTTGACTTCCTGCATCCAAGTTTTCATCTTCTCCTTCTTCTTCTTCTTCTTTTACGTATGAGCCACTATGGACTACATTTATTTCAACTGTTTCTCCTTTCACTTCTTCCACATTTCTCTCATCACTTCTCGAGGTTTCTTTCTTCTTTCTTGTGTCCAAGTGGCTCCAGTTTTCTTCTTGGATTTTTAATGGCGACCTTTGGAATCTTGCAATTTCTTTCTAATTGACAGTCGTCTCTCAACATCTCATGTAATAAAACCGGGTTCATGTCCTAATGTCTATGCATCATGTTTTATCAGTTTTTAATTTACCGAAATAAGTGAACAGTGCTTTTTCTCAGTCCCTTGAATGTGGCCGTCCTAATCACGTCTGTAATTTTTCGGTATATCTATAAATTCACTTATGACGTCTCATATGTTGTATTTGCTCTTTAACTGGTCCCAGAATCTTCCTTAGTATTTTTCTTTTTGTCACTTTCTGTGTTTCCATCACCATCTTTCTGTTTAGAGTTAAACATTCTGCTACATAAAGTGCTTCTGGTCGAATTACTGTATAATAGTCTTGAGCTACTTCTGCCAGATAACGCTGGAATTGTTTAGTTCTCTCAGTTTCTCCATATTTATTTTTCACTAGTTGTTCCCAGCCATGGTTTACTGTAGCTCAGTCTGGTTTAAAGGAAAAGAAATAAAAGAGAAAGCACACATTTCTAATATGTATGGGAGTTGGGTATACGTCCTACTCTCCTTCTCTCTCTCTCTCTCTCTCTCTCTCTCTCTCTCTGTCCATTCCCTCCTCCACCTCTCTTTATCCGTCTCCCATTCCTCCTCCTTCCCCCTCCCTCTGTCCATCAACTCCTGACCCTTCTCTGCATCCATCTTCTTGGCCCCCACGTCCCTACATCTCCTCATGCCATCTCCATCCCTCTTTCTCTCTGACCATCACCTCCTTCCCCTTTCTCTGTCCATCTTCTCCTCCCTGCTCTCTCTGCATCTTCTTTTGAGCACTCTCTCTTCCCCCTCTCTCCGCCTATCATCTACTCCCTCCTTCCTTTCTATGTACATCTTCTCCTCGCCCTCTCTCTCCATCTTCTGACCTTTATCTCAATTTTGTCCCATTCCTCCGCCCATCTCCTCTTCTCACCTCCCTCTGATCTTGAGCCTTAAATACACCACACTGTATGTTAACGGTGTCACATGACCCACAACAGTTACATTTCGTATCTTGGATATGTACTCGTATCCTGTAATAGGACAACTGGTCTATAACACCAGAAATATGTATTTTCGATGACGATATGGCACGGACAGATCAGTGTCCAAAATTCAAGAAATACAGGGAAATTTTGCAACTTGGTTTATTTTCCCACAAAACAGTGGAAAAGGGTGATAGTAAAGTAGTTCAATGTAGAGATTACAAAACATGAACAACTGCAACATGCGTAAATGTACACAAAAAGTTATTCGCCTTTTCCAACTTAACAGATTTGCACACACATTCCAACAACTGGTTAATGTGCTCAGTATGGCGTGTGGCCACGTCTGGAGGCAGTACAGGCTTGACGACGACGGGACATGTTGTAAATGATGACATTAAACTCATTTTAAGGTAATAACGCCCATTCTTCCTGTAGAACTGCTCGAAAGTCTTGGAGAGTGGTTGGTGTATGCTGACGTAATGCAACCAGTTTCCCTAGAGCGTCACAGACATGCTGTATGGCATTCAAATCGGGACAACGAGCAGGCCACACCATGCGTGCATTAGAGATCTTCCTCGATAACGGTATCTTTCCACAATGTTTTGGTCCCAAAATCGTGTTCTCTCCAGATGCAAATCCATCGAGAATCACCCTCCAGATCAAATCAGGACTCACAGGTGAAAAGAACTTTGGCTCATTGTTGACGGCTCTACTCTAGACGTTTCCCTCTGTGAAGACACGTCAGAAGCACACATACAGTATGTCTCCGACGATAAAGGTCACTCTTCCGAAGCCTCCTTATAACATGTCCAGTTGATGCTGCGAGGTCGATGTCAGTTGCCGTGCAGTACTAAGGCGGTACCGTCGTGTCCTTACAGCCAAATAACGGACCTTTCTTTTTGATGTCTCGCGTGGCTGGCCTTGCCCTGTTTTTGGGATACAATTTCGATCTCTGTAACCTGTCGCCAGATCCGAGAAACAGCAGAACGATTCACATTAAGCGATCAGACCACATCAGTTTGTGACTGACCTGCTTCCATTCTTCCTATGGCCCTCCACCACAGAGAGTCTGGTAGGAGTCGTCTGTGCGTCATACTGCACCGTTTGTGGCTGTGTACACAGCGATTGTGGATGTGAGACTGCCCGGCAAACATTATCCCGTTTGATAGATGCCCTGACGTCATCGATGACTTGGTTTTCCGTGGACCGGAATGCCATCTTCCGTGCAGAACACGATCGTAGGGACATCTGATGATAGTTTGTATGATTATACCGTGAATTAGACACACGACGGGGAAACAGCGGTTTGTTGCTTTGATTTTGATCACCACTGTATCTTACAATTCTACATGCACTTGAGAATGGCTACAAAACCGAACTCATGATTGTGGACAATAAAAGAACAATTACCTCCTCACGGGACACCGCCTTAACGAAGCACTGTCCGTGCAGGCGAGGGTTTTTGAGTGCTCTGCATCCAGAGGGCTATGCCGGCGGTTGTGTAACTACCAGAAGGGACACCCAAGCTGGACAGGCTGAAGGGGAGGAGCCAGACAAAGTGTGTGCCACAACTGCCTATCCGTCCCCATTTCCCTATCCTCATCCTGTCCCTACCTTATCTTTTTTCCTACCATCCCTTGTGGTAAGTAAAGGGTGGGGTGGACAGGGCTCCTTAGCCATAGTGAAGGCAACCTGTCTTGGCTTGACAACCCCGAATAATAAGCCTCTCAAGCTAACAACTTGGGTGTATCTTTGACAGTGTCTCGCCGCTCTCCCACGAAGGGAGCATGGAGGGAAATTTCGCTGAATGCACTACCCCAGGTGGTAACCAATCCACCGTCACCCAAGGTGACGTTAGCGGACCTTCGGATTCTGGGGAGTGCGCACCAACATGCTTTGAGGATGAATCAGAGCATCCTCAAATCACTGTAAACTCAGACCAACATATAATGCTAAATCACTGCTGAAAGCTGCTAAATTGAAACATCTGACTGATTCACTAACACAACACAACATAGTACTGACAGCAGTACAGGAAACCAGATTCATGTGCCTTCGAGTCCCAAGGATCCAAAATCCTCAAAGGAAAAGTGAATCAGTGGGTAATGATGAATGTACCGCACTTAGGTACAGGATTTATAATCATTCACAAGATACTGGGTTCATTATTGACTTCACCTCCCCAAGCAGTCGTATATTCATCCTCTCCCTCAAATGTGCTAACAAGGGCTACAGTGTGGTCAACGTACATGCCCCAACCAACCAGGGAAACAGACGCAATCCAGTAACACAACACAACATAGTACTGAAAGCAATACAGGAAACCAGATTCATGTGCCTTCAAGTCCCAAGGATACATAATCCTCAAAGGAAAGGTGAGTCAGTGGGTAATGAAGAATGTACCGCAAGTAGGTACAGGATTTATAATCATTCACGAGATACTGCATTCAGTGATTGACTTCACCTCCCCAAACAGTCGTGTATTCATCCACTCCCTCAAATGTGCTAACAAGGGCTACAGGGCTACAGTGTGGTCAACGTACATGCCGCAGCCAACCAGGAAAACAGACGCAATCCAGACAGAACTGACAAATTCTGAGAAGACTTAGAAGATATTCTCTCTAAAGTTCCAGAGACACAGACCATGATATTGCTTGGTGACTTCAGTGTTCAACTGGGAAGAGAGAAAAAGTACAGAAATATAGTTGGCAACCATCCAGCAGATATGAGAACCAATCGCAATAGGGAACGATTGGTGGCTCTGTGTAGGACTTTTGGGTTGGTCATGAAGTCTACAACGTTCAGACTCCTGCCAAGGAAGCAGAAGACTTGGATTTCAACTAGCACCAACTTGGGTAAATTCCAGATAGATCATGTGGCCGTTTCAAGAAAATCTCGAAAGGAATTACAAAACGTGAAGGTATTAAGAAGAGACAATCTGGAATCAGACCACTACCTCTCAAATATCAAAATAAGAATCCAGCCTAGAAACTCTAGAGTACACAGAACCTCCAAGATGGTAAGATTTGACGTAGAGCGACTTAAGAACAGACAAGAAGTAAGCCAGAAACTGAACAGTACAGATCTCAACAGCTGGGATCAACTGAAGGAGACTTGTGAAGACGGCCAATGAACTCGCCCCCTCACGAGAAGAAGGAAGCATCCGTGGTGGAATGGAGACTGTGACAGTGCAATAACCCAAAGACAAACAATCTGGGGTAAGTGGAATTGTAAAATTAAAAAAAAAATAAAATAAAAAAAATAAAAAAAGGGGGAGAACTTTTTGGAAAAAAGAAGGCTTACAGCTAAGCTATTCGAGGAACCAAACGGACCTTCACACTAAACGAACTAACCCAAACGGAAGAGAGCTTCGCTAAGAATAACTCCAGAGATTTCTACAGAACCTTAAAGCAGACACTCATAAAATACAGTCCGCCAAACTTCCACTTCAGAGACTCGCAGGGCAAACTGGTTTTTAACGACAAGGACAACTGCCACCTATTAGTTTAGTAGTTTAAAAACCTTTTCTACTGTTATCCACCAAGCGAAGACTTCGACTACAAACAAACCACACCAAACCTGGACTCACTGCCTCCTTCACTGGACAAATCATTCAACTTCTAAAGAATAATAAGGAAGCTTGAGAGGACACTATTGTTGCTGAACTCTGGAAATGTGCTGGAAGCAATGCCATGGGCAAGCTCATCGAGATCATTCAGGACATCTGGGAAACAGAGAAATTGTCACCTGATTGGAATACAACTCCGATTCATCCGCTTCACAAAAAGGGAGATTTTACTGATCTGAACAAGTACTGTGGAATTTCTCTTGTCCGGGTAATGTACAAGATTCTCTCCATGGCGTTATTAACAAGGGCAGAAGATCAACTAGACAGTCAACTGGGAGAATATCAGGGATCTACAGGAAGACCTGATCCTGTGCTGAACGGGTCCTCAACCTTGAAACTGTACTGGTATGCTCCAAGATGAGAAACCGCAAGGTGGTCGTCGTCTTTGTTCGTTTCAGGAAGGCCTACGACTCCGTTGATAGCGAAACGCTTAACAAAATACTCCAGGAACTATGACTAGACAACAACATCCTCAGACTCATTCTAGAAATCTTGACCAGCACCCATTCTGAGGTCAAATTTAGAGGTGAGATCTCAGAAAGCTTCGACATAAAAACTGGAGTGAGACAACTGTGTCCTTGAAAAGGTTGCGAGAATGGCGCAAGGAACTGACCAATTTGGGTGTTCAGAGTGGCGTCTACCTGCGCCATAATAACAAAGGACTGATTGTGGATTGCCTGGCTTTTGCAGATGACATGGCACTGACTGCTGACTCTCTTTAAATGGCAACAATGAAGGTAAACTGCCTCAAAAAACAGGCAGCCAAAGTTGGTCTTCAAGTGTTACTGGAGGAAACAGAGTTGTTCACCAACATCAAAGAAGCTAACAGAGAGATATTACTTGACTAGGGAAACATCCAAAGGACTGAGAAGTTTAAGTATCTCGGTGAATAGACTGAACCCAACTTATCAGAAAAAACGTCATTATCCATGAGATTCAACAATTTGGGACTAGCCTATCGACTAACTATGAACACCTACAACAAAAAATGCCTGTCACGCAACCTGAAACTCAAACTCTACACATCAGTCATACGACCAGAAGCCGTGTATGCCATGGAATGTCTTTCCATGAACCTGAGAGGTCCGATGGAGAAATTGGAAGTCAGAGACGGGAGAATCCTCAGGAAGATCCTAGGTCCAGTAGAAGAAGATGCGGACTGCAGAAGGCGACATAAATCGGAGCTCTACAAACATACCGAGAGGCTCTCTGACTGTGCAAGAAAAAGAAGGGTAGCTTTCTATAGCCGTGTTGCAAGATTGTCTCCAAACAGATTGATTAACTGTCTGTTCACCTTCTGGCAAAACAAGAAGGTTCGCACCACTTTGCTGACAGAAACTGAAAAGGACATTAAAGAACTGGGAATAGCTGATCTCCAGTGCAGACAGTCTATGAAACATACCCTGAAGGAAGCTCGAGGATTTCAGGAAAAGCCCCAAAGGAAATGTATCCCCTGGACAGCAGAAAGGAAGGAATTACATCGATAGCGGATGCTACAGTGTTGACCAAAGACCAAAGCCCAACAGTTGAACATGCGTGGTCCACAGTAGGCCCATCTGATACAAGAAGAAGAAACGAACAATTAACAACCAAATGGCAGAAATTTCTTTCAAACGACTTTTTATTGTTGTTGCATATTCAGATTCTGTAGTTATACCCTAATCATAAGCCAATGACACATAAATACCACTTTCCTGTCTGTTAACAATATTTCGCTTCTATACACATTAAAAATATATAACCATTGTCTATCCAAATATTAATTAGCGTACTGGTTCGAGTTTGTTTGGTAATAACGTTTCCTCTTTACATATCACATATTTGTTTATATTTTCTACATGTTAAAATAAGTATATCGAAATATTCACGTATTCGAATGCAACGTTGCGTCAAAATTGAAAGCAATCGGTGAAGAACTTTCGGAGATTTGCAACTTTGTGCAAACGAACATTTGCATTTTTATTGATTTCCCCTATACGTATAACATATATACACCGAAGAGCCAAAGAAACTGGTACACCTGCCTAATATCATGTAGGACCCCCTGAGCACGCAGAAGTGCCTCAACACGATGTGACATGGACTCGACTAATGAGTGAAGCAGTGCTGGAGGAAAATGACATCATGAATCTTGCAGAGCTGTCCATAAATCCGTAAGAGTATGAGGGAGTGGAGATCTCTTCTGAACAGCACGTTGCAAGGCATCCCAGATATGCTCAATAATGTTCATGTCTGAGGAGTTTGGTGCCCAGCGGACGTGTTTAAACTCAGAAGAGTGTTCCTGGAGCCTCTCTGTAGCAATTCTTGACGTTTGGTGTGTCGTCCTGACGAAATTGCCCAAATCCGTCTGAATGCACGATGAACATGAATGGATGCAGGTGATCAGACAGGATGCTTACGTACGTGTCACTTATCAGAGTCGTATCTGGACGTATCAGGGGCCCCATATCACTCCAGCTACACAAGTCCCACACCATTACAGTGCGTCCACCAGCTTGTACAGTCCCCTGCTCACATGCAGGATCCATGGATTCATGAGGTTGTCACCATACCCGTACACGTCCAACAACTCGATACAATTTGAAACGGGACTCATCCGACCAGCCAACATGTTTCCAGTCATCCACAGTCCAATGGCGATGTTGACAGGCCCAGGAGAGTCTTAAAGCTTTGTGTCGTGCAATCATCAAGGGTACACGAGAGGGCCTTCGGCTCCGAAAGCCCATATCGAAGATATCCGTTGAATGGTTCGCACACTGAAACTTGCTGATACCCCAGCTCTTAAATCTGCAGCAATCTGCGGAAGGGTTGCACTTTTGTCACGCAGAACGATTCTCTTCAGTCTTTGTTGGACTCGTTCTTGCAGGATCTTTTTCCGGCCGCAGCGATGTCGGAGATTTTGAGTTTTACCGGATTTCTGATTTTCACGGTAGACTCGTGAAATGGTCGTGCGGGAAAATCTCCACTTCATCGCTACCTCGGAGATGCTGTGTCCCATTGCTCATGCGCCGACTGTAACACCATGTTCAAGCTCACTTAAATCTTAAATCCCATTTTAGCAGCAGTAACCGATCTATCAACTACGCCAGACACTTGTCTTTTGTATAGGCGTTACCGACCGCAGCGCCGTATTCTCCATGCTTACGTATCTGTGTATTTGCATACACATGCTTATACGAGTTTCTTTGGTGCTTCAGTGTATATGTGGCACTGTAATAATTACCAAAAAAATACATTCCTATTAAAATGCAACGTTATGTCAATATTTCAAAGCAATCGGTGAAGAAGTTTCGGAGATACACGAATCAGAAAAAACGAAAATTTGCATTTTTATTTGTAGTGATTATCTCGGGGTTGACTTAATCTTGGTCGTAAATTTGGTTTTCGCAAAGGAGGTTTATAAGGAAACTTTTCAGTTTGTTTTTCCAGCAATTCCATTTGTCAAATGGCCGTTTCCTTTGAGTCTGAAAAAATAGCTAGGTCGTCCACAAACGCCAGACAACCCATTTGTGGACTATCCCTTCTGTAACCTGAGCGGTGCCGGCTTGTATCGATTGCGGCCTGTATATCGCATCTCCGGTTCGTTTTCCCTCTGGTCGCCGGGCGGCGCTCTTGCGCCGTGACTTCCGGCTTGACATGTTTTGCAAGGCGGGCGTCTGTTGTAAGGTACCGGTGATCGGTGTCTTCACCGGCTCGCTCTGAGAAAACAATTGCAATGGGAACGGGTTTGATTATGAGTGGCTGATTCCGGTGCTCTGAAATGATACCTCTTTCCTGTTGTCAGGCCGTATTGTGTGATCTAGTTTGGCGGCGTTAGCGAGCTCTGTGATTCCTCCCTGAGTTGTGAAATTATGCTTTCCGCAAAGTTTGGATCCGCCTTAGTGTGGTCTGTATCTCTAATAGAAACTGTTTGTGCCTGCCCACCCCTGCGTTCGCTGAGCGCCCTGTGTTGCTTTTCTGAAAAGTAACTTACTTGTGACCCCGGTTGTGGCCGTTACATAATTAATAGAATCAGAATTTCAACTCGGAAAGAAAGTCCAAACTGTTATTTAAAATCTACTTAAAATATGTTTGTAGCTTGGTTACATTAATATACTCATTCTTGGTTCCCGCTAGTGCTTAAATTGTACTATTCTTGAAATTCTTAGTTTAGTCTGTTAATCGCCGTTTGCAGTGTGTTATATCTAATTCTACATTGCTTCTTGCTGAAAGTGTTTTATCGTACTAATTGACCTACTGGTATTTCTAGGCACCTTCTTGCCGCGTAACGCATATTTTAGTATAGTAGTACCGTATCTACTCAGGGAATTAAAGGTTTTAAGTTCTATCTTGTATTTCCTTTCAAAACGCGTAAAGTACGTATCGCGCATACACGATCTTAGGCCTAATTTTTCAGGTATACAAGTTTTGATTTTTAACGTTAGTTTAACTGCATTACGTTACTATATTAGTAGTATACACGTATATTAGTGTTCCACATAACTTTAGTCGCTTTTGTGATCTGTAGTTAATAGAATATTATTATTGCCTAGATAAATTTTGTAAAAAATATTATAAACAACCATGAGCGAGAAGTGTTCGAGCTGCCGTAGGAAAGTCAGTTCTGGGGTTCTGTGCAGCTGTTGTGGCAGATGGTTACATTGGTGTAAATGTAGTGGCATGGGAATCGGGGAAGTAAATGGGTCTCTTCCATGGTATTGCAGATTATGTTCAAGGGATAGGAAAATAGCGGAACAGGATGGGAAGACTAGAGCCCTTCAGGCTGAACTGGATAGTGCTACGGAGGAACTGATGAGGTTAAGGGGGGGAAGAGGGTGAAGACAGTGCGACGGATTTTTTTTTTTTTTTTTTTTTTTACGTGTGTGCTTGCATTGCACCATTTGCGACGGATTATTACGTTGCTGCTGCAATGCAATTTCTTTTATAATTTTTGTTCACCTACCTCTTTACAACGGTAGATCTTCGCACGTAAACTCCTGACTGCAGCTACTTACGAGATCACAGAAAAACAGTGTTGAGGAAACTGTAACCTCATAGCTACACGCCCGAGGCCGCTATAAATAAAATTTGCTGAAAATTGTCTATGTACTTTAAAGAAATGATTCGGAAAGGGGATGTCACTCGTACTTTAAACATGAAGTTCAAATTTAAACCTTCGATAGATCTTTATTGCCGTTAATCAAGATCATCAGCCCACATTTACGAAAATTACTAAAGTTTCTGCTCACAGTTATCACCATACCTAAAACAGCCAGAACTTTTACCTTCCCAAATTCCGAAACCAATTACTTGTAACACAGTCAATGATCGGCCAATTACTTCTGCAGACGATATTCAGTGGTTGTCTTTAGTAAAAGTTTATGCTCGCCATAAAATACCCAATAAGAATATACTCAGTACCGTCACGCTATATAATTCAAAGTTCACTCGCGATTTTCGTCGGAACGAATTATCACAACACTCTAAAGTTTTCATAAACTGTTTCTGGTCACTACCAGATACCATTAACACTGGACCATAACGCGAAAGTCATCCCAAGACTTCATCTTACACATAATGCGAAAAGTCACATCCAGCATAACCGCCTCCAATCAAAGCTAGCTCGCGACTCTCTTCTCACTCTCCCACTACTCAAAACTATATCTCCACGCTAGGCGGCCAACCGTCTCGTTTCTCATTGGCTGTCAGCACTTACGACCAATGAGAACTCACTGCTAGGGCGCGGCTCGCGCCAAAATCTAGCAAGCACCAACCACTTCATTGACGTCATCAAATTAAGTAACACAAAACTCTCTAATTAAATAAACAAAATAAAATGAACTATAAGCTTTACTCTATATCTGAAAATTTATTATGTAGTCGCGAATGTTCTGGCTGCCTTATACATAAGCATACATACTTGGACATCCGACATTCACTAGTGTAGGGGAACCACTAGTGGATTCGTTCCCACGTTACAGAGTTGGAACACTTGCCAGTTCCTGTACAGAATTACATGAATGATTTTTAATAATGCCGAACGTCCCACATACTCTCACGCACGCATTCTCATTCACATGCACCCTAACACACAATACACATATTTACTTAGAATTCTTGAAATTATTATTATAGAAAAGTCACAGAGGTTTTCTGAAACTGAAAACTTTCCAAATTTATATATGAACACTGAAAGTGTTATCAGATCATCGTACATAGTCACTGAAAGTGAACTATTACATCACTGTATTTATTTAAATTCTTGACTGTCGGAAAATTACGTTTTTTTACGGAATTTTACTAACTTCCAAGATACAACTATTTTTGATCTCAGGCTTTGACATATTGTTTGCTTTCACAACAGAAGGATGTACATCAAATATGACGTTCCTCAGGTTATTCCTTTATTAGTTATTAATATTTTTAATTTCGTATAATGTAAGTGGCCTGCCAGCGCTACTCCACTGCTTTCACACGCGCAGCTGTAACAGATGGTCGTGACGTCAGTCTGCAGGACACAACTCGTCCGTTACTGACCGTATAATACTCTACCAGCTTACATTGAAGTCCACATACATTCTGAAGTAAAGGTTTTAATTGCTAAATGGGCGATCGCACACTAGCTGCGACGCCACAACAGGTGGGAAGTGGTAGCGGGGAACAGGCCCACAGAAAGAGAACAGTATCAGACAGTTTCATCATTGGTACAAACAACAGATTTGCCTTGCTATATCAGTCAGCTAAGGAAGAGGCTCAAATAGATGTAAATGTAGTCAGCACTCAACAGACTTTCACTAGGAAACCAACTGTTGCAAAAACAGTAGAAAGTAGGAGGAAAGTTCAGTTGTTAAGTAGTAGCCATGTAAGAGGTGTGGGCCAGATTTTACAGTAAAAATGAGATGACACGTACCAGGTCACAAGTATTTTCAAGCCCAGTGCATGTCTTAGCCAAGTGATAGAGGATGTAGGATCATTGTGCAAAGGTTTTACAAAGCAGGATCCTGTTGTGGTAGTGGTGGAGAGGGAAACAGTATTGATAGGGATCAGGGCTACAATATTGAGTGTGACCTGGTAAAAATAGCATCTGCAATGAACCATTCATATGTTTGCTTGGTTCCTGCTTTCATGCGGTATGACCGGCCCCAATTGAACAGCTCTGTCAGGAGGGTCAATATGGAGCTAGATCACCTGCTTCGGATGGCTACTTTGTCAAGCATAGGTTTCGTTCCTGTTGATGGTATTGGTAAGTGTGACTTCAAAAGACATGGCCTGCATCTCAATAGGAAAGGGAAGGGTGAACTGACTGGGATGACAGCAAAATCTTTAAGGGGGGGGGGGGGGCATTCAAACTCATAGGAGTACTTTTTTAGTCTAAGATCAGTATCCAATCATCCTACATTGACTGAAATTAAGCTTAATGAAATGTTTAGACAGGCAGGTACTAGAGATGTGAAAATATCACAAGATTCTCATAACAGTTGAAAGGGTACAGTACCGCCCGACATTGAAGATAGGTACAACATTCTTCGTTATTCTTGTCAGTACAACATATTTTTTCTAATAATAACTCAATTTCAATTAATACAGCGAAGCCGGATACCAGTGTGGGAAAGAAGGACAATTTATTTATTTAATTGATCACATGTGCACTCCCACAAAATAAATCCCTACATCCAGTTTGGTGAGATCTGTGAAATGAATTAATGTATGGTTGTCTGCTAACTGCAGTTAGTGAATGTGAATATATGATCATCTTTGAGATGATTCTTTGGTCACCTTTTGTGGAACCAAAGAGATGAAACTTACCAGAGCTTTCAGCGCCTGAAATGTGGCTCACCAATACGGTAGCATGGTCTTCCCCCACCTCGACAGAGTTGCGAGATGACCTGAAGAACGGCCATGTTTCAGCACTCTGCCGCTGGATCTACTGTTGGTTAGACCTGTCTTAGGTGTGCTCTGTAAAGACAAAAGAGTGGAGAGAATGGTAAGCATGTGAAATACTCAAGAGTAGTTTGGAATAATAATTTCTCTATTTCAGGAACTTTGTGGGGAGAATTAAATGCCAGGCAGGTAATATTAAGGGGATCGTAGTAATCTTCGGAAGTGACCAACGGTCACAATGAAACCACGTGTAGCAATAAGTTGAAATACTTCCGAGTGCTTAAGTTAAGCTGAATTACTAGTGTGTGTACTATAAGTTGGAAATATTTAAGAAATGGCGTGTGCAGGACTTGAAATTAGAGACGAGTACTTCCACGTGGTGAGTACTGTGTGAGTCTCAATCTGTGTATGAGACAAAGGATAAAGAGAAGTACTCGTCCATGGTATCAGTTGAGGACACGTGTGTGTGATGAATATGTTCTTAAATTACTTTACGTGTTATGTTTCCGTGTGACGCTTGATTCAAACTATAATACTCTGAGAGAGAAGCAATGTGAGTCAGCCATCTATCCAGCAACGCCACTTGGCTTGCATTGCACAGGAAGATGTGCATATATCCTCCAGAGTTCATAGTAGGAAAGAAAAATTACGAAGTGGGGCAGTGTCGTGTGAAACTGGGATGAATACTAATTGAAGTGGGAAAGCTGAAAGTGATGTGATTATAACGTTGGGACTATTCTTTGTATTGTATGTTGCCAGTGTGATGTATTTCATGAAATTTAAGTATGTTTGGTTGACATGGGAGAGTAACAAGATAATTTCAGAGGCAGTGAGTTATGCATGTTCCTTTAAGTACCGCTCGGTCTGGAGGAAATTTTCGTAATGATGGGTGTGAGAGACGAAGTGTGAGATATAGCAAAAGATCCACTATCCTATCCAGAAAGTGGATAATTACAAGACCATAAGATAGAGAATCACCAATGTAAAGCCATGCCCACTGGGCGGAATTTCTCATGTGTTATTGTTGTAGGTTATAGAATTTGTGTGTTGAGGTTATAGAATTTATCGGAATAAATAAGATAGTGAAAAGAAAAAGATTGGTGGCCTTTTCCTTCGAATAGTATGTTGTCATGATACCTAGAATTTATAATGTATGCGCCATTCATATCCAGTGCGATGGCCACGTGTTGATCAAAGCCGTTAAATAAGACAGAAAATGTGCTATTGCCAGTGCGTAGTGAACAGTCCGAGTTGTGTAAATTAGTAATAGTCAGATGTGCGTTTCCGTACCCGTTGCATAATATTCAAACAGGAGAATAACTTGTAACTTAATTGTGAGTACTAGAGTTCATGTTACTCGATAAATAAGAATGAGTCCACTCGCTTGGCAGACCACTCATCTTGCAGGCCTGGCTGCTTGATGCCACAGTATGAGCCAGGCATGTGGGTGCCTCTCATAATTTCGACCCTGCCAGGATTTTGCTGTTAGGGTTTGCTGTTAAGATTATTTTTTTTTTTTTGTGGGATATATTGTGATAGCGCTAAGAAGTATAATTTTTTGTTTGCAATTTCTTTCTGGATTGGCGAGGATCTTTTATTTTTTTATGTACTTAATTGCTATATCACCCAAGGCTAGAAGATCGTTGTATATTTTTTTTTTTTTTGCGTAATGTCCGTAGTAACTAGGTCGCAGTCGATAAGTGTAGTCAACATGGAGGAGAGTGATTCTGAGGTTAACGTAGCAGGGGAACAGGAAGTAGGTGTCGACCTTGGGTTAATGAGCGAGAACCACAAACACTCGAAAGGGCTGAATTGGTCAGCGGACCGCGGCTAGGTGATCCTTTAGGCGGCGGGCTTTGTCCACAATCGGGGGCTTTTCCCGACGACGCGGGCGAGCCGGGACCCAGGTCCGGTATGCAGTGAAAGTGTAGCTACCCTTAGCAAAGCTACGGTTTCTCAGGCGAACGAGGTGAGTGCACCGAAAGCAGCAAGTTACAATGTGCTACTGCAGTTTTTACAGAAGATGGATAGAGATAATAAGGAAAGATTGGAAGTGATGGATAAAAATAATAAGGAAAGATTGGAAGCGAATAAGGGAAGATTGGAAGCGATGGATAAAGATAATAAGGAAAGATTGGAAGCGATGGATAGAGATAGTAAGGAAAGATTGGAAGTAATGGATAAGGGAAATAAAGAGGCAATGAGGAAGCTACACACAGTTATCGATGAGCGTCTGTCCGCAGTTAATAATCGGTTAGATGAGGGGGAGAAGAATCTGGGTGCGTTGAAGCAAGTATGTGACGCCGTGAAAGAAAAAGCCAATAATTTGGAGGTACAAATAATTGCAATAGAGAGTGATATTACAGAACATAGGGGTGTGTTGCCGGATGAGCGAGTCAAAGAGGTAGTGGAGGACTTACTTGCATACAAACAAAGGGCATTAGACAGCGTGGAAGCTCAAGTCACCCGGCAGGAAGTGGCGCTAAATAAACACAGGGATGAAGTTGCGGAGGTAGTGGTCAGAATGAATACGATTAGCGCAGATGTAGAAAAGATCAGTATAAGAGGCGAAACAGGCTCTGAAAATACGCAGCGAGAGGTTTATGCCGACCAGTAGGAGATGCAATCATTATTACAGTTTAAAGAGACACAATTAGAAATAATTAGGAAACATAGAGAAGAACAAGTGCAGTTGCAATTAGCGTGCAGTAGCGAAAGTGAAACACCACCAGGTAGATTGCAGAGGGAGAGTGAGATAAATTCAAAAAAAGAAAATAGGCAGAAAGAGGAAGACGAACTCAGTGAGTTAGAAGAACGGTTATGTCGGATAAAACAGGTGGCAAACCCAACTGGGTATAGTCCAAGGTCGGAAAACATAAATGCGGAAGAAGAATGTAGGAGGCACTTCGTGTCGGTACAAACGTACACTTGTTTTCCGGATCCTGATAACTACCAACACCCATGCCTTTGGCTGTCTCAATTTCAAGATTCATTACCTTCTTCGTGGGGACCGCTCCTCAAAATGAAGTTTGTGTGTAACCATTTGAGGGACGAGGCTAGAGCGAAAATGCAGGAAGTAGCTACATAATAAGGAAAGATTGGAAGTGATGGATAAAAATAATAAGGAAAGATTGGAAGCGAATAAGGAAAGATTGGAAGCGATGGATAAAGATAATAAGGAAAGATTGGAAGCGATGGATAGAGATAGTAAGGAAAGATTGGAAGTAATGGATAAGGGAAATAAAGAGGCAATGAGGAAGCTACATGATATTTTGTGACAAGTTTTTAAATGAATTCTGGTCGAAAAGTAAGCAGGACCAGGTTAAGCAAAGCATATTGATGATGCCAAATTGTAACGAAGGTGGTATAAGTGATCCAGTGGCGTGCGATCAGGAAATGCTGAGACGAAATAGGTATTTGGATGTGCCATACGAAACTGGGGAGCTCATTAGGATCTGTATAACGAAGTTGCCAGTAAGATTGCGCAGAGATATAGTGATAGCAGGCAGAGGCTTAGACGATTCCGCGTCATTTCAGCACTTGTTACAGGAACTGGGTAATGAGAGCAACATCGTGAACGGAGATACGACTCATAGGTCAGACAGAGTCGAGGACAGGAACGGAAGAAACTATAGACTGACAGGAGAGCATGGAATCAGAGGAATGACGGAAATGGAAGGTGGCGAGGAAACAGGGGGCAGAATTCATCGGGATATCGGGAAAATAGAAGATGGGACAGAGATGGAAGAAGAAGGGAAAATGAAAATGATGGGCGAAGGGAGGATAGGCAGTCATTGGGCTCACGACAGGACGAGCACTGTCACAATGACGGAAGAACAAGAAGGTGACTACATGATAGAGGGGTACAAGCCAGGACTATTAATGATGTAAATATTAGGTATATCGATTACGGAAAACTAAGGGAGAATCTGTTAGAGGAGGTAGGAGATGTGGGGAGTGAAGTCCAGCCAATAATTAGCGAGAAATAAATAATGTAATCGTGCCATGTGTCATCGACACAGGCAGTGTAATGAGTGTTTTGAGGGAAGATGTGTTTAAGTGCTGTAGTCTTACAAAACCATGACCAACGTTGCCACTGCGAAGAACAACAGTGAGAGGGGCAGTTACAGGAAAGGGAGTTGAGGTGAAGTTACAAGCGCAGGTAGACTTTGTGTGCCAGGCGAAGAGGTTTAGTACAGTGTTCATGATTGTGTCGTCACTAACTGTTGAAGGGATATTAGGCGTAAATTTTTTGAACCAATATAAAGCAGTCATTAACATGAGAAATGCTTCGATGGAGTTGAAACGAGATTCGGAGGAAATTACATTAAGATTCGACGACTGCTTATGTGCTAAAGATAACGCACACTTAGCATTATGTCTGGCGGTAAAGTTCGGTAGACAGGCGCAGAATAAGGGGTTCGAACAAGAGAAGGAGGAAATTCATAAATGTTTGGAGGAGGAGATCAAGGAGAAAATATGGCATTTACGAGGGACCACGGTCTACGGCGAATTGCAGAAAATTTTATACGAGAACAGGAAGGTATTTAAACATGATGCGGGTACAATAAGAAATTTTGTGTATAGATTCAAAGTCAAGCCCCATAAACGGTTTAGGGCCCAAGTGTACTCGATACCTGTTGTGTACAAAGAAAGAGTAGAAGCTAAGATCGAAAGGATGCTACAACAAGAGATTATCGAACCAGCATCCAGTCCGTACAACAGCCCTTTAGTTTGTGTTGAAAAAAAGGATGGGTCAATTAGATTAGTTTTGGACGCAAGAAGGATTAATAAGATAATAGAGTCAGAGACAGATCGGCCACTGGCATTTGATGAATTGCTACAAAAGTTTCATGGGATCAGAGTTTTCAGCTCAGTTGATTTGAGAATGAGTTTCTGGCAGATGGAGTTAGATAGGGGGTGTAGAAAATACACAGCTTTCTTGTGCTATGGGAAATCGTATCAATTCCAGAAAATACCATTTGGGTTAAATGTATCATTCGCGGCATTTATCAAAGCGCTAAATGCTGTCATTCCCAATGAAATAAAAGATAAGGTAACACAGTACGTGGATGATGTCCTGACAGCAGAAAGAAACTGGGAAGACCACAATAGAACGTTAAGCATATTGCTCGGTGCATTGGAGAGACATGGGGTAACCGTGAATTTGGGAAAGTCAGAATTTGGACGAAAAGAAATCGAGTTTCTAGGTGACATTGTGACACCAGAGGGAATAAGACCAAATCCAGACAAACTCGAAGCAATCAGAGATTTTCCCGTGCCAAGAACAAAACGTCAGCTACGGGGTTATTTAGGATTAATCAATTTTTACAGGAGGTTTATTAAGATTGGGGGTGCAGTGACACCCAGACTATGTCAGCTGACTGGAAAGAAAACGGTATGGAATTGGGACCCTGTCGCACAGGAAGAGTATGAGGCGTTAAAGAAGGCACTGCTATCGGCACCTCTTCTCGGGCATCCAGACCTAGGGAAAGAGTTTTGTATGGCCACAGACAGTTCCCGTAGTGGACTTGGGGTGACATTGTTCCAAGAGCAAGAGCAAGGAGGAGAAGTAATGCAACAACCTATTGCATTTGCGAGCCGAGTGCTTAGCAAAGCTGAGAGAAATTACACGGTAACTGAGCTTGAAGCTTTGGCAATAGTATGGGGTTTTAGTAAGTTTAGATACTATTTGTATGGGTGGCATACTAAAATCTATACTGACCACAAGTCACTACAGTTTCTGATGTCGGCCAAACTTAACCATAGACGACTCGCTAGGTGGGCACTCTATTTACAGGAGTTTCAGTTTGCGGTCATGTATATTCCTGGGCCACAGAATATAGTGGCAGATGCGTTGTCAAGGAATCCAGTAGGTCATGGTCAATGCTTTGATGAGGAGGTAAACGAGATGTGACATATTGTATATGCAGGGCGTGCCGTTCGAGAAATACATAGGGGCGGTACTCACAAATATCGCGAAAGAGCAGGATAAAGACGCGTCATGGAGAATGGTGAAGGACAGAGTTAGAGCGAACTTAGATCCCAATACAGCGTGCTTCTATACAATTCAGAACGGGGTCCTTTTCTACCGTAGAAATCCGAACACACAGGACTGGATGTTGTGTATACCAAATGAAATGGTCAACAAGCTGATCTGGTATACGCACCTAAGTTATGGGCATTACGGGGCAAGGAAATGCTGTAAGAAGTTAAGGGAATCAGTTTATTTCATTAGTATGGACAGGTGGATCAGGAACGTGCTTGGTAGTTGCAAATTGTGCCAGAAGGCAAAATCCTTAACTATCTCATGCAAAGCACCGCTTTTTCCGATAGTGCCAGGTAGATTGAGGGAATTCGGAGCAACAGATTTGTATGGCCCGCTACCTAAGTCAGTGCAGGGATATAGATACGTTTTAGTAGCAGTGGAATTGGTGTCAAAGTATGTGACTTTTACCGCATTCAAACGTGAAGGACAGTAGCAGCAGAGATCGTTAAACCTTTTTGCGAGAAGTAGGAACTGTAGAAAAGTTCATAACTGACAATGGACCACAATATAGATCCAGAAAATGGCTAGCCACACTGAAGAGAAGAAGGATAAAACCGGTGTTCATATCCCGATACCATGCTGCAAGTAACCTCAGTGAAAGAGTGGTAAAAGAACTGGGAAAGTTGTGGAAGATCTATTGCCATAGGCAACATAGAAGTTGGGGTATTTTTCTCAAAGACTTTCAGGACATCCTCAATGAGCTACCACATGGAGCAACTGGTTTATCACCAATTACGGTACTAAAGAATGAACCACCACCAGATCGAGTCAGGGTGCTGGTAGATTTTCCGCGATCAGGAAAGCAGAGGCACACAGAAATTGTCATGTTTGCGATAGAGCGTATTAAGAAGGCAGCTAAGGATAGGCAGGAGAAGCAGAAAGGAAAGATCCGTAAGATCGAATTAGCAGTAGGAGACAAGGTTCTAATCAAAACTCATCGATTATCAAAGAAGCACAGATTCCTAACTAGCAAATTCTTTACTGTGTATAGTGGACCATTCAGAGTGAGACGGATTGTCCATGAAAATGCTGTACTGATTGAGACGATCAAGGGAAAACAATCGCGTGGGCTTCATCACATTTCTAACATCAAATTATGGAAAAGTGAAGGATAGATCGAAAGTAGGCAAGTTATGGTAGATAGTCAGTGTATTTATTTGTGGTGTGTAACGTTGTGCAGGGTCAAATCGAACATAAGAATTTTCAGGCGGGACATCGGGAAGTATGGCGGAATAGACTGGTCGGATGAGTCATGAACAGGAGTCGACACAGTGGTGTATGTACGTATTTTTTGTCATATGAATAAGGATCACGCAGAAACGACGTGATGATTAATGAGTGGATAAAGATGGTAGATAGAGAGAGAAGCGACGTGATAAATAGTAGTGGATAAAGGTGATATTTAAGGAAAGAAGCGACGTGAAGCAGTGTGATTAATAAAGAGAGATTCGACGTGATCAAACAGTGGTAAATGAAGGTGAGTAGAATTAATAATGTGGAGATGTCTTAGATGTATGTTACAGAGAGGCCTGTGTATGCTGCAATCGAGATTGATGCGAATGGCGAAGGAAGACCAGGAAATGATGGAGTAATGGTCGTACGGAGAGCCGAAATACGAATGACGAGATGAGGACAACTGCACAACGTGAAACGTCATAAAGGGAGTATGAGATCCAGATGGTGAACGTTGTGGAATACTGATGTAAGCTGTAATACTAGTGTAAACCTAATTCTTACCATAACATTTGCAATATGAAAAAAATAATTTTTGTTGTTGTTGTTGAAGCCTGGTACCAGTATAACTAATAAAAACGGTACCAAGAATGTGTACAGTTATTTTGCAGGATGAATAATTTGTGTATTTTTTGTTCTTAGATGAAATGTCGCAATTCTAAAGTGATATTTAGCAGGATGAATAATCGGTAAAGTGAATGCAGAGGTAAGCCAATGGAGAGAGGTGCCAGAGTGAAAGGACGTAATTGGAGACTGGAATGATACCTCCGAAACAACTCCATGTGTTATGTGGTTGAGTATAAGGGAGAAAAGGTATGGTATGTTGACGTGAGTGTGGTGGTGTTAAGGTTAGCTGACTTCTAGACCTATTCTGTTGGTGTATTAATGGATTGAATGAGAAGGAAAATATGATGTCAGTTGAGTGAGAGTCGTAGAGTAGTGTGATCAATGCGCACACTCCTGTAAAGGGGATGCTACCGATCCATAACTAAAACATTATTGTGCTTTATTGTTTGATTTGGATGAACCTCGATGGCAGGTCAGGATCTGACATCATGTGGATGGTACATACATGTCCTAGAAATGTTGTTATATATAATAAAAGCTAAAATATGTAAAGAGATACTAATTTCAGTCTGTCACAAGCACAAAGGTGCATTGTATGTTGTAGATTTAGAGTCATCAGTTTCTAACATGTTTATTGTGTTAGGATGTTAAAGTAGTTTACTATTTAACATCATGTGGTAGGTAATTGTGAGCTGTGTAGATTGTTTCTTATTTTTTTGTTAGAACACTTTCAAGGGGTATTAATTTCAGTCTGTCGCAAGCACAAAGGTTCATTGTATATTGTAGTTTTAGAATCAACAGTTTCTAATATTTTCACTGTGATAGGATGTTAAAGTAGTCTACTATTTGATATTGTAATTATGACCTGTATAGATTGTTTCTCATTCCTTTTTTTTCTGACACTTTCATGTTTTGTATGAGGGACAACAGGTACAATCAATAGCACAAGTGTGGGCTGTACATAGAAAAGGGATAAATGTTGATGTTGTATGTGTAGAAAACTAGGGTGTATGATTTTATGTTTTTTAGAACAAAGATTCTTTTATTACCAATGTATCTAATAGATCATACATGTAATCAATGAGTATTTAAATACTGTAAGAATATCCATTTGTCTGTAATGTTGCGAGATGCATGGAAGGGTCTGACTGATTGGGTGTCGTAGTGCTGAGGGGCTACACAGAACACGCCCGTACCACATAACCCAAGCTGACATCGGCATGGGAGAGGCAACAGAGCCGCTGCACTCCCCACTCCACTGTCGGTCGGGGTACACTCCACGCGCCTGCTACAACAGGTCAACGGCCTGGGACGACACGCACCTAGCACTGGCTGCCATTCATAAGTTCCGCCACCCTTACGAATGGGGACAGTATCCCTCGGAGGCAACAGCGGGTGGTTTTTTCTGCTCAACGGCTCGCGCGGCGGCGACGCGACTGCGGAATGAACGACATGCGGCAGAGTCCGGCAGGCATTTTGTAACAGCAACTATTAACTAGTACTGGACTGTGGAGCCGTGAAACAAGATGACTGCTCGTATGTCTCAGTAAGGTGGAAAGTGAAGGACTGGTGTTTCCACGTTGTGAGTGGTGGAAAAGATTTTGTCTGTAGCAGACAGGACGATTGTTTTGTTTTGTCTTGTTCACTGAGCAGTGGGATCCATAAACTTTTGGCAGTGACTTGTTAAGTGTGCTTTGTAAATTGCATGTGGGACGCTTGTTATACTTAAAGAGGACAGTTGTCGTTTGGTGACTGATTATTGTATGAACGCAAGAAACTAAAGTGGGACATCGACATTTGCATTTGTAGTAGGAGACATTTCTTTAATTGGTGCGGGAATAAGTGCTGTTTGTTGGAACTTACGACTTTTCATTACACCATGAACTGAAAGGACAGAACTGTGGATAATAGTAGTTGCAGGGCCATTTCTGGACGACCAGATTCATGTGGATGGACTATGTGGAGTGACTAAAACATTTGTGTTTAATGTGACATACACTTTACTGTTCAGTGCGTGTTCAAAATGCCGATTTGAATGACTTAAAGACTTTCGTCTGGGTAACCATGAGAGAGCTTTGATACCGGTACAGTGTTTGTAGGAAAACTATCCGCAACTTTTTGACCCCAAGATAATCACAGAATGAAATGATTCCATGTGACTCGCAAGACAGGGAATAATGAATTTGTATTTGTACCTGTGTACATTTTTTAATATGTTTTATTCCTGAAGGGACAGCAAGTGTAATTGTATTTCATTAATGTATGTGTTTCGAATAGTTAGTGTGTTTTTTTTTTTGTTTGTTCTGGGTTATCAAGTTCACTTAGCATGTTTATTAGAATATTTGGTACATGGATGCTTTAATTATTAGCCAGCGGCTCTTGTTGCATTGGTCAGTAAGGTTGTCACTGGGGACAAGAGTTTGCATTGCACAACAAATATCGGAATTAACTGATGCAGTTTGATGTCGTGGACAGTAATAATCTTGTTGGTGTGTTGACTGAAGCCACTTATTTTCATTATCACAGTGGTGATATTTCACATTGAAGTGTAACGGAGGCTAGTCGAAATGCAAGTTCTTGTCGTCTAAATATGTAACAACAGAGAAATGAGCAGTAGAGTAAAATACTAGAGCCACTGGTGGATTCAAGCACTTATTGCTAACTATTTACTGCATGTATTGATCAAAGTTGATGGACTGACTAGCTCAGCAGCAGCTATTTGCACTGGTGGACAAGGATAAGGTTAAACTCACAGTCGAGTAGTGGTGGCAACTGCTTAAGTGATGATAGTTAATGAGGTATGACTTGATGTCTTAGATCAACTATATTACGTAACCAGTATGTAACTTGTGGTATATTTCATTGTTTTTCTTCTCAGTTTTATTTCTCTATAGGTTTGATGTATATTTTAGAGTAATGGTATGGAGCCTGACATTCTACATGTAACTAGTGTACGCAATGTTTTTCTTTTGTTGATTTTGTTTTGTATTTAGACTTTGCTGTGTAAATATTTTTACCCCGCAATTTATGAATGTCAGATTACTTGCTCTGTGTTTGGACGGTGAGCTATTTAAAATTTCATGAATACAATTAGTATTTTTTTTATTTGTTATAGAATTAGTGAAGTCTGGATTCCTCATAAAAATAACGAAGGTCCCAGTAACTAACCAAATTTTTATCTCAACATTATTTTTTATTTGTATGATGTAAGGTTTTATTTGTCATGTGTATTGTTGTAAATTTGTATGTGTACGTTACTCCGGATTGTGGAGAGTACAATAATGCAATAACTGTGTCAATAATTTGGTAAAGTAACAGTATTTGGTCTTCTATTTGAGGTCAGCAGGGGCTAAGGTCTCCTCCTGGTTATTATGAGGACTTGCTACGTTTGTTTGAATACAGTTTTCTTAGAAAAAATGTTCGGAACTACCCTCGCATTGCAAGGATAGTACCATGCCATTTTTTTCTGCATGGGTAGATGGTGGTGAAAGGGTACAGTACCGCCCGACATTGAAGATAGGAACAACATTCTTCGTTATTCTTGTCAGTACAACATATTTTTTTCTAATAATAACTCAATTTCAATTAATACAGCGAAGCCGGATACCAGTGTGGGAAAGAATGACAATTTCTTTATTTAATTGATCACATGCGCACTCCCACAAAATAAATCCCTACATCCAGTTTGGTGAGATCTGTGAAATGAATTAATGTATGGTCGTCTGCTAACCGCAGATAGTGAATGTGAATATATAACATCTTTGAGACGATTCTTTGGTCACCTTTGGTGGAACCAAAGAGATGAAACTTACCGGAGCTTTGAGTGCCTGAAATGTGGCTCACCAATACGGTAGCATGGTCTTCCCCCACCTCGACAGAGGTGCGAGATGACCTGAAGAACGGCCATGTTTCAACACTCTGCCGCTGGATCTAGTGTTGGTAAGACCTGACTTAGGTGTGCTCCGTAAAGACAAAAGAGTGGAGACATGGTATGCATGTGAAATACTTAAGAGTAGTTTGGAATAATAATTTCTCTATTTCAGGAACTTTTGTGGGGAGAATTAAATGCCAGGCAGGTAATATTAAGGGGATCGTAGTAATCTTCGGAAGTGACCAACGGTCACAATGAAACCACGTGTAGCAATAAGTTGAAATACTTCCGAGTGCTTAAGTTAAGCTGAATTACTAGCGTGTGTGCTATAAGTTGGAAATATTTAAGAAATGGCGTGTGCAGGACTTGAAATTAGACACGAGTACTTCCACGTGGTGAGTACTGTGTGAGTCTCAATCTGTGTATGAGACAAAGGATAAAGAGAATACTCGTCCATGGTATCAGTTGAGGACTCGCGTGCGTGATGAATATGTTCTTAAATTACTTTGCGTGTTATGTTTCCGTGTGATGCTTGATTCAAACTATAATACTCTGAGAGAGAAGCAAGGTGAGTCAGCCGTCTATCCAGCAACGCCACTTGGCTTGCATTGGACAGGAAGACGTGCATATATCCTCCAGAGTTCATAGTAGGAAAGAAAAATTACGAAGTGGGGCAGTGGCGAGTGAAACTGGGATGAATACTAATTGAAGTGGGAAAGCTGAAAGTGATGTGATTATAACGTTGGGACTATTCTTTGTATTGTATGTTGCCAGTGTGATGTATTTCATGAAATTTAAGTATGTTTGGTTGGCATGGGAGAGTAACAAGATAGTTTCAGAGGCAGTGGGTTATGCATGTTCCTTTATGTACCGCTCGGTCTGGAGGAAATTTTCGAAATGATGGGTGTGAGAGCCGAAGTGTGAGATATAGCAAAAGTTCCTCCATCCTATCCAGAATGTGGATAGTTACGAGACCATAAGATAGAGAATCACCAATGTAAAGCCATGCCCACTGGGCGGAATTTCTCATGTGTTATTGTTGTAGGTTATAGAATTTGTGTGTTAAGGTTATAGAATTTATCGGAATAAATAAGATAGTGAAAAGAAAAAGATTGGTGGCCTTTTCCTTCGAATAGTATGTTGTCATGATACCTAGAATTTATAATGTGTGCGCCATTCATAGTCAGTGCAATGGCCACGTGTTGATCAAAGCCGTTAAATAAGAAAGAAAATGTGCTATTGCCAGTGCGTAGTGAACAGTCCGAGTTGTGTAAATTAGTAATAGTCAGATGTGCGTTTCCGTACCCGTTGCATAATATTCAAACAGGAGAATAACTTGTAACTTAATTGTGAGTACTGGAGTTCATGTTACTCCATAAATAAAAATGAGTCCACTCGCTTGGCAGATCACTCATCGTGCAGGCCCGACTGATTGATACCACAGTATGAGCAAGGCATGTGGGTGCCTCTCACAGTAAGTGAAAAATAATGTTAGTATGTCACAAGATTCACATAAAAGCACAGTAAAAAATAATGTTAATGTATTGCATCAGAATACCAGAGGATTAAAAAACAAAGTACATGAGCTTCTTTTTTGTATACACTCCTGGAAATGGAAAAAAGAACACATTGACACCGGTGTGTCAGACCCACCATACTTGCTCCGGACACTGCGAGAGAGCTGTACAAGCAATGATCACACGCACGGCACAGCGGACACACCAGGAACCGCGGTGTTGGCCGTCGAATGGCGCTAGCTGCGCAGCATTTGTGCACCGCCGCCGTCAGTGTCAGCCAGTTTGCCGTGGCATACGGAGCTCCATCGCAGTCTTTAACACTGGTAGCATGCCGCGACAGCGTGGACGTGAACCGTATGTGCAGTTGACGGACTTTGAGCGAGGGCGTATAGTGGGCATGCGGGAGGCCGGGTGGACGTACCGCCGAATTGCTCAACACGTGGGGCATGAGGTCTCCACAGTACATCGATGTTGTCGCCAGTGGTCGGCGGAAGGTGCACGTGCCCGTCGACCTGGGACCGGACCGCAGCGACGCACGGATGCACGCCAAGACCGTAGGATCCTACGCAGTGCCGTAGGGGACCGCACCGCCACTTCCCAGAAAATTAGGGACACTGTTGCTCCTGGGGTATCGGCGAGAACCATTCGCAACCGTCTCCATGAAGCTGGGCTACGGTCCCGCACACCGTTAGGCCGTCTTCCGCTCACGCCCCAACATCGTGCAGCCCGCCTCCAGTGGTGTCGCGACAGGCGTGAATGGAGGGACGAATGGAGACGTGTCGTCCTCAGCGATGAGAGTCGCTTCTGCCTTGGTGCAAATGATGGTCGTATGCGTGTTTGGCGCCGTGCAGGTGAGCGCCACAATCAGGACTGCATACGACCGAGGCACACAGGGCCAACACCCGGCATCATGGTGTGGGGAGCGATCTCCTACACTGGCCGTACACCACTGGTGATCGTCGAGGGGACACTGAATAGTGCACGGTACATCCAAACCGTCATCGAACCCATCGTTCTACCATTCCTAGACCGGCAAGGGAACTTGCTGTTCCAACAGGACAATGCACGTCCGCATGTATCCCGTGCCACCCAACGTGCTCTAGAAGGTGTAAGTCAACTACCCTGGCCAGCAAGATCTCCGGATCTGTCCCCCATTGAGCATGTTTGGGACTGGATGAAGCGTCGTCTCACGCGGTCTGCACGTCCAGCACGAACGCTGGTCCAACTGAGGCGCCAGGTGGAAATGGCATGGCAAGCCGTTCCACAGGACTACATCCAGCATCTCTACGATCGTCTCCATGGGAGAATAGCAGCCTGCATTGCTGCGAAAGGTGGATATACACTGTACTAGTGCCGACATTGTGCATGCTCTGTTGCCTGTGTCTATGTGCCTGTGGTTCTGTCAGTGTGATCATGTGATGTATCTGACCCCAGGAATGTGTCAATAAAGTTTCCCCTTCCTGGGACAATGAATTCACGGTGTTCTTATTTCAATTTCCAGGAGTGTAGAAGATTTTGAAACTGAGGGTGGAATACAGGGTGAGTCACCTAACATTACCGCTGGATATATTTCGTAAACCACATCAAATACTGACGAATCGATTCCACAGACCGAACGTGAGGAGAGGTGCTAGTGTAATTGGTTAATACAAACCATACAAAAATGCACGGAAGTATGTTTTTTAACACAAACCTACGTTTTTTTAAATGGAACCACGTTAGTTTTGTTAGCACATCTGAACATATAAACAAATACGTAATCAGTGCCGTTTGTTGCATTGTAAAATGTTAATTACATCCGGAGATATTGTAACCTAAAGTTGACGCTTGAGTACCACTCCTCCGCTGTTCGATCGTGTGTATCGGAGAGCACCGAATTACGTAGGGATCCAAAGGGAACGGTGATGGACCTTAGGTACAGAAGAGACTGGAACAGCACATTTCGTCCACATGTTAACACCTTTTTATTGGTCTTTTTCACTGACGCACATGTACATTACCATGAGGGGTGAGGTACACTTACACACGTGGTTTCCGTTTCCGATTACGGAGTGGAATAGAGTGTGTCCCGATATGTCAGGCCAATAGATGTTCAATGTGGTGCCCATCATTTGTTGCACAAAATTGCAGTCTCTGGCGTAATGAATGTCGTACACGCCGCAGTACATCTGGTGTAATGTCGCCGCAGGCTGCCACAATACGTTGTTTCATATCCTCTGGGGTTTTAGGCACATCACGGTACACATTCTCCTTTAACGTACCCCACAAAAAGAAGTCCAGAGGTGTAAGATCAGGAGAACGGGCTGGCCAATTTATGCGTCCTCCACGTCCTATGAAACGCCCGTCGAACATCCTGTCAAGGGTCAGCCTAGTGTTATTTGCGGAATGTGCAGGTGCACCATCATGCTGATACCACATACGTCGACGCGTTTCCAGTGGGACATTTTCGAGCAACGTTGGCAGATCATTCTGTAGAAACGCGATGTATGTTGCAGCTGTTTGGGCCCCTGCAATGAAGTGAGGACCAATGAGGATTGTCCACAGACCAGTAATGCATGTTCCGTAGATTCACTGCCCCGTGGTTTGTGAAACCCGCTTCATCGGTACACAGGTAGAACTGCAACGCATTCTCTGTTAATGCCCATTGACAGAATTGCACTCGATGATTAAAGTCATCACCATGTAATCGCTGATGTAGCGACACATGAAACGGGTGAAAGCGGTGACGATGCAGTATGCGCATGACACTACTTTGACTCAGCCCACCGGCTCTCGCAATGTCCCGTGTACTCATGTGTGGATTCATGGCAACAGCGGCTAACACACCAACTGCACCCGCTTCTCCTATGACGGGCCTGTTACGGACCCGTTTGCGTGCTACGACCATATCTGTTGCATACAGTTGGTGGTAGATGTTTTGCAATGTGCGGCACGTTTGATGCTCTCTGTCCGGGTACCGTTCTGCATACACCCTGCAGGCTTCAGCTGCATTTAGTCGACACTCGCCATAGATGAGTATCATCTCCGCCTTTTCAGAGTTCGAATACACCGTGGTCACAGTTCCTACAACACTACACTATCACAGACGTCTGGTAACACGGTGTACTACAGTTGGTCTGCGTGCGGAGACGAATGCAGAATAACAATAGCAGCAAGCTCTACATGCGGACACTGCGACAGCTAGACCAAACCACAACAGTGCACTACAGCCACACTCGTAAACACGGTCGTCATCGTAAACATGTCCCTGCAGATGCTGCTCGCCGACCGTGGCCCGTGTTTGTTACAACACGCAACTGAACGTCGGAGGTTTCAAGCGTCAACTTTAGGTTACAATATCTCCGGATGTAGTTAACATTTTACAATGCAACAAACGGCACTGATTACGTATTTGTTTATATGTTCAGATGTGCTAACAAAACTAACGTGGTTCCATTTAAAAAAACGTAGGTTTGTGTTAAAAAACATACTTCCGTGCATTTTTGTATGGTTTGTATTAAACAGTTACACTAGCCCCTCTCCTCACGTTCGGTCTGTGGAATCGGTTCGTCAGTATTTGATGTGGTTTACGAAATATATCCAGCGGTAACGTTAGGTGACTCACCCTGTATATGTACTGTGCCCGTCTGAACATCATACAGTCACAGTTACGGAAATGGTAAATGCAGGTGGATATAAGCTTACAGCACATGTAAGTAGAAACACTACGGAGAGAGGAGGAGTTGCCATATATGTTAAAATCAGTCATAGTGTGAAATATTTGGAAACTGAAAAATTTTGCGTAGAGCAACACATAGAAGCATATGCATGTGAGCTTAAACTAAATAAAGGCACTTTTAAATTGTAGCTGTGTGTAGGTCCCCATTGGGAAATTTTCAACTATTTTTAAAAAGCTTGGATTCTTTGTTGTGCTACCTGTCAGACAAAGGAAAGCAAATTATTGTTTGTTCTTTCAATTTGACATCAGTTATTGATTTTTCTACTCGGGTGGTACAGGAAAGCAGCACACTGATAGACAACGTTTCCATAGACCAAGATAAATGTAATCAAATAAAAACGTTTCCTGTTAAGAATGGTCTGTCTGATCATGATGCACAGCTAGTTACAGTATATGATATAGCTCCATACAGTAATGCAAAATAGTCCTCCAAAATAGTGCGTTCCATTGACGATTTAACACTTCAAAATTTTAGGGGAAGCTTGCAACAATTAGACTGGGATGAGGTGCACAAGGAGCAACCTATTTCATGATACCTTTGTGAGTATATTTTAAAACAGTTTCCCTAAGAAAACAGTGAAATATAATTGTAAGAAACCACGTAAAAAGCCATGCCTTACTAAAGGGATAAAAAAATCTCTTGTAAACAGAAAATGGAACTGTATCTTATAGCTAGGAGGAGTAATGATCCAAAAACAATCAAACATTATAAAAACTACTGTACTATATTAAGAAAAGTTATTGGCTCTGAGAAACTATGGGACTGAACTTCTGGCCGGCCGGTGTGGCCGAGCGGTTCTAGGCGCTTCAGTCTGGAACCGCGCGACCGCTACGATCGCAGGTTCGAATCCTGCCTCGAGCGTGGATGTGTGTGATGTCCTTAGGTTAGCTAAGTTTAAGTAGTTCTAAGTTCTAGGGGACTGATGACCTCAGATGTTAAGTCCCATAGTGCTCAGAGCCATTTGAACTATTTGAACTGAACTTCTGACGTCATCAGTCCCCTAGGACTTAGAACTACTTAAACCTAACCAACCTAAAGACATCACACACACCCATGCCCGAGGCAGGATTCGAACCTGCGACCGTAGCAGTCGCGCGGTTCCAGACTGTAGCGCCTAGAACCGCTCGCCCACCCCGGCCGGCTAAGAAAAGATCTTGAAAAGTCCAGAAGTATGTGCATTACGTCTGAGATTAGCACATCTGATAATAAAATTGAAACAATTTGGAATATTGTGAAAATGTGAACAGGGCAACCTAGAGCACAGGAAGACTATCAAACACAATGACAAGTTTGTTAACAAGAAGTCAGACGTAGAAAACATTTTTAGTAGTCATTTTGCAAGTGTTGTACAGGAAATAGGTTCCAGCTGTTCATTAGAAAATGCAAGGCAGTATATGGAAGAGGCAGTACCTACACAATTTTACAAAACTGATATTCAACCCACCTCTCCTACTGAAATATGCTATTGTTAAACCATTTCATAAAGAAGGGGATAGATCTGATGCTAACAACTACTGCCCAATCTCACTTCTGACAGCTTTATCCAAAATTCTTGAAAAAGTAATGTATTCAAGAGTAGCATCACATATTTGTAAATATGAACTACTGACAAAATGTCAGTTTGGTTTTCAGAAAGGCTTTTCAACAGAAAATGCTGTATATGCTTTCACTGATCAAATATTAAATGCAATTAATAACCGAACATCACCCATTGGGATATTTGGTTACCTCTCAAAGGATTTTGATTGCGTGAAGAATGAAATTCTTGTAGATAAGCTGAAGTATTGTGGTATGAGTGGGACAGTGCACAAATGATTTAATTCATACTTAAATCGAAGAATGCAAAAGGTTGAAATTAACAGTACAGATAGTCTACAAAAACCAGCTGAGTCCTCTAACTGGTGAGATATCAAGAATGGTGTCCCACAGCGTTCAGTCTTGGGTCCCTTATTGTTCTTAATATATATTAAAGACTTGCCACTCTGTATTCATGAAGATGCAAAGTTAGTTCTTTTTGCTGATGATACAAGTATAGTAATCACACGCAAGAAGGAAGAATCAGCTGCGGAATTGCAAATAATGTCTTTCAGAAAATTATTAAGTGGTTCTCTGCAAATGGACTCGCACTAAATTTTGAGAAAACACAGTTTATACAATTCTGTACAGTAAATATCATAACACCATTGATAAATATAGACTGTGAAGGGAAGTCTGTTGCTAAGGTAGAATACTCAAAATTTCTGGGTGTGTGCATTGATGAGAAATTGAATTGGAAGAAACACATCGATGATCTGCTGAAACAGTTAGGTTCAGCTACTTATGCTATTAGGGTTATTGCCAATTTAGGTGATAAGCATATCAGTAAATTAGCCTACTATGCCTATTTTCATTCACTGCTTTCATATGGCATCATATTTTGCGACAATTCGTCATTAAGAGAGAAAGTATTCATTGTACAAAAGTGTGTAATCAGAATAATAGCTGGAGCCCACCCAAGATCACCTTGCAGACATTTATTTAAGGAACTCGGGATATTCACAGTACCTTCGCAATACATATATTCACTTATGAAATTTGTCATTAATAACCCATCCGAATTCAAAAATAACACCGAAGAGCATATCTACAACACTAGAAGAAAGGAAGATATTCACTATTCAGGATTAAATCTCTCTTTGGCACAGAAAGGTGTCAATTATGCTGCCACAAAAATCTTTGATCATTTGCCAAATAGTATTAAAAGTCTGACAGATAGCCAACCAACATTTAAAAGCAAATTAAAAGAATTTCTGAAAGACAAATCCTTCTACTCAATAGATGAATTCGTAGATATGAAGTAGTAACTGTAAAAAAAATTAAAATAAAAAAAATTAATTAACTAATTATTTTGTGTAAAGAAAACCTACGTCGAAGTGACACGTTCCACATCATTACCAAATGTCGTATTCATGATATATGGAACAAGAGTTAATGTATGTATGTATGTGTGTATGTTTGAACGCTGCTGTTGCCTGATTGTCAGCTACTGTTTCTGCAATTGGCTCGGCACGATATTACTGGACAGCATTTGGGATTAGCCGCCACTTCCTTGCGTGAAGCAGCTGTACAGCAAGGTGACTGCTGCTTAAATCTTTTAATCTGTGATTTGCATGAGCCTAAATCTTTCCACAGGTCGCGTATTTTTTCTTTTGTCTTGGGTCCGTTTTAGTGCCGTGCCCTTTCTGGATCAGGGTCTCCTTAGTCAGCCGGGCCATTTGCTGGCTCTTGTATCGCTTAAATTCGTCAGCTTTCTTAAAAGATCATGGTAAATTTTAATTTGTAATTTAAAAACATTCTGTTACATTGAAAATTTAAATTTGTTTAAACATTTGATACGATGCTTCATTGGTTCAACGACATTGCTGCTCTTCATCTTCAAATGCTCAATGATTCAGAATTTTTGGTAACATTTTCGGGAAGTAGCGATCTTGTAATGTACATAAAGTTTGTGAAAAAAGACAGTCTACATCGAGATGGCAGTTTATTAAAATTTTAATAAAGCACCATCGTGAATAAGACCCTTTTTTTCACCGATTTTATGCTCTATGATTCGTCTACGATGACGCTACACCCTCAGCTCTTTGTACCTGTGCTTTTCTAGTGAATCTTCGTATATATTGGCAAGCCACTGCAGCAACACGTCAGTAAGCATCTGAAGATGCCGAGCGACTGTCTTGTTGAAATACTGTGCAGCTTCCACATTATCCGGCGCGACACCCGTGAACCAATGAAGCCGTTATTGCGTTGGGAAAGCCTCAAGCAGCACATTTTACCCGTTACTAAATTGGTCCTAGTCGTTGTTACATTTGATCTTTTAAAAATCTTCGTTTATATTTGTCAGCTCTCTTAAGGAACCATGTAAAATTCCAGTACGTAATTTAAAACCATTGTGTTAGTTTGCACATTTAAATTTGTATAAACATTTTACCCGTTACTAAATTTGTGTTAATCACTGTTACATTTGGACATCAAAAATTTTGGCCCGTAATTTAAAACCATTTTGCTAGCTCTAGTGTCACATTTGAAATATTCAAGCCGACATATTTGAAGTAAATAATAAAAGGACTCTATATAATATTATATCGACATATACGACAAATTAATTATGAAAATGTATTAAATTAGCTTCAAAGAAAGACTATATCGATTGAAATGTAATAAAGAGACATTATTTATATTAGATGAGATCGTAGTGCATAACGTTCTCGAAACCAACATGATTATCTTTGTCATTATATATAAGAGAAAAAAGATATTTAAAATCACTTCGAGTCAGATCATTTCTTCTGCTGTATGTAATTGGAAATGTATTTACAAAAACATTTTTTCAGTCTCTGCGAAGCGAACAGCGGTGATCTTTGACTGGCAATAATTGGCCGCCATTACGCGGCGTATTTAAATTTATTTTTTTGTGTAACATATCTCCACAGCCGGAGCAGAAAGAATCATTTCAAGTTATTCAATTAACTAAAGTGCAAAGCATCACTAATTTTATTTCGTCAAAAAATGCATACTTTCAAAGATACGATTTATTCTAGGTCAGTGAACTTAGCCTGCATTACATTTCGCCGAAAGCATTTGAAATAATTTGTAGGGAGCCTAGCGCTCTTTTGAAATATAATTTAATATTTATCTTTGTCCACATAATTTAATACTTATCTTTGTCCACACACACACACACACACACATATATATATATATATATATATATATATATATATATATATATATATATATATATATATATATATATAGTAGAGCGTCGAATATCCTAACGTCGGTCAACCGAACGACCGCTTAACCGAACTGTGTACTCGCTCGCACCTGTTACTCTCCCACCCTACCGTCCATCATCCCCCTCACTCTCAAACTAAGTTTCCCACAGTAGTCGCCGCACTGGGCCACCGCTGGCGGAACATGGCTTCTAATGGGGCCTTCACAAGGCGCCGCTGACCGGCCAAGCCGCCAGTCGCTGTGTTCCAACAATCAGCACGCTTCTGTCGGCTTGGCACTGGCAGTAGAAGTAGCGGCAGTATCAAAGCTGTTCACAGCAACAGCTTAGAGTTGAGGCGTGCCGCTCCGCGCAGTTTCAATAATTATTATTATTATTAAGTGAAACACAAGAAAGGGATTATATAACCTCTTTCTTGTGTTTCACTTAATAATAATAATAATTAATAACCATGGAAAGGAAGGAATAATATATAGCTTGGGACATTTAAATTGTTTCAACAGTTTACCTATCACTACATTCGTGCTAGTCCTTGTTACATTTGATCTACAGAAAGTTTGGCTTTAAATTTGTCAGGTCGTTTAAGAGACTGTGTTGAAACTCGGGTCTGTAACTGAAAACCATTGTGTTAGCCTGGTATCATTTGCTATCATTGTTAAATCTTGGGTTTGTAGTTCAAAACCATTGTGTTAGGCTGGTATCATCTGGCTATCATGGTGTTTTACTGTTGTCCTATTTTTTTTAAAAATTGTTTAATACATATGAATCACTTGGTAAATAATGATGGAACAGGAAATGGAGGTAATGACAATGGCACGTAAAGTGCCCTCCGCCACACACCTTTGGGTGGCTTGCGGAGTATAAATGTAGATGTAGATGCCATAACCTGGGACCTAGCTCTTTCGTGAATTCTTGCTAACCTGGCTTGAAGTAGCCCAAACGCCCTGGTTGATTTAGCTTGCACCTAATAACGTTCCCCATTCCCGTACGACTTTTTCTGGAGCACGAAGAGTTATTTTGCTTACTTATTTTTGCCACAGCAACCAGCAGAGGTACAGCTGCTGTTTACATGTGCCCCGTGTGTTCAGCCTTAACGCCTGCGGTTAGCGGCTAGCAGCTGTGGGAGTCGTCGACCTGCTGGCGCCTGCTGCCGTCCTGTGAGTGAGGAGTCTACTGCGCCGGTGCCGCTGCCTCCGCCTGCGCAGCGACGCCACTCCTAGTCTGGCGCAGTGGCGCCGCTGCAGGCTGGGCGGTGGGGGCAGCGGGCCGCCGCGCCGAGGCGACACTGGCTGCTTGCGTGGCGGTGGACGCAGACTGTCTCCGGCAGCCGCAGGCCTCAAAGGAAGGAACGGATTTAAAAGGTTTAACGTCTCTTCGACGAGGTCATTGGAGACAGTGGACGAGTTCGGGTTGGGGAACGAAATCGGCCGTGTTCTTTTCAAAGCAACCGTCCCGGCACTGGCCTTAAGGGAATCAGGAAGCGAAAACCTGCCGAAATAACTATTTTTTTACTCTCTTAGCCGGCCGGAGTGGCCGCGCGGTTCTAGGCGCTACAGTCTGGTACCGCGAGGCCGCTACGGGCGCAGGTTCGAATCCTGCCTCGGGCATGGATGTGTGTGATGTCCTTAGGTTAGTTAGGTTTAAGTAGTTTTAAGTTCTAGGGGACTGATGACCTCAGATGTTAAGTCCCATGTACTCAGAGCCATTTGAACCATTTTTACTCTCTTAAGTTATACCCCAGTTCTCCCTGAACATAAATACAGGGTTATTACAAATGATTGAAGCGATTTCACAGCTCTACAATAACTTTATTATTTGAGATATTTTCGCAATGCTTTGCACACACATACAAAAACTCAAAGTTTTTTTAGGCATTCACAGATGTTCTATATGTGCCCCCTTAGTGATTCGGCAGACATCAAGCCGATAATCAAGTTCCTCCCACACTCGGCGCAGCATGTCCCTATCAATGAGTTCGAAAGCATCGTTGATGCGAGCTCGCAGTTCTGGCACGTTTCTTGGTAGAGGAGGTTTAAACACTGAATCTTTCACATAACCCCACAGAAAGAAATCGCATGGGGTTAAGTCGGGAGAGCGTGGAGGCCATGACATGAATTGCTGATCGTGATCTCCACCACGACCGATCCATCGGTTTTCCAATCTCCTGTTTAAGAAATGCCGAACATCATGATGGAAGTGCGGTGGAGCACCATCCTGTTGAAAGATGAAGTCGGCGCTGTCGGTCTCCAGTTGTGGCATGAGCCAATTTTCCAGCATGTCCAGATACACGTGTCCTGTAACGTTTTTTTCGCAGAAGAAAAAGGGGCCGTAAACTTTAAACCGTGAGATTGCACAAAACACATTAACTTTTGGTGAATTGCGAATTTGCTGCACGAATGCGTGAGGATTCTCTATCGCCCAGATTCGCACATTGTGTCTGTTCACTTCACCACTAAGAAAAAATGTTGCTTCATCACTGAAAACAAGTTTCGCACTGAACGCATCCTCTTCCATGAGCTGTTGCAACCGCGCCGAAAATTCAAAGCGTTTGACTTTGTCATCGGGTGTCAGGGCTTGTAGCAATTGTAAACGGTAAGGCTTCTGCTTTAGCCTTTTCCGTAAGTTTTTCCAAACCGTCGGCCTTGGTTCGTTTAGCTCCCTGCTTGCTTTATTCGTCGACTTCCGCGGGCTACGCGTGAAACTTGCCCGCACGCGTTCAACCGTTTCTTCGCTCACTGCAGGCCGACCCGTTGATTTCCCCTTACAGAGGCATCCAGAAGCTTTAAACTGCGCATACCATCGACGAATGGAGTTAGCAGTTGGTGAATCTTTGTTGAACTTCGTCCTGAAGTGTCGTTGCACTGTTATGACTGACTGATGTGAGTGCATTTCAAGCACGACATACGCTTTCTCGGCTCCTGTCGCCATTTTGTCTCACTGCGCTCTCGAGCGCTTTGGCGGCAGAAACCTGAAGTGTGGCTTCAGCCGAACAAAACTTAATGAGTTTTTCTACGTATCTGTAGTGTGTCGTGACCATATGTCAATGAATGGAGCTACAGTGAATTTATGAAATATCATTTGTAATAGCCCTGTATGTATGGGTTGGGTTGATTTGGGAGGAGGAGACCAAACTGCGAGGTCATCGGTCTCATCGGATAGGGAAGGATAGGGAAGGAAGTCGGCCGCGCCCTTTCGAAGGAACCATCCCAGCATTTGCCTGACGTAATTTGGGGAAATCACGGAAAACCTAAATCAGAATGGCCGGACCCGGGACTGAACCGTCAAATGGTTCAAATGGCTCAGAGCACTATGGGACTTAATTTCTAAGGTCATCAGTCCCTTAGAACTACTTAAACCTAACGAATCTATGGACATCACACACATCCATGCCCGAGGCAGGATTCGAACCTGCGACCGTAGCGGTCGCGCGGTTCCAGACTGCAGCGCCTTTAACCGCACGGCCACTTCGGCCGGCGCGCGGGATTAGCCGAGCGGTCTGGGCGCTACAGTCATGGACTGTGCGGCTGGTTCCGGCGGAGGTTCGAGTCCTCCCTCGGGCATGGGTGTGTGTGTTTGTCCTTAGGATAATTTAGGTTAAGTAGTGTGTAAGCTTAGGGACTGATGGCCTTAGCAGTTAAGTCCCATAATATTTTTTAAAAAAATACCTTCTAATATCGTGCGGGACCTCGGTTTGGTCGGCGTAATTCAGCAACTAGAAGTGGCAGAGACTCTGAGAGGCACGCACATGCCTTGCTCATACTGTGGCATCAAGCAGTCAGGCCTGCAAGATGAGTGGTCTGCCAAGCGAATGGATTCATTCTTATTTATGGAGTAACATGAACTCTCGTACTCACAATTAAGTTACAAATTATCCTCCTGTATGAATAATACGCAACGGAAACGCACATCTATCAGTAATTTACAGAACTCTGACTGTTCACTACGCACTGGCAATACCACATTTTCTTTCTTATTTAACGGCTTTGATCAACACGTGGCCACCGCACTGATTATGAATGGCGCATACATTATAAATTCTGGGTCTCATGACAACATACTACTCGAAGGAAAAGGCCACCAATCTTTTTCTTTTCACTATCTTATTTATTCCGATAAATTCTATAACCTAAACACACAAATTCTATAACCTACAACAATAACACATGAGAAATTCCGCCCAGTGGGCATGGCTTTACATTGGTGATTCTCTACCTTATGGTCTCGTAATTATTTAACGCTACAGTGCACGTTCTGGATAGGATGGTGGATCTTTTATTATATCTCACACCTCGACTCTTACAATCATCATCACGAAACTTTCCTCCAGATCGAGCGGTACAGAAGGAACAAGCATAACCCACTAATCTTTTGAAACTACCTTGCTACTCTCCCATGCAAACCACACATACCCAAATTACATGACATACACCACACTACAACATGGAGTACAATACAATAAATAGTCACAACACTATCACTTTCAGCTTTCCCACTTCAATTAGTATTTATCCCAGTTTCACACGACACTGCCCCACTTTGTAATTCTACTTTCCTACTGTGAACTATGGAGATATATGCACGTCTTCCTGTGCAATGCAAGCCAAGTGGCGTTGCTGGATAGACGGCCAACTCACCTTGCTTCTCTCTCAGAGTTTGAATCTAGCGTCACACGGAATCATATCACGCAAAGTAATATTAAGAACATATCCATCACACACGCGAGTCCTCAACTGATACCATGGACGAGTACTTCTCTTTATCCTTTGTCTCATACACAGATTGAGACTCACACAGTACTCACCACATGGAAGTACTCGTCTCTAATTTCAAGTCCTGCACACGCCATTTGTTAAATATTTCAACTTATGGTACACACGCTATTTCTTAAATATTTCAACTTATTGTACACACGCTAGTAATTCAGCTTGACTTAAGCACACGGAAGTATTTCAACTTATTGCTACACGTGGTTTCATTGTGGCCGTTGGTCACTTCTGAAGATTACTACGATCCCATCAATATTACCTGCCTGACATTTAATTCTCCCCACAAAAGTTCCTGAAATAGAGAAATTATTATTTCAAACTACTCTTAAATATTCCACATGAATACCATGTCTCCACTCTTTTGTCTTTACGGAATAATGCGTCATTACAGGTTCAGTCAACAAAGCATCTGGCTTGTGTTCTTGGATTAGAGTGTAATTCTGGTTTTCTTGCGCATTTATAGTATTTCTATTTTTTTTAATTACTTCAGTATAAACGATATTTAAAATTTCTTGTCTTATTGAAGAAGCACCGTGCCAGATGTGTACGTTGAATCACACTTCCACACACAGAACAGCTACACTTGTGCATTGTTGGCTTCGTAGGTTTTATAGTTGCTGGGGACTTAATTAATTAATTGTGTTAACGGAAATTTTCTTTCATTGTTTGTTGTTATTCTATGCAGTCAGATTGCGTACAAAAATTAATCAGGGCCAACCGTTTACGAGACTTCGTAACCGGACAGACAGCTACTAAAACAAAAAATTAAAAGTATTTGCATTCTTATTTTTTTATAATTAAGCCCCCATGCAGAGTGCTGAAACATGGCTGTTCTTCAGGTCCTCTCGCACCTCTGCTCAAGTGGGGGAGCACCTTGCCACCGTATTGGTCAGCCACATTTCAGGCGCTCAAAGCTCAGGTAAATTTCATCTCTTTGGTCCCACCAAAGGTGGCCAAAGGATCGTCTCAAAGATGATGATATATTCACATTCACTATCTGCGGTTAGCAGACGACCATACATTCATTCATTTCACAGATCTCACCAAACTGGATGTAGGGATTTACTTTGTGGGAGTGCACATGTGATCAATTAAACAAATAAATTGTCATTCTTTCCCACACTGGTATCGGGCTTCGCTGTATTAATTGAAATTGACTTATTTTACAAAAAAAATGTGTTGTTCTGACAAAAATAATGAAGTATGTTGTACCTATTTTCAATGTCGGGCGGTACTGTACCCTTTCAACTCAAAAGCTCGTTGGCGGTCCTGTGCAGGAATACTGAGCCATACGTCTAGAGTACGACAATGAATAATAATAATAATAATAAACCGAGCGAGGTGGCGCAGTGGTTAGCACACTGGACTCGCATTCGGGAGGACGAAGGTTCAATCCCGTCTCCGGCCATTCTGATTTAGGTTTTCCGTGATTTCCCTAAATCGCTACAGGCAAATGCCGGGATGGTTCCTTTAAAAGGGCACGGCCGATTTCCTTCCCCATCCTTTCCTCACCCGAGCTTGCGCTCCGTCTCTAATGACCTCGTTGTCGACGGGACGTTAAACGCTAATCTCCCCCCCTCCCCCAATGAAGAATAATCGCTTCCTGTAGTGGTCAATGGCCATCCCCATGCGATTTGTTTGTCGCCGTCCCTGAGTTGCAGCAGCTGGAAGCGCAACTACACTCCTGGAAATGGAAAAAAGAACACATTGACACCGGTGTGTCAGACCCACCATACTTGCTCCGGACACTGCGAGAGGGCTGTACAAGCAATTATCACACGCACGGCACAGCGGACACACCAGGAACCGCGGTGTTGGCCGTCGAATGGCGCTAGCTGCGCAGCATTTGTGCACCGCCGCCGTCAGTGTCAGCCAGTTTGCCGTGGCATACGGAGCTCCATCGCAGTCTTTAACACTGGTAGCATGCCGCGACAGCGTGGACGTGAACCGTATGTGCAGTTGACGGACTTTGAGCGAGGGCATATAGTGGGCATGCGGGAGGCCGGGTGGACGTACCGCCGAATTGCTCAACACGTGGGGCGTGAGGTCTCCACAGTACATCGATGTTGTCGCCAGTGGTCGGCGGAAGGTGCACGTGCCCGTCGACCTGGGACCGGACCGCAGCGACGCACGGATGCACGCCAAGACCGTAGGATCCTACGCAGTGCCGTAGGGGACCGCACCGCCACTTCCCAGCAAATTAGGGACACTGTTGCTCCTGGGGTATCGGCGAGGACCATTCGCAACCGTCTCCATGAAGCTGGGCTACGGTCCCGCACACCGTTAGGCCGTCTTCCGCTCACGCCCCAACATCGTGCAGCCCGCCTCCAGTGGTGTCGCGACAGGCGTGAATGGAGGGACGAATGGAGACGTGTCGTCTTCAGCGATGAGAGTCGCTTCTGCCTTGGTGCCAATGATGGTCGTATGCGTGTTTGGCGCCGTGCAGGTGAGCGCCACAATCAGGACTGCATACGACCGAGGCACACAGGGCCAACACCCGGCATCATGGTGTGGGGAGCGATCTCCTACACTGGCCGTACAGCACTGGTGATCGTCGAGGGGACACTGAATAGTGCACGGTACATCCAAACCGTCATCGAACCCATCGTTCTACCATTCCTAGACCGGCAAGGGAACTTGCTGTTCCAACAGGACAATGCACGTCCGCATGTATCCCGTGCCACCCAACGTGCTCTAGAAGGTGTAAGTCAACTACCCTGGCCAGCAAGATCTCCGGATCTGTCCCCCATTGAGCACGTTTGGGACTGGATGAAGCGTCGTCTCACGCGGTCTGCACGTCCAGCACGAACGCTGGTCCAACTGAGGCGCCAGGTGGAAATGGCATGGCAAGCCGTTCCACAGGACTACATCCAGCATCTCTACGATCGTCTCCATGGGAGAATAGCAGCCTGCATTGCTGCGAAAGGTGGATATACACTGTACTAGTGCCGACATTGTGCATGCTCTGTTGCCTGTGTCTATGTGCCTGTGGTTCTGTCAGTGTGATCATGTGATGTATCTGACCCCAGGAATGTGTCAATAAAGTTTCCCCTTCCTGGGACAATGAATTCACGGTGTTCTTATTTCAATTTCCAGGAGTGTATTTGAACTGTCTCGAGAACCTAAAAAGAAGAGAATCGATGCGTTTGAGATTTGACGTTAGAGAAGTATGCTAAAAGTTAACTACTAAGGAGAGAAATTAGGTGGTTCTCGGCAAAATCAGTGAGGAAACGAATGTGTGAACGACACTGACAAGAGCAAGGGACAGAGTGATAGGTCACGTGTTAAGACATCAGGGAGTAGCTTCCGTGGTTGAAGGAGGCACAGTGGGCTGTAACTGTAGGGGAAGATAGAGATCGAAATACGTCCAGTAATTAGTTGAGGAATTCCACATAAGTGCTACTCTCAGATTAATAGGTTCGTGCAGCATCAAACAAGTCAGTAGGCTGAAATCCCTTAAACTTATAGCTAGTGGTTCCTAAGTGTCAGACTGCAAATCCGAACGTTCAGGATTAAACACAGAGGTCCGACGTTAACACCGCAGCAGCGCATCTTAGAATTTTCTTTTTTTTTTTTTTTTTTAATCTTGTTTCATTTCTGCCGTGTCTATTGCTGGGTTGGTGCATAAGTTAGTAACATTTTTCCTCAAAGCCGCGCGGGATAGCCGCGTGGTCTACGGCGTCTTACCACGGCTAGCGCGGCTTCCCCCGTCGGAGGTTCGAGTCCTCACTCGGGCATGGGTGTGTGTGTTGTCCTTAGCTTAAGTTAGTTTAAAGTATATTAAGTAGTGTGTAGGCCTAGGGACCGATGACCTCAGCAGTTTGGTCCCACAGGAAATCACCACAATCTAATCCTTTCCTCAAGTTTAATAAACAGAACAGATACACATAACAGACTTTAGTCATCAATAATATATTCTCCTTTGTTGTTCACAACAGTCTGCCAACGCTGGGGTAACTGCTCCATTCCGCCATTGTAGAAATTTCGCGGTTTTGAGGCGAAGAATTGGTCCAGCCATGTTTGGAGCGTATTTTTGTCCGGAAAGGAAGTTCCTTGATGGTTGTTCGACAAAGAGCAGAAAAGGCAAAAAACTTAGGCGCAAGATGAGGTGAATAAGATGGATGCGAAATGACGTCCTAACCCAACACCGATATTGTGTTTTTCGTCAGTCTAGTACAATGTATCGGGCGTTATTGTGGAGTGCCATCACTTCAAGCAGTCTTCCTGGTCGTTGTTCTTGGACTGCTCCTGCAAGACGCCTCGGTTGTTGACAATAGACATCATCATATACCTTGGGGAAGCAGTTCATAGTACACCACATCGTCGCTGTTCCACCAGATGTACAACATTATCTTTTGTGGATGCGTGCAGGTCTTTGGATGGGGGGTGCTGCTTTGTTTGGATGCATCCATTCATTTCTTTCCTTTTTACCATAAGGACACTATTTCTCGTCACCAGTAACGATGCAGGATAGGAATGTTCGCTGTTGCTCACGAGCCATTTGATGACGTACAAGCAGAGATGCACATATGGCGATCTGTTGATTCTGTGGTTTTGGTTTGGAACATGCGGTACACGTACATCAAAATTTTGAACCTTCCCCATAGTATGCAGATGTCGCACGATACGGACTGATCATAGTTCATCAAATGTGCCAGTTCTCAAGTACACTGGCATGTATCATTGTGTATTAATGTTTTTAAACCACGAAGGTCTTCTTGAAAGTAGAGAGTCACTAATCTCAAAACTACCCTCCTTAAAACGAAAAAACAATTTTCCTTCCCCATAGTATGCAAATGTCGCATGATACGTCTGATCATAGTTCATCACATGTGCCAGTTCTCGAGTACACTGGCATGTATCATTGTGTATTAATGTTTTTAAACCACGAAGGTCGTCTTGAAAGTGGATAGTCACTAATCTCAAAACTACCCTCCTTAAATCGAAAAACAATTTTCCTTCCCCATAGTATGCAAATGTCGCATGATACGTCTGATCATAGTTCATCACATGTGCCAGTTCTCGAGTACACTGGCATGTATCATTGTGTATTAATGTTTTTTAAACCACGAAGGTCTTCTTGAATGTGGAGAGTCACTAATCTCAAAACTACCCTCCTTAAACCGAAAAAACAATTTTCCTTCCATGTTCTGGCCAATTACATTATCCCCCTATACGGCACAAATGTTTCCGGCTGCCACCGTTGTTGTCATCCCTCTATTGAACTCAGAATATGTCGGAATCCACAGCTCGACTCACCGTATCCAAATGACAAAACCAAATAGCAACGTAAACTACAAATAAAAATGTTAATCGATATATAAACCCATAGCAACCAGGATACCATCATACAAAACAAAAGCGCTACGAACTTATACATTAACTTAATATAAGAAAAATGCCAACCCTAGAGAAGTTCGGAGAGTCCCCATTAAACTGTATGGCTCTTCTATAACTGATTATGTAACTTGTAACAGTCCTGGCTCGCATTACGGTTGTGCAAAGGTACAGTAGCTGATGCATTATGTCATAAAGTGGGGTAAGGTCCTACAAGTACACCTTTCATGAGAAATTGTGTGAAATGAAGAATCATCTGATTGGCTGCTGTGATAGAATATAAAGGGATTATCTCCGGAACAGCGCGCTAATACTCACATTTTCATGGATTTATTGTTACGATAATGAAGTATTATTCATATTTCGTTTATAATTGTAGGGGAAAGTTTCTCAATAATAAGCCACCACCACGCAATCAAAACCATTTCAGTATCAAAGTTTGAAGAACATACGAGTAACAAGATAGAGCTGAACTACGTGTGTCACGAACGTTGTCAAAAGTGACCTCCCAGTGAAGTGGTTCTTGCTAACCCAGTGAGTTCTTAGCAAAGGGGCCGAGCAGTATAGAGAAATGGATTCCAGTCCATATACAAATTTGCGACTCTGAGAGCAATGCAGAGAGTAATTGAGCTTACGATGTGTTACTTGATTTGGGAAACATGTACACAACTTTCTATATTGTTTATTAGTGCACAAAAATTATATTTGTCAATAATACGGATGGGTATATACCTCACATGTGGCTTTTGTAGGGGTCCGTCTGTTACCACACAAAATTCACAATCATTTTTGCGATTCTATCTGGTGAAAGTGACATTACAAGCTTATGTTATTTTAGTGGCAGTGAACATTAGGCAGTTAATGAATACACTACTGGCCATAAAAATTGCTACGCCAAGAAGAAATGCAGATGATAAACAGGTATTCATTGGTAAAATATATTATACCAAAACTGACATGTGATTACATTTTCACACAATTTGGGTGCGTACATCCTGAGAAATCAGTACCCAGAACAAGCACCTCTGGCTGTAATAACGGCCTTGATACGCCTGGGCATTGAGTCAATCAGAGCTTGGATGGTGCGTACAGGTACAGCTGCCCATGCAGCTTCAACACGATACCACAGTTCATCAAGAGTAGTGACTGGCGTATTGTGACGAGCTAGTTGCTCGGCCACCATTGACCAGACGTTTCCAGTTGGTGAGAGATCTGGAGAACGTGCTGGCCAGGGCAGCAGTCGAACATTTTCTGTATCCAGAAAGGCCCGTACTGGACCTGAAACATGCGGTCGTGCATTATCTTGCTGAAATGTAGGGTAGCGCAGGGATCGAATGAAGGGTAGATCCACGGGTCGTAACACATCTGAAATGTATCGTCCACTGTTCAAAGTGCCGTCAATGCGAACAAGAGGTGACCGAGACGTGTAACCTATGGCACCCCATACCATCACGCCGGGTGATACGCCAGCATGGCGATGACAAATACACGCTTCCAATGTGCGTCACTTCGATGTCACCAAACACGGATGCGACCATCATGATGCTGTAAACAGAACTTGGATTCATCCGAAAAAATGACGTTTTGCCATTCGTGCACCCAGGTTCGTCGTCGAGTACACCATCGCAGGCTCTCCTGTCTGTGATGCAGCGTCAAGGGTAACCGCAGCCATGGTCTCCGAGCTGGCAGTCCATGCTGCTGCCAACGCCGTCGAACTGTTCGTGCAGATGGTTGTTGTCTTGCAAACGTCCCCATCTGTTCACTCAGGGATCGAGACGTGGCGGCACGATCCGTCACAGCCATGCGGATAACATGCCTGTCATCTCGACTGCTTGTCATACGAGGCCGTTGGGATCCAGCATGGTGTTCCATATTACCTTCCTGAACCCACCGATTCCATATTCTGCTTACAGTCATTGGATCTCGACCAACGCGAGCAGCAATGTCGCGATACGATAAACCGCAATCGCGATAGGCTACAATCCGACATTTATCAAAGTCGGAAACGTGATGGTACGCATTTCTCCTCCTTACACGAGGCAGCACAACAAGGTTTCACCAGGCAACGCCTGTCAACTGCTGTTTGTGTATGAGAAATCGGTTGGAAACTTTCCTCATGTCAGCATGTTGTAGGTGTCGCCACCGGCTCCAACCTTGTGTGAATGCTCTGAAAAGCTAATTATTTGCATATCACAGCATCTTCTTCCTATCGGTTAAATTTCCCGTCTGTAGCACGTCATCATCGTGGTGCAGCAATTTTAATGGCCAGTAGTGTAGTTCCATCACAGCCTATAGCAGGAGCAGCCGACTCACGATTTACGTGCTAAAGCTGTGTAGGGACGAGAACAACATTTGAAGATGCCAGAACGTTTTCAGAATGTCAGTGTGTTGGTTTGAAGCGGAAAGGCACAACATGGCCCCTCACATGATCTGCTACTCCATTACAGATGGTGACAGTTACGTGCAGCCTGTGATAACACAGCGAAGGGTTCTCTCTGATGACTGACAGTATATTTAACATATACGTGCCAAATGGAGGGTCATCGTATAGTTCAAATACCTGAAGGCAACAGTAAACCGTTTGCAATAGTACGATGCCAAGTAAGGCGCAGTGGTGTTCAAATCTAACTTTAGGATGAACAAAGCAACACTGTAAATTGAAAATGTCATGAGAAGATCGAAAACCAAAGAAAGCATAACATTCATAAATCTCAATACGGTAGGGAATCCAGAAAATTGAAAAAGTGCAAACCCTGAAACTAGACAAGGTAGGGACCACTGAACTGAAGTTGTAATCGATAGTCTGATAAGACGAATATGAGGTACCATTAGCATCATCAGGAAACGGTTTATCAGAAGCAGGATGTGATCTGAAAGAGAAGATAAGGTAAATAATGTGTTACTGTTGACAGTCCATCGCTAGGATTACGTTAATCAGAATCGAAATCTAACTCAAACAGCTACACGTCAGTAATATTGTATATGCCGACATCACAAGCAGAATATGACAAGATAGAGTACACGAGAAAGCTGAATGAGTAATTCAGTACGTAATGTGAAACGAAAATCTAGCAGCTCAGCTAGAGCAATGAGAAAAGAGAAAGGCTACTTGTGTTCTCCAATAAATTTCGTTTGTAAACAGCAAATACACTGTTACAGGACAAGAGGAGGAGGTATGCTTGAAAAAGACAAGGAGACACAGGTAGATGCCAGATCATTTACACCATGGTTTAGCAAAGATACCAGAATCAGGTATCGAACTGTAGGTGTGTAGCCAAAAGCAGATTTAAACTCAGATCACAATTTATTAATAATGAATATTAGGCTGTATCTATGCAGGGTGATGGTGGAAAGAGGTGACGACTTATGTCCTAGAGACACAGAAAGCTTTCGCCGATAAATTGCCGTCCTGTGAGAGCTCCCAGGCGATATTGTCTATTCAAATGAACTGAACAGCATTCAGCAAGTGTTTCCATTTGTAGGGAGATCTCTGAAAAACAAAAGACAGCGAAGGGACCTAACAAATCTACGACTCGACAGTCAATATAGCCTTGCAGGCATTACTAAACTTTTAAAGTGGAACATTGTTAACAAGTGTATGTGTGTTTTTTAGCGCGAGAAGGCAGAGCATTACTCCACAGCAACGAAAGCTGTTAACAATTAATTTTATTCACGTGACAAAGAACTCGATGCAATCAGTCATGACTGTGGGGCCACCCACAGCAAATTTTCAGAAAGCTAGAGATCCTCGTAGAGTGGATCACTTCACAGCTAGGTCTGTTGTAAGGCACTCCAACCACTGCTCAGAGATCTCTCAAGACGCTGACGATTGTAATGAAACTGGTCTGACTACATCAAGTTCTATGTACCAAGAGCAGTTTCCGATACAAGATGTTTTATCATGCATTTTGCGATACCCTTTTTTAACTGTCATAAATTTTGTAAATATTTCTTGCAGAAAATTGTCTTGATTATTTTTATGAATGTAAATGTCAGTGAGATATATAAGCAAGGAGAAATAAGACTTATGTGCTGTTATCCTTGTACTTAACAATCTTTGGACTACCAATGGGTGAAGTAAGTTAGTTGCTATAGAGTAGTTTGCCGAGAGAAGTTGTGTATGGCCGCATGTGGTCAAAGCTGCGCGAGTGTTGCACGTTATGTCTAAATAACAATGCTCAAAAGTATGAACCACAAAGAAAAAGGGTTATTAAAAATTTGTGAAATGATTTCAACAACATATCAACAATATGAAAACTCAAACTTGTTCAGTGTTTTTATTATAATTGATACAACACGAGCCGGCCGAAGTGGCCGTGCGGTTAAAGGCGCTGCAGTCTGGAACCGCAAGACCGCTACGGTCGCAGATTCGAATCCTGCCTCGGGCATGGATGTTTGTGATGTCCTTAGGTTAGTTAGGTTTAACTAGTTCTAAGTTCTAGGGGACTAATGACCTCAGCAGTTGAGTCCCATAGTGCTCAGAGCCATTTGAACCATTTTTTGATACAACACGAGAAAACTCGTGAACTCCTGAAAATCCAAATTTTTTGTCAATATTCTGCAGGAAAGAAGAAAGAAGACGCCTAGATGTGAACCACGGGAAACAATGAAGAAGAATTTTACGAGCTAAGTATCAATTATTTTGATCAATCAACATTTCTGAAGTTCCTCCCTGATGCTCAGTGTGCTGTTACGAAGGACGAATCAACAGAGGTAGAATTTAAATAATTAATTTGAATCAATAATTAAAGGGTGAGGGGGGGTCAGAACATACTGTCAGTTAGAGCAACAGCAAACAGACACTTTCCCAAGTCCAACTCTGATTACAGCCACAAGACACGCACTGCCCGTTGTCTATACACAAACCAGCCAGAGATAGAAACGCTACTACTCGTGCACAATCACTCAACATTTCTGTATGTTAGTGGCGCAGTGCTTGGTAGTAATAAGCACTAAAGAACTCACGTAAAAGTACACCTGCAGTTCATGGGGAGTGATCATCTTCAAACGGTGCAGTCACAGAAGTTGGACAGACAGATCAGTGTGGGTGTAAGTGCTAAGAATGTGGTTAACAGTAGTCTGTTTGGTTCAAAGCAAAAACACACCCCATGAAAAGCGACCATAAGATTTCTATTACCACAATGTGCATATTATTGTTTTCTTTTTGTTAGTTGTAGTTTGTGATCGTAAGGTATTTATTGTGTCAGAATACGTTTTGTGAAGTGTAACTCCAGTTAATCTACCTATGATCAGCACAGACATACAATAGCTGTGGAAAAAAAAGACAGTTACAATGTAGTCTATTTAGCTTCCTGTCACTGTCGCACTTAATCGTTTACCTGTTAAAATTTAAAGAGCAATAATTTTATGATTATTAAACACTGCTGACAATAATAAACTTTATTCTATCAGCAAAAGCTGAAAATCGTCAGAAAGAATCATCTCACAAGAAAGTTGAATATTGCAATATTGAGAAATGAAAATGTCTGAAGTTATCTAATGCACTAGATAATGTGATAATGAATACCCCAGTAGGTCATTCAGTTGAATGGATGTGTACGTCTCCAAAAATAGTAATCGCAGAAGCTGGACTGAGAAATGAAGATAGGAAAGGTAAATAGTAAAAAAATTTATTGACAAAAGACGGATATAAAAAAATTCAAAAGAATCAACGAATACAGCAATATAAGTCACTGAGAAAAGATATCATGAATAAGTGCAAGGAAGGTAAAGCGACAAGACTACAGGAAAAACATAAAGAAATCGAAATGAAAATGGTCGCTGGAATAACAGATTTAACAAACAGAAAAGTTAAGACAATTACCGGAGAATTTAAAACCACAGGCGTCAACATGAAGGGAGCAAGTGGAATTCCACTTATAAACACAGTGAAAACAGCGAATTGGTGGAAAGAATACATTGACGGTATCTTGGAGGGGTAGGAACCGTGTAATAATGTAACAGAGGTTGAAATGTGTGTCGCTTGGAGGACATAAGGGATCCAGTATTAAAGTGAGAGAGAATTTTGGAAGACGTGAATTCAGTCAAGGCAGTAGGAATGGACAACATTCCTTCGGAATTTCTAAATGATTAGAGAAAGTGGCAACCAAACTACTATTCAGATAAGCGTGACTGGAAACAAAATAACAAGAACAGATAAATGCGACGACTGTTCCACTATCGGCTTGACAGATCGCGCATCAGAGTTACTGACAAGAATAATATATTGAAGAATGGAAAGGAAAGCTTAGGATCTATTAAATAACATCCAGTTTGTGTTTATAAACGGTATATGGAATAGGAAAGCAGTTCGGACGTTGCCCCAGTGATGGACATAGAAATTAAGAAAAATGACAGCTATTTTGCTCTAGAAAAAAGCGTTCGACAATGTAAAATGGTACAAAATGCTCGATACCCACGGGAAAAGGAAGATATGTGCCAAAAGAAAAGGCGTGTAACATACAATATACCCAAGAACCAAGAGCGAACAGTAGGAATTACTACAAAACATTTAGAGAAAGACTGGGAGATCCAGAGATCACGTGATAGAATGTATATGTAGTTTAAAATTATAGTGAGATAGCTTTTCAGTTGTATTTTGGTTAAGAAAAAATGCTAGAGCGACAGCATCTGCTACTGCCTCTCCTCTCTTGACGCTCCTTCTCACTGCAAACTAGGCGGAAATTGATTTCATTCTTTGATGTATACATTATTCTGGTTGCAAACTTGATGAGATGCGTATAGCTCTTGTTTATTATATTAAACATTTCCTCGTCCTAATTCGTTTTTATAAATATTTTTTCCAGCAATTAATGTTGGAAAGCGTGAATCAAGTCGGAAGTCTAAATACGGTGATGCCATTGTAACAGTTTTAATTGCATATCGCAAAATCGGTGTTAGAACTTGCAATCACTTAGATTTTTTCTAAGAAATCCCATATTATTTTGAAAAGTCATTCTTCTACAAAGTCAATACTGACATTGAAATTGTTAATTGTATTTTTATAATCACGCATCACATTATTAACGACGGAACGACAACCACAAGACACGCCGATTTTTTCCGCTCTCGTCAGTCAATTGTAAGCTGCCTTTTCTACATTTATTTTCTTTACCTATCACCAACAACAAAGAAAATTATACAATAGGGGGGGGGGGGTAGATTACAGAATGGAAGAGCAAGAACGAGGTGTTCAGATTAGAAAAGTCGTAAAAGCAAGGACGCACTCTTCCTTCTCTACTGTTCATCCCGTATATCGCGGAAGCAATGAAAAATAAAAGAAAGATTCAGAATAATCACGATAAAATACTCTCCGAATAAGCCACAGGACCTACTGAATAGGATGAACACGCTACCGAGCAAATAATATGAAATGAGAGTAAATCAAGCAAAGACGAAAGTAATAAGAAGAACAGACTTCAAGAAGACGAAGTGAAGGAATTCTGCTGTCTTGGAATAAAGATAACAGATCCCTTTCGAAACAAGGACGTAATATTCACATTAGTACAGGCAAAGATAGAATTCATCGTTAGAGTAGTCTATTACTATCAAACATACGCCTTAATGAGAAAAAAAAATCTGAGAATATGCGCCTAGACTACGTAGAAGAGGATCGAAGCGTTTCAGATGCGATGTTGCAGAGGAAAGCCGACTACTAAGTGGACTGATGCGAAATTATTTCTGTTTGTATTTTCACGCACACGCACGCAAGCACGCACACACACACACACACACACACAAACACAAACACAAACATGTTGGTTTTCATTACAAAACTCTACCGTTGGTCCACATAACAAATACTTAGAGTTAAGATTTTTACATATGCTTTGTATCCGTCTGTTAAAACGCTGTAATAATTAGTGTTTTCGATCTATTTTCTTAAAAACTGAGTATATAACAGTCGTTCCGGTATTCTCGCTGTCCCACAACGTAAGTAGGAAACGTATAAATCTTAGATTAAAAATTCCGCCGTAGTTTATTAACTCGCTGTGACTTCCGTCAACACCAGCTACCTTTCTGTTTTTAATTATTTTTAAAGTTTCTTCTAATTCTGCTAATGTTAGTACGTATACCCGATTCCCACTTTCATACATTTCTGCCTGTCATGGATCATACACAAGAAGTTATCAATAACAGGATTTAAGTTTATTTCAAATTAAATACCTGTTTCCGTGGCGTATAAACAACCTTATACAATTGGAAACTTTTAAAAAATATGTGATTTTGTCGTTGTACTTACCTCAAAAATTTGTGCACAATAATTTTATAGATTGTATTAATCAAGTTAACGTAGCAACATTTTTGAGATAAAAAATAAATGAGATTTTTATACGATATTTAGTGTTTTTCAAATGTAGGGTCAAGGAGAAACGGCTTCCCCTTTTGTTATTTACATTTACGTTTAATATATGCGGTATACTCCGCAAACAACTAGACAGTGTATAGTGCAGGATGCATCGTGTCAATACGTATTACCGATTTCGATGTTATTGCATTTGAGTGATGCGCGAGGGAAAAATTACCGTCTTTATGCCTCTGTAGGCGCTCTGATCTCCCTTATCTTACTCTCACGATCACTACGCTAGATACACGACTCCCTCAGCATAATGGTCGCACAGATCTTCTTGCAATAAAAGTTATCTAAATTTACACAACAGCGTTACGCTAGAACTACATCCGTCTTCCAAGGTTTCTGATTTAAATTCCGTAGCTGTCCTGCTACACTTTAGTATAAGTTATAATGGCCTCTCACGACAGCAGCGTGTCTCTGAACACTTTTGACACCTTTTTGTCATGCTTACTTGATAAGGGCTCCAAATAATGGAACAATACTGAAAATTGGTCGCACTAGTTTCTTGTATGCGATTTTCTTTATAGATGCTTTGTTTTTCAGATAGTACTTCTACAAAATCTAAGGCTCCCAATCGTCGTCCTTATTATTCATTTTACGGATCGTCCAGTTTCATGTCACTTTGTAGTATATTACTCCTATATGCTAAGGATGCGACATCCGAAGTTGGCCATCACTAATATTGAAATTAGATATTACTCTTGAAATTAGATACTATCAGATTGTTTCAGTTTGTTATAGCTACTGTTTTATATTTATCCGTAGTTGAAGACAGCTGTCATTCATTATACCATCTGGAAATTATGTCCAAGCCTTTCTGCATTTGTTCATGATCGTCCAATTTTTCTGTATCGTCAATAAATTTACACTCTAAGCCAAAAAAGAAAAGCGCACACAATGGTATTATCCAAATGGGGCGGGAATTGGCAAACAAATGATTACAGTTTCAGAAAAATTGGATTCAAGAGAAACAGCATCGCAAATTCAGCAAGCCAGTAATGAATTGGTCCATCTCTGGGCTCTAGGCAAGCAGGCACTGATTACTAGAGTTTTTGGATGCCCTCCCAAGGATTATTGTTCCAAATTCTGTCCAATTGGCGCGTTAGATCGTGAAAATCCGTAGCTGACTGGAGAGTCTTGCCCATAATGCTCTAAACGTTCTCAATTAGGGAGAGATTCAGCGACTCTGCTGCCCAAGGTGGGGTTTGGCAAGCACGAAAACAAGCAGTAGAAACGCTCACCGTGTGCGGATAGGCATTAGCTTGCTGACGTGTAAGCGCACGAAGCGTACCAAAAGGGACGTGGAATATTGTCGCTGGTCATTGGGGCTCATTTCGAAGAGGGACTCGTCACTGAAGACAATTCTACTCCAGTCCACGTGGCTCCACGCCGAAGACGTGTCTGGAGACACCCTGGGCAGAGGTGGGATACCAAACTGACATCGCCCGCCACACGGCCCGACATCCAGAAAAGATGGTCTAAGGTGCCATTTCTTTTCACAGCACGACCCCTTTGCTTGTCATCAGCGGCACCCATACCGCACATTGATTCCTCGACGGTATTTTACGCCCGTTTTGTTGCCCTTCGAGGCAAGCCATCCTGAGCTTACATTTCAGCAAGATAATGTCCGCATGCACATGACGAGAGATCCTACTGTTTGTGTTCGTGTCTGCCAACCCTGCCTTGGCCAGCAAGGTCACCTGATCCCTCCCCAACTGGGAACGTCTGGAGCACAACGGGCAGGACTCTTTTCTTTTTTTTTTTTTAGAGCACTTATAGTGCAATTAATCCTGTGTGATGAATCGTTTATGTATTAACGTATTGAGTTCTATTAGTCAAATAGCTCTCGAGCCTGTTACATATTTGGAAAGAAACGCCGCACGATCGTAAAATGGTCAGCAGTAGACGAGACAACACAGTGTCGAACTCCCTTTGAAAATCTAAGAAGACTGTGGATTATTCACTCGCATTTACTGATTGCACGACGTCGTGTATAGATAAAGCCAGCTGTGTTTCACATCAGTGGTTCTTCCAGAATCGGCGCCGATTCTTCGAGTGAAACTTCTTTTCCTTCAGGGACTTGCAGCCAACGTCCTCAAATATTTGTAGGAATAATTTGAATCCCTGTGTTCCCCTTTAGTACCCTCTGGAGCTCTATCAGGTACCACGTAAGTTGTTCCCTGATACCTCAGCACATGTCCTATCGTACTGTCCCTTCTTCTTGTCAGTGTTTTCCACATGTTCCTCACCTTTCCAATTCTCCCGAGATCGTCCTCAAGCTAAGGCCAATGTTTGATACTAGTAGACTTCTTCTAGACCATAGTACAATCTTTACTTGTCCTTGCCTGCTTTTTATGTATTACTTCCAACGCAGCAGAAGTCCATCACTTTTTCCCCTTAGAGGTCCTTAGTTTTGATGTTTACTTTACCGCTGATCGCTTTCCTGCTAGTCATTATTTCGTCTTTCTTCGGTTCATTCTTAACCCATATTCTGTATTCATTAGAAAGTTTATTCAACAAACCCACAATTGTTCTTCATCTTTACTGAGGATAGCACTGTCATCAAACACCGAGCGAGGTGGCGCAGTGGTTAGACACTGGACTCGCATTCGGGAGGACGACGGTTCAATCCCCCGTCCGCTTTCCGCAGCGCTGCGGCGAGGACGTCTTGTTTACGTCCCGTCCGCGCGGTCGCGAGTGCCCGTAGTTGTTTACTACTGCGTTGTCGCTAGTTTAGAGTCCATCACTACCGACGCAACATGGCACATTCATACAGACAAACCACCATCAAGATCAGTTTTCAAACCGATCATGCACGACCGCGAGCTTTCGAGGTGGAACGTTTTCTACGTGACGACGTTAAAATTGACCCGCGAGACATAATTGGTATCCATCTCTCTATCACGACCAGTGTTGTCTACGTCAAGCTAGTAAGTGACGAGGTGTGCAACAGAATCGTGAGCGCACATGCGAACGATCTTAAATTCAAACATTCTGATGGCCATATTGGGGCGGTCTCTATCGATCACGCGGGGCTTGGCCTCCGTACGATACGCGTCTTCGAACTCCCTTTCGAAGTACCACCGGACGTCGTCACCGCGGCTTTCCAGCCCTACGGTAAAGTGATCAGCCATATGGCCGAAAAATGGACCACCTTTACAACGTACCCCGTCCTTAACGGGGTACGACAGATTAAAATTGAACTGACCAAACATGTTCCATCATATCTTGTCATCGGCGGATGTAGGGCGATCATTATGTATGACGGTCAGCCACGCACTTGCTCTGGTTGTGGCCAAGTAGGGCACGTCCGGTCGGATTGTCTCCGACGACGGCTTACGCAAATCCCGACAGGTGAATCTATGACTCCTTCTACGGTGACGACCCTTCCTCTCAATTACGCCGAAGTTACACGGGCAGCACCCTTTTCCGATGCTGACGACATTAGTCCGATAGCCGCCCCCGATGGAGAGACCAAAATGGCTTCTGCAGTACAGGATCCGCCCTCTACATCGGCGCCCCCACCTGAAGATAATCACCGACCGACCTTGCAAGAAGGCGTGGATGCCAGGATGGACATTGACCCACGGGTTGTGCCGACAGCGGCTTTTCTTCCAGACACCGGAGCAGCTGACGAAATCCACCCACATTCAGATACTGAAACACACGTCCGTAAACAGCGTTCCCCGCGAAAACACAAGAGACGGCGGCGTGCTCCATCGGACGAGTGTTTGCAGCGATCGTCTGACATGGACTGTGGAAATTCCGACGACGGTACCGGTGGTACAGAGGCCGCTGTAACTTCAAACTCAACAGATCGCCGTGGTGACAGCTTCAGCCCCTCAGACCCCACAGCACAGCAGGATCACAAGCAGACAACCGCTGCCGATTCCCAGCCAGCAGAGCCGATGGAGTCAGCGCCGAGTGCCGCAGCAGCCACTAACAGCCACCAACAGCCGATGGTGTTTCATGGCGACTGGGCGGACGACTGTGAGGAACACTCCTTGCCCATCGTGTCGGACGACACGGGGGGAAATTTACCCCACCAGTGTTGATCCTTTCCCGCCGTCAGTTGCAGTGACGAGACAGCCTTACCAGGGTATTGATGGCCAACACGGATGCTGTGGATAGACCTCAAACTTATCGCGTTGCAACTATAAACATCAACACTATACGGACGCGCGCTAAGTTATCCTTGCTTCAAGATATGTTGAACTCTGCTTCCATCGACATAGCTCTTCTCCAGGAAGTGTACGTCGACGACTTCCCAGGCATGTACGGTTACGATGCTTGCGTCTCTCCAGCTTCCCCAACAGGCAGCGGTGTCGCTGTACTTCTTCGGGAAGGGATAGTGGCGGACGATATCCTGTTTCTGCCTGGGGCAAGAGGAATGGCACTCACAGTACTGGGTGTCCGCCTTATCAATATCTACGCACCTTCCGGGACGGACAAACGTCGCGAACGTTCCCGATTCTTTGCGGAAGACGTCGCCCCGCTCTTCCAAGGCCGCCACGACCATCTGGTGTTTGGAGGTGACTACAATTGCGTACTGGCGCCCAGAGATCAACTCCCACGACATAATCCGTGCCCGGAACTCGGGACGCTAATTCGAGACCTGCAGATGGTGGACACTTGGGAACATCTTCACGGCCACCGACCGGGATTCACGCACTTCACAAGTCACTCTTCCAGTCGTATCGATCGGATTTATGTCTCACGCTCTCTCGCCGCTGGAACACAGGATGCGGAACTGTGGCCTGCAGCATTCTCGGACCACTCAGCTTACATTTGTGCCGTCACCCTGCGGCGGCAACAAGTGTGGAGAAGCCGCAGCCCGTGGAAATTAAACATCGCTCACCTGTCGTACCCGGATTGCCGCCAAGCCGTTGAGGATACGTGGCATTCGTGTGAAAATCGCCTCCGTGCATATCCCACAACGATCCGCTGGTGGTTGGACTGCGCCAAACCGGCACTGAGGCGAACGTTGATAACCTACGGTCGTGACCACGCTACTTGGCTAAGATATACACTCGACTTTTACTTCCGGGTCCTGCGCGACTGCGATGCTATGGCGCCGTCTCCGGAACGACAAAAGGCGGTCCACCGTGCTAAGGCTCAGATCCTCGCTCATGTACGACGCCACCTAGAGGGGGTAGTCATCCGCTCGAGGACGCAGGATCGGATACCGGGCGAACGCCCGTCAATGTTCCACGTCCTTCGTGAACGTAAACGACGCCAACGAGCGCTGATACGCTTCATCGACACGGAGGACGGTCATCGCCTCACCACGCAACAAGACATAAACACAGCGTTCTACAATCATTATTCCCAACTCTATTCCGCTCACACCCCTGATCCGACAGCACTGGAGGACGTCTCTCAGACGATTTACGGCACCGTCACCCCGGCAATGGAAGCGGCCTTGATGGAAGAAATTACAGAAGAAGAAGTGATCGACGCCGTTAGAAAAGGAGCTGTCAACAAGTCTCCGGGTCCTGATGGCCTCCCCTTGGAATTTTACCGGACTTTTCAATATTTATTAGCCTCCCGATGGACGGACATCTGTCGCGAACTCCTATCCCCGGACGTGCCGCTCCCTGCGGCCCTTGTGGAAGGGATGATTATTCCTATTCACAAACCGTCCGGTGGCTCACGACTGCAGGACTACCGCCCGTTGACACTATTGAACTGCGACTTTAAGATCTTTTCTCGACTGTTGGCGGCGCGGATACGCCAGACCCTACGAAATGTTATCTCACCCGATCAAACGTCATTAGGAGGCGACAATAATATTCAAACAGCACTCAGTGAATATCGTGACTTGATCTCACTGGCGAGGGCATGTCGTCTGAAGGGTGCACTGGCGACAATCGATTTTAGTCAAGCTTTCGACCGAGTGGTCCACAACTATTTCGAAGCGGTCCTCCAACATATGCGGTACCCACAGCCATTCGTCACTGTCGTCATGCGACTACTCCGTGGCGCGACGTCCAAGGTGATCGTCAACGGCCGACCTTCGTGGCCCCTCACCATTTCTCGATCGATACGCCAAGGCTGCCCTCTGTCCACTTTACTTTACGCTGTGGCCATGGAACCTCTCCTCTGCGGCCTGCGCCAACGACTAACGGGTATGACGTTACGAGGCCACACTTTCCGATGTAAAGCGTACGCTGACGACCTGGTGATTGTCATCCGCAACGGTGACGACACCGCTAGCGCACTAAATTGGATAACGAAGTATGGCATGGCCACTGGTAGTCGTATCAACGTCGCAAAATCGGTGGCGATGAACATCGGGGTCGGATTGTCTGAGAACAGTGTCACCCCCTTACAGCTCAGAGATAGTTTGAAATGTCTCGGCATTGACTTTACAGACGATATACGACGGACCGCTGCTCACAACTTTCGACGGCTTTTACGGAATGTTCGGACTGGCATTGCCAACAACCGCCTACGAGCCCTGGACATCGTCCAACGGACCCAGTATGTTAACACACATTTAGCGTCACGCATTCCGCACATCGCCCAGATATTACCTATACCGGTGATGTTAGCTCGCCGTATACTTGCGGCTTTTGGGTCCTTCGTGAGTTCAGGAATGCTTTTCAAGATAAAATATGAGACTCTCACCCTTCCCCCGGATCGGGGAGGGCTTGGCCTTTATCACGTTTATGACAGAGCGGTCGCCCTATTTGTGAGCACATTAGTCAAACTATGGCACCGCCGTCCGGACAGTCTGACCAGTTTGTTAATAGAAGAACTAGCACCGCCCTCCCTGTTGCCGCCTGTGCCGATACACCACGTCCCCTCCTCGCTCTTCTACATCGGTGTCTTTTACCTCGAACTCAGTTACGTTCGACTTGCCTTACCAGCGACTCAACTGGCGACGGCAAAGGCGGTTTATAGGGTCCTGCAACGTGGACGACCCGATAACGTCGTGGAGAGGAAGCACCCGAACGTCAACTGGCGAGTAGTGTGGAGGACAATTCACCACGTAACACTGGACACTGACGTCACGGCGATGTGGTATATCACTGTCAACGGTAAGCAGGTGACCAGATCAAGGCTACATGCGATCCACATGGTAGACTCACCCACGTGCACGAGCTGTGGCGTTCAAGACGACGATGAACACCGTCTTAGCTGTGGCGAGTCTACGGCAGTGTGGCACTTAGTGAGGCAAATGTCAGCATACTTCCTTCGGGTAACGCCGAATCATATCGACCCCAAGACTATCTTATTCCCGGATGAAACGTATTACCCACGCACTAAAACTAATGCAATGACGTGGCTTCGTGGACATGCAGTGCATTATTTGTTTCAAGACGGCACTAAGGACACTTTAGACTTTTGGAACTATTTGCAGGAACGACATTGCAAGATCCTCCGTAACCCTAAGTATCGACAATATTTTTCCAATTTTTTGTGGAGTGCGTTCCACGACCCTCCACGTAGCTGGAACATCACGGGTAAGAGAAGCTAAAATTACAATACGATGATAGAACACTACACGGTACAACGTGGGATCTACTTTCATCATTACGAGAAGTCATACCTGGATGATACAGCAGATGGAGAGTTTCGTTGTGAACCCTCACACTCTGTAGCAGTATTAGCCCCATTTCCTCTTTTTGTCCCCGGTACGAAAAGGTCTTCGCAGTTTCAGTTTTCCCATCCGGTGCAAGATGTAGCACTGGTTAATGGTGGTATGGATTCCACCCTTCAGTTTTGTTTCATGGTTTCCTTCGCCCCGCACTTTGCTCTCTTTCTTTATGCCTTTTTCTACAACTGTTAGCGTGGTTTTAGTTCTGTGCGTCCCCAACTCGACGCAAAGAGTGCACTTACTAGTTTTCAGTTCCTTACTGTTAAAAAAATAAAAAAAATAAATTAAAAAAAATTAAAAATACATAAATGAATAAATAAAATTAAAAAAATCACAATAATACACAAACTGCATCCTTTGTACCACTTCACATCCCCAGGATGGGAGGGGGGAGACATCGTGGACAGGCCTCGGGTCGCGACCCCTGCCCACCTTGCCTCCGCCAGCCCACTACCAGATCAATAAAAAAAAAAAAAATCCCGCGTCCGGCCACCCTGTTTTAGGTTTTCCGTGATTTCCCTAAATCGCTCCAGGCAAATGCCGGGATGGTTCCTTTCAAAGGGCACGGCCGACTTCCTTCCCCGTCCTTCCCTAATCCGATGAGACCGATGACCTCGCTGTCTCGTCTTCTTCCCCGAAACAACCAACCAACCAACCACTGACATCAACGAATCTTATCACTGATATTCTTTCGCCACGAATTTCAATCCTACTCTTCAACGTTTCTTTGTCTTCGTTATTGCTTCTTCGATGTATAAATTGAAAGGTAGGGATGAATGAGTGAATCCCTGTCTTGCACCATTTTTAATTCAAACACTGCGTTCTTGGTCTTTCATTCTTATTCTTTCTTCTTCGTTCTTATATGTATTGTTTAGTGCCCTTCATTCCTTATTAGTTATATTTATTTTCCTGAAAATTTCCAACTTCTTCCACCATTTTACATTATCGAATGCTCTTTAGAGGTAAACAAAGCTTATGAACCTGTCTTGATTTTCGTTAAGTCTTGCTTCCATTATCAAGCACATCATAACAGTCTCTCTGGTGCCTTTACTTTTTCTGATGCCAAGCCGATCACTGTCTTACAGATCCTCAGTTTTCTTTTCGGTTCTTCTGTACATTATTCTTCTTAGCAATTTGAGTGCATGAGCTGTTAAGCTGATTGTCCGCTAGTTCTCGCACTTATCTGCTTTTACTATCTTCGGAACAGTGTGGATGATATTTCTTCCGAAAGCGATATTGATCTGTAATTAGGTGCATCCGATCTTTTTCTCTTTTTGTACACAGGAGCTCTTTTCCAGTCCCTAGGGAGTGTTCTGCATCTGCTTCTACGTCCATACTCTGCAAGCTGCCTTTAGTACGTGGTGGCAGTTTCTTTGTGTACCTCGGCCATTTCCTCCTTTTCTTTTCTAGTTGCGAATGGTCTGCGGGAAGAATAATTGTTAGTAGGCCTTCATGGTCTTTTCTCGAGGTATACGTATGTAACTCTTCTAAGAACGTAACAATAAACCACACTTTTAGATTCAGAGTGTGAGAGATCTACGATAAATATGAGCTAGGAAAGGTGCAAATTCTGTGGCATATGCTAATACAGTCTGACTGTACATCTTCAAAAATCCATATTTGGGCGTGACAGATACAAATTTTTAGGGCATATAACATCACCAAATGGAAATCTTCTGGATGAGGACAGAATCAGGGTAGTGAAGTACTTACCTTCTCCTCAGATAAAGAAAAACATAAAGGCCTTTATTCGATTAGCATCATTTTATAAGTAATTTGTGCCTGATCAGCTACTAAACAGTGAATCACTGCTGAATTTAGTAATTAAAAAGGTCACTTAGTACCGGTCCAAGGATTGCCAAACAGCCTTCGTGGAAATTAAAGAAAATTTAGTGAAATCTAACATGCATTACCATCCAGACATGTTAATCGAATTTTTCCTTATAACTGATGCCTCCTCCTTATGAATTGCTTCTTCTCTGTTCCAGATATGGAATTTTAACGGTAAGCTTTCAGCGTGCGCCGTAGTGTATGGATTGGGTTGTTTTGCGGGAGGAGACCAGACAGCGAGGTCATCGGCCTCATCGGATTAAGGAAGGACGGGGAAGGAAGTCGGCCGTGCCCTTTCAAAGGAACCATCCCGGCATTTGCCTGGAGCGATTTCCCCAAATCAGGATGGCCGCACGCGGAATTGAACCGTCGTCCTCTCGAATCCGAGTCCAGTGTGCTAACCACTGCGCCACCTCGCTCGGTACGTAGTGTCTTCAAGTCGCATATTAACGGACAGTGAGAGAGTATATTCAACTACAGAATTAGAGGCCCTCAAAGCAGTCTGGGCATTCCATAAATTTCGCTACACTCTCACCAGAAATCACACTACGGCATACTGCAACCGTAAGGCATCAAGTTTTCCGCTGAGCTGTAAGTTGTTACATGCTCGATTTCTTCGACGTTTGTTGGCCTTCCAAGAATACGATCTTGAAATTATTCATGTCAAATGCAATAAATAATGTGGTTGCAGACACTTTGTCTCGATTACCAGAAGGTTCACAGTAAGTACCGGCTAGCAAAAAGGAACCTTTGAAATTCGAGGTTCTGCTAATGCAGGATACAACACACAGAAAATATTATTTTATTACGTGTAAAAATATGAGTAACCTTGAGGAAAGGATCCGAGTTGTTATTAAGCGACACTACAATTATCAACAGATCCTGCAGATAAACTCACAAGCCACTACGTGATCCGTGATGGACTATTGTTTTTATCGTTGATATCCGAAGTCTGACAACAGGTGTGTGCGCATTACAACAGATTGTCAGGAAAAGTTAATGTGGTACATGCGCCAGACTTGGGGGCAAGTCAGAGCCATCATGTGTGTGAATAACACCAGTTCGCATTGCTACTTCCGAATATGAAATGGAAACTGCAGCAAAACTTATGGACATGCTAGCTCTGTTAGAAGGCGGAACAGTTTAACCGTTCGAGAACCAATGATTGCTTCCTGAAACAACCATTCTGTTAATTTTTTTAAAGAACAATTGCCTTTAGCATGAAACCACCAATTCTCTTGCCAGACAAGACATCAGGTAGTACACTGAGGTACTTCTACAAATTTAGTGCATCGTAGCAGCCAATCACAGCGTTCAAAGCAGCAGTCGGTGCGGACATTGTGTGACATGATTGTAGGAGATCGTGACACGTGGTTTCTTTTGCAGTAATCATACCGAGTAGATCATTGATATCTAAAGTTACTGTTACATAAATTTGAGTTTGTACTACTGATTTCATGAATCGTTTCGAAATGAAACGACTGGGGCAGTATGTACAAATTTATTATGTTTTAGCCCCTTTTTTGTATGTTATTTAGGACTATAATTTGTTTTAGGTATTACGTGCTCATGGAAGTTTCGATATGTAGGCCTGTATTTAGGAAAAACGAGAATTTGCTGTCAAATATATCCAGTGAGGTAACTAATTGAGTAAAAGTAATTGAATCACATGTGAAACGTCCCCTTAGAAAAATTTATGAATGATTGTGCTTATAAACCCCTTGCGTTATTTGATTTTCAAACAGCTGAGCAAAACTGAACGTGCATAGACATTTCTCTCTTTACTTATTCAGATCATCAATAAACTGACACACAATATTTTTAGCACAACAATTAACCTATACCTTTCATGAATCACTTACCTCACAAAAATCTTCGTTACTCGAACTACTGCAGTACAGCGAGCGCCAATACTGCCAGCTAAATAAAAGATTCAAACTATTGAAGGCGCTAACTACTGATAGGCATAGTTAGCAAACGAAAGATTTTGATAGAGAACAAACAATGTATTTACCTTAATAGTGTTCAAAAGTCATATATATATATATATATATATATATATATATATATATATATATATATATATATATATATATATATATAAGTTCACGACATCCAGTCTTACACATTTATTGTCTCTGATGGACAAACGTCCAGATCATCCGCTCACAAAACTCCGTCATCTCTCTCCCCACATCCACCACTGCTGGCGGCTCACCTCCAACTGCCCAACACTACAATAGCAAAATTTCCAACAATGCAAAGCAGCCACAGACTGCACACAGCACAGTCAGTAATTTTCATACAGAGCACTGCGTGGCGTTACCAAAATAAAAACCTAAACAGCCTACTTACACATGTAACGATTACTTTGAATGCAGTTATTCCTTGTAATCGTTACACTTTAGAAAATGCAATTTGTACTAGTAATTTACTTATTCAAATAGAACAGTAATCGTTACAGCATTCGAATCACTACTGCTTAACAGTCATAAGTCACTCTCTTTAGCAGGCGGCGAAAGATGGTTACCAATATATTCTTTGGCGGAATCTTCATTCGTTCTTTGTTAAAGCTAAGTACTTTGAGCGAAGTCGAAATTTGTTTCTTGTTTGTTTGTTTTTCTCATGTACAGCATGGCCAGTGAAACAGAAAACAATGAGTATGAGGTTAAAGTAGTTCCGCTTCCTTACTTAAGAATTATTTTGAGTTAAATGATGCAGAAAGTAGAGAAAATATGAACGCAAAACGCAATCTCTGTGCGGGGAATAAATTTCTGAAGTCTGCCTGGAGTACGGCGTGGAACTTAAGGAATCTGTGATAGGTAAGCAGTTACGGTTTGAAAGTATATTATGTAATATTTAAGTTACAAATTAAAACATATGTACATTCTGTTGCCAAGTGATACCACAACGTTCCAAGAAATACAACGCCAACCTAAGGAAACAATGTAACTGTAAATGGCACAATTACAACAAATTGCAAAATAAAGTCATTTTACGAATAATCGTCGAATCTTTGTTTCCATTGCAGAGGATTCGTCCAACAAAGTTAACTGAAGTGGAACAATTACTGCGACGAAGGAAGGAAGCGAAGTCTGATCTTCAGACAAAGTACAGGAGCAAAGAAAAGATAATTTATACCCTCCTTTATAAATATCGCTACCAGCCAAAACATTGTCGACAAGTTAATTTTATAATTTGTCTGCCATTCTGTTCGGCTCTGTTCAGTGGTAAACGGCAATTTCAACAACTCCTTTGGACACATTTTAGTAGGGCTTTCCTGTGGGTTAGCGTGCACTGGCTCGATGAAGACACACTAGACAGAAAATTCGCTATGCTTGGTATCATAAACTGCTTACGTCCCTATCTTTGCCTTGTTGAGGTTCGAAATCAACATCTACGTCACGTGATTCGGACTGGAAGCCAGATTTACATCATTACGAGCTATGTGAGTTGGAGTTGACGGTTACAGTTTTACTCATTTATAGCTGAAATCAGGCACTGATTGGAACAATAAAACAATGTGCCTTATTGCTGTTATACATGAAGTAGTACCTAATATTAATGCGATGGTTATCGTTTTTACGGGTGGTCAGGTGAAACGTACTGACAGTTCTGTTTTTCTTGTACTGTGAGTTTTTTTACCCACCGCTTCCACGAGAGTAAAAGACAAACTGAAAATTTCTCAACAATAAAAATGAAACGTTTCCTTATGCATTTTTAAGAAATGGAATCCTTTTACATCCATAATGTCTGTTTTTGTGCAAAGTTATCATCCATATTTTATGACTTTTGCGTAATCCAGTCAGATACCGAAACAATATACATCGTAACATATTAGAAAACGTTGATTATAAAGAAAACTCCTGCAGTTAGTTGAATATTAACGGTTTATCATCTTAAAACCTTTAGTCTTTCACCAAGTTTTACTTCCAAGGACCAACAAACATAATTTTCAACTCATGGAAATATCTCTGCAAGGATCACTTTTACAACTGATATTTTCTAATCTGTTGGATGCAAAACAATATTACTTCAAGTATATATGGAGATCATTACCTCTGTTTATAGTAAAAAGCACAAAGTCCGATCTGAGACAAAATCCCTTCAGGGATGAATCACGATTTACATTAACAAGAGGCTCGGAAATAGTATACCTCAATCAGTACCGGTATTAACATTGATCTAGTTACCATTGTATTAATTAGTATTTTCCATGCCTACACTAGCTACTTTGAAAGAAGGAACTGCATCCACAGTTCTACTAAACAGTTGCTGATTGTCTCGTACTTGTAGCTTGTATTGACTTCATTACCCCTGTTTTTATCAAACACAATACTTGCTTCCACTTGTAAATTACTCTTTGACATAGAGCTTTGCAAAGAACACTCTTACCTGTCACGTAACTGACAGAACTTTTTAATCCTTTTATCTAGATCGTCAGATAATTTTTAGAAAAAGCGTCTAATTAAGTGATTTTTTTCGTTTAAGATGGTAGAATATCCCCATGCATAACTCCACCCTGAATACAGGGAAAAAAGCCAAAGTGCACATGGAGATTACTATGTATCTCTTGTGTTGTGACTGTGTGCATCATAGTTCGCCTGAAGCTTGTTTTTGTTGGCTGCAAGGAAAACGATTGATGAGTACAAGTATTGCGGATTGCTTAAAGAGTTCCAAGGGTCTTAAAAAGCATTCTGCCTAATTTAAGGTTATCTGCTGTAGACAACAACCTTGTGGTTGAGTTCTGGTGCAAAAAACACTTGATTCATTTTAAGTACCCTGACTAAGAGGATAAGTGCTTCTTGGGTAACAGCTTCTTTCTAACAGGGTCATTTTCAGTTTCATAGAAATGTATTAACTTCTTTAGAATCTGCATTACGCTGTATGGTATGTTTTAAAGAATAAAGATTGCTGTCTTTTCTGGTAAGTTGTCAGGGACAAATGGTTTCTAGTAACTGAAATTATACTCTTACTGGCATGGTGCCAAAAAGTTCAACCGATTCCTTAGAACTGTAATGAACACTACATAAAAATGAGGGAACTCTTAGTAATAACAAAAGCACTTAGTTTATAAATACTGGTGTCAGAAAAACAGCATTTATGCAAAACTTATATCCCTGTACCGCGGAAATTTATTACTGTATCACTTAACACAGATGTTTTAGAATCAATTATATTTAATCCGGTGTTTGCTCTAGTGGAAACACTGAATGAGGGGGAAGAAGGAAATAATTTAGTCATCTTAAAAATTTAGATGATAACACAGTTTTAAGGCATGGAATTTGGGAAACTAATATTCTGAATTACACACTGAAACAAATATAATGCATTAATTTCTCACTTGTCAGCAACAGAGTTTAAGAAACATACACAGAAAGTTTACAGAATGGCACTCAATTCATTAATTTATTTCACACAAGCAAACACAAAAACTATATCTCGGCATTAGGTGATTTGACTTCTGGAGCTGTTCATACGTACATAATATTCTATTTTCAAAACAATCACAAAGTGACAGCTTATTAAACAAATTATTTTTGTGTGGAAACTTCTAACTAGAGTGTTGTGTGGGTTCTCCTTGTAGACTCTCACTTCATGATGTAGCCTTGTTTCCAATACTTAATAGTGCAGCTTTTTTTGTTTTTGATGAATGTGATTATCAAGGGGAGGACTGTATGAAACATTTTTATTCAGCTGTAGGATGACATCATTCCTTATGTCCTGCAAAGCTGAGATAACTAATTGCTTCAAAGGGTTCTTCACATTAAAAAAGGACATATTATGTCTAATACTTTCCGACCAATTTTGCACAGATAAGCATGATCATTGGATATAACAGAAAAGCCACCTCTGTTTTTTTTCTGTTCAGGTTGCTAGTACTAGAATTTGTAAAACATGGTGAAATTTGCCAAAAGCGAGACTCCAGTTTTTTGTCCAGTTTCCTAGCCAAATACAAAGTGTAAAAAACTGGGTGAAGTATGTAATCGTAGTCGTTGTTTATTACAATGGCTGAGCAATCAGCAGTAGTAGACGTACCAGTCTGAACGTGTATAAAAAATCTCTTGGAAACAGCTTCATACTGCTGGATTGATAGTCTGCTCCTCCACAACTTGTCACAGCACTGAAAAACACTTCCAGCAGGTCTTGACTGACTTTATGTGCCAGTACGAAAGTCCTTCATGGTGCAAATCTGCTTCTGACAGCGTCATACACAACTAAATATGAATACAGACTGTTAATTATACCAATAAAACGAGTTCTTGTTGAGTGAATCGGTAAAAATCCCCCAGTAGATTCTTTAAGTAAACTGGCAATATTTTGCTTGCTTTACATACCAGCATCATTGTAAGTGGCAAAAGCCGTAAAATATGTACGCTTATTTTGTGTAAAAACCGGGTATCATGGGATATAAATGGATTTCATTTCTGATGGATTTTATTCTGATGAGGAGCTCCTGGAAGAGCTAAAAAATTAAGCAAATTCCAGTGTTACATCGTTGATTTTCTTTGTTTAAACTTAAGACTTATCGCCGGAATATGTTTTTTATATTTCATTTTATCTGTTTCTACTATCGTGTTATAATTCCATGTATTGACTCGTTCCATGACCATGGAGACTTCTCCTTAGTTTGGTCCCACAGAACAAGAAAGAAATAAATAAATAGGTAAAAGCATAACAGAACATTTCATATGTTTTGTTGAGGAATCATCAGAAAAATAGAGCTGCCTGACAGACTAATATTCTGACTTCTACTCTTGTGGAAGCGGTGGACTGAAAGATTCACAGTGCAAAAAAATAAGTATTCATTGAACTGTAACTCTCTTGCTTGTAAACAGAACTGTCAGTATGTTTCATTTGGTCACATGTAAAAACGATCATCATCGCTTTACCATTGGGAATTTCACAGCAATTAGGTTAGCTGCACTACCACATCTGTAACCGCAATAAGGCAAATTGTTTGATTGTTAAAAGTGCTTGATTTCAGCTGTAAATAAGAAAATCTGCAGCTCTCAACTTCACTCCACACAGCGCGTAATAACGGAAACTCTGCTTCCTGCCCCATATCACGTGACTTGGATTTCGGTTTCAGTGTAATTACGTCATGCGCAGTGTAAGTTATCTATGGTCTGTGCTTCCTATAAAGAGACTTTCGGGAAGCCATACATACGGTATTCTGCTGCTGCAGCTGAGAACATACATCGCAATTTTAATATTCGTAACAACATGGTGTCTTGTGTTTCGTAGCAGTTCGGTCAAACCTTTCACTTTAGTTAATGTAATGTGTATATATATATATATATATTTTGGTTGTTTGAGTTTTCCTTCTTGTGTTCATTGCTCAATATGGCAACAAAGGTTAATTTTGTGAACAATTTTAAAATTATGTTTCCAAGTGAAACCACATCCTTAAAACAACTGAGAGTTTACATTTTTCCAATTTCTTCTTTTAATCTTTGCTTACTATGATAATAAAGATTACTTTTGTGAAAAATTTTAAAACTATATTTGTTTTCCTATTGTTGGCACTCAGAGGATTAACAGGTGCTGTAATGCCAAATTACATGCTGTACTAACTCACAGACCACTAAAAATTCTAAACTGACATGTGTAGATCTCTTTTCCACACATGTGCTGGAGCATGACCTTCTCTCCAAGCACATAAAATATATGCACTGAAAACTGTGACAAGGTCTCCAATAATATGGATAGTCAGCAGCTATATTCCTGTATTATGCAATCCCATGGCTATCTTGTCAGACAATGCAAGCATCTTCACTAGTCTGTGCTGCAGAAGCTTCTTGCAAAAGAATGATACAGAAGAAACACTGATTTCAAAATATCACATTGAGGCAAGCCCCACTGTGAGAACTTTCTGGAATCAAATATATTTATCAGAACATATTGTTCTATTAAAAAGACAACCAGACTAAATTAACTCACTCTGTTTGAAGAGATAGTTAGTAACCTTCCACACACTTCAAACCAACTGCACACCAAGAGAACCATTATTTAAAAAGAAAGAAAACAATGAATGGGTTAATTCTTCACTGAGAATATGTGGGAATGATATTTCTTGTAAGGACAAAGTAGGACAAATAAAGCTGTCCAAAGGGGAAAAAAATTTACAAAAGGTTAGTAAGAGTAGGAAGATTTAATACAGGATGGAGAGTACTGATCAAAAACTATCCAAAATCCTCATGTCTATATAAAAAGAACAAAAAAATTATAAATGTTATACATAGGCCCATTTGAAATTGTTAAGTTACTACTTATGGTGATTACTTATTGGTATATCCTGGAACAAACAGAAGCATACCACGAATTAAAGAATTGCTTCTAGGATTGTTTTAGAGGTTGATGTGAAAATAATTGTCTATGTTTTACACAGACATTCTGTATATCTGTATATTTTACCAGTGGTGTGAAGCAATAGATATGGCATTACCAGATTAAACTATTTGCATTAGCAAATATGTGCCTTGTACAAATGTATGTGTACAGGATATGTGCAGTGAATAGTGTTTTCTTACTGTGGAAGAAACCTTGAAAGATCTGTAGGCATTTGTAAAAATTAAGTTAAGTTGTATTTTTATGTCAGTTAATGAATTATTTCTTGTGTATATGTTGTCAAAATAACAATCATAAAGAACACTTATTCACAGTTAGTGAACTAAAGAAGGTCACTGCCATATACCAGTTATGAGGAGTTTAATTTTTAGTATTAAATCATGTAATATTTTAAGTAATACAGTGGTTAAACCAGTTTCTGTGCTGTCAGCAAATGGACTGCTCATGTACTTAAGTAATTTGAAAAGAATGAGGTTATAAAGATAATTATATACTGCCAAAACAATGAAACAAATTTCAGGCAACAAGCATTGGTCTCTATACAATAAGTTAAAAGTATATTAAAGTTCGTCAGCTTTGAGCAATTCTAAGTTTGAGCAGGAATTAAGGTAGGTAGAGCATTCAATTCAGAGTGGATTTGTTGTTTAGATTCTTTTGCCTCACTTAGTTTTACTGTCAGCTGTGTGCCTCAGTGACTTTGGTGCAAGGGAGCCCAGTATCAAATTTATGGGTAATGGACAATAGAGCACCCTGTATTGCCTATGTCTGTACAAATGACCCACCCATGTTTATAAGCAATCAGACAAGGGTGTATGACTGACATACAGGGAGCAGAGTTACTGTGAGGTTTTTCACACTTATAGTTCATACGAGTTGTTCATGTTAGTATGTTAAATTCATTTGATTGTATGATAGCCTGCAATTAGGTAAAATTTGGGATGACAGACTCAAAATAAAATGTTGTATTTTGAGGACACGATGTAGGTCTGTCACATTTACATCCACAGACTGACAATGTGAACATTCAAGAGTTAGCTAATGAAGCAAAGTTACTGACGCGTTACTGGTGTGGAAAACTTACTGAAATCACAGTGTGAGGAGAGAATTACAGACAGCAGCTGTACTCGCGAGAAATAAACGGGGAATAATACTGACCTAGCAGCGGCTGTGCTGTTGAGAGTGTGAACTTCTTTTGTGTTTGTGTTGCAAGAACTACTGTTCATAAACACACATCCAAATGTGATTGAGAGGTAAGGCTCTGCATTCCACATGTGAACACTAGTGTGTAGTGTTACTACTGAGCAGTGGCGGCTCGTGCAAAATGATACCAATGTGCTACAATGTGGTATCTGTACCATTTTGCCTTACAATGGTGACAATTGTAATTAAATGAAATATACTAATATTATGCGGGTAAACTGAACTCTTATTTTAAAATTTTATAATTAATCGTTTAGCACCATGAGGAATAAAATTTTAAGAAATTTTGTATCAGTGGGAATCGAACCGAGGTCCACAAGTTACCTGCCTGCGCTTTATGCCACTTGCCACCAGCGTTGTCATGACAACTGTACTTTTTAAAAAAGTCATCGTACTTGCACAATATACTACATACAATTTCAAAAAAAAAAAAAAAAAAAAGGCCTGGTGCTGTTACCAACGTATCACTCATAGTGTCGGAAAGGATGACATCACAACAGAGCACGCACAGTACAAAACAAACAGCTCTGAGTCGATTATGGTGTGGCTGACCGCCATTTCAGCGCTCGATACTGGTTCCTAGTTATCGCAGAAAGAACGCTACAAATATGTTTTCGTCCATTTTATTTCCATATCAGTACGCATTTATACATACACTCAACGTTGATATGCGTGTAAACAAAATAGCCAACAAACACCTTATCCATCGATAATCCTGTCCTGACATTCCTATATCAAGTAAAGATAATTAGAATCATGTACATAATAACATCAACGTTGAGTATCGGCACAGTTTGCAATATTATGCCATGGAATATTGAAGATGCATTTTACAGAATAGTGCTCAAAGGGCAGATACATCATTAAATTACAATTTCTTTGATTTTTAACAGCCTACACTGTCGATCAGCGTGGACGTTACACTTGCTACCGCGTTGTTGGACTTTGCGCTGGATTGTTTTCTCATTTTGCCTCACCATTCAGGCAGGTTCGCCGGGAAGCCAGTGAAAGCCACGGAAAATCCCTTCAACATCATGAGACATTTATTCAGTTTAGATAAAATTGCTTTTTTTTTTACAGATGAAGTTGGTGGTTCGTCTGTGAAAGCTGTCTATCTTACAAAATAATGTCATTTAAACAGAAAAAAATTCGTTGTACCGTGAGTTGTCATTGCTTTACAATTTGATCGCGATTATACAGAACTGCTTTGTTTGGATAGTTTACATTTCGATACAGGTTATTGTGTTATTGTTCTAGTGGAGAAACATGACTTTACGTACAGTTTCCTATTCAAGTACACTTCTAGCGAAAATGTTTGACTTCGTACTTTGTTTCATGATTACAAAAGTGATACATGACAGAATTTCGCACAAGTACCAAAGACGTATAATAACAATAGCTTCTTGGGAGAAAAAGGCAACAATTAATTATTCCTCGGGAGGCAGAGGTATGCGCTCTCATCAAAATATTCTGACCTAACACAAACCGGTTTCAAGTGGACTATGGGGATGCAATGTACAATATGCTTTTTTTTTCTTGTAGAATCTGTCTTGTGGTTAAATTCCCAGCGTCATGTACATTTACAAAGCGTCTGTGCAGTCGTTAACTGCAGTCTCGACGGAGTGTAGCATATAACTTTAAGGTGCCTCCTACACACACAGTCTGTCACTAATAATACCGGAGGCCAGTCTAACTGTCCCCTCCATGGCGGTTGCTCAGTAGCAGTGGTGGCCGGTTATCATGTCTAAAGTGCTCCGACATATTGTAAATATTGCCCTAAAATTACGCCATTTCTCCTCAGAAGGGAGTCGGAAATCGCATTAAAGTAACGCTATATATCTTGAAATACATTACAAGAACTAAGCCATGCTGCGGCTCGCGTTGGTGCTTTTTGTAGGTTCCCCCCCTCCCCTCCCCCCTCCCCCCCTGTTGGTGGTCAGACCGTATTCTTTAGTTGGCATGGTTGTGGTTGTTTGTCTTCTTCTCGTCTTGACTGGCGCCACTCGTTTCGCAAGCGTTGCCTGTCTGCTAGTGGCAGCAGTGGCGGTTATCGATATGTAGTAACTGTTGCCCTATCTTTGGGGCGACGTCGTTGTTTTTCTGGGTCGTGTGACTGTGGCAGTTGGGTTGGGGACTCAGGAGGAGCCAGGTCCGCGAAGTCCCAGAACACGACGGGACGGCTGGCGGCGCGCATGGACTGCCGGATGGGCTGTGATCACGAGGGTGCACGACCTCGTCGTAAACCAGGTCCTGCAGGCTTTAAGATGAGTGCATTTCAGTTCAACTAGATAAACCTCCACCATTGTGATACCTTGCGATTGTCCAGTGACTTGGGTCGTGTTGCTGCTCGTAGTGTCGCCGAGGCGAAGAGGAGCAGGTGGAGTGCTTGGGGAAAGTGGATCTGATTAGCTTTCCTCGACTTCTTATTAGTATTTACTGCGTTCAGCTTGCTACAATTTGTCAAGTTCAACCAGCTGTATTTTTCCTGCCTGGTGGCCGCTAACGCCTCAGTTACCTGCCCTGGGGTTAGTGTATGTAACGGCAATGTACGTTTCCTCGCCTTGCCGCTTCTGTCTGGTAAGGCATGTAATTTTGACAGCTTTCTTGATTGTAGGCCGTTTGTGATTCTTCTACTCTGGTAGTAGTGATTCCTTTCTCGTTCCGGGCGCTCTAAGCTCAGTATTCTGGGAGCGTAGTGAGTCCGTCGGTTCCGGCTCTGGCGTGTTGTTCCATTCTTGCATTTGGTTTATTGAGCGTCAGATAGCTTCAGTAAGATTTTCATTAGTCGTTCGTTAGACTGCCACTAGTCTGAGTTACCATCTTGTGAAGTGAATGCAACTCTTGGCTGCCTATCTCATCGCTCGCGAAAGTGTTTGTTGGCGAACCTTCTCAGAGGTCGATTCCTGGAGCACCGTCTGTGACTGGTCCTTGTGTTTTATTATTTATTACCATACCTTGTAATTCCTACGTGGTTATGTATGTCTAGTTAATAGTTCCAGTCACCTTTTGGAATAAATCTAGCATTTAAGGGTTGTGTTACTATGTTACCATCATCTTATTTCACCGGTTTGGTGGTCAGTTGCTTGTTTCTTTTAATTAACCGTGGCTTGTATTTGCTGTTTTACAGCAGGTTTCTAGTTTTTTTTATATAATTGCCGTTCCTGGCGTGTAAGGCCTTCAGCCGCGAGTGTGGTCATTTGATTTGAAAAAATAATTCGATATTTGTATATTAGCAGTTAGCCTTAAAACCTTATTTACTGCCATTCCTGTCGTCTGATACCTTCTGCTGTGTTTGTGGCAACTTACTTTTTAATATTTCAATACCTGTAAGTTGTAATTGCAGCGAGTTCTTAAACACTCTTAATTTATTGCCATTCTTGGCGTGTAAGGCCTTCAGCCGTGATCACAGTAGCTTGTTTGTTTCTTTGTTTTTTTTCCCTTTAAGCATTATCTGTATCTGTATTTTATGGGTATTTGCTGAATCGTAACGCACTGAAAATACTATTATTTACACAGTTGTTTATTCCTTAATTAATGACGTGTGGTAGTTTTTTATTTATTGTTGAATCTGGAATTACTGTTTTAAAAAAATAAATGTGTGTAAGTGTAAAAGGCAACCAATAGTAACTGATTACCGCCCCGTCCATAATCGTAACCGAATCCTGCCTTCCCTTGACTATCAGGTCACACCAACATCCAAAGGAAAAGGTAAGAACCCAGTTCCCAATCAGTAATGATGCGAGTATTATCAAATGGCGAATGGCGATATGTCATCGTAGGGGGATTGTATATTACGTATCGTATTTTCGTGATCCGCCTTCTTTTTTTTTTTTTTTTTTTTTTTTTAGTCTCTGTTAGCAATCCTCTGCCTGATCGAATAAAAGGTACTTGTAACTTTTCATTAAATAAGTTTGACTAATTACTGAACTTCATAAATCACCGCAAGACCGCTACGGTCGCAGGTTCGAATCCTGCCTAGGGCATGGATGTTTGTGATGTCCTTAGGTTAGTTAGGTTTAACTAGTTCTAAGTTCTAGGGGACTAATGACCTCAGCAGTTGAGTCCCATAGTGCTCAGAGCCATTTGAACCATTTTTTCATAAATCAGACTTAATCATTCGAAAGCTGACCTCAGCCAGTGAAAGTAATACCTGTTTTGAAAGTTAGTTTTGAATTTGATGAGAAAAAAATTATTACTGATAAACATTATGTTATGTGATGTACTCAAGTTTATCTGAATGGCTAGTAACTGAGACGGTAAACAATCACTTTTAGTACAGCGATAATTTGACCTTGCATCTTCGTTTGATATTTCAAAGATTAAATTCTCTTTGGCTTACAATAAATTTAATTTGTTTTACGCCCTGAGAAGCCAAATGGCACCAGCGAATGTAAGACCATTTATCTTCGCTTACGAATATGCCACACATTACAGACTTCCTTCGAATGAGACCATTAAATCAATGAACGTATTTATCGTTGTTTATTACTTTACTTGAAACCTACTTACGCAAACACTTAGTTCGGTAACGCATGCCCATGTGATGCTCGACTCGGAGGCAAGCCTGCCCGAATCCTGATGGTGAATGAAATTCTCACTGTCAGTATGTGACCAGCCGACCGCTGTGGCCGAGTGGTTCTAGGCGCTTCAGTCCGGAACCGCGCTGCTGCTACGGTCGCAGGTTCGAATCGTGCCTCGGGCATGGTTGTGTGTGATATCCTTAGGTTAGTTAGGTTTAATTAATTCTGAGCCTAGAGGACTGATGATCTCAGATGTTAAGTCCCATAGTGCTTAGAGCCATTTGAACAATTTGAAGCATGTGGCCGGTAAGGAAAAGAGATGTCGTGCCGTAAAGTTCCTGTTCACCAACGGCCGTTGTGCAGTGGTAACACCGGGCCCCGTCAGATCACCGATGGTAAGCGCTGTTGGGCTTCGCGACCACTTGGATGGGTGGCCATCCATGTCTGCACGGCGCTGTTGGCAAGCGTGGTACACTCAGTCCTTGTGAGGTCAATTGAGACGTGCCCTTAGCGCTAGGATTTCTCCCGGAACATGTCCCGCCCATTCAACCCCCCTCCACGCCTATCCATAGTGTAAGGCCCTCCCCCTTAAACAGCCGCCAGTTCCACAGAGTGGAAGCTACATCAAAGTTGTTATCGTCACAGTCCAACACGTTACACTGTGATGAGATTCGGTAGTGATAAGAAATTTAAAATTTTCTTTAACAAATTTTCATTAACTTATTCACTTATTATAATACGTTTATTTGAGGGAAACGGCAGAGCAAACATACAGTGGGAAAACAATGGTCTTGAATCTGTCATGTCTGTAGTAAAGCCACGGATGCAGTCGACAAACTCTGTTGTCTAAAATCAACGTTATATAGAAATAAGCGAAAGTCGTTTTGTTTATGTAGGCCCTCATAGTAGCTCACGAAAATTAAAGAATATAAGAATTCCATAAAGTAGAAATGCTTAATGAAAGCAGTAAGATATTTGCTTCTATGCCATATTTCATTAGTATTTGCATGGGTAATGGATGAATTTTAGCTTGTAAATTATTCCAATGCCATACCTGCATTGTGATTAGTGTCCTACATGCTGTTCCAAACGTCTCAGGATAATAATCTGTCGTTATTCTTTGTTCTGTCTGTTTTTAACCACAAGATTTATTAATTTCGTAAATGTCATTCAAACCACTTTTTAAAAATAATAATGATCTGTACGTTTGTCACAGAGCAGTTATGGAGCAAATAAATGCTGCAGTGTTTCACGGCTGTAAAACGTCCTTCATGCTGTGCTAGTTCTTCTTCCCCCTCCCGCTCCCCTAAAAAAATGGTTCAAATGGCTCTGAGCACTATGGGACTTTAACAGCTGAGGTCATCAGTCCCCCAGAACTTAGAACTACTTAAACCTAACTAACCTAAGGACATCACACACATCCATGCCCGAGGCAGGATTCGAAAAATGGTTCAAATGGCTCTGAGCACTATGGGACTCAACATCTTAGGTCATAAGTCCCCTAGAACTTAGAACTACTTAAACCTAACTAACCTAAGGACATCACACACACCCATGCCCGAGGCAGGATTCGAACCTGCGACCGTAGCAGTCCCGCGGTTCCGGACTGCAGCGCCAGAACCGCTAGACCACCGCGGCCGGCCCCTCCCCTAAAACTTTTCAGCAAAACTATTCAGCGAATAACACGCAAAAACAGCTTGGATCGATCTAGCAAGAACAAAGTAATTTTGATGCCATCTGGAAGTATAGTGAACATTGGTGCTTGTTCCACAAATACTGAGTTCTGAAACTTAGGTGCCCAGTATACTGTGGTTCCTCTTTCTCCAAGCAAATTATTCTTTGAAAGTAGGTTTATCCTGTTGCAGCTTTGGGAACTTTTTCTCACACAGAAGAATGTTTTTTCATAGGCTACTCTTCTGAATACTGAGTTCTCGTGTTTAAAGAATGAAGTGCTAAATTGTTTTCTCTTATGTTTTCTGTGGAAGTACCTGGCACAGCTGAGGCCAATTGTGCACGTTTTTTGTAACGTGTCTTCTAACTATCTGGCAAAATTTAAGACCTAGCAAGATATTAATGTAACATTCACTCATAGTGCAGCAGAACGCGGTAAACCACGTGGGTCAACTGAAACGATGCCCAGGCGCCGAACCAAGACCGGGAAAACCGGAGGTAAGTGGGCTGGACTTTTTCCGGGTGAAATCCTAGCGCTAAGGATTCCTCCAATTGAGGAGCTACCTGATTGAAAAGTAGCGGCTCCCATCACTAGAGATGGGTCGAACTCGTTCATTCCCGTGAACTGCTTCATTCATTTCACTCTTTGCCGTGAAGCGTTCAAATGAAGTAGTTCATTCATGAAGTACGGAAGCCTGGCGAAGTTGCCCAGTTCGCCGCTCAGCCGCGGTTACGCTCGCTTCGCCTCGCTCGTACAATAAAGCTTCGTAATACTTCATAATTTTACCAACAGATGGCCGAACTATGCAGTAACGTGCACGCAACGTTTTTCGCTCTTACAACGTCTGAGCTGACTTAGAGTATGGTCGAAGGGGACAAAGGAAAGATAAACAGAGAAGCCTGTCACATATAAAGAAGGTATTACATTTAATCTTGCTCGACATTTTCTCATGAAGCGCCCAAAAAAGTCTTTATCAGCCAAGTGAAACATTATTTGTTGTATTCATGGACTGATAACTATGGCTACCAACGAAATGCAGTCCAATTTTATGTTCCTTTTAAAATTTAATCCAAAATAGAATGTGTATGTTTACCACTGTCACAAAGTCTATATATCTACTTTAAGTAATAATTCAGAAGTTTTCCTGTAAATTTATTTTTGTTGAGAATAATAACCCTCCAGATTCAAAACGTAAACTGTCACCTGTAGTCATTGGTACGATTTCAGTGTTATTAACATGTTGGCTGTGCGTGCTCACACAGCCAGCCTCATCGTTTGTATCTGTAATATTCATTTGTCCGCAAGCGCTGCCAACGGTAGGCTACCGGTAGACGCGAAGTATAACTGAACTGCACAAATAGTCACGGGTAATGATGTCAGCACTGCAGGAAGCAGCTGACGCTGCCTTCCCCTCGCCCCTCACCTCCCCAACCCCGCGCAAACCTATAGTTTCCCACAAACGCCGCGCGATTCGTCGACAGTCAGTAGAGGGGGAACTGAAGTGAAGGGAGAATAAGTGACGTAGCGCCGATGTAATGGGATGAGGGAGAGGGGAAGAGAGTGAGTGAACTACGAAAGAGTGTGGAGTGTGTTATCTGTGAAGAGTTTGAAGTACCAGTTCATTGAAATTGAGTGGTTAGTTCACACTTCACTGGAGTGAAGCGTTCATTTAAACGACTCATTCACGAGCTCCCCATCACTACCCATCACGAAAACTGGCAACGGCCGGGATAGCGGTGTGCTGACCACATGCCCCTCCATACCAGCATCCACTGACGCCAATCGGCAGAGAATCACAAGGCGTTCGGTCGGTACCGTCAGACTTCCGAGGCCTGATCGGACGGAGAGTAAAGTTCCTGATTACCAGTCTTCGCGCCAGTGTCCTGGATTAAATTTCGTGCCTCTCCGCAGGGTCCCAAGAAGAGAAGGCAAGTGACACGTGATCCATCCGCCGGAAGGGGTTCCTAAGCTCTGCGGTCACCTTGCTGTTATTCAAGAGGAGTATGCCACGTGCCGTCATTGAGATTCACCGTCTTCCTTCTCTGATCATACCTATCGTCATCATGCAACACATATGTAATGCTTAAGTCTACACGCATCTACTAGACTCACCTACAATCTAAACAAGAACACATACTGCTCTGACGTATCCGCAAGGAAAGTGGCCAGTGTGCGCGGAGGAAGAGCACCATTCCGATAGGCTGATAAATCCACCCCGTGGGTATTCCGGCCAACAACGCCATAAGAGATTTATGTTTTCGAAAAAGTTTTTTGTTAATTGTTTACAAAATCCTTTAATAGTGAAGATCGGAAATAAAAACACATTAAGGAATGACTAGACTCCTGTGTTCATACCAACATCTTCAGATCAATGAAAAAACCAATGGTAATGTCAGCTGGTACAATGAAGCTGGGACGCAATTTCTGCAAATTGCAGTGCATTTTCGTTATACGAGTCTTATTTCAATAAAATGTTGGCTATAACAATGAAATAAAACAGTAAGCATGGAAGACCATTGTTAAAACATCCATCGTTAGTATGCAACGAAACTAGTCACGATTTATGTGTTTTTATTTGTGACTATAAAAAGAAGTTTTTTGAAAATATTTAGGTGACTTGTTTCCATTTGCTATTTATGTCAGGGATTAATATTACATTTTTACTTGTGCTAACCGCGTTTTGTAATGCTTTAACCACAATTGCTCTGCCTTTTCCACATCTGCAGTAGGTAAGTTTTCAGTGACTATCAGTTCGAACAGATTACTCAACACTCATTTTGTGTTGAAGAAAATGTCAAACTTGAAAATTAAGAGTGACACTAATGGAGACGATCCATATTCTACTCAGGCGTCAATCTCTCATCGATTGTGTCGTGCCACGAACATATCGAACGAGGAACTAAAATGAGTACGGTCAAACTAGCGTTCGGCTTAAATCGACTAATTAACCCATTGGCTTGTACAGCCGGCCGTAGATTTCAAGGCCGTTATGAGTTATTACATTGGAGGCTGTGAAACGCGCCGGGAAGCTATAGCTTCTTCTTATTGTTTCTTCTTCTCCGTTAACAGATGACTTGGCATGTTATATATCATTAGAAATCTGAGAAATCGATCTATTTAGTGGTGTATCACAAATTCGATTTCTCTTGATATTTTTCGAGTTATAAGCAACAGTTTTCAGGTTTTGTTAGGTTTATCCCTTCCAGTCCTATCAACAAAACAACCTCCAGGAATTGTGTAGCGTGAAGGAAGAAGAAAAGTGATAGGAAGTATGAGTGTGAGAAATATCTATTGGCGTTGCGCATGCCTGTATTTTTTCTCGTTTACCACACCAACACAAATTTCTAAAACAGTATTATCTTCACTCCTCATCACGTCAATAAATAGTAAGCATAGATTTATAATGGATTCCTATAAAAACTTATATATTCTGAGGAGTATGTGTAAGATAAAATACACCGATTTTCGTAAATTAGAATAGTAAACAGATGGTCGAATATGGTTAAGAATATTAGTAAGTCAGTGGTTTAAATATGGCGCAAATGTAACATCAGCTGCGTTACAGATCAGTCTGCTGCTACAACCGTTATTTGGCTTACCCGTTCGCTTTCCCCACCAACTGACAATCAAACTATCACCTTTAAAATATCTAGACCTTGGGATACGCTACAGATCAGTCTATTGTTGTTGTTGTTGCGGTCTTCAGTCCTGAGACTGGTTTGACGCAGCTCTCCATGCTACTCTATCCTATGCAAGCTTCTGCATCTCCCAGTACTTCCTGCAACCTACATCCTTCTGAATCTGCTTAGTGTATTCATCTCTTGGTCTTCCTCTACGATTTTTACCCTCCACGATGCCCTCCAATGCTAAATTTGTGATCCCTTGATGCCTCAGAACATGTCCTACCAACCGGTCCCTTCTTCTTGTCAAGTTGTGCCACAAACTCCTCTTCTCCCCAATTCTATTGAATACCTCCTCATTAGTTATGTGATTTACCCATCTAATCTTCAGCATTCTTCTGTAGCACTACATTTCGAGAGCTTCTATTGTCTTCTTGCCCAAACTATTTATCGTCCATGTTTCACTTCCATACAAATACTTTCAGAAACGACTTCCTGACACTTAAATCTATACTCGATGCTAACAAATTTCTCTTCTTCAGAAACGCTTTCCTTGCCATTGCCAATCTACATTTCATATCATCTCGACTTCGACCATCATCAGTTATTTTGCTCCTCAACTAGCGAACTCCTTTGCTACTTAAAGTGTCTCATTTCCTAATCTAATTCTCTCAGCATCACCCGACTTAATTCGACTTCATTCTATTATCCTCGTTTTGCATTTGTTGATGTTCATCTTATATCCTCCTTTCAAGACACTGTCCATTCCGTTCAACAGCTCTTCCAAGTCCTTCGCTGTCTCTGACAGAATTACAATGTCATCAGCAAACCTCAACGTTTTTATTTGTTCTCGATGGATTTTAATACCTACTCCGAATTTTTCTTTTGTTTCCTTTACTGCTTGCTCAATATACAGACTGAATAACATCGCGGAGAGGCAACAACCCTGTCTCACTCCCTTCCCAACCACTGCTTCCCTTTCATGTCCCTCGACTCTTGTAACTGCCATCTGGTTGCTGTACAAATTGTAAATAGCCTTTCACTCCGTGTATTTCACCCCTGCCACCTTCAGAATTTGAAAAACAGTATTCCAGTCAACATTGTCAACAGCTGTATCTAAGTCTACAAATGCTAGAAACGTAGGTTTGCCTTTCCTTAATCTTTCTTCTAAGATAAGTCGTAAGGTCAGTATTGCCTCACGTGTTCCAACACTTCTACGGAATCGAAACTGATCTTCCCCGAGGACGGCTTCTACCAGTTTTTCCATTCGTCTGTAAAGAATTCGCGTTAGTATTTTGCAGCTGTGACTTATTAAACTGATAGTTCGGTAATTTTCACACCTGTCAACACCTGCTTTCTTTGGGATTGGAATTATTATATTCTTCTTGAAATCTGAGGGAATTTCGCCTTTCTCACACATCTTGCTCCCAGATGGTAGAGTTTTGTCAGGACTGGGTATCTCAAGGCCGTCAGTAGTTCTAATGGGATGTTGTCTACTGCTGGGGCCTTGTTTCGACTCAGGTCTTTCAGTGCTCTGTCAAACTCTTCACGCAGTATCGTATCTCTCATTTCATCTTCATCTACAGCCTCTTCCATTTCCAAAATATTGTCCTCAAGTACATCGCCCTCGTATAGTCCCTCTATATACTCCTTCCACCTTACTGCTTTCCCTTCTTTGCTTAGAACTGGGTTTATATCTGAGCTCTTGATATTCATACACGTGGCTCTCTTTTCTCCAAAGGTCTCTGTAATTTTTCTGAAGAAAGTATCTATCTTACCCCTAGTGAGATAAGCCTCTACATCAGTCTGTAGACAGAACTAAATCGAACGATTTCAGGCTAACGCGAAGTTGTTCCGCACCCATTATCGCGCGTCTTGCACTCGAAGCCGGTGGCGGCGTCTGCAACGGCAGCGGTTCGGCGCGCCTGATCGATGCGTGTGGCGCGCGCCGCCGGCTGTGGAAGGTGAGGTGTCTGCCTGCTGCCCGCGGCACGAGACGCGGTGCCGTCGGTGGCCCTGCGGGCTGGCGGCGCCGGCGGCTGCGCGCGCACCTCCGCCGGAAGCGCGGCCGCTGCACCCGCCGGTGTCCCGCGGTGTCGACGCGGCGGCCCGCGCTGTGGCGTGGCCGGCCGCCACCTCCAGGTGCCGGCTGGCAGCCGGGGCGGCCGCGATCCTGTGCGCCGCTCACTGCGCCGCTCCTCGCCGCGCGATGCGTGCGCACCCGCCGAGCTGACCGGACGCCGCCGCTGGCTGGCAACCGCGCCTCGCCGACCGCTCATTTGGTCGCCGGCTCCGCTAGCGGTAACATAGCCGGCGGCGACAGCAGCACACGGAAAGAAGGAAGTATATCATTAACATACAGTTTTGTGTAAGGCGACCAGATGTGAGCCGCCCAAGAAAATAAAACCCTGTGGTAATCATGAAAGACTATATTACACTACTGGCCATTAAAATTGCTACACCAAGAAGAAATGCAGATGATAAACTGGTATTCACTGGACAAATACATTATAATAGAACTGACATGTGATTACATTTTCACGCAATTTGGGTGCGTACATCCTGAGAAATCACTACCCAGAACAACCTCCTCTGGCCGTAATAGCGGCCTTGATACGCCTGGGTATTGAGTCTAACAGAGCTTGGATGGCGTGTACAGGCACAGCTGCCCATGCAGCTTCAACACGATACCACAGTTCATCAAGAGTGGTGACTGGCGTGTAATGACGAACCAGTTGCTCGGCCACCACTGACCAGACGTTTTCAATTGGTGAGAGATCTGGATAATGTGCTGACCAGGGCACCAATCGAACACTTTCTGTATCCAGAAAGGCCCGTACAGGACCTGCAACGAGCGGTCGTGCATTATCCTGCTGAAATGTAGCGTTTCGCATTGATCGAATGAAGGGTAGAGCCACGGGTCGTAACACATCTGAAATGTAACGTCCACTATTCAAAGTGCCGTCAATGCGAACAAGAGGTTACCGAGACGTGTAACCAATGGCACCCCATACCATCACGCCGGGTGATACGCCAGCATGGCGATGACGAATACACGCTTCCAATGTGCGTTCAACGCGATGTCGCCAAACATGGATACGACCATCATGATGCTGTAAACAGAACCTGGATTCATCCGAAAAAATGACGTTTTGCCACTCGTGCACCGAGGTTCGTCGTTGAATACACTATCGCAGGCGCTCCTGTCTGTGATGCAGCGTCAAGGGTAACCGCAGCCATGGTCTCCGAGCTGATAGTCCATCCAGCTGCCAACGTCGTCGAACTGTTCGTGCATATGGTTGTTGTCTTGCAGACCTCCCCATTTGTTGACTCAGGGATCGAGACGTGGCTGCACGATCCGTTACAGCCATGCGGATAAGATGACAGGCATCTCGACTGCTAGTGATACGAGGCCGTTGGGATCCAGCACGACGTTCCGTATTACCCTCCTGAACCACCGATCCCATATTCTGCTAACAGTCATTGGATCTCGACCAAAGCGAGCAGCAATGACGCGATACGATAAACCGCAATCGCGATGGGCTACAATCCTTATCAAAGTCGGAAACGTGATGGTACGCATTTCTCCTCCTTACACGAGGTATCACAACAACGTTTCATCAGGCAACGCCGGTCAACTGCTGTTTGTGTATGAGAAATCGCTTGGAAACATTCCTCATGTCAGCACGTTGTTTGGAGTTGCCACCGGCGCCAACCTTGTGTGAATGCTCTGAGAAGCTAATCATTTGCATATCACAGCATCTTCTTCGTATCGATTAAATTTCGCGTCTGTAGCACGTCATCTTCGTGGTGTAGCAATTTTAATGGCCAGTAATGTATATGGAAGAGCAAACCTTAGCAGACTAGACAGGCGATGAATTTAAAATGAATGATAATTAATTAAAACCCTCAGCTGCCGAATGTGTTGTTCATATACGTCGATAAGGGCAGCTGAAAATGCCTGTCCCGATCGGGACTCGAACCCGGGATCTCCTGCTTATATAGCAGACGCTCTACCCATTTTTTTCTTTTTTCATTATTGATCTCGTTATGTTCGTTATGGTTCGTTGTATTTGTTCGGGGCGGATTCCCAACGACACCCGTTCAGGTTCCTCGCTGACTCATTCACTCAGTTTTTCTTATTACAGACGGCAGCTAACCCTCTGGCCGTACACGCTGTGTCACCGTGCCGGCACCTCCATACAGATGAATAGCGCGACTGCAGGTATTTATCCCTTGCACGCTTCCCGTGAGACCCACATTCACAACTGCCCACAATCTACAAACGTAATGTACCTAATAGATATTTGCCCATCCACTCATTACTCGCGCACACTAAGGTGACGATTCCCGTAAGAGTTCGGGCACCCTGTGCGCATTCGCACATACAAAGGTCAATGGCTTGTTAGCCTTTATATATGAAGATAGTAACTGTTCTCGAAAAAACGAGAATCGCCACCTTAGTGACCTCGGTGGCTCAGATGGATAGAGCGTCTTTCATGTAAGCAGGAGATCCCGGGTAATGAGTGGATGGGCACATAACTATTAGGTACATTACGTATGTAGATTGTGGACAGCCGGGAATGTGAGTCTCACGGGCAGCTTGCAAGTGATTAGTCCCTGCTGTCGCGCTATTCATCTGTGTCCTCCATGGCTCAGATGGTTGCCGGCACGGTAGCTCAGCGTGTTCGGTCAGAGAGCTGGTTGGCCTCTATAATAATAAAAAAAAAGAAAAAAGTGGAAGCATCAACAAACGAACTTGAACGGATCTCATGTGACGTCCGCAACGACCAAACACAATAATCAACAACGAACAAAATTTAAAAAAAAGGATGGATCGAGCGTCTGCCACGCAGGCAAGAGATCCCAGGTTCGAGTCCCGGTCGGGGCAGACATTTTCAGCTGTCCCTATTGATGTATATCAATAACATCTGTTGGCAGCTGAGGGTTCAATTGGCTAAAATGGCTCTGAGCACTATACGACTTAACTTCTCAGGTCATCAGTCGCCTAGAACTTAGAACTAATTAAACCTAACTAACCTATGGACATCACACACATCCATGCCCGAGGCAGGATTCTAACCTGCGACCGTAGCGGTCGCTCGGTTCCAGACTGTAGCGCCTAGAACCGCCTGGCCACTCCGGCCGGCTGAGGGTTCAATTAATTATCTTTTATTCTAGAGAAGCTGCACGGTCATCAATGGTATCTGTTCTTTCGACAACAGTTAGCCGACCGCGGTGGCCGAGCGGTTCTAGGCGCTCCGTCCGGAACCGCGAGACTGCTACGGTCGCAGGTTCGAATCCTGCCTCGGGCATGGATGTGTGTGATGTCCTTAGGTTAGTTAGGTTTAAGTAGTTCTAAGTTCTAGGGGACTGATGACCACAGATGTTAAGTCCCATAGTGCTCAGAGCCATTTGCACCATTTTTGACAACAGTTAGTATCTTCATTTATATTTAAAATGAGTTTAAATTACGTTTCAAGACGGGACCTTGGGACCATAATGTGGTCTCAGCGAGATTGTGGAAAACAGTGACAACTCAAGGTCGAGCTTTTCTCGGTATCAATTAAATAAACACAAATTATTTTGTGGTGCGTAAACGCCATAGCCGCGGTGAGCTGGACCACGTATTAGTACCCTGGAAAGACAGCAGCGTGCACAAAATGCAGGATTGAGGGGCACTTCAGAAAAAAATTGCGGCAGGCCTGCTGTCTGTATGTTTGCACCCGCAGTCTTGTGGCGCAACATATAGAAAGTTCGAACAAACGCATCACTCGTACTGAATAACAACGTAACACCTTAACATGAGCACAAGTCTCTTTGCATGCGCAGGCGAGAGGCGTCTTAAAGACGCTCTGAGACAATCCTCTACAGAAAGTACTGACGTTGTCATACAAACAGCGGAAGCCACGCCACCTCTTATGAGGGCCTTGAGTACGCAATGTGTGTATGAAAATGACGAACACCAGACGCAGCTGCCGAGACTTGAGGACCCAACTGTCCTGACTACTGCACTGAGGTACTTGTTGTTGGTGAGGCATAAGTTTGGCAGAAATATCACCTTTCCGTTGATGGAGGCGGTGGACAGAATTCATCTTAAATCTTTCAATCTTCCCACTGACATAGATAAGTGCATGGCCTTGTTGGTGAAAGTTTGCTTCGGCGAGGTGAGACATAATATGGACGAAGTACACAGTCAAGCTGCAATAACATATGGCTGAATATCTTTCGATTACAACAAGAGCTTCCGAGAATGGTACGTGCATACACACTTTCCCAAGGACGCCCTTCCCCAGGGACAAGGGGTTGGGAGGCACTCCCGCTACCTCTTAGGGAAAGGAAAAGATGTAGTGTAGTCAAGTGTTTTTCCCTCAAGGCTCGGAGGTGAATTATTATTATTATTATTTTTTTTTTTTTTTTGCTACTGACGAGTCATCATTCGTCTTCCAAAACATTAAAAATACTCCATACCCCACAGTGCCCCTACACATTATCGTATGGACGCTATTGTTTGGAAAAGGAGTCATTAAATAATGCCCTAATGAATGCCATGTGTAACAAAATGATGTTGCAGGAACTCTGGCGGGTTGTGGAGGAAAGAAGACATGAAGTCTCTTGCCTGCAAGAGTCGCACTCCTGTACTGGACGCATCACAGTCAGCGTTCTTATGTGGCAGTGGATAACGCACGGAGAAAAACGAATAGCTGTCATCCTAATACTTAATAAATCATCAAGAGCAACTACTCTACACAGTTCCGTACTGAGCATTGCGTTGCTGCAGACCTGAATACGCCAGGGCGTATTGTAATGATCAGAAATATGTAGTTCCAGTACAGTGATCACTTTGTTTCATATTTACAGCATTTTTAAATTACTGTAAATGCACTGCGCAGTCTGTAAAATAATAATAACTGCAGATGTGAATTCCAACTTCCACTTCTGGCACAGTGACAGAACGCAACACAGATGGTGACGAGACTGAAGAGGCCGTTATGGCCCCTCTACTGGAAGGTGTAAACAGACCATGATTTCCTCCTACTTGCTGTGAGAGGACAGGCGTTATGACAAGTACTGATGTAACTTTTGCATTAGTAACAAAATCAAAGTGTTAGAAAATATAACAAATGACCATAAAATAGTACAAGGTACTTCACACCGTTTTGACGATTTCAAATTTGAATAACATACAAACTAATTGCACACGATACGACATGTATTCAATTTTACTTATGAAATACTACATAGGACAAATGAAGATCATTCGCCGCTTCACAATACTCGAAGCTTTTCACCCAGTTTTTGAACACATATTTCGTAACTGCTGGAGGAATCCTGGAAATTGAATCGTGAATTCGATCTTTTAACATTTTCAGGTTTCTCGGCCGGTCGGAGTACATTCTCGATTTCAAACAACCCCATGGGTAAGAGCCTGGAGCAGTTAAATCAGGTCAGCGAGGCGGCCATTCGACACAAGCGTGTTTGGAAATTATACTGTTACCAAACACTTCACGGAGAGCTTGGAGGGAATTCTTGGATGTGTGGCATGTCGCGCCGTCTTGTCGAAACTAAGTTTTCGTAAGGGCTTGCCTGTACACTGCTAAACGTTCGATGTCCTCGGTATTTCGGACTGTTTTCCGACGGCCGGTTCACTTTCGATTCGATGCACTGGCAGTTGAACGGAACTATATTACCTAATTGCTCCACGAACAAGAAATTGGACAGCGCTGTTGAATCTTGAAATGCATGCGAAAGGCACGTTGCACGCAGACGATAGATCCTTCATTGCGAAAGTAGCACTGCGCGGCGAACGCACAATTTTGCTTCGACCAAGACGACATGGTTATTAACCTGCATGTGAGATGAAACTTCAGTCACCACACTACTAAGAGGTGGTACCATCGTCGCTGTGTTTTGTTCAACACCCTGTAGAATTTCGGATACATGGACGTGAGATTCATTGTAACCTGGGTTGGGACAGACTGTGCTCGCCTGGCCCAGTAGTGGGTGCGGCAGATATAGCCGCATTGTGATCTGCATGTGGACGAATCTGCCGAAGAACTGTTGAGAATTGTTACTAGGGTTGTCAAACCGGCCGTACCAGTCAAGAGGAGGGCCACTGTGACCTTGGTCTGCTCCATCCGAAGAGTTCCATCGGTCTTTCCGGAGGGCGCCAAAATTTGACCAGTGTAGTACAATCTGGCAAGACAAACATTACTGGCTCCATGGCCCAGAGCCAATTGCTTAGGGACAATGGAGCAAGCCCTACTCAGTGGTCCGCGAAAAGATAAGATTACCCATGGTGGAAGTCAGGGACAGTGATCGTATGACAGAGACGTGTCAGGAAACTGCGGAGCTCCTACTCTGGTCTTTGCTCCCTGATGAGAGTGGGATAGAGAACACAGAGGGAAAAAAAGGCACATCAGGATGGGAGCAAACGAAGTCTAGGCCTACAGTAACGAGACGCTGGTCTACGCCTTCTGAGGAGGTTGGCAATAAGACAAAAACGGTGAGAAGTGGTAGAGCCTTTGGGTCAGGCTGCCTTACAGCAAAAATTTTACAACAAAACTGTATAATGAATGCTTGCGACGAGGAAAGTTTGCCTGCATATGAAAAACAGCTGAAATAGTCATATTACAGAAAAGAAAGGGAAAAGACTGCCCAATTTGCCTGCTGGATACAATGGGGAAATTGTTGGTAAAGCTACTTGTGGACAGACTGGCGTCTCATAGAGTGTTGCGTGGTACGAACGACAGGCAGTTCGGTTTCCGGTAGTGTGTGCGACCACACAATCTGGTATCATGGTGAATATCAGTGGCATCTTTGACAGCGTGTGATGGCCCTCGCTGTTCTTTCGCTTGCGGAAGATGGAGTGTCCAGGACTGCTAGTGGTTATTTGAGGAGCTGTTGTGAAATTCGGGAGATCTGGCTATCATCCTTTTGCACAAAAATAAGAAAGGGTGTCACAAAAGGATGTCCCCAGCGCTCAGTTTTGGACCCTGTCTTTTGGGACATAAACACGGAATCTATAATGCCACAGCTTCATGAAGACAGAAGTGTTGTAAGTAGGCTGTTTAGGTTTTTATGTTGGTAACGCCACGTAGCGCTCTGTATGAAAATCACTGGCTGTGCTGTGTGCAGTCTGTGGCTGGTTGGCATTGTTGGAATATACGCTATTGTAGTGTTGGGCAGTTGGATGTGAACAGCGCGTAGCGTTGCGCAGTTGGAGGTGAGCCGCCAGCAGTGGTGGATGTGGGGAGAGAAATGGCAGAATTTTGAGAGCGGACGATCTGGACGTGTGCCCATCAGAAAGAGTAAATTTGTAATATTGGATCTCATGAACTGATATATATTATGACTTTGGAACATTATTAAGGTAAATACATTGTTTGTTCTCTATCAAAATCTTTCATTTGCTGACTATGCGTATCAGTAGTTAGTGCCTTCAGTAGTTAGAATCTTTTATTTGGCTGGCAGTATTGGCGCTCGCTGTATTACAGTAGTTCGAGTAACGAAGATTTTTGTGAGGTAAGTGATTCATGAAAGGTATAGGTTATTGTTAGTCAGGGCCATTCTTTTGTAGGGATTATTGAAAGTTGAAAGTCAGATTGCGTTGTGCTAAAAATATTGTGTGTCAGTTTAGTGTTGATCAGAATAGGTAAAGAGCGAAATGTCTGAGTACGTTCAGTTCTGCTCAGCTGTTTGAAAATCAAATAATGTAAGGGGTTTATCAGCACTGTAATTCATTAATTTTCTAAGGGGACGTTTCATATGTCGACCCTTAGCCGAGGATACCTCACTGGAATCTTCTGATGTTTTCTTGTAATTTGTGTAATTAGTGTAGCTATTGCTTATTGCTAGCGCGTAATTATAGAGAGAATGTCTTTTGTAGTTGTAGTTTTTCATTGTTGTACAGTAAAACAGTTGAGGCATGCATGTAGATTTGCACCAAGTATTTCGCAGCTGCGCTTGCAATTAACTAAATATTATTTTCAGTGCTATGTTAATGTGTTTTCTTATTTTTGCTCTTCAAATTGTGCTTTTCTTGTTATCGTGTGAAATACGAGATAATTATGGGGTGTGAGAAACGTAACACTAGGCTCCAAACTAAATGGAGAAATGATAGTGAGGACGAGCGTAGCTTATCAGCACTGTAATTGATTAATTTTCCAAGGGGACGTTTCAGTGTGCTACGGGTTATAACCTACGCGGATCATCCGCTCCTGCTAGTCAGTGGCAACAGCTACAAGGAAACAAAACAAAAGGCAAGCTCGGAAGCTAGAAATTGCCGAATGGTGTGAAAAACCAAGTTGACAAAAGGACACAATAAGTCATACTGTATATCGCTCAGTGTAAATCTGGCCAGAGACCCTAGAACAGGGCTTCACAACATACGTGCTCGCGGAGAAAGCTGTGAGCAGCAAGGCGCGAGCAGGGAGCAGCGCGAGCACGCTACCCCCACTACCAGACCAGAGCGGAGAGTGGGGAGAGTCACGTGGGGTACACAAAAGCTGCCGCCAGTCAATATAAATCCGCGGCCACCTGCAGGGATATCACTCACGAATTGTTACTGCGACAAATGAAACAAATAAAGGAGAATGTACATGTGCCACATAATTTTATTAGCTTAGTGTATGCCTCTACCATCTGTAGACACTGAAACTAAAGAATTCCACGACAATCCTTATTTTCAACACTTCCTTCAACACTACTTAAAATATCACCTCCGGTTGTAGTGTTCTTCATGGCTACTACATCGAGGAGCTCCTCCCTCACCTGAGGATCTCTGTTAACACCTCTAATAAATATGGCAAGCTGCGCTGTTCCAGTGATATCAACACTTTCGTCCAGAGCTAGAGAATACGCCATAAAATCTTAACAGATATTTGCAAGCTGGCTCTGGACGTCGTCTGCCATGTCCTGTATGCGACGCATAATGGTCATGTTAGATAATGGCACAATCCGAAACTGTTCAACTTGAGATGGACACAAATGTTCCGCTGCAACTACCAAACATTCTTTTATTAAATCGCCATCAGTTAAGGGGCGCAGGGATTTTTCTAAAAGCAAAGCAATTTTGTAACCCACTCTGAGAGCTGCCTCAGTTGACTTTTCTTCGGATAGCTTCCTTTTAAGTTTAATAACTTCCTGTGCACGATCTGGTCACTCACATTTTCCACGTCCGTAGTCTTTCGCGTGGTACGACATATAATGTCACTGCAAATTAAATTTCGTGAAAGAATTCAGCGTTTTGTGACATACTAAACATTTTGCAACACCATCTTTTTCAGTAAACAGATACAATTCCTCCCAATGGGGGTTGAACTGCGAAAGCATGGTTGGGGTTACACAACGGCGACTTCACATGATTCTTAACCAGCGAAGTGACTGTTAAGAGCTGATCGCAGTACTTTAAACATTACACAGTCGGCGCGAATTCAATAGGCACGCTGCGGCCCTATTCAAACGTGCGCGCGCATTTCCCCTCCCTCCCCACTCCGCGACCTTGCAGCTGCTCGCGAGCACGTCCCTGAGCAGACGCGAGTACTCGCGCTCAAAACCGGCCAGTTGTTAAGCCCTGCCCTAGAATAAGGGTAGACCAAGCAACAGACCTGAGGCAAAGGAGTGCCCGATACATTGGTGTCCTAATACATGAGTGCTCGAACTTAGCAGCCCGCGTTGATGCAGTAGCCACAAGAGCAGTGAAATTTCTGAATAACCTCATAACAATCGGTTACCGAATGTTCCATCTATCCTCCGGAAAAACTAAACTTTATTATAATAAAATCCCAGCTTCAGTAGTGGGTTGTAGTTCCATTGTGTGGCTCTACAGGCTCACGAGGATGAAACATACCGTGACTGTATGAAGGGTGCAGCGAAATATACTCTTACATTATACAGGAGCCTACCGAACATCCTCTAACTGGGAATTACTGATTATGCCAGGAATATGCCCAACAGATTTAACAATTACAGAACAAGCTGCCAAGCACTGGCATAGGAAAAAAGGTCTTGAAAGGATCAGACAAGTAATTGGCATGTATGCCTATACTGTCGAAGAGATCAGAGACAGAACGCTTACAATGCGGCAACAATACAGGGATGAGGAAGAAGTAGATTGGAGGATTTATAGGTTTCTCCCAGACGTCCGAGAAAGACTAATAATGAAACATCTACAGCCAACACGAGGATTGCTGCATTTCCTTACAGGTCACTGTTTCTGTCCGACATATGTCTGTCGGGTGGGGAAGAAGCAGTCTTAGGTGTGTGACTGCGTTGGCGTGGAGGGCACTCCCGACCATGTTGTCCACGAGTGCCCCACATACCAAGAAGTAACATATAGATTATGAACGGAGTTTATATCTAAAGGTGTGAACATAATATTGCAAGATGACACACACTTTCAAGTCTTAAACAACCTAGCAAATGTCGTCTCTAGAAAGGATTGGAAAGCTTTCCTAACCAAGCAGTGACATACGCACCTGCTAGGGATCCACCGAGGGGCTGAATCCACCGCTCCACGGACATGGCGCAGATGTGTGTAAACCAACCAAAGAAACCTGGAAATGACCTATCGATCACGTAACATGCATTCTGTGAACAAAGTAATAAGAAATGTAGTTTGGTGAAACAATCTGGAAAACGATTTAGAAAAGATATCAGAATCGTGTGAAAATTGACCGTAAATGATGAAATGTATGAGGTCATCCATATAAAAATGAGGTTATCCATATGAGTGCTAAAAGGAATCCGATTAAACTTCGGTTACACGATAAATCAGTCTCATCTAAAGGCCATAATTTCAACTAAGTACCTAGGAAATACAATTACGAATAATTTAAATTGGAAAGAACACACAGAAGATGTTGTGGGGAAAGCAAACCATAGACTGCGTTTTATGGGAACACTTAGAAGGTGTAAGAGATCTGCTAGAGAGACTGCCTACACTACGCTTGTCAGACCTCTTTTGGAGTACTGCTGCACGGCCTGGGATCCTTTAGCAGATAGGGTTAACGGAGTACATACAGAAAGTTCAACGAAGAGCAGCACGATTTGTATCATCGCTAAATAGGGGTGAGTGTGTCACTGACGTGATACAGGGTTTGGGATGGATATCATTAAAACAAAGGCTTTTTTCGTACTGGCGAAATCTTCTCACAAAATTTCAATCACCAACTTTCTCCTCCGAATGCGAAAATGTTTTGTTGATGCTGACCTAGACAGGGAGAAGCGATTATCACAATAAGGGAAATCAGAGCTCGCACGGAAAGATATAGGTGTTCGTTTTTTCCTGCTCGGTGTTCGAGAATGGAGAAATAGAGAATTATTATCAAGGTCGTTCGATGAATCCTCTGCCAGGCACTTAAGTGTGATTTGCAGAGTAATCATGCACACACTTAAAAAAAAGTTTTGCATCATCTCGACCGAGAGTTCCGGAACCTGTACAGAAAATTGGAATAGATATCAACATAAATAACATTCCCCCCTTTTTATTGCTCATGAAAACTACACATTGCATGTTGTACCACCATACAGCGAGACCTTCAGAGGTGGTGGTCCAGATTGCTGTACACACCGGTACGTCTAATACCCAGTAGCACGCCGTCTTGCATTGATACATGCCTGTATTCATCGTGGCATACTATCCACAAGTTCATAAAGGCACTATTGGTCCAGATTGTCCCACTCCACAACGACGATTCGACGTAAATCCCTCAGAGTGGTCGGTGGGTCACGTCGTCCGCAAATAGCCCTTTTCAATTTATCCCAGGCATTTTCGATAGGGTTCATGTCTGGAGAACGTGCTGGCCACTCTATTAGAGCGATACCGTTATCCTGAAGTACATCATTCACAGGATGTGCACGATGGGGGCACGAATTGTTGTCTATCAAGACGAATGCCTCGCCAATATGCTGCCGATATGGTTGCAGTATCGGTCGGAGGATGGCATTCACGTATCGTACAGCCGTTATGGCGTTTTCCATGACCACCAGGGGCGTACGTCGGCCCCACATAATACCACCCCAAAACATCATGGAACCTCCACCTTGCTGCACTCGCTGGACAGTGTGTCTAAGGCGTTCAGCCTGACCGGGTTGAATCCAAACACGTCTCCGACAATTGTCTAGTTGAAGGCATATGCGACATTCATCGATGAAGAGAACGTGATGCCAATTCTGAGCGGTCCTTTCGGCTTGTTGTTGGACTCATCTGTACCGCGCTGCATGGTGTCTTGGTTGCAAAGATGGACCTCACCATGGACGTCTGGAGTGAAGTTCCGCATCATACCGCCTGTTGCGCACAGTTTGAGCCGTAACACGACGTCCTGTGGCTGCACGAAAAGCATAATTCAACATGGTGGCGTTGCTGTCAGGGTTCCTCCGAGCCATAATCCGTAGGTAGCGGTCATCCACTGTAGTAGTAGCCCTTGGGCTGCCTGAGTAAGGCATGTCATCAACATTTCCAGTCTCTCTGTATCTCCTCCTTATCCGAACAACATCGCTTTGGTTCACTCCGAGACGTGTGACATTTCCCTTGTTGAGAGCCACAGTATTGACCGTAGCAAGGTTGAACTACGGACAACACGAGCTGTGTACTTACTTCCTGGTGATATGACTGGAACTTATCTGTTGTCGGACACCCTCCGTCTAATAGGCGCTGCTCATACGTGGTTGTTTACATCTTTGGGCAGGTTTAGTGACATCTCTGAACGGTCAAAGGGACTGTGTCTGTGATACAGTCAACGTCTATCTTCAGGAGTTCTGGGAACCTGGCCGATGCAAAACTTTTTTTGATGCGTGTATATGGAGATATGGTAGAGTGTTTGGGAAGAAAAGAATACTAAAAGGCAGTGTTTTTCCTAGTACTAAAGGCCGGCTCCTGATGCCAGGAACGAAAACTCCTCGGTATTTGACCGGCGACTCTAAGTGCCCAATTAGAGTGAGGATCACCTTTGTCAAGTGTCAGGAGTAGAATCAGTAAGGTTGTAGAAACACAACTTACACAATTTTATAAGAAAACAAACGTTGTAAGCAGTTAGCTGACCCTTGTAGTAACACTGTACATATAGCAAATACATAAAATTGAAGATTACCTTAGGGCCTGATAATACAGACAAGGCATCGCGATACGTTTGTACAATAAAGATGAAAACAGTACCATACGCTATCTGGTGTGTAAGATACATGATGTATGCAAATACCTGAAACGTTCCTTTCGTCCGTTAATCGGACTTTCCGTGGTGTCGCGCGAACACATTCGCGTAGCTGCGGCCTAAGCCACGTACGCATCGCGTTAGGCGGCGTGCGAGACGAATTTCGGAACGCCCTGGTCCACAGATTTAATCAGAAACGTTTATTGACTGGTCCAGACTAATAACCCGCTGTGCTACACTGTTAATCACTCTAAATAGACGTCGCCAGCCTGGCTTTTATCAATGATAGAGGGATAAGACTGTCACAGATCAGAAGTCAAGTATTTAAAAGCCCCGCCTCTGTCTCCTTCCAGGAAATATTCCGAGATCTCAGCACTAAGGAAGGGAAAAACCGACCGGATGAAACTCATACCGTTATTTTACTTCCGAATCATTGGTAATTCTAGATATTTCTTTGGTGTTCGATACAACAGGTTTTTTTTACTAATAACCGACTAAAAAACCGAAATATCGATTAGTCATAGCAGCAGTGCTAAAATTTCTCGTTTTTAAATAAACCTTTTTTAAAAAAAAGAAGTAAATTTCATTTGTGAAGTTTGCATTGGTTTGAAATATTGCGTTGTTATACAAAATGGGAAAAGCGGTCAGTGCTGTTTTAATAACAATGCCGACAGAAACGAGTAACAAACACATGGCAATTGGCACAGCATTGCTGAGTCGGTAACGTCTATTTTGCCGCGTATCATGGCTTAAGGCAGGTATGTAGCGCAGTGTGTAAGATTTGCCCCCACCTAATATATACGGTAGTTTCTCGATGTCGTCGCCGGAAGGCCAGAACGGAACTAACCCTAGGATGGAGACATTTTCACGAAATGACGTAACAATGAAATAAAATGCTTCAAAAGATTAAAGATTTGTCTGCCATTTCTATGAAATAGCTAAGGAAATTATGGTAACAGTAATAAATTAAAAACTAAACAATTAATTCACAGCACACAATAAAAATAGAAAGCAACTGTTGTGCTGCTTCTGTCTACAGAGTATGCTGTTGCAAGGTTGTAGCCCTTAACAACGGATAAATTAACACGAAAAACAGAGTTCATCAATCTTAGTTTTCGCCCTTCAGCACTGACTATTAGTAATGCCCAAACAGTGGTAAGATCCACGACTGAAATATTTAGAGCAGAGTTTCAAAAAGAATTAGAATCAGTAAGAGAATGTGGCTTTACTGTATGGTTAAATAATCATGGTGTCCTCTTGCGTAAAATAATCCGAAGGTAAAATAGTCCCCCATTCGGATCTCCGGGCGGGGACTATTCAAGAGGACGTCGTTATCAGGAGAAAGAAAACTGGCGTTCTACGGATCGGAGCGTGGAATGTCAGATCCCTTAATCGGACAGGCAGGTTAGAAAATTTGAAACGAGAAATGGATAGGTTAAAGTAAGATATAGTGGGAATTAGTGAAGTTCGGTGGCAGGAGGAACAAGACTTTTGGTCAGGTGAATACAGGGTTATAAATACAGAATCAAATAGGGTAATGCAGGAGTAGGTTTAATAATGAATAAAAAAATAGGAGTGCAGGTAAGCTACTACAGAAAGCATAGTGAACGCATTATTGTGGCCAAGATAGAGACGAAGCCCACGCCTACTACAGTAGTACAAATTTATATTCCAATTACCAAATCCTGCAGATGATGAAGAAATTGATGAAATGTAAGATAAGATAAAAGAAATTATTGAGGTAGTGAAGGGAGACGAAAATTTAATAGTCATGGGTGACTGGAATTCGACAGTAGGAAAAGGAAGAGAAGGAAACGTAGTAGGTGAATATGGATTGGGGGTAAGAAACGCAAGAGGAAGCCGCCTGGTAGAATTTTGCACAGAGCATAACTTAATCATAGCTAACACTTGGTTCAACAATCAGGAAAGAAGGTTGTATACATGGAAGAATCCTGGAGATACTAGAAGGTTTCAGACAGATTATATAATGGTAAGACAGAGATTTAGGAACCAGATTTTAAATTGTAAGACATTTCCAGGGGCAGATGAGGACTCTGACCACAATCTAATGGTTATGGACTGTAGGTTAAAACTAAAGAAACTGCAAAAATGTGGGAATTTAAGGAGACGGGACCTGGATAAACTGAAAGAACCAGAGGTTGTACAGAGTTTCAGGCAGAGCATAAGGAAACAATTGACAGGAATGGGAGAAAGAAATACAATAGAAGAAGAATGGGTAGCTCTGAGGGATGAAGTAGTGCAGACAGCAAGGATCATGTAGGCAAAAAGACAAGGGTTAGTAGAAATCCTTCAGTAACAGAACAAATATTGAATTTAACTGATGAAAGGAGAAAATATAAAAATACAATAAATGAAGCAGGCAAAAAGGAATACAAACGTCTCAAAAATGATATCGACAGGAAGTGCAAAATGGCTAAGCAGGGATGGCTAGAGGACAAATGTAAGGATGTAGAGGCTTATCTCACAAGGTGTAAGATAGATACTGCCTACAGGAAAATTAAAGAGACCTTTGGAGAAAAAAGAGCCACTTGTATGAATATCAAAAGCTCATATGGAAACCCAGGGAAAGTAGAAAGGTGGAAGGAGTATATACAGGGTCTATGCAAGGGCGATGTATTTGAGGACAATATTATGGAAATGGAAGAGGATGTAGATGAAGATGAAATGGGAGATACGATACTGCGTGAAGAGTTTGATAGAGCACTGAAAGACTTGAGTCGAAACGAGGCCCCGGGAGTAGACAACATTCTATTAGAACTACTGACGGCCTTGGGAGAGCCAGTCATGACAAAACTCTACCATCTGGTGAGCAAGATGTATGAGACAGGCGAAATACCCTCAGACTTCAAGAAGAATATAATAATTCCAATCCCAAAGAAAGCAGGTGTTGACAGATGTGAAAATTACCGAACTATCAGTTTAATAAGTCACAGCTGCAAAATACTAACAAGAATTCTTTACAGACGAATGGAAAAACTGGTAGAAGCCGACCTCGGGGTAGATCAGTTTGGATTCCGTAGAAATGTTGAAACACGTGAGGCAGTACTGACCTTACGACTTACCTTAGAAAGATTAAGGAAAGGCAAACCTACGTTTCTACCATTTGTAGGCTTAGAGAAAGTTTTTGACAATGTTGTCTGGAATACTCGCTTTCAAATTCTAAAGGTGGCAGGGGTAAAATACAGGGAGCGAAAGGCTATTTACAATTTGTACAGAAACCAGATGGCAGTTATAAGAGTCGAGGGGCATTAAAGGGAAGCAGTGGTTGGGAAGGGAGTGAGACAGGTTTGTAGCCTCTCCCAGATGTTATTCAATCTGTATATTGAGCAAGCAGTGAAGGAAACAAAAGAAAAATTCGGAGTAGGTATTACAATCCATGGAGAAGAAATAAAAACTTTGAGGTTCGCCGATGACATTGTAATTCTATCAGAGACAGCAAAGGACTTGGAAGAGCAGTTGAACGGAATGGACAGCGTCTTGAAAGGAGGATATAAGATGAACATCAACAAAAGCAAAACGAGGATAATGGAATGTAGTCGAATTAAGTCGGGTGATGCTGAGGGAATTAGATTAGGTAATGAGACACTTTAAGTAGTAAAGGAGTTTTGCTATTTGGGGAGCAAAATAACTGATGATGGTCGAAGTCGAGAGGATATAAAATGCAGACTGGCAATGGCAAGGAAAGCGTTTCTGAAGAAGAGAAATTTGTTAACATCGAGTATAGATTTAAGTGTCAGGAAGTCGTTTCTGAAAGCATTTGTATGGAGTGTAGCCATGTACGGAAGTGAAACATGGACGATAAATAGTTTGGACAAGAAGAGAATAGAAGCTTTCGAGATGTAGTGCTACAGAAGAATGCTGAAGATTAAATGGGTAGATCACATAACTAATGAGGAGGTATTGAATAGAATTGGGGAGAAGAGGATTTTGTGGCACAACTTGACTAGAAGAAGGGACCGGTTGCTAGAACATTTTCTGAGGCATTAAGGGATCACAAATTTAGCATTGGAGGGCAGCGTGGAGGGTGAAAATGGTAGAGGGAGACCGAGAGATGAATGCACTAAGCAGGTTCAGAAGGATGTAGTTTGCAGTAAGTACTGGGAGATGAAGAATATTGCGCAGGATACAGTAACATGGAAGCTGCATCAAACCAGTCTCAGCATTGAAGACCACACAACTACAGGAGAATGCTAGTGATTATTTGTAGTACTAAACCAATTACCTGATTTCAAGAAAAGCAGCGAACGGTGGATGACTAAGTTTTCTTTTATTTGCCTGTTTAATATTTTGTTTCTATGTATCTGAGACAGTCAAACTTTTTCAATCTTTGTTCGATTCTTACGTTTATTATAGGAAACAATAGGAATTAAAAACCGATAATCGGTTATTTTAGAAACCGGTTTTTTTAGGTGTTTCAACAGTAGGTTAAACTGGCATGGAAGAAAGTCGATATAGCAGCAAATAGGTTATTTCAGCGACAACCGTCATCCCTAAGGACTTCTGGACTGGAATAGGATCACCGCTGACAGCTCATACACCGTCTCCAACTGGCCTCCAAAAACACGTCGATAATTTCCACACAGCAAGTCAGCAATAAAGTTCAAAATCAGAGTCATGCCAAAACATCACTCTCAGATTTGCACGGAAACAAATGCAATTTGGCAAGTCGGTCACTTTTGTCCCGGACCCCTTCCAGCTAACCAACGACGCACCACGCACTGCTATGAGGCCTCTTTTCACTGAACCAGTCCGCGCTCACTAATTCGCAACACTAGCCGAGAAAAACAGGAAATTGCCTAACAGGCGGACCGTACGAGCGTCCCCTCGCCTACCTGATACGTGTTGATCAGGTGTGCAAGGCACGCCTAGGACTTCAACATACACAATCAGAAAGATACAACTCTTGACTGTTTTCGAGAAGATTGAGTTTGAAAATTTTAAGCGTGCTTATTTATTTTTGCACGATCGATACTAATACTAATGAAGCAGTCTGCAGCCGAGCGATTAATCGCTAAGTTTCATAAGCGTGAGGTCTGTGGATCGAATCTCACTGCCGGTATATCTTTCTCTTTTTTCATAATCCGACGTAATAACAGATATCTTACGACTGTGCACATCAAAATTTAATGCTTCATTTACTACTTTTTCATAATACTTCGAAACATGAGAAATTTTTTTTTTTCGTAAGGCGTTGAATAAAAAACAGCGTACTCAGGAACGTCCAACCATATCACTATATCCATTTTATTTATATTCTTGTATCTACGTTTGCGAAAATAATAATGTATAACCAATGGAAAATTGTACGAATCAGTCTGATACGGATCATAGTAACACTGAAAACAATGATTATTGCGACATAGACTGCGTGCAATGAAAGCCGGTGTGTTTGCAAATCACGCACTTCTACTGTTAGAATTACGGGAATGAAAAGGACACCTATTTTATGTAAGACAACAACTGTCTGGCGCACTTGTTAGATCGGTTACTGCTGCTATAAAAGCAGGTTATCAAGATTTAAATGAGTTTGAATGTAGTGCTATAATCGGCACACGAGCGATGGAACACAGCATCACCGAGGTAGCGATGAAGTGGAGATTATCCCGTACGACCATTTCACCAGTCTACACGTGGACACTAACAACCTTTCCTGCAGTGAATGCTGGGTACATGTGCCATCATGAGGAAATTATTCTCTCTGCATGTAGCCCATAGTATGGGCACTGGACACAACCCTATTCGGAGGATTAAGGAAAGACTGGCCCATCAAATCCATGCTGGAGAAATACTAGTCCAGGCGGTTACAAAAGCGAACAAGGCTAGCACGCATGGTTGGTTAGGAAGTGATATGTCACATACCCTCAAACTTCAATAAGGATATAGTAATTCCATTTCCAAATAAGGCAAGCACTGGAAGCTATGACTGTCGCCTATCAGTTTAACAAGTCTTTCTTGCAAGATGCCGATGCGAAGTATTTACAGCAGAATAGAAAATCTGGTAAAGGCCTCCCTTCAGAAAGATCAGTTTGGGTTCCCGAAGTATGTAGGAACACGCGAGGTATACTGACCATATAATTTGTTTCAGAATATAGGTTAAAGAAAGACAAAATAACATTTATAGCATGTGCACACTTAGAGAAAGTTTCTCGATAATGTTGACTGCATTACATTCTTTAACATTACAAAGGTAACAAGGCTAAAATAAAGACAGCCAAAGATTATTTGCAATTTCCACAGAATCCACACTGCTGTTGTAAGAACCAAGGTACATGAAACCGATGCAGCAGTTGAGAAGGGAGTGAGTGTTGTAGCCTATCCCCGATGTTATCTAATCTGTGCACTGACTAAGCTGTCAAGTAAAGCAAGGAGATATCTGAAAGGAGAATTATAGCTCAGGGAGAAGAATTGAATCGTCCTGGCGATTAAGAAGCCGCTTCAGCTGTATTTAATCTTTTTATCATCAGATCGCAATCGGTTTCGTGGCAATGTAAAATCACAAATTCAGGTCACTTCTGCATAACAATCATGAAAGAATAACAGATCCTAAAATATCCGGTAATATGAAAAATAGTTTGGTCTGACACCTAATGTTGGGTTGTATGTTCCATGACTTAGCCACGAGAGCACAATTTTCTCTATTTGACACTGATTGAACGATTTTCATATTAGTAAGTATTGAAGGGTCTGTTACTCTTTCACGATTCATTGTTATACAGATATCACCCGAGGAGGTTATTTTCAGTGTCACAAAACAGGTTGTAATATGGTAATAAAAAGATTCAATAAAGCTGAAGCGGCTTCTTAATACCCAAGTTGATTAGTGACAGCTATGGATGACTTGTCTTCAAGGTTTTCTGCAAGAAGGATTAAACTTTGTGATTTGCTAATGACTTTATAATTATGTCACAGATGTCAAAGGTTTCAAATGGTTCAAATGGCTCTGAGCACTGTGGGACTTAACTTCTGAGGTCATCAGTCCCCTAGAACTTAGAACTACTTAAACCTAACTAACCTAAGGACATCGCACACATCCATGTCCGAGGCAGGATTCGAACCTGCGAACGTAGAGGTCGCGCGGTTCCAGACTGTAGCGCCTAGAACCGCTCGGCCACCCCTGCCTGCTCAAAGGCTTCGATGGGCAGTTGAACGGAATGGATAATGTCTTGTAAACAGATTATAAGATGAATACCAACAAAAGTAAAACAGGGTTAATAAAGTGTAGTCAAATTAAATTAGGTGATGCTGAGCGAACTAGATTACAATCAGTAGAATATGAATTTTGCTGTCTGGGCACCAATACAATAGATGGTGCCGAAAATATCGGGGATATAAAATCTAGACAGGCTGCAGCAGGAAAAACATTTCTGAAAAGATAAATTTGTTTACATCGAAATTTAAAAAAAAATGAAATGGTCGAATGCCATAATAAGCCAGGAGAGCCCATCTGGGGTCGCCTGTTGCACGTCTTTCTATTCGATGCTACTTCAGAGACTTCTGCTTCGCCGAAGGTGGAAAGAAACGATCGGTACAACACAAACAACCAATCCCCGAGCGAAGAAAATCTTCAACCCGCCTAGGAATCGAACTTGGTACCCTGCGAACTACATCCAGCGACGCTAACAACTAGACAACGAGGTGCGCACAAAAATACGAAATCACAGAAAAGTGAAGCAATGAATTGAATGTTGGAGACACATGTCATCATTAGGAAATTACTCTTCCTGTAAGCCCGCTGTACGGACTCTGGCCACAACCCGTTTACTTATATTGTTATGTGGCGTCAGCTACATCACTGCCGTTAACTTAGTTGCACAGACTATCATACTCCAGGGCTCTCCCTAACACAAACTTTAATTCACATCACAGCCCGTCTATATTTTCCCCTTCTTAATTTGTCCGAAGTGCCGCTCCAATACCGAAATAGGACCACAGCTTTCTACGAGGTGGGAAATTCCTATCAGTAGCTGAGGCATAGGCGATTTATTTGTTTGCTGGAATTACATTTATCTGGAGGCATACTGAGTCTCAACTTTATCTTCAATAATTTTTGTGTTCGGGAGGGCATTGGATTAGGGTAGTCTGTGCACGTGTGTTAACCACAATGCCAGGGTGGGGTAGTGGATAGCAAATTTGCATTGTAAATAGGAGACCTGGGATTAAGTCTCGACATTGGCACAAATTTTAATTCATTACTTCAGCCTCTATCCTTATCGAAGATGAAGATGAGAATCGACATATCTCCAGGAAAATCTGTTTCCCTCAAATATGAAACTGCCTTTTTTGAAGGTATGTGTATTGAGTGTAGCCTTGTATAGATGTAGAACATGGACGATAAGCAGCTCAGATAAGAATAGGACAGAAATTTTTGAAGTATGGTGCTACAGAAGAATGATAATCATTAGGGGTAGAAAGAACAACTACTCGGTGGAGCTGAATCGAACTGAGGGAAAAAAATTATGCCAGAACTTAACTGAAAGAAGGGTTGATAGGGCACATCCTGGCGCTTCAAGTAATCGTCAGTCTGATAATGGAGGGAAGAGTGTGTGTGTGTGTGTGTGTGTGTGTGTGTGTGTGTGTGTGTGTGTGTGTGCGTGCTTGCGTGAGGGGTAGGAACTGTAGAGGGAGACCGAGGGCTGATTCCAATAAGCAGGTTCAAATGCTTGTTGGCTATAGATCCCAGTAGTTATTCGTAGGTAAAGAGGCCTGCACTGAATAGAGTAGCATGTAGGGCTCCATCAAAGCAGTCTTCAGACTGCAGACTACATCAATAATAAAGTCTGGTGAACGTCACTTGCAGTTAAATAGTCAAAAAAGGGACCCCACCTTCAAGCAGTAAAGGCTATGCGTGTCCGACCGCCCATCTTGTCATCCTCAGCCAAAAGCATAATTTGGATGTTCGGGTTCGATCCCCGATCAGTTCTAGGATTTTTATCAGCCCCGATTCACTTCTTTCAGCTTTGTTAATATGAAAAATGCCGAGCTGCAGCGGAATTCGGAATCCACGCTAAACTGCAAGCCGCCTGTAACTGGCTGTTAAGTCAATCCAAGCGTAAGAGGAAGGCAGCGGCATACCACCTCTAATAGTATCGTGCCTAATTTGAAGCACTGTGCATTTTAAACCAATCTTCAGCTCGATGACAACTTTACCTTTATACTTAGGCATGTTGTCAGCAAGTCGTTCTCTCAGTCGCTGTCAGATTTGCAAACCTTAGAGCCGCCATTTCTCATTCCGTAACTCCTTAGCTGTCATCATCGTGCTGTGTGCAACCCGATACAGCCCTCCCACGAAGGGAAGAATCTCTGGAGGTACGGGGAACTGAAGCCAGCTTCTCTGAATGGCAATCATTATTGGTGACCGGCCAATTACGTTTGTTTGTGTTATTTTTTCAGTAAAATAAATACACTGACGTAAAAAATTCGCAACACACAAGAAGGAGTTGTGCGACAAAGTTGGGAGACGTTTTTATACGTCTGATAGAAGATTTCTATTCAAATTTCGCGCCAGTCGCATAAACGTGGCACTAATAGCGCCAATAGAGGGGTGCAAATCAGGTTTCCTTTAATACACGTTGTAATGATCGCCAGCTTTAGTCTGAAGACTGAACGTCGTGAGTAGATGTCTTTCCTATAAGGCGACAAAGACGCCAAAATTAACATCTCACTGAGTTTGTAAGACGTCATGTAAATAGGGCTACGAGAAACAGGGTGCTACTTCTGCGATACTGCAGAAATACTTGGCACGAATGTAGCCAGTGTACGTGGTTATGGCAATGGTTGTAACGAGAATATACGGTCGCAAGATGATGGAGCTCCGGATGGTCATGTGGCACTGCCGAGAACGAAGACCATGGTGTCCGCCGTATCGCTCGGCGCATCGCCACTGTATCTGCAGCAGCAATCTGAGCAGTAGTTGGCACCACGGTAATACAACGAACTGTTACAAATCGGTTACTTCAACAAAAGCTCCCAATTAGAACCCTGTAGCGTGGATTCCACTGACCACAAACCATCGCCATTAGCGACTTCAGTGGTGTCAAGCGAGAGATCACTGGACGCCACGGTGGACGTTTCTTGTTTTCTGATGGTCTCGGTGCGAGTGATAGTCGTGTGCTGATTAGAAAGAAGCCAGTTGAGGCCTGCAACAAACCTGTCTCTGTGCTAGACACACTGGAACTTCACGAGGAGGAGGAGGTGATTAGTGTTTAACGTCCCGTCGACAACGAGGTCATTAGAGACGGAGCACAAGCTTGGATTGGGGAAGGACGGGAAAGGAAATCGGCTGTGCCCTTTCAAAAGAACAGTCCAAGCTTTTGCCTGAAACGATTTAGGGAAATCACGGAAAACCTACATCAGGATGGCCAGAGACGGGATTGAACCGTCGTCCTCCCGAATGAGAGTCCAGTGTGCTAACCACTGCGCCCTTTCACGTAGAGTTATGGTCTTGGATGTGATTTTGTACGACAGTGTGAGCAATCTCGTGGTTTTACCACGCCTCCAGAGTGCAAATTTGTACACTACTGGCCATTAAAATTGCTACACCACGGAGATGACGTGCTACAGACGCGAAATTTAACCGATAGGAAGAAGATACTGTGATATGCAAATGATTAGCTTTTCAGAGCATTCACACAAGGTTGGAGCCGGTGGCGACACCTACAACGTGCTGACATCAGGAAATTTTCCAACCGACTTCTCATACACAAACAGCAGTTGACTGGCGTTGCCGGGTGAAACGTTGTTGTGATGCCCCGTGTAAGGAGCAGAAATGCATACCATCACGTTTCCGACCTTGATAAAGGTCGGATTGTAGCCTATTGCGACTGCGGTTTACCGTATCGCGACATTGCAGCTCGCGTTGGTCGGGATCCAATGACTTAGCAGAATATGGAATCGGTGGGTTCAGGAGGGTAATACGGAACGCCGTGCTGGATCCCAACGGCCTCGTAAACTAGCAGTCGAGATGACAGGCATCTTATCCGCGTGGCTGTAACGGATCGTCCAGCCCCATCTCGATCCCTGAGTCAACAAATGGGGACGTATGCAAGACAACAACCATCTGTTCGAACAGTTCGACGACGTTTGCAGCAGCATGGACTATCAGCTCGGAGACCATGGCTGTGGTTACCCTTGAAGCAGCATCACAGACAGGAGCGCTGCGATAGTGTACTCAACGACGAATCTGGGTGCACGAATGGCAGAACGTCATTTTTTTCGGATGAATCCAGGTACCGTTTACAGCATCATGATGGTCGCATCCGTGTTTGGCGACATCGCGGTGAACGGACATTAGAAGCGTGTTTTCGTCATCGCCATAATGGCGTATCATCCGGCTCTACCCTTCATTCGATCGCTGCGAAACCCTACATTTCAGCAGGATAATGCACGATCGCATGTTGCAGGTCCTGTTCGGGCCTTTCTGGATACAGAAAATGTTCGACTGCTACCCTGGCCAGCACGTTCTCCAAATCTCTCACCAACTGAAAACGTCTGGTCAATGGTGGCCGAGCAAGTGGCTCGTCACAATACGCCAGTCACTACTCTTGATGAACTGTGGTATCGTGTAGAAGCTGCATGGGCAGCAGTACCTGTTCAAGCCATCCAAGCTCTGTTTGACTCAATGACCAGGTGTATCAAGGCCGTTATTACGGCGAGAGGTGGTTGTTCTAGATACTGATTTCTCAGGATCTATGCACCCAAATTGCGTGAAAATGCAATCACATGTCAGATCTAGTATAATATATTTGTCCAATGAATACCCGTTTATCATCTGCATTTCTTCTTGGTGTAGCAGTTTTAATAGCCAGTAGCGTACGTCAGTCTGGTGACTGACATGCTGTGCTGCCATTCATGAACAGCAATCCAGAGGGTGTTTTCCAATAGTGTAACGCTCGACTACACACCGCTGTTGAAATCAAACATGCTCTACGGTGTATCGAAATGTTGCCTTGGAGTGCTCGATCACCAGATTTGTCTCCAATCGAACACATGTGGGACATCATCAGTCGATTACATCATATGTCGATTACTCCAGCGTCAACCACAAACAGCATTAAAAGTCCCTGCCTTGACAGATCAAGAGTAACAGCCATGGGACTCCTTCCCTCTCCAAAAATGGATCCGACACCTGTGCAATACAATGGATGTATATCTGTATTCTTGCATCAAACACTCTGGTGGTTGATTTTTGAGTTGTCAGTCATCTAACTAGTTTGATGCGGCCCGCCACGAATCTCTCTCCTGTGACAATCTCTTCATCTCGGAAATGCATTTGCAGCCTACGTCCTCAGTCATTTGCTCGATGAATTCCAATCTTATTTTCAACACGCTTCTCTTCTCTTCCGATTTTACCACAGTCCATGTTTCACTACCCTACAAAGCTGTGCTCCAAACAGATTCTCAGAAATCTCTTCCACAAATTAAGGCCTGCGTTTGATACTAGTAGACTTCTCTCGGCCAGGAAAGCCCTTTTTGCCAGTGACAGTCTGCTGTTGAACAGCAGGGGCGAAAAACTACATCCCTGTCTTACACCTTTTCAATCCCAGCACTTCGTTCTTCGACTTCCACTCTTACTGTTCCCTCTTGGTTCTCGTAGCTTATCCCTACTTTTCTCTTAATTTCGAATATCTTCCATCATTTGACACAGTCGACCGCTTTCTCCAGGTCGATGAGTCCTATGGTCATATCTTGACTTTTCTTTAGTCTTGCTTTATGAACCACAACGTCAGAATTGCCTTTCTCGTGCCTTTACCTTCCCAAAGCCAAACTGACCGTCATTAAACACATTCTCAATTTCATTTTCCACTCTTCTGTTTACTGATCTTGTCAGAAACTTGGATGCATGAGCTGTTAAGCTGATTGTGCGATAATTCTCGCACTTATCGGCTCTTGCTGTCTTCGGAATTGTGTGGATGATGTTTTCCCGAAAGTCAGATGATATATCGCCAGATTCATACATTCTACACACCGACGTGAATAATCGTTTTGTTACCACTTCCCACAGTGATTTTAGTGATTCAGTTGGAATGTTATGTATTCCTTCTGTCTTATTTGATATTGAATCTTCCAGAACTCATTTAAGTTCTGATTCTAATATCAATATGGAAGAGATAGGGGTAAGTTGCTCGTAGTTTCTTGAAAGGCTATTTTCATTTTTCTACACGTTGAGTCAGTCTTTCCGACTATCATTCGTTCTTCGATTTCTTTTCATTTTTCCTGCAGCATTTCCGCCTTAGCTTCCGCGGACTTCCTATTTATTTCATTCCTAAATGACTTGAATTTTTGTAATCCTGAATTTCCCTGAACATTTTTGAACTTCCTTCATTCATCGATCAACTGAAGTATTTCTTCTGCTGCCCATGGTTTCTTCGGTGTTACCTTAATTGTACCTATGTTTTTCTTTCTACCTTCTGTGATTGGCATTTTTAGAGAATTTCGTTCCTCCTCAAGTGAACTGCCTACTGAGCTATTCCTTATCGTGGTATCTATATCACCTGAGAACTTCATGCGTACCTCTTCATTCCTTCGTACCTCTGTATCCCACTTCTCCGTGCACTGATTCTTCCTGACTAATATTAAACTTCAGCCTTCTCTTCATCACTACTAGATTGTGATCTGAGTCAATATCTGCTGCTAGGTACGCCTTACATCCCAATATCTGATTTCAGAATCTCTGCCTGACCATGATACAATCTAACCGAAATCTTCCCGTATCTCCCGGCCTTTCCCAAGAATAGCTCCTTCTTTTGTGATTCTTGATATTCGTTATTACTAACTGAAATTTAATGCAGAGGTGAATTAATCTCTCTCTTCTCTCATTCTAGTACAAAGCTTATATTCTCCTGTAACCCTTTCTTCTACTCCTTCCCCTACAACTGCATTTCAGTCACCCATGACTAGTAGATTTTCAGCCCCTTTTACTTTTCACCCGTTCAATATCCTCACATAATTTCTCTTTCTCTTCATCTCCAGCTTGCGACGTCGGCATGTATACCTGAACTATCGTCGTTCGTTTGCTGTCGATTCTGATAAGAACAATCCTATCAGTGAACTGTTCACAGTAAATTACTCTCTGCCCTACCTTCCTATTCATAACGAATCCTTATCACGTTATACCATTTTCTGCTCCTGTTACTATTACCCTGTACTCATCTGACCAGAAATCTTTGTCTTCTTTCTGTTTCACTTCACTGTCCCCCACTACATCTACACTCCTGGAAATTGAAATAAGAACACCGTGAATTCATTGTCCCAGGAAGGGGAAACTTTATTGACACATTGCTGGGGTCAGATACATCACATGATCACACTGGCAGAACCACAGGCACATAGACACAGGCAACAGAGCATGCACAATGTCGGCACTAGTACAGTGTATATCCACCTTTCGCAGCAATGCAGGCTGCTATTCTCCCATGGAGACGATCGTAGAGATGCTGGATGTAGTCCTGTGGAACGGCTTGCCATGCCATTTCCACCTGGCGCCTCAGTTGGACCAGCGTTCGTGCTGGACGTGAATACCGCGTGAGACGACGCTTCATCCAGTCCCAAACATGCTCAATGGGGGACAGATCCGGAGATCTTGCTGGCCAGGGTAGTTGACTTACACCTTCTAGAGCACGTTGGGTGGCACGGGATACATGCGGACGTGCATTGTCCTGTTGGAACAGCAAGTTCCCTTGCCGGTCTAGGAATGGTAGAACGATGGGTTCGATGACGGTTTGGATGTACCGTGCACTATTCAGTGTCCCCTCGACGATCACCAGTGGTGTACGGCCAGTGTAGGAGATCGCTCCCCACACCATGATGCCGGGTGTTGGCCCTGTGTGCCTCGGTCGTATGCAGTCCTGATTGTGGCGCTCACCTGCACGGCGCCAAACACGCATACGACCATCATTGGCACCAAGGCAGAAGCGACTCTCATCGCTGAAGACGACACGTCTCCATTCGTCCCTCCATTCACGCCTGTCGCGACACCACTGGAGGCGGGCTGCACGATGTTGGGGCGTGAGCGGAAGACGGCCTAACGGTGTGCGGGACCGTAGCCCAGCTTCATGGAGACGGTTGCGAATGGTCCTCGCCGATACCCCAGGAGCAACAGTGTCCCTAATTTGCTGGGAAGTGGCGGTGCGGTCCCCTACGGCACTGCGTAGGATCCTACGGTCTCGGCGTGCATCCGTGCGTCGCTGCGGTCCGGTCCCAGGTCGACGGGCACGTGCACCTTCCGCCGACCACTGGCGACAACATCGATGTACTGTGGAGACCTCACGCCCCACGTGTTGAGCAATTCGGCGGTACGTCCACCCGGCCTCCCGCATGCCCACTATAGGCCCTCGCTCAAAGTCCGTCAACTGCACATACGGTTCACGTCCACGCTGTCGCGGCATGCTACCAGTGTTAAAGACTGCGATGGAGCTCCGTATGCCACGGCAAACTGGCTGACACTGACGGCGGCGGTGCACAAATGCTGCGCAGCTAGCGCCATTCGACGGCCAACACCGCGGTTCCTGGTGTGTCCGCCGTGCCGTGCGTGTGATCATTGCTTGTACAGCCCTCTCGCAGTGTCCGAAGCAAGTATGGTGGGTCTGACACACCGGTGTCAATGTGTTCTTTTTTCCATTTCCAGGAGTGTAGATCAGCCTTGGATTCACCTTACGTGTCTTTAATTCAGAGGTTTCCATTGCCTTCTGCATCCTCATGCTGTTGATCACTGATGATCTTTCCTTCAAGTGCAGTTTTCCATCCGAAGGGGAAGAGCTCTGAAACTCTGTCCGCTCCTCCGTCTCTTCGACAAGGCTGTTGGCTAAATGAGGGTGACCTCCTGCTGGAAGTTTTCGGCCGCCAATGCTGGCGCTTATGCAGGTTATTAACATTCCAGCATTTCACATTTGCAATGGCTTATCTAGCGCTTACATTAACGTGTGATCTTGCAATGTTAATCACTTAAACATGTTACCTGGACAAATGAATTCCCGAAATTTCATCGCTCTATTTTATTTATTATTTATTTATTTATTTTTTGTTGTTGTTTTATTTTGTTAGTTTATATTGACTGAGGATTGAACCTGGAACCTCGGTCTTGTAATCTGACACCTTTTCACTATTTAGCATCCATCCTACTCTGTAGCCCATTTGTATGCTCGCCAAATTCGCGTTCAATGATGCAGGCAGGCACTGAGACACTTCCTGCCTTCAGTGACTTATTTCCTCGCTAAGTAAAATTCTTGGGTTGCTGTGCCTTTCGTTTCAGTCTTCTTACATCTTAAAATTATGACTTGATGTTCCTTCTTGAAAAAAAAATCGTCTTGCTTTTTCAAAAAATTTAATTTCTGAAAAAGGAAATAGAATATTGCATCTTCAAAAGTAATTGTTTCTTAAAAATTTACAAATTTTCTACAATGTTACTTCTCTCATAGAGCAAGCACTTTATTTCTTTAAAATAGTAAAATAAGAAAAGACCCAAGATCTAGTTTCTTAAAAAACGAATACCGTCTTAAAATAACATAACTACTTAAACTTCCGCAGCAGGTGTCGTGATAATTAAAATTCTCCTAGGAGTTCTACCAAGTCATTGTATAAAAAACTTTAATTATGAACTATAAAACTGAAGTTTCGGCCGTATTACAACGACTTTCCTCAGCGTAAACTGTGTAATACGGTCGAAATGACAGTTTCTTATTTTACACAGTTACGAGGTACAACAAGCATTAGAATTTTAATAATCACAATTGAAATAACATTACATAACACCTCAATAATGTAAAGCTTTCTGGCAAAAAGCGCCCTCGCTGGTAGGATTACAGTACTCAATTGCCACAGAACTGCTGCTCGCCTTGGCCATCGGAATAAACTGTCGTCTTTGTTTAGAGAAAATCGTGGAGATGATTGAAATCCTCGGATTATCTACCTAGCCTAACTCTCACAGTGTATCAGATTTTCTATGATATATGTTTCCATGGATTCATGAATAATGGAGTCCCAAACTATGTTACTGTAGCCAAAATTATTGTTTTATCATAAACCACTGCATGTCCAGGGTAGATACAACTATCAGCAAAAGAGGACTTGGTTGTTTGCAAAAGCATTGATATTCGGTGCAGTGTTCTATGGTGCACATCGTTTGGCCTGTGTCGGCCATAACACAGTAGCAAGGTGTTTTGTGAATCCCAGACTTCTGCAATAACAAATCGTCCTTCACTGATCCCAAAAGGAAGACTAATAGTTGCCACTGTGAACAGCAACTTCATTTTTGTGGGGTCGGCTATGTAAACGATGTCCGTTGGACTGTCAGCTGTTATTTATTTACTCCACTGAAAGTCAGTTTCCTTGAAACTCTATTTTTGATATTTTATTTTGATACTTATCTCATATACGTATCATCTATTTCAAGACAATATTGTCTCACTCAGCCGTGTGTCTCGACCACCGATATTCCGGCCGCCGGTATGGGTCATCTTTCCAGCGGTGTGCGCATAGCGCGCGGTGGCGCCACCTACCGGGCCGTCGCTACTCATACTCAGTCTGGCCTTCAATGAGTTGATTCTAATTGGTTTAATATGTAATGTTTTAAGGTGTATGTGGTGCGATGATTAACGTTTACGAGATCCTGGATTACTGAGACATTCCGCTGTAGATCCCTACTGTCAAGGGTTAACCGCCATTGAAAACAGTCTGCTGGCCCTTGTTTAAGTACCGCCTGGTTATTGTATTTATATCACACCACGAAGTTGAGATGGTTATATATATATATATAATATTTCCCTGGATATATTTATCTCTGAATTGTAATAACATTACTGTTACGTTTCTATTTGAACTGATAGTGTGTCTCAGAGGCACGTGTATAATTTTGAAATCAGTAGTTTCCTAAATTCTTACCAGTTATTGAAAGGCCAGTTGTTATTGTATGTTTAATAGCCTGAAACGGATTCTATGGATGGTGGTACTAGCATTCCTTCAATGACAGTAGGTCGATACTGCAATTAATTTCATCTATTAACATTACTGATGACGTATTGTAATGACTTATTGTGTTTCTAGTTATTTAAGACAGATGTCCGTGTGTTGTAGATACCCACTAGTTCTAGGATTTTCTCGTGCCCATTCGTGACCGTTGCTGCTCCCGTCTGGGGGTCCATATCGAGCGTGTATTGGAAACAGCTGAGCGGGCAGGCGTCCGTTTTCTGAGCGTACTTGTTGAATCTCACGAGCTTGTTTGCTCACATGAAATTTTATATTTTATATGCTAAATTACGTGGTGCCTACCATTTAAGTAACCTGTTGTGTGCCATTGTATCTCATTGTTGCCTGAACTCTTGATTTTTGGTAATAACAATCACTGTCGTAATAGAAGAGTACATTAGTTATATTGTAGTAAATTGTTCTTCAGGTTGATTACAATTTAGAGTATATAAAATTTATCTCATTTCAGTAAATGTGTAATAGGCCACAAGCGCCGCGCTTTTGTGACTGTTTAAAATTGAAGTAATTTATCTTCACTTGAATGGTAATTCTTAAAGATGTGTGGTAGTTTTAAACATGTGATGGTTTTATTTGTCAAGTTCTCTTGTTTAAAGGTACCAAATAAAGTGTTCGATGCAACTGTCGATGGTAATTGTCTGATGTGTTACTTTGGACCAGTCCTACCACCCTACAGCCTATTGTACTGAGTTTGTATCAATGTGTAAAAGGTGCAATTACATGTTGTCTTGACACTTCACTCATCTTATGGTACCTGTTACGTCACGTTTTTAAGTACATGTTGGGCATGCTTCGGGAATCAAATGCCATACGTGCTGTGACTGTTCTTACATCAAGGGAAGCACCTGTAACGCGTCAGCCACACAATCGGATAATTTGTGTCAAACACCATCGAAACGAAACGACATTACACCCAACAGGTATCTAAATATCAGATAATATTATCTCGAATTCGATTGTACACTGATTGAAAAAAATCGCAGCACCAAAAAATAATTTGTGTAAAGTAATGAGATTTCTGGAATTCATTTTTCTAGTTAACTTATTTAAGTGTTTCAACACTGAAACATCACAGTTTAATTCAAGCGTGAGATAAGCCTTTGCAAATGTGAAATATTAGTACGTTAATAACCGGTGTAACTACTAGAATGTTCAATACAAGCATGGAAACGTGCATCCGTTGTGTTCTACAGCTGCCGGATATCATGTTGTGGGATGGAGTTCCATGCTTGTTGCACTAGGTTGATCAATACAGAACGGTTAATGCTGTTTGTGGATGACGCTGCAGTTGTCGTCTAATGTGTCTCGTATGTGCTCGATTGGAGACCAATCTGGTGATCGAGCATGCCAAGGCAACATTTCGACACTCTGTAGAGCATGTTGGGTTGCAACAGCGGTATGTGGGCGAGCGTCATTCCCCCGCCCCTCCCCGCCACGCCTCACCCACCGTAGCTGCCATCTCCCCCCCCCCCACCCCCTCGGAAATGCTGTTCATAAATGGCAGCGTGACAGGTCAATCACCAAACTGACGTAGAAATTTGCAGTCAGGGTGCATGTGATAATCGCAAAAGTATTCTTGCTGTCATATGAAATCGCATCTCAGACCATAGCTCCAGGTGGAAGTCCAGTGTATCCAGCACACACACACAGATTGGCTGCATGCTCTCAATTGGCCTCCTAACCAACAGTGGGCCATCACTGGCACCGAGGCATTCATCAGAAAACACAACAAACCTCCACCCTGCCGTTCATTGAGCTTTCGCTTGACACCACTGAAGTCGGAATTGGCGGTGATTTGTGATTTTTGTGATCACCGCTGCCAGCAATCACGCACAGTGGCTACATTGCTGCAGTATCACAAAAAGAACATCTAGCTTCTCCTATCCCTGTTACACGACGTCATTCAAACTAAGAAAGGTATTGATAATGGCGTCTGTGCTGCCTTAATGCATACTTGACTAACGTCAACTGATTAGTTCCAATCTCTAACTAATGCTCAAGGCCGTTAAGCGTGCATTCAAAAAATGACCTGACTTGAATCCTCATAGTTGCGCTACTAGCGACTGGCTCGAAATCAGAATCGGCATCATCTTTCAGATGTAGAAACACGCCTACCAACTTCCTTTATTTTCGCACATCTCCTTCTTGATATTAAGATTATTTTTCCGTCCGTGTATATATACAGTGTTTGATCAAAAGTATACAGACACCCCCTCGTTTGCGTAATCGACCACTAGATATCAAGAGAGGCAAACACGCCAGTATAAAAGTTGGGAGTACTGTGATGTCAGTAGAGAAAAAGGAACAGCAGACTTGATCGGTCTGGAGGGCTCGGTGACTTCGAATATAGACTAGTCACTGTATATCATCTGAGTAACAAATCAATCAGGGACATTTCAACTCGTCTAAGGTTGCACGGTTTGGTTGTTGTGAAGTGGAAACGCGATGGAACGACCACAGCTAAACTCAAGATCAGGCGGATTTCAGATACTGACCGACAGGAACCATCGAGCATTTCAGAGGGTGGTTGTAAAAAATCTTATCAAATAAGCTGAATAAATCACTCGTTCATTCCAAAGTTGTACCAACCGTGCAACTAGCACATGGGTGTAGGCGGATACAAAGAATGGACAACAATGGTCAAGTAGCTCCTCATAAGTCACATACTTGTGTAGTAAAAGCGAAGCTACGGTTGAGGTCATGTAAAAAGCGATGCTACTGGACAGTGGATGATTGGAAACGTGTGATTTGGATTGAGAAATCATGCTATACCCTACGTCAATCAGATGGAAGTGTTTGGTTTGGCGAATACTTGGAGAACTTTACCTGCCACCACGTATAGTGCCAGCAATGAATTGTGCAGGAGGTAGTGTTCAGTATGGCGGTGTTTTCCGTGGCTAGGTTGTTAATTACAGGGTGGCGCACGAAATGTGTTACCATTTTGTTTTTGAATATAAGCTTTATTGTCAATACAATCTGAAAGGAACATATACTACAATGAAGGGCCGTCCATGGAGATTTGTTCTAACTCAGCACATGCTCAATATGTCCACCATTTCGTTTCCTAACTTCCTTCAAACGAACACTGAAGTTCAGAAGACTTATTCTTCAAGCTTGCAATGAAATTACGGAAGACATGTGCCGTGTGGTAACCACTAACTTCAGTGTTCGTTTGAAAGAAGTTAGGAAATGAAATGGTGGACATAATGAGCATGTGCTGAGTTAGAACAAATCTCCATGCACGGCTCTTCATTGTAGTATATGTTCCTTTCAGATTGTATTGACAATAAAGCATATATTCAAAAACAAGATGGTAACACATTTCGTGCGCCACCCTGTAGATATGCTTAGGAGAACGCTAAATGCGGAAGGATATGAACAGATTTTACAGCATTGTAGAGAAACAGCTCGGAGACGATGATTATTTGTATCAGCATGACAAAGCACCCTGCCATAAAAAGGCACCTATGAGACAATGATTCGTGGACAATATGACTCCTGAAACAGACTGGCCGCCTAGAGACCTGACCTGAAACCAACGGAACATCTCTGGGCTCAGTTAGAACGCAGATTTCGCTCCAGATGCCATAATCACCATCTTCTCTGGTATCGGCTCTTGAGGAAGTCTGGGCTGACATAGAGTACGAGATAAGTATCAAAATACACACATCAAAAAAACTTTTGCATCACCTCGGTTCCGAGAGTTCCGGCCTGTACAGAAAATTGGAATAAAAGATCAACATAAACATCATTTCCGCCCTTTTTATTGCTCATGAATATCACACATTGCATGTTGTACCACCATACAGCGAGACCTTCAAAGGTGGTGGTCCATACTTCTGTACACACCGGTACCTCTAATATTCAGTAGCACGTCTTCTTGCGTTGATGCATGCCTGTATTCGTCTTGGCATACTATCCACCAGTTCAACAAGGCACTGTTGGTCCAGATTGTCCCACACCTCAACGGCGATTCGGCGTAGATCCCTCAGAGTGCTTGGTGCCTCATGTCGTCCGTAAACAGCCCTTTTCAATCCATCCCACGTGTGTTCGATAGCGTTCATGAATGGAGTACATGCTGGCCACTCTAGTCGAGCGATGTCGTTAGCCTGAAGGAAGACATTCACAAGATGTGCACGATGGGGGCGCGAATTGTCGACCATGAAGACGAATGCCTCGCCAATATGCTGCCAACATGGTTGCACTGTCGGTCGGAGGATGGCATTGACGTATCGTACAGCCGTTATGGCGTTTTCCATGACCACCAGCGGCGTACGTCGGCCCCACATAATACCACCCCAAAACATCAGGGAACATCCACCTTGCTGCACTCCCTGGACAGTGTGTCTAAGGCGTTCAGCCTGACCGGGTTGCCTCCAAACACGTCTCCAACGATTGTCTGGTTGAAGGCATATGCAACAATCATCGGTGAACAGAACGTGATGCCAATCCTGTGCGGTCCATTCGGCATGTTGTTGGGCCCATATGGACCGCGCTGCATGGTGTCGTGGTTGCAAAGACGGACCTTGCCATGGACGTCGGGAGTCAAGTTTGACATCATGCAGCCTATTACGCACAGTTTGAGTCGTAACACGACGTCCTGTGGCTGCACGAAAAGCATTGTTCAACATGGTGGCGTTGCTGTTAGGGTTCCTCCGAGCCACAATCCGTAGGTAGCGGTCACTCACTGCAGTAGTATCCCTTGGGCGGCCTGAGCGAAGCATGTCATCGACAGTGCCTGTCTCTCTGTATCTCCTCCGTGTCCGAACAACATCGCTTTTGTTCACTCCGAGACGCCTGCACACTTCCCTTGTTGAGAGCCCTTCCTGGCACAACGCAACAATGCGGACGCAATCGAACCGCGGTACTGACCGTCTAGGCATGGTCGAACTTCAGACAGCACAAGCCGTGTACCTCCTTCCTGATGGAACGACTGGAACTGATCGGCTGTCGGACCCCCTGTGTCTAATGGGCGCTGCTCATGCATGGTTGTTTACATGTTTGGGCGGGTTTAGTGCCATCTCTGAGCAGTCAAAGGGACTGTGTCTGTTATACAACGTCTATCTTCAGGAGTTCTGGAAACAGGGGTGTGTGTAAAATATGAAAGATGAAGCTGTGACTTTCATTGGAATAACAAGTTCAGTGACTGCGTTCTGAGAATAGCTTGACATCAGTTCAAACCTAAGTGAACCGTCTATGTACAGACAACGAGAGTGATTTATGTTTTGACAACGTTGGGTGTAGTGGTTCTGTGCCATGGATTTTCCCTTGCGACTCACTTAAAGAACCTAGTCTATGATAGTATCCACAGTCAATCTCTACTGTCTATCCTTACAGAATTTGATTTACGTCAGAAACTTGTCAACCTCATTGCGGTCACCCTTCTAAACACTAAATCTATTGTAGGGGTTCAGAAATTAATTCTCTGAATCTTTTGAGATTCGAACTGGCCTTCGACAAAGTGGTGGATTGTCTCACTTACTGTTTAGTTGTATGCTGGAGAAATCATGCGCGAATGTAACATATGTCCACCACTTGGACTGTGAGAAAGATTCGATTTAACTGTCTTGCATTTGCAGATGATTTGGCATTGTTAGCAAACTGTAGATGACGCAATGTTACTGATAGAAGAACTAGAACGATTAGTGGCAAAGGTTGGGTCGCAAATCTCGTTTGGGAAAACAGAAATGATGCTTACCTTCCCAGTTGACACTGCCCATATTATATTCCATAATGCTCAAAAAATTAAGGTGGTAAAAAAGTTTAAATACGTTGGTGAGATTATTACTTGGAATGTCAACGAAAGAGCATCAAGAGATAGAACATTGAAACTACAACGAGCACACAAAGAACTACGTAGCCAGCTTAAAAAAAATCTCTTTCAAAAAATGCTTCACTTCAGCATTATTCCTCCGTCGTTAAACTGGAAATACTATTGAAACACTATTGAAACACTATTGAAATTAAACACTGTGGTAACAACTGATGAGTTGCGGAAAGTTAATAGAAGAATATGTTGAACGATTATCAATAAAAAATACCAAGTTAATGGTCAGTGTAGACTCTTGCGCAATACGGTAGTTTATCGAAAATGTGAATTCATTGTTGGCACGATGCGAAAAAGAAGGGCTGGATTTATTTTAGCACTTCTCTCGCTTACCAAGTACTATACTCCTCAAACGACTTTTTGACTACTTTGGAAGAGTTACACAAGAAACAACTGGTTTAAGAAGTCTAAATGGATCAGAATGAATTGAATATTACCAAACTTCAAGCTGAACATACAGAAGAGAAGCGGCTAAGAACAAATTCATACGATTGACTTTCAGAACATCACAACAGAAGAAGTGTGTCATATCTGTAGGCGAACGAGCCGCCAGATCACTGCGAATGAAGAAGTTTTTGATACGGGAGAAACTGCTGCAGCTAAGATCTAAACTACTTATTCTCTGTAGACTCCGTTGTGTGATGTTTTATTTTAGAGCTTTAGCGTAGGTGTAAACTATGTACATAAATAAAGAACCTGTTTTAAAAGAATCCAATCTATATTATGTCGTATCTAGCGGCCGTTGTATCTCACTCCCAAATATGGTGTATGACGCTGTACACTCTGTTATCATCGGAAAAGTAAACATTTTGAACAGTTCCTGGAAGAAACACTCGTGCACAGCTGCTCACTGTACCGTAAGATCACAAAACCGTAGAACAAGAAACAGATTGTAATATATACAGCAATGTCTGAACCACAGTATACTCTTACGTAGAAGAAATGAAAGAAGCAGTAAGTGAAAGGAAATAATCCTTGAGCCGGCTGACGAGAGAATCTTTGCATTTTACCTTGTCCCTTTGGCTTTCAAGGTTCACTACCTTTGATCTGTAAATTCGTATTAGAAAACAAAGCTTTTGAAGAAATTAATACCTTCACATTCTTGGTGTGTGGTATATCAGGGTGTAGTTTATCTTGAAAAAAGATTGAAAGATTCAGTATGACGTGTGGCACCCTTAAAAGAACGCTCAGGGGAAAGTATGGAAGAACAGAATCTCTAAATGTTACACAGTTTTCGCAGTTCCAGTAGACTAAATTAAAGAGAAAATTGGACTACGAACTCCAAAACACATAGTAAACTACAAGCAGCTGATACCAAATTTGATACGACATTCCAGGGAGTAACAAGAAGAGACAGATTAAAAATGTGACAATCTAGAGAACGCAGGAATTTACAACTTAAACGAAAAAATTAAGGAATATAGATAAGAATGGAATTGACGCATAGAAAGGCGATGAAGGTATTACAAAACAACTGCTATATTACATCCTAAAGGAAGAAGAAACATTTGAAAACTTAAGGGGAGGAGAATGGATCAAAAAGTCGCAACGTTCCAACTGGTCCGATGCTTGAGTAAGGCCAATAAGAAGAAGAAGATGAAAAAGAGGAAGCTCTTTGGATTTTCCGTCCGTCATGTAGTCACCCACTCAAAAAGATAGTCGTAAAAAATGGAACGAACGCTCTGCAACGAGTCACTTGAGAGCAAAGGTTCCTTCCATACGTCGAAAGCCTCAACAGGCAATCAGAAGCAACTGCGAAAGGTTTAGGTAGCGATAGAACCATAATGTACAACCAGTGTATGAAGAGACCTGTGCTATTTTTGACGTCTGCGACCAAGCAAGATGGCGCAGTAGTAAGAAAGTGCTCTCGCATTCAGGAGGATACCGGTTCAAATCCCCGTCTGGCTATCCAGAGTTAGATTTTCCATGAGCTCCCTAATTCCCTCAAGTAAATGCCAGGGTGGCTCGTTTGGGAAGGACGCAGCGGAATTACTTCCCCATTCTTCCCCCGTCCGAGTGCTTGCTCCGTCTCTAACGACCCTGCAGTCGATGGGCCGTTGAGGCAACTCGCCTGTGAACACCTGGAAAAATACTAACAATTTTCATAAAATTTACACTGCTCTAACTAAAAAAGTGAACTCTTAGTAGCATGAAAACCGTAGGACAGTAGGAATGTTTCTTACTGAGAATTTTGATGTAAAATGAGTCACATTAATTCTCGCGTTGCTTTTATTACTTTTTTCTGGAGATGAGTAAATTAATATTTTATATACCGATCCATACCTGGAATCTATGCACTAAGTAATTAACTTACTTAGATGCTTGGAACTTCAGTACACGTGAACAACATGTCTATCTGAAATTTGACTGCATTCAGGTCTTTTCAGCTACAGGTTATTATTCTAGAAATATTTATTTATGATAACCAACATAAAGGTTACTTCTTTATAATTAATCAGGATCTATTATCCTTCCTGTTGATGGTAAGCTGGTGTCTGTGGTCTATTTTCCTCCAAATAACACCCTCAAAGAACTCAAAAAATTCCAAACCTCTAGCTCAAATAAATTTTTAGTGCATAAAGTAAACATGACAGAAAATGTAACTGTCGATCTTTTCAATTCAGAGTTATATTTTACGTATGGCTCTATGTTGTTCCTAATACACTCCAGTTGCATATCCTTCTCTTTTTATACGTTCTTCATTTTCTTTCTACCATTTCTTGTTTCTCTTTTTCATTCTGGAATCTTTAGTTGCCTCAAAGGCCCACTTTTCGGCTTTGACCTCTCTCATGGAATCAGTTACCAACAGTGATTGTCTAATATTAAGCCCAAAATATATTCTTAACAGCTCTATGACTTCACACCTACTAACTGTCCCAAGTTAAAACAAATAACAGGCATAATAACTTTCGAGGATGCATAACAGCAGCAATTCGAACCACAGAAAACTTTATAGGGTAAACAAGGCTCAAAAAAGCAAAGATACACAAGAGCAACGTAAGAGCATCGCAAAGCCTATCTTCTAGCAGAGCAACTCGAAAAATAGTTGTATAGTACACACACAAAAAAAAAAGTTTTTCATCACCCCAGTTCCCAGAACTCCTGATGATGGAGATTGACTGTGGCTATTATACCACAGACACAGTCCCTTTGACTGTTCAGAGATGTCAGCAAACACGCCCCAAGATGTAAGCAACCATGCATGAGTAGCGGCCGGCCGGGGTGGCCGAGCGGTTCTAGGCGCTACAGTCTGGAACCGCGCGACCGCTACGGTCGCAGATTCGAATCCTGCCTCGGGCATGGATGTGTGTGATGTCCTCAGGTTAGTTAGGTTTGAGTAGTTCTAAGTTCTAAGGGACTGATGACCTCAGAAGTTAAGTCCCATAGTGCTCAGAGGCATTTGAACCATTTTTTGGACCGCTCAGGATTGGTATCACGTTCTCTTCACCGATGAATGTCGCATATGCCTTCAACCAGACATCGTCAGCAACTTGTTTGGAGGCAACCCGATCAGGATGAACGCCTTAGGCACACTGTCCAGAGAGTGCAGCAAGGTGGAGGTTCCCTGCTGTTTTGCGCTGGTATATTGTGGGGCCGACGTACGCCGCTGGTGGTCATGGAAGACGCTGTAACGGCTGTACGATACGTAAATGCCATCCTCCGCCCGATAGTGCAACCATATCAGCAGCATATTGAAGAGGCATTCGTCTTCATGGACGACCATTCGCGCCCCCACCGTGCACATCTTGTATGAATGACTTCCTTCAGGATAACGACATCGCTCGATTAGATTGGCCAGCATGTTCTCCAGACATGAACCCTATCGAAACAGCTGGGACAGATTGAAAAGGGCTGTTTATGGACCACATGACCCACCAATCACTCTGAGGGATCTACGCCGAATCGCCGTTGAGGTGTGGGACAATCTGGATATACAGTGCCTTGATGAACTAGTGGATAGTATGCCACGACGAATACAGGCAAGCATCAGAGCAAGAGGACGTGGCACTGGGTATTAGAGGTGCCGTTGTGTACAGCAGTCTGGGACACCACCTTTGATGGTCTCGCTGTATGGTGGTACAACATGCAGTGTGTGGTTTTCATGAGCAATAAAAAGGGCGGAAATGATGTTTATGTAGGTCTCTATTCCAGTTTTCCGTAGAGGTTCCGAAACTCTCGGAACCGAAGTGAAAGAAAACTTTTTTTGATGTGTGTATATGTTCCTCGGAAAGGAGGCTAATTATAACACTGACGGAAGAAAGCAGCGGAAACATGGGTGTGGATGCACAGCGGGAGATATTTAAAATATTTTTCAAACAATTTTCTAATGTCTGGTTGAGTTCTCTTAATCACCATTTTGTTGTAAAAACTGTAAACATGAATTTAATGTGAAAAATAAAAAGTAGATTCGATTCCTTTGAAGCTGATTCACGTGCAAGTTGCGTTTCAAACCCTAAGTGAGCTCTCTTCGTTCCTGTAAGGCTTGCGGTTGCCCGAGGCAGTTGGCGGTCCGCCACGCAGGCTGCTGGCGCAGCCTCCGCGCCCCCCCCCCCCCCCCTCTCATGTGATGTGTCCCGCATGCAGCGGCGCCACTGCGCCAGACTAGGAGCGGCGTCGCTGCGCAGGCGGAGGCAGCGGCACCGGCGCAGTAGACTCCTCACTCACAGGACGGCAGCAGGCACCAGCAGGTCGACGACTCCCACAGCTGCTAGCCGCTAACCGCAGGCACCAAGGCGGAACCGACGGGGCGCATGTTGACAACGATAGCGAATCTGTTGGCCTTTTCATAAAAAAAACATTCCGAATTTACGAAGTCACCATCATTTACAGAACACATCTCAAAAACATCCTCTCTTACAAGAACACTAATGCTCTACCGGGTAATATGGAAAGAGTCCATTAGGGGCGGGAGGGGGGGGGGGTGGAAGACTGGTCTGATGACGTCATACAGGAAGAAGCAGGACTCAATAAAGAGGGGTAGGGGGATCAAATATTAGAATTTAAAAGAGCTTTTGAAGACTTGAAGTACAATAAAACAGACGGGATAGATAACACTCCATCTGAATTTCTAAAATCATTGGGGAAAGTAGGAAGAAAGCGACTATTCCCGTTGGTGTGTAGAATGTATGAGTCTGGCGATATACCATATGACTTTCGGAAAAACTTCATCCACACAATTCCGAAGATAGCAAGAGCCGACAAGTGGGAAGATTATAGCACAATCAGCTTACAGCTCATTTCCCAAGTTTGTGACAAGAATAATACACACAAGAATTGAAAAAAAATTGTGGATGTGTTATATGACGATCAGTTTGGATTTGTGGAAGGTAAAGGCATCAGAGAGGCAGTTCTGAGGTTGTAGCTAATATGGGAAGCAAGACTGATGAAAAATCAAGACACGTTCGTAGGATCTGTCAACCTAGAAAAGGCGTTCGACAATGTAAAACAGTGCAAGATGTGAGAAGGGGTAAGCCAGAGGGAAAGACGGGTAATATAAAACATGTAGAAGAGCCAAGAGGGAACAAAAAGAATCGAAGCCCAACGGTTTAAAAAAGGTGTAACACAGAGATGTAGTCTTTCACCCCTACTAAACATCGATGAAGCAATGACGGAAATAAGTGAAAGGATCAAGAGTGAAATTGAAATACGGTTTGAAAGGATATTAATAATAAGATCCGCTGATGACATTGCTATCCTCAGTAAAAGTGAAGAAGAATTACAGGATATTTTGAAGGGAATGAATAGTCTAACGACTGCACAATATGGATTCAGAGTAAGTCGAAGAAAGACGAAAGTAATGAGGACATAAAAAACATATCAGCTCTGACAAAAAGTGCGTGCCTGGCCAAGAAAAGTCTACTAGCATCAATCATAGGTCTTAATATGAGGAAGAAATTTGTGAGAGTGTACGTTTGGAGCACAGCATTGTATGATAGTGGAAAAACCGGAAAAGAAGGGAATTGAATCATTTGAGATGTGGTGCTAAAGAAGAATGTTGAAAAGTAGGTGGACTGATAAGGTAAGGAATGAGGACTTTCTCTGGAGAAAGGACTATATGGAAACACTGACAAGAAGAATAGACAGGATAGTAGGACACCTATTAAGACATCAGGGAATAACTGCAAAGCTACTAGATGGAGCTGTAGAGGTTAAATTCTGTAAAACTGTAGAGGAAGACAGAGACTGGAATACACCCAGAAGGTAATTGAAGATGTAAGTTGCAAGTGCTACTCTGGGACGAAGAGTGTGGCACAGGTTAGGAATTCATGGCGAGCCGCATCAATCCAGCCGGAAGACTGATGACCTCTAAAAAAATAAAAAATAAAAATAAAAAGAAGTTGAGGAGGTTCTGAATCGAATTTGGGAAAAAAGATTTATGGCACAGTGTAACAGAAGGAAGGATTGGTAGGACACATCCTAATGGATCAAATAATCTTCAGCGAATGCAACAAGCAGGTGCAAATGGATTTCAGAGATGAAAAGGCTTGCACAGGATTGAGTACCGTGTAGAGCTGCTACAAAGTAGTCCTCAGACTGAAGATAACAATAACAATAACGTCTAATGAATGGTACACGCAGGTGGGTAGCTAAGAAGGGATAACGCATTTACGACGGTCTATCTTGTTATCCTCTGCCAATGGCGTAATGTGGATACCCGGGCACTGGTCACCTCCAGGATTTTTATCCGTCACACTTCACTTCTTTCACCTCCGTTGATGTGAAAAATGCCACATTGCTCCGCTATTCTGAATTCACGTTAAACTATAGGCCCTCTGTAACTGGTTGCATTAGTCTAAGTGGGAGAAAGGTAAAGGCATACCACTTCTAATAGGACCGTGCCTAGTAAAGCAGTGGGCTACTCAACCCAACCTTCGCCTCCATGACAGCTCTACACTCACGGTTACGCATGTGATCAGTACACTGGTTTCTCAACCATCATAGTTCCAGACCTCGGAGCCGCTGCTTCCCATTCAAGTAGCTCCTCATATCACACCACCCGGCTGAGTGTACTGGGTGTAACACGATACAGTCCTTCCACCAAGCAAACAATCTCTGAGAGTACCGGCAATTGAACCTAGTTCTTCCATATTACTATTGCCGGCCGGCCAGCTTCTTTTCTTTTTATTTTTGTTTTATTTTCAGAAAAGAAAGAGAGTGACTGAGGACTGAAGCTGGAACATTTTTATCATTTAACATCCGTTATTCTCTCTATCGCATCCGTACGCTCGTCAAATTCGCTCTCGATGAAGCATACATTGAGACCATTCCCGCGTTCATTGGCTTTCTGACCACAAACTAAGTTTCTTCGGTTGCTGGATAAAAGGTGCCTTTCATTTCATTTCATTTCCGTCTGCTTACGTGTTAGTAGTACTACTAAATTGTCTTCATGGAAACAAGGTCGCCTTCCTTGACCATAAAAGAATTGCAAAATCCTTCTCCAACAAAAGGAAGAGAATATTGCTTCTTCAAAGCAAATCGTTTCTTAAAAAGTAAACTTCTTAAATAATATACAAATGTTGCTTTTCTAAAATTCTATAATTTGCCTTCTTTAAAATAATAACTTTGTTTAAAAATTCAAACGTTACTTCTTTGAATTAAAAACAGTCCTGATTGCAATTTATTCTTATATTAACGAAGCTTCTTGCCATCATAAAGCATCTTCTGATTATCTTATAATTTTCATCTTACAACATTTTATAGAACGATAACATGACTTTGTGCTAGTCGTAGCACGGTCGACTCACATGAATCGACAGAGACCTTTTCCTTTTACATTTTAACATGTTGCAAAAGGGAAATTCTTTTGATTCGACGTGTGCTTCAATCGAGCAAAGAGCCGTTTTATTTAAAGATGTTGTGAAATACATGGAAGAATCCTGCAGATACTAGAAGGTATCAGATAGATTATATAATGGTAAGACAGAGATTTAGGAATCAGGTTTTAAATTTTAAGACATTTCCAGGGGCAGATGTGGACTCTGACCACAATCTATTAGTTATGAACTGTAGATTAAAACTGAAGAAACTGCAAAAAGGTGGGAATTTAAGGAGATGGGACCTGGATAAACTGAAAGAACCAGAGGTTGTACAGAGTTTCAGGGAGAGCATAAGGGAACAATTGACAGGAATGGGGGAAAGAAATACAGTAGAAGAAGAATGGGTAGCTTTGAGGGATGAAATAGTGAAGGCAGCAGAGGATCTAGTAGGTAAAAAGACGAGGGCTAGTAGACAACCATGGGTAACACAAGAAATATTGAATTTAATTGATGAAAGGAGAAAATATAAAAGTGCAGTAAATGAAGCAGGCAAAAAGGAATTCAAACGTCTCAGAAATGATATCGACAGGAAGTGCAAAATGGCTAAGCATGGATGGCTAGAGGACAAATGTAAGGATATAGAGGATTATCTCACAAGGGGTAAGATGGATACTGCCTACAGGAAAATTAAAGAGACCTTTGGAGAAAAGAGAACCACTTGTATGAATATCAAGGGCTCAGACGGAAACCCAGTTCTAAGTAAAGAAGGGAAAGCTGAAAGGTGGAAGGAGTGGGACTATACAACGGCGATGTACTTGAGGGCAATGTTATAGAAAGGGAAGAGGATGTAGATGAAGATGAAATGGGAGATACGATACTTCGTGAAGAGTTTGATAGAGCACTGAAAGACCCGAGACGAAACAAGGCCCCGCAGTAGAAAACATTCCATTGGAACTACTGACAGCCTTGGGAGAGCCAGTCCTGACAAAACTCTACCATCTGGTGAGCAAGATGTATGAGACAGGCGAAATACCCTGAGACTTCAAGAAGAATATAATAATTCCAATCCCAAAGAGCAGGTGTTGACAGATGTGAAAATTACCGAACTATCAGTTTAATAAGCCACAGTTGCAAAATACTAACGCTAATTCTTTACAGACGAATGGAAAAACTGGTAGAAGCCGACCTCGGGGAAGATCAGTTTGGATTCCGTAGAAATATTTGAACACGTGAGGCAGTACTGACCTTACGACTTATCTTAGAAGAAAGATTAAGGAAAGGCAAACCTACGTTTCTAGCATTTGTAGACTTAGAGAAAGCTTTTGACAATGTTGGCTCGAATACACTCTTTCAAATTCTGAAGGTGGCAGGGGTAAAATACAGGGAGCGAAAGGCTATCTACAATTTGCACAGAAACCAGATGGCAGTTATAAGAGTCGAGGGACATGAGAGGGAAGCAGTGGTTGGGAACGGAGTGAGACAGGGTTGTAGCCTCTCTCCGATGTTATTCAATCTGTATATTGAGCAAGCAGTAAAGGACACAAAAGAAATATTCGGAGTTTGTATTAAAATCCATGGAGAAGAAATAAAAACTTTGAGGTTCGCCGATGACATTGTAATTCTGTCAGAGACAGCAAAGAACCTGGTAGAGTAGTTGAACGGAATTGATACTGTCTTGAAAGGAGGATATAAGATGAACATCAACAAAAGCAAAACGAAAATAATGGAATGTAATCGAATTACGTCGGGTGATGCTGACGGAATTAGATTAGGAAATGAGAGGCTTAAAGTAATAAAGGAGTTTTGCTATTTGGGGAGCAAAATAACTGATGGTGGTCGAAGTAGAGAACATATGAAATGTAGAATGGTAATGGCAAGGAAAGCGTTTCTGAAGAAGAGAAATTTGTTAACATCGAGTATATATTTAAGTATCAGGAAGTCATTTCTGAAAGTATTTGTATGGAGTGTAGCCATGTATGGAAGTGAAACATGGACGATAAATAGTTTGGACAAGAAGAGAATAAAAGCTTTCGAAATGTGGTGCTACAGAAGAATGCTGAAGATTAGATTGGTATATCACATAACTAATGAGGAGGTATTGAATAGAATTGGGGAGGAGTTTGTGGCACAACTTGACAAGAAGAAGGGACCGGTTGGTAGGGCATGTTCTGAGGCATCAAGGGATCACAAATTTAGCACTGGATGGCAGCGTGGAGGGTAAAAATCGTAGAGGGAGACCAAGAGATGAATACACTAAGCAGCTTCAGAAGGATGTAGGCTGCAGTAAGTACTGGGAGATGAAGGAGCTTGCACAGGATAGAGTAGCATGGAGAGCTGCATCAAACCAGTCTCAGGACTGAAGACCACAACACGCGAAAGGAAAACTTTAAGATAATCTGAAGATTCTCCTCGAGGGCGAAGCGCTTCGCCAATAAAAGAACAAACTGCAACCAAGACTGTTTTAATTCAAATATTCTGGATGTGGTTGCTGTAACAGACGGCGTAATGGGGTGGAAGGTATTTCAAAATGTTACTTCTCTTATACAGCAAACTCTTGTTCAAAATACTAAAGTATTTGAAAAAAATCTTGTTTCACAAAAACCGAGAAACCTTCTTAAAAAACTAAAATCTTGTATTATGGAGGTGACTAGTGGTCAAACGAAGACATAAAGTATCATTATTTTCAGCACTTTTAGCCGTGCGGGGCAGCCGCGCGGTCTAGGGCGTCCTGTCACTGTCCGTGCGGCTATCCCCGTCGGAGGTTCGAGTGCTCCCTCGGGCATGGGTGTGTGTGTTGTCCTTAGCGTAAGTTAGTTTAAGTTAGATTAAGTAGTGTGTAAGCTTAGGGATTGATGATCTCAGCAGTTCGTTCCCATAAGGACTTACCACAAATTTGCAAATTTTCTTAGCACTTTTATTATAATGTTCAGAATATATCGCCATTTTTTGTATAAATGAAACAAAAATTTATTATTACAATCTAAGATAAATTATATGTAGAATAAAGCGAAAATAAAGTTACATCACATCATAACGTTCTAAAACTTCATGATAAAAATTATGCAGTGTATAAAATATCACGTGTACGCGATGGACTATATTAAGAATGATATCATCATTAATGCTAAATCTTTAGGCATCAGGAAACGGTATCAAAAGTTCGTACGAGATGGGTAAAATATGGCCGGGAATGCTTAGTATTCAAAGAAGATTGTGACTTGCAGCCAGTCGTCGTTTACTATGCCCCACGATATTTTTTGGTTGGATACCTGCCAGTCTTCCTCAGGTACGTCATCGAAGACTAACAGAGATCTGGTGAGAGACCGACCACACTACCTGGCGGTCAGCTGTCCACAGAGTTGCCGCTCACCGCGGCCATCGGGGAACACACTCTCGTTTGCATTTCCTGTAGTTCGCCCCCCGGTAGCTGAGTGGTCAGCGTGACAGAATGTCAATCCTGAGAGTCCAGTTAACATAAATAAAATGAGCACATCTTTAAAAATTCGAGCCCTCGCGGACTTCCCACGCCATAGAAGAACAGACGTTGCACTATTGCAAGAAGTGGTTACGACTAAAATAAACCAGATACCAGGATATGCGGCGATCACAAATACAGACCCAGAATCCCAATGCGGTACGGCAATAATGGTACGGAGCGGTATCGACTTTGGCGGGACTGAAATGATGTCGAGCGGCCGGGGGACGGCGCTAACCGTAGAAGAGACGCTCTTTATCAACATATACGCACCTTCTGGCACAGACAACAAGCGAGCAAGAAGCACCTTCTATAACGAAGAAGTAGCCGAACTGCTGATGCAGAACAATAACAACATCATCATTGCAGGAGATTTTAACTGTGTCGCCGCAGCTGAAGACCAAATACCTGTAGCAAACATGTGTCCAGAACTGCAAGAACTGATCCGACGACTGAAAATAGAAGATTCGTGACGCCTTCTCCATCCAACACACACTGAATTTACATACCACCACAAAAATGGTAAAAGCAGACTGGACCGTATATATATCAGCAGAGCAGCTCAGCTAAAAATGTTGCGCACGTCGAAGTCTATCCTGTCATCTTTTCGGACCACTGCAGCTACGAATGCAGCCTGCATCTCCAAAAAGGAAAGAACGTCAGCACAAGAAGCACGTGGTAGTTAAATACGGAACACCTGCAGGACGCGGAACTGCGCAAGCAAATAGTGGAAACGTGGCAAGAATGCCTGGCACAGCGCGCACGCTACAGCAGCACGATCGAGTGGTGGCTGGCACGAGCGAAGCCGACAATGCGCAGCCTGTTGGTAAGATACAGCGCGGAAAAGTCATTTTGGAGGCGAACCACGGCCGAGTTCTACCAGCAGTGCATGAAAGACGCACTCGACGCACCAGCAGACGACCAGCAATACCTGCCGCGAGTGAGGAGAATCGAGGCAAAACTCCTTCAAATAAAGAACCAGCAAATAAGAGGCGTCCTCACCAGAAGTAAAACATATGGCGAGGTGGATGAAGAGCCACTCACCGTGCACCACCTACATAGGGAAAGGGAGAGAGGCGCAGGAAAGTGCGTAAGTGAGCTTCAGGACAAGGAGGGAAAGACGCTCACGACGAAAACGGAGTCAACAAAACACATCGAGGACTATTTCCGAGACATATTCCGTCGAGAAGCGACGGACGACGCGGCAACTGCTGAAATCCTCCAGCAGACGAGGAGCGTGCTGACAGACGCAGACAGGGCGTTGCTGACAGAAAATGTCGACGTGGATGACATCAAAGAAACGATGAGGACCAGCGCAAGAGGAAGAGCACCCGGCGCCGACGGCATCCCGCTCGAGTTCTACCTCGCATATTGGGACGTGCTAGGATGGCAATTCACTGAAATGGTGAACGAGATACTCGATGGGGCGGAAATTCCACCTGGGCTGACCATAACACTCATCCCTAAGAAGAGAGCCGCCCGCCGCATTGAAGAGTTTCGTCCTATTACGCTCCTCAACGCCGACTATAAAATAATAGCGAAATGCATCGCAAACAACCTGAAATCGGCGATGAGGAAAGTCATCAGTCCGTGGCAAACATGTGCGGTACCAGGGAAAAATATATTCGACGCCACATGCACCTACAGGGACATAATAGCACAGGCAGCCACCACCAGAAGCGCAGGTGCCATAATTTCGGTGGACTTCAACAAAGCCTTCGACAGGATCGACCACAAATATCTCGTAGAGACACTAAACAGACTCGGCTTTGAGCAAAAATTCATCGCAATCATCCAGAAGATACTAAGTACTGCGAGATCGACAGTAATAATCAATAGTTGGGAAACAAAACTGATAAAACTGGACAGATCCGTGAGGCAAGGCTGTCCATTGTCAATGGCTCTATTCGCTATAGCACTGGACCCGCTGCTGCGGAAACTCACAAACGACATCAGAGGCTACTCCGTAGGAGGCAAAGCAGTAGCATGTATAGCCTACGCTGACGACCTAGGCATCTTTATTGAAGACCAGGAAGATATTGGGAGAGTAGAAACCATCATGAATACATTCCAAAAAGCGTCAGGCGCCCAAACCAACCCCAGAAAAACAGTGCTACTGCCGATAGGGAATCAACGTCTCAAACCAGACAGCCAGTGGTATAAAATAGCAGAAAGCCATAAAGTTCTTGGGATATATATACAGTCTTGTCCACTTAGAATGGCCGCATACAACTGGAGGGACGTGCTACACACCATAAGAGGTCTCTCCAGACAGCACGCGAACCGGAAGCTAACAATCCACCAGAAAACAGAACTGGTAAACACGAAGATCCTGTCGAAAGCTTGGTACCTGGCGCAAATCTTAAGCATCCCGACAGAAATTGCGCGAGCACTAACGAAGCGCAGTGTACTACCTGTTGTGGCGTCGAAATATTCAAAGTGGCGCAAGCAACGTGCTCGCTGCCAACGAAAGAAGGGGGACTAGGTCTAGTTGATATAAAGACCAAATGTGCAGCCCTTCTACTGAAACGAACGCTCGCCATCCAGGACAAAAACCCTGACAGCGTCACAGCCAAGATAATTGGAAGATACAAGCCCGCATCACAAGAAGCGCCGGTCGACACGAGGCACATTCCCTTCAGAATGCGACACGTCAGGCTGTACTACGCCAACAAAAGTTACGTTCTGGACACCGTGGCGAACCCCAGCCACAGAACAGCCAAGAGAATATACTGGGCCCTCAGGGGGAAGCCGACAAAAAACAAAATTGAACAAAAACTCCCGCGATACAATTGGAAACAAATATGGGGGAACGTCTCGGAAAACGTGTTGCCTAAACATGCGAAGGAGACATGGTACAAAATAATTAACAGAACGGTACCAACCAACCAAAGACTGGCGGAAATAAAACTCGTCGCAAGTGACAAGTGTGACGTATGTGGCATGACCGACACCCTCGAGCACCGATTCACGTGCGGGAATGCCATCAACATCTGGGAAGCGTGCCAGCATATGGTGGCCCACATCAACAGAACGGCGCCGGGAAGCATCACAGTGGAAGCAATCACCGCCCCAGACTGCAACCCATTTCCACGGCCCAAGCGACTGGCGACTCTCTGGATCCTCGCCATGGCGGCACACGCCATCGTAGCGCGGAGGCAGACCGACCAGCTGGCCTTCCTGATGGACCTCTGGGAGGAGAACAAGACAGCCCAGCAGCACAGGCGATACCACGAGAACTTCAAAAACATCCTGCAGATTCCACTGCAGACAGCAATCGCCAGAGTCCTTCCCAGCCTGTGACCCTCAGCACCGCCACCAGCCACCTCACCAAACTCACCACAAGAATAACGTGTGCAGTGATAGTGAACAAGTGCAACAAAAAAGATAAAGAGCTTTCTCTTCTCTCATCAAATAGTGAAGTATAGTAGTATAAAGTGTTTCTTCTTAGTGAAATCAGTGACACAAAATGCTCCTCACCAAACATCTGACATACTCGCAGCCAAAACAGTGTCAAAAGTATGCACAGTAGTACTACCAGTTTTTTTTAATTAACTTTTCTTCCATTATTTGTACTATACTGAATAGGAAACAAGCATTACTTAGTGGAAAGTGCCAACTACTCATTATTATTATTAGATATTTTTTTAAATGATTTCCTTTACTTTGTGCCTATAAAATTCTATTGATTACTCACACTATCCTTTCTGCTTCTCTTATGTAATATGACAAAATTTTCTCTCTTCTTCAATTTAGGTATATTATGTAGTATACGTAAAAAAAGTTTCTTCCACTTCTGCTCCACCTATAATGGTGACGTTTCCCTCATACTGTCACACTTAACAGTGTAACTAGAGGAAGAGATCAAACCAGAATACACAATGTGCCTGTGGCATCACAAGTGCATCACATACAGAAACATAAACTCAAAATCAATGCATCGATGCCAAATATAAACTGTTATGCCTGTCCTGCAATGTCTACCCCCCTCAAAAAAAAGGACGACAAATGGCCATGTAAAAGGGTTTAAGGAACAAATAATAAGAGAAAAACGAAAAAGGAAAATACAAAAACAAAAACATATAAAATGACAGTAATATTAACCATCACTAGGAATATAATAGATTAATATAATAAAATGTCCTTTTTTTAAATGTATCGTTGTTAATATATTTAAATAAATATATATGGTTACAAAAAAAAAAGTTCGATTCCTGGCTTAGCCGGAGATTCTCTCCGCTCAGGGACTGGATGTTGTGTTGTCCTAATCATCATCATTTCATCCCCATCGACGCGCAAGTCGCCGAAGTGGCACCCGGCGAACGGTCTACCTAAAGGGAGGCCCTGGTCACACAACATTTAGTGTAAACCGTGGAGATGACGGGGTTCTAAGCATTATCCAATTTACACCCTCTGCCACGGTTCGTTTTATTTTCCATTATGCGTATTTCCCTACATTCTTGAATAATGAAGTCGCAAAATATGTTGCTGTGCCCAAAATTATTGTTTTATCGTACTTCACTGAATGTCTAGCTGTGATAGAACGTTCAGCAAATGCGTACTTGGTTGTTTGCAAAGAAGAGTGGACGGCTGATGTTCTGTGGAGTGTCCGTCCACGGTGGGCGCCGTCTGGCCTGTGTGAGCCACAACACCATGGCCACATATTTCTGAATTCCGGTCTTCTGCAGCAACAAATGGCTGATTCGAGGCATGCTAGGTCTGCAACTGTTCAGTGATGAGGGAACTGGATAATTTTTTATTTCGCTCGTTTCAGTTCCATTAAAATATAATTTCTGTTGCAGTGATTACTGGTTTCGGGCTGACACGCCCAATGTTAAACCACGCATCTTATTACTAGCCGCAACTAGTCGTACAATATTATGCCGAAAGGCACGAATAGCTTCTGTAGAGAAAGCTTAACTCTGGGCAGCAAGTACTCTCACTGATATAAGACTGTGTGTCTGCTGTTGCTCCTAACTGAAAACGCTTGAATTACATGTTGGGCGTGCTTCAAGAATCGAACGTCGTAAGTACTGCAACTGTTCTACATCAAGCCACAGTATGGTGCTCGGCGGAAGGCACACTGTACCACTTCTAAACTTTTCTCTTCCTCCTCCATTTGAAAAAAGAGCGAGGGGAAAACGACTGTCTGTGTGCCTCTGTACGAGTCTGAATTCCTCGTATCTTATCTTTGTGGTCCTGACGCAAAATTTATGTTGGTGGCGATAGAATTTTTCTTCCGTCAGGTTCAAATGCCGGTTCTCTAAAATTCCTTAATAGACTTTCTCAAAAAGAACGTAGCGTTCCCACTAGGGAATCCCATTTGATTTCCCGAAGCATCTCCGTAATACTTGTGTGTTGTTCGAGCCTAACGTAATAAATCTAGCAGCCTGCCTCTGAATTGCTTCAATGTCTTTCTTTAATTCGACCTGGTGCGCATCCCAAACACAGGAGCAGTACCCAAGAATGGGTCGCACTAGCGTCCTATAAGTGGTCTCCTTCACAAATGAAACCCACTTTCCCCAAATTCTCCCAATAACAAAATCCACCATTCACCTTCCTTACCACAGTCCACACATGCTCGATCCATTTCATAGCGCTTTGCAACTTTTCGCCTGGATCCTTAAAAGACATGACAGTGTCAAGCAGGACACAACTAACGTCATATCCAATATTACGGGTTTGTTTTTCCTAATCATCTTTATTAACTACATTCAGAACTAGTTGCCATTCATCACGACAACTACAAATTTTGCTCCGCGCGGTGTAGCCGCGCGGTCTTAGGCGCCTTGACATGGTCCGAGTGGCTCTCCCCCGTCAGAGGTTCGAGTCCTCCTTCGGGCATGGGTGCGTGTGTTGTCCTTAGCGTAAGTTAGTTTAAGTTAGATTAAATGGTTCAAATGACTCTGAGCACTATGGGACTTAACATCTTTGGTCATCAGTCCCCTAGAACTTAGAACTACTTAAACCTAACTAACTTAAGGACATCACACACATCCATGCCCGAGGCAGGATTCGAAGCTGCGACCGCAGCGATCACGCGGTTCCAGACTGAAGCGCCTAGAACCGCACGGCCAAACCGGCCGGCCCAAGTTAGATTAAGTAATGAGCAAGTTTAGGGACCGATAACCTCAGGAGCTTGGTCCCATAAGGTCTTACCACCAATTTCCTATTTCCATAAATTATGTCTGAGTCATCTTGTATCCTCCTACAGTCACTCAACTTCGACACCTAAATTATCATCAGCAAATAATCTCAGATTGTCGCCCAACATTCCGCCATTTCATTTGTGTGTACAGAAAATAATAACGGTCCTATTACACTTCCGGGCGGCACTCCTGACTATACCATTGTCTGCGATTAACACTCGCCGTCGAGAACAACTTACTGGATAATAGTACTTTGGAAGTCTTCGAGATACTCGAGCTTCGTCAACAATCTGCGTTGGAACGCCGTGTCAAATGCTTTTCGGATATCTGGAAGTTGGAATTTGCCTGTTGCTCTTCATCCAATGTTCGCAGTATACTATGTGAGAAAAGGGCAGGCTGTTCTTCCATCAAAGGAGGTAACTGTAATGCGTCGGTAATGATTCCATAAGGTCATGGTTCAACAGCCGTGAAATATTTGATAAAATGCATTTTCATCATCAGCTGTTTATTTGTCTCATTAGTCATCTGCCGGTTACTGTTATTAACCACCGTCCAGGACACAGGGTACAACAGATAGCTAAAAGCATCCCAATCCCATTGTTTTTTCAAGCAAATTTTAAAAAAAATGGTTCAAATGGTTCTGAGCACTATGGGACTTAACATGTGTGGTCATCAGTCCCCTAGAACTTAGAACTACTTAAACCTAACTAACCTAAGGACATCACACACATTCATGCCCGAGGCAGGATTCGAACCTGCCACCGTAGCAGTCGCGCGGTTCCGGACTGCGCGCCTAGAACCGCTAGACCACCGCGGCCGGCGCAAATTAAAAGGAGAGGTGTATAGCGGCCGAACAACCCCTCATAAGCCAGACATTTCTGCAGTCACTGCTAAGCGACGGTTGTGATACTGTAACGAGCAGCATCACTGCATACTGTAGGACTGGAAACGATTGATTTAGAGTGAATAACCACGCTATAAGTCATGGCAATCCGACGGAAGTATTTGGATTTGGCGAATGCCTGGTGAACGCCATGTGATATCGTGTGTAGTTGCAATAAGAAGTACGGAGAAGGTTGTGTGTCGATATGGGAGTATTTCATGTCCCCAGCAGAGTTCAAGGCGTCATGAAACCGAAGGGTGGACGTACCACAAATTACTGTCCACCAACAGCTGTCCAGTGTACGAGATAAAAAGCAAAATAAATCTACAAGGAAATTGACTTACATTGAAATGAAAGTTAAGCAACTTTTATGATATTTCTGGCTTTGCAGCCATCATATTCAAAAAATGGTTCAAATGTCTCTGAGCACTATGGGACTTAACTGCTGAAGTCATGAGTCCCCTAGAACTTAGAACTACTTAAACCTAAATAACGTAAGGACATCACACACATCCATGCCCGAGGCAGGATTCGAACCTGCGACCGCGCGGTTCCGGACTGTAGCGCCTAGATCCGCTCGACCACCACGGCCGGCCATCATATTCAGGTACAAGAAACTCTTGTCAGAGAAGCTGAGAATTCAGTACTGGGAAGATGACATAATGTGGTGTGAGGTACGGATGACAGATGGTTTGTTCGGTACGGGCACCCCGAGAAAAACCGCCTAAATTCTAGTCCTCGTCTGCGATAGTTTGCTGCCTACGGAGGTTGAGCGCCATAATGATAATATTCTGTTAATACTAGAGAAACTGAACAGCGTGTTTACTTGCATTTCATACTAAAGCACCTCTCAATAGCGTGCTATTATTCCATTATTTCACAGGTGTTAGTAACCAGCAGAGTAATAAAGAACTGCTACACGAAAAGGCTGAAGAAACCTTCGGATCGCGCTTAACTTTGATGGCGGGCGATGTGTTTCGACTGTAAGATCAGAACTGGTTTGGCAATATGAGAGGACAGGCTTGTCTGCCACGGTAGGCATCAGTTAAGACTTATTAGCAACGTTTGTAAATGTGAGAACTGTTCCGGCAGCTTCCGAGGACAGACTTGTTGTCAGCTGCAGTTGGTGTTAGTTAAGACTTTATTAGCAATTACTGCTTATGTGGACATGTAACTGAGAACAATTTGATAGTAATTATGCAAATATGCTGTTTATTATTTTGTTTTTAAGCAATTGCGAAGTTTGGAGATTGTTTTTGACTCATAAAGTGGAACATTTGTGCAGTTTCTCGTATTCTGCTGATAAAAAGTTAGTGTCTTCCCGTGTAAACAAATTAATTGGAAATTTATTTATTTATGAAATATCAGATCCTCGCTACGAGATCATTACAGCCTCAAGATAACGGATTCACGACCTACATGCTGACCTACAACTACAGAAGACTGCAAGTTGGTGGACATTACGTAGAACTTATGCATTTCACTGAGAACGGTGGAAGCAAATAGGTACCTCACGTGTACTGCAGTCTTAATTCAAATGAGACCAGTGACACGTCATCTGTGGTAACACAGAGCGCGTATGAAGGAAGGAAATTATCGAGAGCAGGGTTTTAGTCACATGCACTTATATATTTCCTTCTCTCTCCCTCATTCCGTTTCTACTTGCCGTACTTGGTTCCGAAAACATCTCAACATGGAGAATAGCTTAACACCAGCACTAACACATGTGGATCGTCTATGTGAAGAATGCGTCACTGACTTTCGGTTTGGGCAACACTGGATAAGGAGTAATGGTTTTGTACCACGAGTTTTTCTCTGTGTCTCACTTAAGGAACCTACTTTACAAGAGTGCAGACGATATTCCGTCGGACTTACCGCCGTTGTATGCCGCTCTCCAGAGATTTTTACAGTATACTACGTTGTGCAATACGTTGTGATCACGCTGGTCAAATATTTTAAAAGGCCCTGCAGGAAACACATCCATACAGTTATTTATTGTACTATGGAAGCTGTGGTCTAGTGATAGTATCTTTCACTACCAAAACGTTACACGGGTCTGAAAGTCGTCACAGCTTACATTCTGAATAAAAACAATCCTCCTTCTGTCAAAGAGGCGAGAGGAGCAGACGGAGCTTCAGGGCACTCTCTCGTCCTTGGCCGGCCGCGGTGGTCTAGCGGTTCTAGGCGCTCAGTCCGGAACCGCGCGACTGCTACGGTCGCAGGTTCGAATCCTGCCTCGGGCATGGATGTGTGTGATGTCTTTAGGTTAGTTAGGTTTAAGTAGGTCTAAGTTCTAGGGGACTGAAGACCACAGATGTTAAGTCCCATAGTGCTCAGAGCCATTTGAACCATTATTTTCTTGTCCTTGGGGTGGGAAACTTCCCCTAAGGGCGGAAGAGTCAGCAATGATCAACGGCATGAGGATGCAGAAGGCAATGGAAATCACTGCATTAAAAACACACAAGGTATATCCACAGGGCATCTCTTCATTGGCAAAGGATTCCGGAACAATCCCCCATTAGGATCTCCTGGAGGGTACTGCCAGGGGAGAGGTGACCATGAGAAAAAGTTTGAATAATCGACGAAAGGATAAGGTTCTGTGACTCGTATTGACGAATATCAGAAGCTCGAACGTGGTAGGGAAGCTATAAAAAACTGAAAACGGAAATGCTAAGGCTCAATCTAGATATCGTGGGGAACACTGAAGTGAAATGGAAAGAAGACAAGGATTTCGGGTCAGATTAGCACTGGACAATGTTAATACCAGCAAAAATTGGTCCGGGAGTACGATTCGTTATGAGTAGGAAGGTAGGGCAGAGAGTAAGCTACTGTCAACAGCTGAGTGATGGGTTGGTTCTCATTAGAATCGACAGCAAACCAACACCGACAAAAATAGTTCACGTATCCATGCCATCGTCGCAGGCAAGAAGTGAAGAGTAAGAGACAGTAAAAGATATTATTTAAAGGGTATTTCATAAAGTAAAAGAAGATGAAAGTCATAATCACACGAGACTGGAGCACGTTACTGGGGAATATGAGTTTGGTACTAGGAATTCTGCATTAGATTTCAGTCAGCAATAGCGAATACTCCGTTCGTGGATCACAAGAAAAGGGGGTAAAAGGTCAGGAGATACGGTAAGATTTCAGTTAGATTACATTATGGCCAGACAGAGATCCCAAAATCAGATATTGGATTGCAAGGTGTACCCAGGAGAAGATATAGACGCAGATCACAAATTAGTAGCAATGAAGATTAGGTTGAAGTTTAAGAGACTACTCAGGAAGAAACCACTCGCAAATAAGTGCGATTCGAAATTAATAAGGAACAAAGAGGTCAGAGGGTATAGACACTGCAAAAAGGAATAGCTCAGCAGACAGTTCATTTGAAGAAGAATGGACATTGGAGATCTCTAAACAGGGCAGTCACAAAAGCTCGAAAGAAAACCGTCGGTACAAAGAAGGTAACTGCGAAGAAACCTTGTGTAACAGACGAAATATTTCAGTCGATCGATAAAAGAAGGAAGTACAAATATGTTCAGCTAAGGCGAAATGGCTGCATGAAACATGTAAAGAAATCAAAAAAGAAATTATGGTCGGAAGGACTGACTCAGTATATGGAAAAGTGATAATAAATTTAGGTGAAACTAAAAGCAAGGGCGGTAACATTAACGAGTGCAATAGAAGTTCCACTGCTAAATGCAGAGGAGAGAGCGGATAGATGGAAAGAAAACATTGAAGACTTGTCTGATGACATGGTAGAAGAAGAAACAGGTGTCGATATGGAAGAAATAGAGGTTCCAGTAGCAGAATAAGAATTTAAAAAATCTCTGGAAGACTAACACACAATAAAGCAGAAGGGATAGATCACGTACTATCAGAATTTCTAAAATCATTGGGAGAAGTGGCAACAAAACGACTATTCACGTTGATGTGTAGAATGTATGACGATGTACCATCTGACTTTCAGGAAAACATCCTCCAGAGAGTTCCGAAGAGTGCAAGAGCCGACAAGGAAGAAAATTATCGAACAATCAGATTAACAGATCATGCATCCAAGTTACTGACAAGGATGGTATACGGAAGAATGGAAAAGAAAATTGAGAATGTGTTACATGACGATTAGTTTGGCTTTAGGAAAGGTAAAGGCACCAAAGAGGCAACTCTGACGTTGCAGTTGATAATGGAATCACAACTGAAGAAAAGTCAAGACACGTTCATAGGATTCGTCAATCTGGAAAGCGTTCGATACTGTGAAGTGGTGCAAGATGCTCGAAATGCTAAGGAAAATAGGGGAAAGCTATAGGAGAGGACGCGTAACATACAATACGACAAGAACCAAGAAGCAACAGTAAGAGTGGAAGACCAAGAAAGAAGTGCTCATGGTAAAAAGGGTGTAAGACAGGGATGTAGTCGTTCGTCCCAACTGTTCAATCTATACATCAAAGAATAAATGACGGAAATAAAAGAAAGGTTCAGGGGTGGGATAAAATTTAAGGGAAATTGATATCAATAATATGATTCGCTGATAACATTGCTATCCTGAGTGAAAGTGAAGAAGAACTACAGGATCTGCTGAATGGAATGAACAGTCTAATGAGCACTGAAAATGGATTGAGAGTAAATCCAAGAAAGACGAAAGCAGTGGGAAGTAGCAGGAATGAGAACAGCGAGAAACATCAGGATTGATGGTCACGAAGTAGATGAAGTTAAGGGATTCTGTTACCTAGTTAGCAAAATAACCCATGACGAGTGGAGAAAGTAGGACATAAGATGCAGACTACAACTGGCAGAGAGAGCACTCCTGGCCAAAATAAATCTACTGGTATTAAACATGGGCCTCAATGTCGGGTAGAAATTTCTGAGAATGTACCTTTGAAGTACAGTTTTGTATGGTAATTGAATATGGATTTTGGGAACAGATGATTATCGAAGCATTTGAGTTGTTATGCTATATAAAAATATTTGAAGTTATATGGGTTGATAAGAGAAGAAATTAGGAGATTCTCTGCAGAATCGGAGAGGAAAAGAATGTATGGAAATCACTGACAACGAGAAGGGTCAGGATGACAGGAAATCTGCTGGGACATCAGGCAATAACTTCCATGTTACTAGACGGAACTGTAGAAATTTAAAAAAAAATTGTAGAGGAAGACAGAGATTAGAATATGTCCAGCAAATAATCGAGGACGTAGGTTGCACTTGCTCTACTGAGATGAGAATGTTGACACAGGAGTTCGTTGTGGGCCGTATCACATCAGTCAGATGATGTCTGATGAGTCAAACAGAAGCGATCACAGGGTGTTTGGAATGGTCTTTGCGTCTCAATTTATTTTTTCACGCGATATTTTCCTCAAGTTGACGGAGCTCGTTCCAGAGCAACGAGTACGATGAGGTAAACCTTCAAGACACACGTTCGGCCTGCACTAGTTTATAAATATTGTCAGTGTAGAGTAGTGCGTACTGCTGTGGTTAACCAGAAGGAGGCGTTTTGTCCTTCTCCCCAGGCTTTAAAATGACTTACCGAGTTACTTATACAGAAAGCTGTATTTTAACTTAATGTGCGAACCATTGTATGTGCAGCGATTTTTGGGATACACAAATCACTGCGAGAAATGAAAGAAGCTATAAGTGAATGGGAATAATTCTTTGGCAGCTGAGGATAGAATCTTTGTATTTAGCCCTGAGCCACTGGCTTTGGAAGGTTCACAAATCGTTAATACGTAAGTTCACATTAGAAAACGGAGCTATTATTGAAGATAAGACCTTCAGATACTTGGCTGTGAGATTCATATCTCTGCGTGGTTGAGATTGCAAAATAGTCTGCGAGATTGAGTATGAAATGTGGCACCTTAGAATGGACGCTCAAGAGGAAAATATGAAAGAATGGAATGAAAATAGTTTCCATGCAGCTAAGGTGAGATTTTCGAGGTGCTGGGAGTAACAATGACAGACATATTTAAAAAAGAGACGATTTGGAAGAATATAGGAATTTACGGCTTAAATGAGACGATTAAGGAATACAGAAAAGAACTGAATGAAATATCAGAAAAAATAAGCTATGAAAGTTTTCCAAAACAGCTGGTACAGTCATCTCTAAAGGAAGAAGAAACATTTGCAGACCGAAGAAAAGGTGGATGGATCGAGTAATCGGAATGGACTAACTCGTCTGATACTACAGGGAGAAGAAGGGGAAGAAGAGGTCCATTCGATTTGCATTGTGTCACGTAGCCATGCGCTGATTAAGATAACCACAGTATATGGAACGAACCGCTCTGTCACGAGTATTTGGAGACCATCGGTTCCTTACATCGAAAGCCTTGGCAGACAATCTGAACCAAATGCTAAACTTTTTGGTAACGGTGGAACCACATTGCGTAAACAGTGCTGGAAGAGACGGCCAGGGAATATGGCGCGGTGGTACACTGAACTCGCATTCAGGACGACGTTGGCTCAATTCCCGTCTAACCAAACAGGTTTAGTTTTTCGTGATTACCCCAAATCTCTTAAGGTAAATGCAAGGGTTATTGATTTGGGAAGGTCACGGCCGGATTCCTACCCTATCCTTCTGCAATCCAAGGCATTTCTCAGTCTCTAAATGAGCTGTCGTCGACGGGACGTTAAATCCAAATTCCCCTCCCCTCGTGGCCAGCGGCTGCCTCAAGGCAGTCGGTCGTCCTCCGCCGCGGCCGGCGCCGCCTCTGCCCAGCCTGCCACGCACGCAGCGGCGCCACTGCGCCAGACTAGGAGCGGCGTCGCTGCGCAGGCGGAGGCAGCGGCACCGGCGCAGTAGACTCCTCACTCACAGGGCAGCAGCAGGCACCAGCAGGTGGCACACACGGCCAGCTGCTGTACTGTGTTCACTATAAGAATAACCCTGATATAAACATTCCGCCATGTCTTCTCCCGCGTTTGCTCGAATGTAAGTGGATTACGATTCACTCGTCTAAGCTGTCTCGAGGACAGTTAAGTACGATAATAAGGACACACTCCCCGAAGATTGCGACAGCAAGATACAAACGAGAACCGCAATCGGGCGCACCCCGGGCAACGTTGATTTATCAGCGGCTAATCCTTCGACAACCAGAACGGACTTCTGAGAAAATGAAGACCAATAAGACCGTACCCAAACGGTCTTTTCTAAGGCCACTTGTGATGATGTCGATAAACATTGAAGGAATATCGAGAGACAAAGAAGTTTTATTATCTGACTTGTGTAAAGAATATCAATGTGACTTCCTCCTGATTCAAGAAACTCATCGGAGCAGTACAAGACCCACACCCAAAGTAGATGGAATGAAGATGATCTTGGAGAGACCACACGAACGATACGGTAGTGCCATCTTCGCCAGGCCAGGAATTAGAGTCACTTCTGCATCATTGACTGACAGGCAAGACATCGAGATATTAACCGTTCGAACTCAGCAGTATAACGCTACCTCTGTGTACAAACCCCCAGAATCGGATTTTGTCTTCACTGAGCCTGGCAATTTCAGTTACCAAGACTTTAATTTTGTATTGGGTGATTTCAACTGTCAGAGCACTACATGGGGCTTTAAAGAAACTAACAGCAGCGGAGTGGAACTAGAGACCTGGGCTGAGGTACACGATCTACTGCTCATACATGACCCGAAACTGTCAAGTTCCTTTAATAGTGGCAGATGGAAGAAAGGGTACAATCCCGATAACATCTGTGTTAGCAAGAAACTCGCTGGCCAATGTGGAAAACTGACTGGGGAGACAATTCCCCATACGCAGCATCGGCCCATAATTTGCGCTGTCAATGCAGTTGTTAAGCATGAACAAGTTCCTTCCAAAAGAAGGTTCAATTTTAAAGAGGCCAATTGGAAGAAATTTAGAGAGCTCATTGATGCATAAATAACAAAAATCCCCCCACAATCTGAGATGTACGACTCTTTTGTCAAACTCGTTCAGAAGGTGTCTAGGAAAACAATACCGCGAGGATGCAGAACACAGTATATTACGGGACTGCCTGAGGACGCAAAGCCACTACTGGAAAGATACCAGAAGCTCTTCGATAACTACCCATTTGATGATGAGACACTTCTAGCAGGCGATGAACTCATGTCAGTCATAGCTGAGAACCGCAAAGCCAAATGGTGTGACCTCATGGAGAACCTGGACATAAAAGTGAACAGTTGGCGGGCTTGGAAACTGTTAAAGAACCTTAACGGTGACGCCACAAAGTCAAATAATAAATTTACTAACGTCACGGCAGACCAAGTCGCCACTACACTCCTTGTGAATGGCAAAACCCACGGCAGAAAGTACCAGGAACCATTAGCACGTGATCCGGCACAGGAAAATCATCACCTCAAGGCACCATTTACAATGTCAGAACTCACTGCAGTCATTTCCAGCTTGAAGATTAACAGAGCTCCTGGTATCGATGAACTTAGAGTCGAGCAAATTAAAAACTCTGGCAGTAACACCCTACAGTGGCTGTTAGATTTGATAAACGCATGTGTAGAAAGGCTCCATATTCCATAGATGTGGAGGAAAGCCCGAGCGGTTGCACTTCTGAAACCAATGATGATCCAAAAAACTTCCGATCTGTGTCTCTTTTATGTCACTGTTTTAAGATCTTGGAACGCCTGACGCTAAGTCGCATAGAAAGCGTCCTGGAACAACAGATCATCCCACAGCAGGCAGGTTTCCGACCAGGCAAATCGTGCTACGGTAAGCTCAAGGTAACAATTTTATGGATGTAGAGGAGAAATTAACCAGTACCTTGGAAGCTCTCTCCCAGTATTATGAGGCAAACCACCTAAGGCCGAACCCTTCTAAGACGCAGGTCTGTGCATTCCATTTAAAGAACAGGGAGGCAAATCGTGAATTAAATGTAATATGGAGAGGTGAACGTCTCGAGCATTGTAAAACGCCCAAATATCTTGGTGTCGCTTTGGATCGCACACTGACCTATAAACATCATTGTAATGCCACAATGGAAAAAGTCTCAACTAGAAACAACATCATCAGGAAACTAACCAGCGGATCCTGGGGTCCAAACCCAGAAGTCCTGATAACTTCAGCCCTTGCTCTCAGTGTGTCAGCCGCAGAATACGCCGCTTCAGTATGGTCTGCATCAACACACGAGAGAAAAGTTGATGTCGCGGTGAATGAAATGGCACGGATTGTTACCGGATGCTTGAGGCCAACCCCAGTGCACAAGATGTACTTAATCACAGGGATCGCACCGCCCAACATACGACGTGACATCGCTGCCGAAGTCGAAAAAACCAAGCAAGAAAACATGCGTCATCCTTTATATGGACACCAGCCTGCCGACTGACGGCTTTGTTCGAGGAAGAGTTTCCTGTCACGTGCCCGAGCCCTGGAAGGGTCGGCTGCAGAGAATCGTTTGAAAAGGTGGGAAATCGACCCGAGAAACCCCCATAAAGATGTAAAAGAAGAACTGGCGCCTGGTGGAGACCTACCATACACAGTCTGGAGAACCCTAAACCGTTTGAGGGTAGAAGTGCCAGAGTGCAAGACAAGCCTGCAGCAATGGGGTTTCCTAAAAGAGAATGAGAACACTCCCTGTCTGTGTGGCTCTGTTCAGGATCCTCAACACCTGCTTATCTGTCCATATTTAGACCAGCCCTGCACAATGAATGACTTATGGGAGGCAAATGACAAGGCCATATTGGCTGCTGATTTTTGGAAGTCTGAAGTCTAGTTCCGGACACGGAAAGTAAGTAAGTATGGCTGTAAATTACGCGCACTTCGACTGACCGATAATACTGGACAACAGTTTTACTGGCGCATTTAATCTGATCACCATGTGCTAGCCAGGTGTTCCAATTAACCTACAGGGACGTGAAATTATGCTGTTACGACTAAAAAGAGACGAACAGAGCAACAATATGGCTTCGAATGTCATTTAATTCTTAAGCAGAATGTTAAAGTTAGCGTAAGGAGAGCTATGCGTGAAGCGTTCAGTGAATTCGAAAGTAAAATTCTATGTACCGACTTGACAGAAAATCCTAGGAAGTTCTGGTCTTACGTTAAATCAGTAAGTGGCTCGAAACAGCATATCCAGACACTCCGGGATGATGATGGCATTGAAACAGAGGATGACACGCGTAAAGCTGAAATACTAAACACCTTTTTCCAAAGAAGTTTCACAGAGGAAGACCGCACGGCAGTTCCTTCTCTAAATCTTCGCACAAACGAAAAAATGGCTGACATCGAAATAAGTGTCCAAGGAATAGAAAAGCAACTGGAATCACTCAACAGAGGAAAGTCCACTGGACCTGACGGGATACCAATTCGATTCTACACAGAGTACGCGAAAGAACTTGCCCCCCTTCTAACAGCCGTGTACCGCAAGTCTCTAGAGGAACGGAAGGTTCCAAATGATTGGAAAAGAGCACAGGTAGTCCCAGTCTTCAAGAAGGGTCGTCGAGCAGATGCGCAAAACTATAGACCTATATCTCTGACATCGATCTGTTGTAGAATTTTGGAACATGTTTTTTGCTCGAGTATCATGTCGTTTTTGGAAACCCAGAATCTACTCTGTAGGAATCAACATGGATTCCGGAAACAGCGATCGTGTGAGACCCAACTCGCTTTATTTGTTCATGAGACCCAGAAAATATTAGATACAGGCTATTTTCCTTGACTTCCGGAAGGCGTTCGATACAGTTCCGCACTGTCGCCTGATAAACAAAGTAAGAGCCTACGGAATATCAGACCAGCTTTGTGGCTGGATTGAAGAATTTTTAGCAAACAGAACACAGCATGTTGTTATCAATGGAGAGACGTCTACAGACGTTAAAGTAACCTCTGGCGTGCCACAGGAGAGTGTTAAGGGACCATTACTTTTCACAGTCTATATAAATGACCTATTAGATAGTGTCGGAAGTTCCATGCGGCTTTTCGCGGATGATGCTGTAGTATACAGAGAAGTTGCAGCATTAGAAAATTGTAGCGAAATGCAGGAAGATCTGCAGCGGATAGGCACTTGGTGCAGGGAGTCGCAACTGACCCTTAACATAGACAAATGTAATGTATTGCGAATACATAGAAAGAAGAATCCTTTATTGTATGATTACATGATAGCGGAACAAACACTGGTAGGAGTTACTTCTGTAAAATATCTGGGAGTATGCGTGCGGAACGATTTGAAGTGGAATGATCATATAAAATTAGTTGTTGGTAAGGCGGGTACCAGGTTGAGATTCATTGGGAGAGTCATTAGAAAATGTGGTCCATCAACAAAGGAGGTGGCTTACAAAACATTCGTTCGACCTATACTCGAGTATTGCTCATCAGTGTAGATCCGTACCAGATCGGGTTGACGGAAGAGATAGAGAAGATCCAAAGAAGAGCGGCGCGTTTCGTCACAGGGTTACTTGGTAACCGTGATAGCGTTACAGAGATGTTTAGCAAACTCAAGTGGCAGACTCTGCAAGGGAGGCGCTCTGCATCGCGGTGTAGCTTGCTCGCCAGGTTTCGAGAGGGTGCGTTTCTGGATGAGGTATCGAATATATTGCTTCCCCCTACTTATACCTCCCGAGGAGATCACGAATGTAAAATTAGAGAGATTCGAGCACGCACGGAGGCTTTCAGTCAGTCGTTCTTCCCGCGAACCATACGCGACTGGAACAGAAAAGGGAGGTAATGACAGTGGCACGTAAAGTGCCCTCAGCCACACACCGTTGGGTGGCTTGCGGAGTATAAATGTAGATGTAGATGTAGAATTACTATTATGGAAAACTCCAGCGATACGGTTATTACGGGTCCAGGCGGAATGTATAATATGCCCTCCTTATTACCAAACATACACTCCTGGAAATTGAAATAAGAACACCGTGAATTCATTGTCCCAGGAAGGGGAAACTTTATTGACACATTCCTGGGGTCAGATACATCACATGATCACACTGACAGAACCACAGGCACATAGACACAGGCAACAGAGCGTGCACAATGTCGGCACTAGTACAGTGTATATCCACCTTTCGCAGCAATGCAGGCTGCTATTCTCCCATGGAGACGATCGTAGAGATGCTGGATGTAGTCCTGTGGAACGGCTTGCCATGCCATTTCCACCTGGCGCCTCAGTTGGACCAGCGTTCGTGCTGGACGTGAATACCGCGTGAGACGACGCTTCATCCAGTCCCAAACATGCTTAATGGGGGACAGATCCGGAGATCTTGCTGGCCAGGGTAGTTGACTTACACCTTCTAGAGCACGTTTGGTGGCACGGGATACATGCGGACGTGCATTGTCCTGTTGGAACAGCAAGTTCCCTTGCCGGTCTAGGAATGGTAGAACGATGGGTTCGATGACGGTTTGGATGTACCGTGCACTATTCAGTGTCCCCTCGACGATCACCAGTGGTGTACGGCCAGTGTAGGAGATCGCTCCCCACACCATGATGCCGGGTGTTGGCCCTGTGTGCCTCGGTCGTATGCAGTCCTGATTGTGGCGCTCACCTGCACGGCGCCAAACACGCATACGACCATCATTGGCACCAAGGCAGAAGCGACTCTCATCGCTGAAGACGACACGTCTCCATTCGTCCCTCCACACCACTGGAGGCGGGCTGCACGATGTTGGGGCGTGAGCGGAAGACGGCCTAACGGTGTGCGGGACCGTAGCCCAGCTTCATGGAGACGGTTGCGAATGGTCCTCGCCGATACCCCAGGGGCAACAGTGTCCCTAATTTGCTGGGAAGTGGCGGTGCGGTCCCCTACGGCACTGCGTAGGATCCTACGGTCTTGGCGTGCATCCGTGCGTCGCTGCGGTCCGGTCCCAGGTCGACGGGCACGTGCACCTTCCGCCGACCACTGGCGACAACATCGATGTACTGTGGAGACCTCACGCCCCATGTGTTGAGCAATTCGGCGGTACGTCCACCCGGCCTCCCGCATGCCCACTATACGCCCTCGCTCAAAGTCCGTCAACTGCACATACGGTTCACGTCCACGCTGTCGCGGCATGCTACCAGTGTTAAAGACTGCGATGGAGCTCCGTATGCCACGGCAAACTGGCTGACACTGACAGCGGCGGTGCACAAATGCTGCGCAGCTAGCGCCATTCGACGGCCAACACCGCGGTTCCTGGTGTGTCCGCTGTGCCGTGCGTGTGATCATTGCTTGTACAGCCCTCTCGCAGTGTCCGGAGCAAGTATGGTGGGTCTGACACACCGGTGTCAATGTGTTCTTTTTTCCATTTCCAGGAGTGTAGTATTGTAATTAAAAAGAAGAGTGAAGAAAATTCTTAAGTTAAACACAGCGTAATTCTTATGGGTGATGTATGTATATTTAACGTCTGGTAATCTCTGAACGCCTTTCATATCCAAATCCAAGAAATACTTTTCAGTACTGAAACTGTCATTTCCTATATTGATGATGAGCCGATCAACAGCGGCCACTCACACGTCGCATTTTCTCCTCTTCTTCTGGCAAAGCCTACGTTATTCATACGCCAGTGTTCTGTAGTGACGTGTCACAAAGCTTCGTGCATTAGTTCTAGTACATGAGGCAACCAACATGTCTTCATACTTTTCGCGACGACAAATCCCTTCGGCCAAATCGTCCCAGTCCCAAGATGCCTTCTTCCCGGTCAGCTGCCATGATTGCAGTGTTACTTGTTTCTTCAAATGAATGAATCTCTTGTAGAAATTTGCTACACCGAGAAAGTCACAGAGTTGTTTCTTAGTTGTTGGCGTTTCTAATTTGGTATCGCCTCGATCTTGTCCGGATCTGACGGGATTTCTTCTGCGATGACGATATCACCGAGAAATTTTACTCCTGAAGTTCCAATACATGACTTCGTGATGTTGGCAGTGAAGCCGCATTCATTGAAAGTCTGTACTATTTCCCTTAAGATCATGTTGTGTCCCTTCCACGTCAGTTCCGCAACTATGAGATAATCTACATAAGTGGTGAATCTTTGTTTCACTGAAGACCATCAAGTCCCCTAACGAAGGAAGCTTAGCACACCTTTAACCCAAATGGTAGCCATTTGAACTGGTAATGCCAACCGAAGGCGAGGAATGCAGTGTAATTCCTTCTGTCTGGATGGAATGTAATTTGACAGAAACTGGAACATAAATCGAGAGACGAGAATACTGTTACGCTAGGGAAGTTTTATAGGAGATGTTCCAACTTCTCGGAACGATCTGTCTCTGATTCTGTGATGGTATTAATGGGGGGGGGGGGGGGGGGATCCACCACGAAATGGACTGAGCTGTCAGATTCTTCCACTGTCGTGAGGTTACGCTGTCAATGATATCTCCTAGCATCCTCTTGATCTCCAAGAAAACTTTCTCACAGTAGGGCAGGGGCATCTGGTAAGGTGGTATGAAGAATTTTGTGTACTCGCACACTTAGAAAGCGTAATCAAATTTATGGATAACTCCAGTTTTCGGCGGAAATACATCCACGTTTTCAAGTAAGATTCCTCCCATGTCTTCCTTGTCATTCATTGGAATGTTTTCTAGGTTCTACATGTTATCCCCCCCGTGAACCATGGACCTTGCCGTTGGTGGGGAGGCTTGCGTGCCTCAGCGATACATATAGCCGTACCGTAGGTGCAACCACAAAGGAGGGGTATCTGTTGAGAGGCCAAGCAAACGCGTGGTTCCTGAAGAGGGGCAGCAGCCTTTTCAGTAGTTGCAGGGGCAACAGTCTGGATCATTGACTGATGTGGCCTTGTAACATTAACCAAAACGGCCTTGATGTGCTGGTACTGCTAACGGCTGAAAGCAAGGGGAAACTACGGCCGTAATTTTTCCCGAGGGCATGCAACTTTATTGTATGGTTAAATGATGATGGCGTCCTCTTGGGTAAAATATTCCGGAGGTAAAATAGTCCCCCATTCGGATCTCCGGGCGGGGACTACTCTGGAGGACGTCGTTATCAGGAGAAAGAAAACTGGCGTTCTACGGATCGGAGCATGGAATGTCAGATCCCTTAATCGGGCAGGTAGGTTAGAAAATTTAAAAAGGGAAATCGATAGGTTAAAGTTAGATATAGTAGGAATTAGTGAAGTTCGGTGGCAGGAGGAACAAGACTTCTGGTCAGGTGAATACAGGGTTATAAATACAAAATCAAATAGGGGTAACGCTGGAGTAGGTTTAATAATGAATAAAACAATAGGAATGCGGGTAAGCTACTACCGACAGCATAGTGAACGCATTATTGTGGCCAAGATAGACACGAAGCCCACGCCTACGACAGTAGTACAAGTCTATATGCCAACTAGCTCTGCAGATGACGAAGAAATTGAAGAAATGTATGATGAAATCAAAGAAATTATTCAGATAGTGAAGGGAGACGAAAATTTAATAGTAATGGGTGACTGGAATTCGGTAGTAGGAAAAGGAAGAGAAGGAAACATAGTAGGTGAATATGGATTGGCGTTAAGAAATGATAGAGGAAGCCACCTGGTAGAATTTTGCGCAGAGCATAACTTAATCATAGCTAATACTTGGTTTAAGAATCATGAAAGAAGTTTGTATGCATGGAAGAACCCTGGAGATACTAAAAGGTATCAGACAGATTATATAATGGTAAGACAGAGATTTAGGAACCAGGTTTTAAATTGTAAGACATTTCCAGGGGCAGATGTGGACTCTGACCACAATCTATTAGTTATGAACTGTAGATTAAAACTGAAGAAACTGCAAAAAGGTGGGAATTTAAGGAGATGGGACCTGGATAAACTGAAAGAACCAGAGATTGTACAGAGTTTCAGGGAGAGCATAAGGGAACAATTGACGGGAATGGGGGAAAGAAATACAGTAGAAGAAGAATGGGTAGCTTTGAGGGATGAAATAGTGAAGGCAGCAGAGGATCAAATAGGTAAAAAGACGAGGGCTAGTAGAAACCCTTGGGTAACAGAAGAAATATTGAATTTAATTGATGAAAGGAGAAAATATAAAAATGCAGTAAATGAAGCAGGCAAAAAGGAATACAAACGTCTCAAAAGTGAGATCGACAGGAAGTGCAAAATGGGTAAGCAGGGATGGCTAGAGGATAAATGTAAGGATATAGAAGCATATATCACTAGGAGTAAGATAGATACTGCCTACAGGAAAATTAAAGAGACCTTTGGAGAAAAGAGAACCACTTGTATGAATATCAAGAGCTCAGATGGAAACCCAGTTCTTAGCAAAGACGGGAAAGCAGAAAGCTGGAAGGAGTATATAGAGGGCCTATACAAGGGTGATGTACTTGAGGACAATATTATGGAAATGGAAGAGGATGTAGATGAAGATGAAATGGGAGATGTGATGTTGCGTGAAGCGTTTGACAGAGCACTGAAAGACCTGAGTCGAAACAAGGCCCCGGGAGTCGACGACATTCCATTAGAACTACTGACAACCTTGGGAGAGCCAGTCCTGACAAAACTCTACCATCTGGTGAGCAAGATGTATGAGACAGGCGAAATACCCTGAGACTTCAAGAAGAATATAATAATTCCAATCCCAAAGAAAGCAGGTGTTGACAGATGTGAAAATTACCGAACTATCAGTTTAATAAGTCACAGCTGCAAAATACTAACGCGAATTCTTTACAGACGAATGGAAAAACTGATAGATGCCGACCTCGGGGAAGATCAGTTTGGATTCCGTAGAAATGTTGGAACACGTGAGGCAATACTGACCCTACGACTTGTCTTAGAAGAAAAATTAAGGAAAGGCAAACCTACGTTCGTAGCATTTGTAGACTTAGAGAAAGCTTTTGACAATGTTGATTGGAATACTCTGTTTCAAATTCTGAAGGTGGCAGGGGTAAAACACAGAGATCGAAAGGCTATTTAGAATTTGTACAGAAAGCAGATGGCAGTTATCAGAGTCGAGGGGTATGAAAGGGAAGCAGTGGTTGGGAAGGAAGTGAGACAGGGTTGTAGCCTATCCCCGATGTTATTCAATCTGTATATTGATCAAGCAGTGAAGGAAACAAAAGAAAAGTTCGTAGTAGGTATTAAAATCCACGGAGAAGAAATAAAAACTTGGAGGTTCGCCGATGACATTGTAATTCTGTCAGAGACAGCAAAGGACTTGGAAGAGCAGTTGAACGGAATGGACAGTGTCTTGAAAGGAGGGTATAAGATGAACATCAACAAAAGCAAAACGAGGATAATGGAATGTAGTCGAATTAAGTCGGGTGATGCTGAGGGAATTAGATTTGGAAATGACACACTTAAAGTAGTAAAGGAGTTTTGCTATTTGGGGAGCAAAATAACTGATGATGATCGAAGTAGAGAGGATATAAAATGTAGACTGGCAATGGCAAGGAAAGCGTTTCTTAAGAAGAGAAATTTGTTAACATCGAGTATTGAGTTAAGTATGGGGAAGTCGTTTCTGAAAGTATTTGTATGGAGTGTAGCCATGTATGGAAGTGAAACGTGGACGATAAATAGCTTGGACAAGAAGAGAATAGAAGCTTTCAAAATAAAATGTGGTGCTACAGAAGAATGCTGAAGATTAGATGGGTTGATCACATAACTAATGAGGAGGTATTGAATAGAATTGGGGAGAAGAGGAGCTTGTGGCACAAGTTGACTAGAAGAAGGGATCGGTTGGTAGGACATGTTCTGAGACATCGAGGGGTCTCCAATTTAGTATTGGAGGGCAGCGTGGAGGTTAAAAATCGTAGAGGGAGACCAAGAGATGAATACACTAAGCAGATTCAGAAGGTTGCAGTAGGTACTGGGAGATGAAGAAGCTTGCACAGGGTAGAGTAGCATGGAGAGCTGCATCAAACCAGTCTCAGGACTGAAGACCACAACAACAACAACAACAACAACATGCTATCAATCATATTGCGCACCTCCCTACGTGGTTGTTCATCTTCTTGTGCAGTGTGACAACGCTCATCACTCCGCAATTCATTACATCTTCCTCCTGTTTTGGCGTGTAATTTAGATTGAGGAATTCGGCAGGATTTGGCGCCCATGTTATGTGATCAGCAAATATAATTTTCCTGACAAAATCTTTTTAAAATAGAGCTTTCCTCGTCCCATGTGCAATACAATTTGATGTTCGTTCAGGAAATCCATGCCGAATATTATTTAAGTTTCTAGTGAAGGGAAGACCAGAAAGTTTGCTCCAAGGTGTCTCACTGCGCCATTGATTTTCGTTTTCTTCAGTGTGAGTCCTGGCCATGGATGATTTGCAATGCATCTCTTGTACACAGATTCTAAGAGCACCGTAATGTGGCTTCCAATGTCCACAGTTCCGGTCGTATCTATGTTTCCTACAGTAAAGTGAATAATATGATATAGGCCCATCTGTGTCATGACTTATTTTTCCTCACATGAAAGCTCTCATGTGTCCTCACACTGTAATGTGTTGATGACACTCATTCCGATTGTTCCTGCAGCATTGTTCTGAGCTGTGTCCACAGCAGCCGAGCATCAGTTGTGTCGGTTTGGGTAGCCTAATATGAATATTATAATGTTGTTGGTTTGTGCAGTGGCAAATCCAGTTCCTGTGACATCTTGAAGTTATGTATATGACAATATTCCGCCACATCAGATTTAATAATTCCCGAGGCACTTCTTGTTCAATGACAAAGGATATCTGTGCGCTGAGGATGGACAAGAGGAAGGCCGTGAGTATTTACAACGTGACAGGCCGTGCTTAGTGCGGCCCTGCAGCTGCCACGTGGCGTGCCGTGAGCCCCACATGTGGCCTCACTTCCAGTGGAAGTGCTTTGGAAGACTGACCAGACTTTTATGAAATGACCTACAGTTACAGCACACACATTTACCAGTATGAGTTGCGAAGTGTAATTTAGCCCCATCCTGCAGCATCTTCATTATTTCATGAAGTGTATTCATCTTCACCAAATATCATTGCTTACGTCCGCCCCGGTAGCTGAGTGGTCAGCGTGACAGACTGTCAATCCAAAGGGCCCGGGTTCGATTCCCGGCTGGGACGGAGATTTTCTCCGCTCAGGGACTGGGTGTTGTGTTGTCCTAATCATCATCATTTCATCCCCATCGACGCGCAGGTCGCCGAAGTGGCGTCAAATCGAAAAACCTGAACCAGGCGACCGGTCTACCCGACGGGAGGCCCTAGCCACACGACATTTCATTTCATTGCTTACAACACAGTACTCACATTCACAATACAGCTAATATACCTGTTAAACTCCTCTTTCTCCAGAACAGGCATCTCATCTCTTGAACACAGTAAACAATTATGTCTGTCCTTCCAGTCCAGATGTTCACAGAGTGAGTTCTTTTCCTGCCATTTTTCCCCAGCCAGTCATCTTGAATTACGTCACAGGAGGGGTGGGGGGGGAGGGGGAGGGCTGACAGCGTCCTGTGGTGATGGTAATTTGAACTAAGTCAATTGGACTCTGGACCTCATAGTGAACACACCAGACGGAGCTACTGTCTATGAAAACTCAAATTGTTTATATAAACAATGCATACTTATGTCCATCCTATACGGCAGGCCATCATAGTCTGAGTCCTTTTCCCGCCAGTTTCCAGATGGGGTAGGGGAAGGGATGGGATATAGGGGAGGGGGAAGGATAGGGGGAGTGGAGAGGGGTTAGGTTAGTGAAGGTAGCACAATTGACCAATTTTCCTGCCAAAATTTGAACTTCCCACTATGACATCACGGTGATGTTGCCACATCTAAGGCCCCACCGTGGATCCGCCGTCTTGAATAAATCTCGCAACAATGGAACGTGGTGTCGTGCTCTCTTTTTCCCACTTCTCACACATTCAGTTGGAACAGTGCAAATATGTAATAATGGAGGGATTGGTAGGAAAAGGTTGCAAAATGATCATCAGAATGACACAGTGGTAATCAGACCACCTAACCCCTCAAACATAAACCACAGCAAAAGTCCTTGTAGGAATTGACAGTTGGCCGCTACAGCCTCAGACTAAAAATAAAGCCACATGTAACATCGATAAGGGCAGACTTATGCAGTTGTATCATTGAGATAGTGTTTAGAATCATTTTTTTCCAATTCATTTACGTAGTCACTTAGTGTATCGTTTCTTTATTAGTCTAAATTTACACTTTTTGAATGGATTATAAGTATAATTAGCGGATAAGATCTTCTCCTGTGACATCTGTTCAATGAGTTTGGAGTTTATAGTTTTCTGTGCAGCATTTTCACTTTCATTATCTACCGCAATTTTGAGAACTACTGCTATCCTCTCATGTTTCAAAGATTTAATTTATGTTGTGGGTACAGATATGCTGAGTTAACAGAGGAAATCTCCTGGGCTTATGATAAAGGTGGTCGGTTTCATACTTGAGCATTGCTGTGTAAGGTGGCAGAATAAATGGTCAGATTCGCACCCCACATGAGACCTTTACAAATCGCAGTGAGAAGGTGAAGATGACACCTAACGTAAATCGACAGTTATGAGAACATTTGCCTATCAATATGTAATGCAAAAAGGGATGACAGTCAATCGACGGTAATTAACACACCATTCCTATACAATGGATGTCTTTGAGCGAAAGGTAGAACAGGGAACGCGAGTCGAGTCGCTTTTAGTTTTGAAAAGTCAGCTCCACAATGGTATAGCGAAGCCGCGCTGCGAGAGTTACGCCGGCAGCCACTTAAAAGGGTGGCAGAAAGGAGGATAGCGACCCCGGGCCAGGTGATTCAACCTGGAGGGCCGCCTGTAGCGAGGCATCGCTACAAGAACAGAGAAGAAGCTTTAGAAAACTGTGTTTCGAAATTCCAATGGGATGCGAACAAAAGCAAGTGATGCATTTTCGTCCAGCGAGTGCGACACGCATAAAAGTCAATGTACTTTAGGCGTCTAGAACGGGTACAAAACGTCCGATTGGCGGAAACTCGCTAGGAAGGAGAAAATTACTGAAGTTTCAACGCAGTTTGATAGAAGGGACGTTGCGATTGGTAGAAGGTGTTTCTGCAAAATAAGAGGAATGCTCCTATTCGTCGAAAAAAGCCGTGACGTAAAAAAGGAACCCATGTGGAGGGAGGTAGTTCTGCAATGAGTAGGAGAAGAGAGAAATTTCGTGAGGGGCTCTTCTCTGAACTAGCGTCAAGTGCAGAATGGAGCGCTTAACGCTCCGTGCGACACAGAGAAGAAATTGGTGTGGACACTGCGTTCACAGCGGCTGCACTCCCGCTAAAATTAGCTGTAGCAATGTTTAGATCCAACTGTGGAGAAACGGACCAGCCAAATTAGTTAATTGTTCTTGCGAGAACTGAGAGTGCACTATAATATGCACGTTGCTCCAACCATGGGCATGTATATCGCCACATAATAAGACTAGGGCGGAATACATGTATTCTTGCATAACGAGAAACATAGGGAAAGTTTCTGCTGGAAAGTTCAGCAAAGGCCAAATTAGTTTTGTAGGAATTTCAGTGGAAGAGATCGACCTTGCAGACAGCAGCACGTGGCAGCTTAAGGTAAAGATTGGGTGCAGAGGCGTAAACTTTGTTGTTTCACCAGCTTGCGTCCACTGTAAACTCGAGCAGCTTTGGATAATCTTGCACTCAAATTTGTCACTTGACTAACCATCCACCATAGACTTCACAGTCATCCTAAATAGTACCGAACTTTGAACCGGAATCGGATGATTTTCGTAGTACCGACAAACTTCATAACGTATGTGTAGGAGCTGTTTTGTAAAGAAACGTCCAATTAAACTTTCATATTATTGTGCTCAGGATTAATGTTAATAAACTTCCAATTAAACTTTGATAATATTGTGCTTAAGATTAATGTTCTTTCAGAGAGTTAATATTTAACATTGTTGTGTACAAACTTATTTCACTTTTTGATGTTGGCAAGATGCATTATCCATTGCGCTGTTTTCATGTTGCCGAGTTGAAAACTGTGTGAAAAGCTGTAATTTGGTGAGAAATATTGCGACATTAAACTTGTCATTTCACCTCACACAGTTGTTCTCAATTCAAGAAAAAAAAAGCACCATTCTTACAGCCTTACAGCTGTATCAGTAGCTCGTCCCGCCACAGCAAAGGTATGTGTTGGAATAACGTGAAAATTCAGTTTTTATTCAGAAATAATTGTACAAGTCTTGCAGACACAATTCTTCTCAGAGTTCATCTTGGAATGTAGTAATTGTTTTGTTTCTTACGTTGATATTATGTGCATTGCCAGTGCGGCGTATGCATGGTCTCATCCACCATATGGAGAGAGGAAGCGATAGTGGTACCACAGAAGTTGATTTGCGATCCAGTAGTGAATCTTGGCGTGATTTGGGTCATGCCACCGGTATCGATGGGGGTTTCATGGGAGATGGACATGGGTTGTCCAAGCCAGAGGCTTGTTGATGTTGAATTGTGTTTTTTTCTCTCGCTGTGGTTCGATTAGGGCTATCGCCAGAGGAGTGATGTGTTCTTGTTGGTGGTTTCAGAGTATGGTTACACTTATGGATAATCATCTATGGTGCTACATTTTTTGCTGGTGGTACTATTTTCGTTTGTTGTTATCGCTCATGAAATATCGCCATAGCGCGATGATGTTTGCCTTGTGGTATTTCGATTGTGGATCGCTAGCGCCAGAGGCACGTCATCTGCGAAGTTGTGTATTACATGGCGTGAGCACATGGAGTGCAAGTCACGATATTGGTGTTAAGATGAGTAAGAAAGATATAGAAAATGGGACCAGATTTAAAAAAAGGAAAATAATCACAATTCCTTATGCACTACAAACTATAAAAACTGGCATTTTGTACCTTTGCAGCAGTTGCTATTTGATATCTGTACATCGATTTTTGAGAGTTACTGGTCGGTTTCAGAGGGAAAGGTGAATTCATGGCGAAGTCTAATCTGTCCTGACAGGCAATTAATCAGTGTACAGATGAATGTGAGGAGTATTCGACCTAGATCATGCGCCAGATATGTGCGCCAGATATCTGCGTCAGCGTCACCATCCAATAAGCTGGTATCAGAAGAACTGTCAAAGTCCAGATTAGCGTAAAGTAGAAAGGGTTAGAGGTAGCTAGACTTAGTAATGGGTAGAATGTAATTAGAAGTAAGTGTTCCATGGTGTAAGTGTGCTTGAAGTATGAATGTGCAGGCAGAGCCAGCTTAGCCCACTGGGGTGCACGAGTGGTACTGGGAAACTAACAAAACAGTGACATACACTACAGCACGCGGCTTCACCACTATAAAATGATTAGTTTATGTCTTTTAAATAACTGATTAATTATCCATCGTATCGCATTTTTTTCAAAAGACCCAGTTGAAGTGTCACAATTTCTTCTGCTCCACGTCACACTAATCTCTTTATTGAAGTGTGACACTCCCCATGCAGAACTTATTGGGTAACAGGGAGGTAGCGAAAGGTGAAAGACCACTCTTTCACTTAACCAACGTTGTTCGTCAGATTAATGTTCATATTTTAGCCCATGATCTCAGTGTTCCCCTGCACTACATTTGGTATGTGTGGTTTATGACTTTTTTATATGAGAAAACTGTGGGCAGAATGTTTTGATAACAGCATGTGTTATCTGTGAAGATCTGGTACCCAAGGGGCCTTGGTGGGCGCGACGGACGGCAGGGAGAGAGATGATTTGGGGGCCATAAATGCTGAGTGAAGCGTTCTGGCTGTGTGAGTGAATCTGGGAAGCAGTACTCAGTGGATTGTACCTGCAGAGGGACTTCTGGCAGTACCCCTTTCCTTCTTCCCACTTAGGGTCAGACGGAATGGCGCCAGCTCGCAAAACATTTTATCTGGGTGAGGTGATGTTCTGTCGCAAAGGTGGCCAGTTGGCTGAATGTGGATGGTGGAAGAGATTTAATAAAGACTGCTGTAAAACGAACCTTTTTGCATATGGTGAGGTCATAAAACTCTGCGCATACTCATGTCAGAATCTGGGCCGATATGGACAGAGCAGCTGGTGCATGTGTTTAGCGGAGGCAAGACTGTAACCCCTTGACGCCAGGAAGCCGTCAGGTTCCTTTAGTGAGTGGCAAAACACATATTTCATGGGCACAACTGTCTGGAAACCTTAGCGGCCTTGTCCGCAGCTCGTGGCCGTGCGGTAGCGTTCTCGCTTCCCACGCCCGGGTTCCCGGGTTCGATTCCCGGCGGGGTCAGGGATTTTCTCTGCCTCCTGATGACTGGGTGTTGTGTGATGTCCTTAGGTTAGTTAGGTATAAGTAGTTCTAAGTTCTAGGGGACTGGTGACCATAGTTGTTAAGTCCCATAGTGCTCTGAGCCATTTGAACCTTAGCGGCCTTCTTTCAGAAATTGGAAGTGATCGGCCTGGAAAGATTAGATCTCTCCATAAATGACAGATTGTGGTCTGATCTAGATATATGTTCTTTTTTCCAAAATATGGCCATGGGAACGACGCCTCGCTAGCCTAAAGTCTTCTTTTTTCAGACGAGAGATTTGGAGTCACTGATTTGCTCCTCTCAGGATTCGCAAAGTGGAAGCTTACTCACCCAGCACGCCAACAGAACAGTCAAGAGGGGATAGTCATTGAGGACAGTCCAGTTGGTTTGTGCACTGTGGGGGCTGTTTCTTTTTTGCTATTTCGTCTCCAGTACAGAAGCTTGGTAGAAAGTGGTTGTCTTTCTTTGTCTTCTTCATCTTCTGGTCTTCCCTGGGTGGGGAACTTCAGGCCTTTCCCTGGTGGATGAGACTTGTGGTCTGTATCTTGTGTTAAATTAAGAGCCAGTGGCATTTTACAACTGTACCGACAGTGGAACTGTATATCATCTTGGACATATCGTATGTCACGAGGGTGACGTTATTGGTTCTGAGTCGGCTGTCTGAGGTCTGACAATTCCAGCACGCACAGTCGAACCTGTGTGTCAAGTTGGTTTGAACAGGCCAGTGATCGGTTGCATCTCACACTGAAATCTGTCGGGATTTCAGTGCACTGAGAGGGGAGTTTCTCACGTTATGACTGAGAACGCGTAGTTTACAAATTTTCGTGCAATCGCCAGAATGTTCAGCTGCCTCGGAGCACCAGTTCTCACCGAAAGAGTCGCTTGAATGAAGGTGTAAGGGTGAAGTAGTGTTGCACCGGCGTGAGGCAGATGAATGATATCCACAGCTACTGTTCTCAAGTGAACCATAGTTTGTGGTACACTTGGTCGTAACTGATTTCATTTGAATTGAGTTGGGCCTAACTGTGGATTCATATAAACAAAGATTGCGCTGTGAGAGGGATTAAATCAGGGTAGAATTTGCATAGCTTCCATCCCAACGAATGCTTTGCCAATCGAACACCATTCCTTCTCTGATTTGTGTCTGTGATTTTACTGAAAGATTTATCAGGTAGCTGTAGTTACAAAAGGATAATGAAACTTGTCATTATTTTGTAAACTTAAATATTCCACTGTTCTCATTCACACTCCCTAAACTACTCACTGTTTTTATTTTATTGTGGTTGTACGCGACTACATCAGCAATTTAAGACTCAATTTTATTAAATTAATTAATTTGATTATTGAATTGAGTTTCGAAGCCGGCCGAGGTGGCCGAGCGGTTCTAGGCGCTACAGTCTGGAACAGCGCGACGCTACGGTCGCAGGTTCGAATCCTGCCTCGGGCGTAGATGTGTGTGATGTCCTTAGGTTAGTTAGGTTTAAGTAGTTCTAAGTTCTAGGGGACTGATGACCTCAGATGTTAAGATGTTAAGTCCCATAGTGCTCAGAGCCATTTGAACCATTCTTTTTTTTTAAAAAAAAAAAAGTTTCGAAAGTGACATAAGACCTAGGCAACAAAAGTGCCTGGTAAATTCACTAATTCCTATATAAAATTCAACGGGTATCTCACACTTTGAAGATTATTAAGAAGATTTTTCCATTCTTTATGGCCGGCCGAAGTGGCCGTGCGGTTAAAGGCGCTGCAGTCTGGACCCGCAAGACCGCTACGGTCGCAGGTTCGAATCCTGCCTCGGGCATGGATGTTTGTGATGTCCTTAGCTTAGTTAGGTTTAATTAGTTCTAAGTTCTAGGGGACTAATGACCTCAGCAGTTGAGTCCCATAGTGCTCAGAGCCATTTGAACCATTTGAGCCATTCTTTATGTAAAAATAATAACATTTAGCTTCACTCAGACATGTATTTACGATTAAAGCAACAGACGACCTGCAGTATGTTGCGACCCCCTTTCGAGTTGCGACAGTTATGTTCGTAACATATTTTCTTAACGCTGTAAGCTGTTATCTGCGCAATTCGAGTAATCCCGCATTGCAGCGAAACTGCCTTGATGAATATTTCCTTTAAAATAGCATTGCTTGCACTATTGTAATTGAATAACAGTGCCTTCCCTTTAATTAAGAGCCTTCAGGCGATTAGTTTTTGCGTTTGCTTAAAATTTGCTTGCATGTTTGTTACAGTAATCTGTTATTATGGATGCACTTTGTCTAATATTTTTATAACTGTATTATTCTCTAAGTGCTGTAAATCGCCTTCTGAGCAATCTTGGCATACAGCGATTTGGACTGGACTGGGTAGGCAATGTTAAATACACTCCTGGAAATTGAAATAAGAACACCGTGAATTCATTGTCCCAGGAAGGGGAAACTTTATTGACACATTCCTGGGGTCAGATACATCACATGATCACACTGACAGAACCACAGGCACATAGACACAGGCAACAGAGCATGCACAATGTCGGCACTAGTACAGTGTATATCCACCTTTCGCAGCAATGCAGGCTGCTATTCTCCCATGGAGACGATCGTAGAGATGCTGGATGTAGTCCTGTGGAACGGCTTGCCATGCCATTTCCACCTGGCGCCTCAGTTGGACCAGCGTTCGTGCTGGACGTGCAGACCGCGTGAGACGACGCTTCATCCAGTCCCAAACATGCTCAATGGGGGACAGATCCGGAGATCTTGCTGGCCAGGGTAGTTGACTTACACCTTCTAGAGCACGTTGGGTGGCACGGGATACATGCGGACGTGCATTGTCCTGTTGGAACAGCAAGTTCCCTTGCCGGTCTAGGAATGGTAGAACGATGGGTTCGATGACGGTTTGGATGTACCGTGCACTATTCAGTGTCCCCTCGACGATCACCAGTGGTGTACGGCCAGTGTAGGAGATCGCTCCCCACACCATGATGCCGGGTGTTGGCCCTGTGTGCCTCGGTCGTATGCAGTCCTGATTGTGGCGCTCACCTGCACGGCGCCAAACACGCATACGACCATCATTGGCACCAAGGCAGAAGCGACTCTCATCGCTGAAGACGACACGTCTCCATTCGTCCCTCCATTCACGCCTGTCGCGACACCACTGGAGGCGGGCTGCACGATGTTGGGGCGTGAGCGGAAGACGGCCTAACGGTGTGCGGGACCGTAGCCCAGCTTCATGGAGACGGTTGCGAATGGTCCTCGCCGATACCCCAGGAGCAACAGTGTCCCTAATTTGCTGGGAAGTGGCGGTGCGGTCCCCTACGGCACTGCGTAGGATCCTACGGTCTTGGCGTGCATCCGTGCGTCGCTGCGGTCCGGTCCCAGGTCGACGGGCACGGGCACCTTCCGCGGACCACTGGCGACAACATCGATGTACTGTGGAGACCTCACGCCCCACGTGTTGAGCAATTCGGCGGTACGTCCACCCGGCCTCCCGCATGCCCACTATACGCCCTCGCTCAAAGTCCGTCAACTGCACATACGGTTCACGTCCACGCTGTCGCGGCATGCTACCAGTGTTAAAGACTGCGATGGAGCTCCGTATGCCACGGCAAACTGGCTGACACTGACGGCGGCGGTGCACAAATGCTGCGCAGCTAGCGCCATTCGACGGCCAACACCGCGGTTCCTGGTGTGTCCGCTGTGCAGTGCGTGTGATCATTGCTTGTACAGCCCTCTCGCAGTGTCCGGAGCAAGTATGGTGGGTCTGACACACCGGTGTCAATGTGTTCTTTTTTCCATTTCCAGGAGTGTATATTACAGTTAAGCCAGCTGGGCGTTGAGTCTTAAATTTTGTATTTTTATATTTTTCATTGTTTTCCATATCTTTTATAGTGTTCTTTAATAGTCTCAAATATATACGATTATATATGCTGTTGAAAATTTGTACCAAGTCCAGGTTACAAATTTTCATTTGTCGTTTCCGTCTGCATACACACATAACAGAAGCTTGAGACTTTAAAATGTATTTGGAACCATATATTTTCACTTGATTAAACCAGCGATGCGTAGGTTTCAGGCAGGATGCCCACTTTCGTTCAATGATGCGATGCTGTTCCAGTACCGCTGGAGAGTCTCTGACAAGCTGTTCGAGGTTAGGGTGAATACCAAGTGGGCTGAAAGGTGAATGGGAGTATGGACTGAGGAGGCAGGCGTGCTGTGGTAGTTCATGCAGTTGTGCAGAGCCACAGTGCCAGCGTGGCGTAGTGGTTAGCGCATCTGCCTAGTGAGCAGGAGACTCGGTTTCGAACACTGGCCTTGGTACAAATTATCATTCATCGCTTCAGTCTCCAAATATACATGAAAACGTTTTCGCTTAAGGGATTTGCTGCAGCGTATATGCAACGTAGCGGGACTCCAATGTTGGTATACAAGCACCGACAAGTAACCAAGGGATTAATGTGGGATTCGCGTCTTTCCTGCATGTGAGCGGTAAATGCGGGAACGTGAACTATGGCGACGTTATTACGAAACGCTTCGAAACAGGACCAGCGTGCTGTTGTTCTTTCCTTGGCTGCCGAAGGACAAATACCGGTAGACTCCATCGGAGAATGATTGTTGTGTATCAGGAAGCATGTCTTTCGAAAACCATCCTTGCGGAATGGTGCGCCAAATTGCGTGCTGGTCGCCATTCGACACAAGACAGCGGTCGATCTGAGAGACAGTCTCACCCACTACGGAACCTGGTGTCTCCGTCACAGGGGAACGGTAGTGCTCAACGCTGCAGAAGTTACGGCGTGCAATTAAGGCGGAACGTCCGGGAAAACTGCGGCAAGGAATGCTACTGCTTCACGATAACGCACGTCCCCATGTCGCAAATGTCGTAACGCAGAATCTAAGCAGTTCATATGGGAGTCACTCGAGCACGTGCCCTATGGTCCTCCTCTCTCCCCATGCGATTATCACGCCTTCGGTCCGTCACTTAAAAAAGGCCTTAAAGGATCGACGATTTTTGTCGGACGAGGGTGTGTAGCAGGCAGTTACGGACTTCTTCAATAGGACACGATCTTTCACCAAACTTTTATCTTCAACTTGATGTGTTATTGGGCTGATTTTCTCATTGCTCACAGCAATTTTACCAAGGATACCGATTATGGACTGAATGGCCTTCAAACGGAAACTATTTAAACGCCCCATATAGTTTCCTAGCTGCAGTTAAATTATACAAATTCTAATTTTAAAACTGTATTTTTCATTTTTTTTTTTTTTTTTTTTTTTTTTTTTGCATCTGGTGAATCTCAATAGTTGAAGATAAAAGTTTGGTAAAAGATCGTGTCCTATGTAGTACACAGGTATCATCCATCATATGCCTTGGGTTTGCAAAGAAGTATCGTCCATCACATGCGTTTCGTTTGCAGAGAGGAGGACAAACCACTCGTTGACGGGGAGTCAAAGGCGTAAAGCGGCTGTAACTGCTAATATTGTTATAGCGAATAGCAGACGATTCTTCGCCTCTGCTTCTCACCTGTGCTCTTGAGAAAGTGCTTCACGAAAGGAATAAATGAGAAAGATGTTGAAAATGGAGTCAGGCTTGCCTATAGAAACATGAATTACATAGCTGCCGGCCTGGTCTTTGCAGATAATCTCGCGATTTCTTCTCCTTCGCGAGACGCAGCTACAGAGCAAATCTGCAGACACATGCAACAAGCTAGGACTTCAGATGTCCTTCGAGAAAACTGAGTTTATTACTGAGCCGTGGCTGGCTCATGTTATGCGTTGGATTATACCTTGATTGCTATTCTGTGTTTAGCGGTTATTGCGATTATTCTGTTATACTCTCTCTCCGCGAGTGGCAGCAGCGGCGAGTATCGATAATCCCACCATGTACTATCTTTGGCCTGACGTTTATAGTTTTTGGCTGTGCTGTGTGCGAGCAGGTGGTCGGTTGGCGTGGAACAGCAAGGAAGTCTCCGCGGCGCGTAGTTTGGTCAGGCGCCGCTGGCGGCGTCTACGCACGGTCGGAGTGTGTGGTGCTGTTCCCATTGCTACGAGGTCCGTGGCTCACCAATCCTGGACAAGAAGGTTGAGTTTTGACTTAATCTACCAGCAAGTCACGACTGTTCACATTGTGTCGTTTGGATTTCGTTGTCGGCTGTTGGGACATTCCTTCGAACAACAAGTTGGAAAATTTTAGCCACCCTCCGATGGAGTTTAACTGTACTTGGTTATTTTGAATTGAAATGCACCAGCGGAATCTGCTGCCTCGTGGCCGTTAACGTTCCGGTTACCTGCCATGGCCGTTGACGTAAATTCAGGCATTGTATTTTCCTCATCGTGTTGTCTCCGTCCAGGACGGTTTGTAGTTTTACAGCTCAATGTATAACTGGTTGCTGGCGCCAATACTTTCTACGTTGTTCCATTGAACTCCCTGTTGTGTGCTAGTGAAGTGGAGCAGAAGTTATCTTGTCGGTGGGTCCATTGACTGTCTGTAGCTTGGGTTGTCGTAGGACCGAGAATGGTTGGGCCGACTGCCTGCCTCACCTAAGCGAGCGTTAGTATTTGAATTCCAGGCCGACCCTCGGAAACTTCTGAGCGCTGTTGGGTGTACTGTCTTTTCTTATTTGTTCTTCATGTTTGTATTTGTACGACTTCTAGCCGATTTTTAAATTGTTTTGCCCATAAGGCATAAGATTGTTTGCGCCTTCATCCTAAATAAAGAACTGTTTTAAGGTAAGGCCTCTGGCCTTTTAAAAATTTATTTTGATGGGCCTTCACCCGATTTTTAAATTAAAGTTGTTTACTCTTAAGGTGTCAGATTGTTTGGGCCTTCAGCCTAATTAAAGAACTGTTTTAAGATAAGGCCTTTGGCCTTTTAAAAATTTAATTTGGGTTTGAGTCTTAAGAGTTGGGCCTCCAGCCGATTTTTTTTTAGTTAAAGTTGTTTGCTCTTAAGGTGTGAGATTGTTTGGGCCTTTAGCCTAATTGAAAGAAATGATTTAAGGTGACGACTTCTGAATTTTAAATTTCTGATTTTGGTTTGAGTTTTAAATTATTGGCTTTCAGACAATTTTAAATTAAAGTTGTCTTGTCCTTAAGGCATGAGATTGTATGGCGTATTCAGCCACTAATTAAGTTGCAAAAATTAATGCAGTTTTTTTTAAATTTTCTTGGCTCTTGTAATGTTTGGTCAAATAAATAAAGTTGTATGTTCGAGTATAACTGCTGTTTTTTTTTTAATTTTCTTGGCTCTTGTAATGTTTGGTTAAATAAATAAAGTTGTATGTTCCAGTATAACTGACAGCCGCTGATTTTGGTCCCTTTCCACAATTTAAACTCCAGTCCTGCGGGTTTAGCAGGGCGTCTCAGTGGTAACAGAGCATGGTTGCACTTGTGCTTGCCATTCTAGTTGCGGTCAGTTTCACTCTTGTTCTGTTTTTGTGTTCTGTGGCACCATATTGTTTTGGCTGTTACTTGTTTCAGGTGCTTATCGTAATGCCGCTCAGTGTCTATGGATCGGCCAGGTCAGAAAGGATCACCTTGTTTACGAGTTGGAAATATGGCGCCAACCGATTGAGGGCAGTGTTGCAGAATTGGTAGCCCGTTTGCGCGCTGCCATTCTTCAGCCGGTTGACGTCATCTCGGCCGTGGTGGGTGAGAGTGGAGCGGCAACTGAATTTTTGTTTGAGGCTATTAAAGGCCTTGAGGACACTATTTGTCTTTTGGAGGGAACCCAACCTAGTGCCAGTCCGATTCATAGGCTGCGGGCACAGCTGATGTATTTAACTAATCGGATAGCGGATTAAAGCACATTAGATTTGGAAGATAATCACAAAAAATTAACTGTTGAGTTGGAAACTATGGTGATCGCATTACAGTTTAAGCTTACGTGTTTGGAGTTAGATGGGAGGAATGTTGAAGATGGGGACTTGCACTGTCAGGGAGAGGGTGAGAGCCAGCCCAGGGTTGGTATTGTTACATCCTCTGTCAAGTTATATGCTGTGTGTGCCAAGATGCCTAATCCTCTGGCCTACTTCTTCTGAGATATTACTGAATTGGTGGTGGAGCGACTTGATCAGGTGGAAAAATTATTGTGGTTATTTTTTCGCCTAAAACAACACGAGGCCGCCTTTCACGTTCCGCACCGAGTAATTTGCTCGTTGTAGTACCCGTTAGCTAGAAGCGGGTTGCAGAACCTCCTCTCACGAGCCATGGTGGAGGGGTTTTCTTTGCAGCAATTAATGGAGCTCGTAATTAGGCAAAGGTTGACCACCGGGGTCTTAAACAGCTTGAGTGTCACTACATTTGGGAAGTGCAGCAGGGTGAGGAACAGGTACATTAGTATGTAGATAGAGATCAGACAGAATCTTTGGCCTTGCTAATCGATTTACCTGAACAAGAATTGGTCTCTATCGTACTTAGGGGAATGTGTGCGGCGGATAAGCCGCATTTTGTCTTCCGTAAGCAGCCTTCAACCTCGGAACAGCTCCGTGACGTGGTCGTAGCAGCATCTTGCATTACCACTTGAGAACCACGTACGTCACGAGGTTCAGATGCGGGACGTTGGCGCTGATTCTGGAGTATCTACATCCACTGAAGTTATCAAAAGATAACCCCGGCGTTGTTTCAGGTGCGGCAGTATGGCTCATTTGGTGCGCTCTTGTGTTCAGCCTCGTGCACCCATAGCCAATAGATGACGCCGTGTTGCGCCGCGAACTCAGGTTAGAGCTTTCAGACCTTGGCGTACTCATGTGGTCGCTCCCTCATCAGCCTCCCTGCCTTACATTTGTTCTTGGGTAGGTGGCGAGCCGGTTTGTGCTCTTTTGGATTCTGGTAGTTCCTTTCCATTATTGAGCTTCGAGTGATTTTTGGAATTGGGGCACCTTACGAAACTTCGGTCGGTCCCTTCGCAGGTGCAGAGATGTCGGGTGGGCAACAGCCAGGTGTTGCCTCTGCGTGGTTGGGTCCGGAGGAGTTTATCGGTCGGCGATTTTTCCTGGACTATGTCCTTAGCCTTGGTTCAGAAACTGCCCATTAATCTATTTTTGGGGTGTGATTTCATCACTAAAACCGGGTTGGTCTGGATTATTCCGGACAAACCATTTCCTTTAAGTTCGCTCCTGAAGAGAAGTTTGGCCTTTTCGAATGTGCTAAACCTATTGAGCATCAAACTTTCGGAGCGATGGCCTTTGAGGTCATAGCTAACGAGTCTGATCTGGCCCATCTCTTTCCCGATCAGGCTTCTCAGTTACGCGATTTGTTGGACAGTTTTCAGGAATCTAACGTCGTAAGTACTGCAACTGTTCCACAGCAAGCCACAGTATGGTCCGCGGCGGAAAGCACCATGTATCACTGGTAGTCATTTCCCTTCTTGTTCCATTTGAAAAAAGAGCGAGGGGAAAACGACTGTCTATGAGCCTCTGTACGAGCCTTAATTTCTCGTATCTTATCTTCGTGGTCCTGACGTAAAATGTATGTTGGTGGCAATAGAATTTTTCTGCCGGCAGGTTCAAATGCCGGTTCTCTAAATTTCGTTAATAGGCTTTCTCGAAAATAACGTAGCGTTCTCACTAGGGATTTCCATTTGAGTTCCCGAAGCATCTCCGTAATACTTGCGTGTTGTTCGAGCCTAATGTAAGAAATCTAGCAGCCAACCTCTGAATTGCTTCGATGCCTTGCTTTAATTCGACCTGCTGCGGATCCCAAACACAGGAGCAGTACTCAAGAAAAGGCGCACAAGGGACCTTTATGTGGTCTCCCTCACAGATGAAACACATTGAGCTAACGGGATGAAAAATGTCAAAGATTTTCATGTTTATAATTAAAGGAGATAATTACTTTTAAAATCAGTCATTAGTTTATTGCAATGTATGAAGTGTGATGGAGGTGAATTATTGTGTCATTAAGCATCGGTAAAGGGCTATGATTCTTCTCTTTGCGAACTTTGAACACTTTGTGCATGAAAGGAATTCTTCTGATGCGTTCCTAGCTCGGAAGCCCAGGTACCAGGTGGACACAGGTAGTGCGCACACGGGCGAGCGTCGGTCACGCGCCTATGTCGGCACGCTTCACAGAGGGCAGGCTCCCAGAGGATTAGCGACAGGCGAAAACGCTGCATACATCAACACGCTGCCAAGGGAAGCAGTGGACATTCGCACGTGTGCCCGAGGCAGGGTAAATTATAAACTTAGAGCGAAAAACAGTTTTGTCACGATTCTAGGTACCGCGGACAGAGAGGCGTGTTGAATAGCAACAGCGCGACTTGGGTGTCTAAGAATCTCAAGTGGCCCGGGGAATTTTGGCCGTTTCCCGCAAGCATAACACCTGGAAACGAAGCGGCAATACTCAAAGAAGAAGTCTTGGTTTATTTGTATACTCTGTCTGACACAGAGTATCGCTCTCTTTTCCTCGCGGAGTGCGACGGCAAGGAGGTAGGACATTTTGAAACGGTCTTCTTCACTGGCAAGAATCTAATGTTTGCTTTGAAAAATAGTACGAGCTACGTAATTTGCGGAAGTGCGGAGACAAGACGCTGGAGGGGAGTGGCTCGTGCCGGCCGCGGTTCTAGCGCTGCAGTCCGGAACCGCGGGGCTGCTACGGTCGCTGATTCGAATCCGGCCTCGGGCATGGATGTGTGTGATGGCCTTAGGTTAGTTAGGTTTAAGTACTTCTAAGTTCTAGGGGACTGATGACCTAAGATGTTAAGTCCCATAGTGCTCAGAGCCATTTGAACCATTTTTTTGGGAGTGGCTCACTCTCTGTCCAGGTGGGAGGACCGCACTAGTATTGGGCTTTCCGAACATTGCTTCTGAAGAGGATGGAGTTCACTCTTGACTGCTTCCGATAAGTCGCAAGGCTTATCTTATCTCTTATGCACTTTGAATTCGTCGCAAACAGCATAGAGAGCAAAGTTTGTTAGACTCAAGTAGGCAAGCTTCGCTCACTGTCCTTAACTCAGGATCACATTTTGATTTACTACATGTCCGATGACGGTAGTACTGTTAAAAAAGTTTTGAGCTTTGTTTAATGCAGTTTCACGTAGGTTTGCACTTGCAGATGGACGCATACCGTCGTCCAGTAGTGATAACTTCCAGTAGCAGGTTTCGGTCACTATTTTCACCGTAGGTCATTTAGACGCTATCAACCACGTCGCCGGCAGAGTCTTGATTCAGCCGCATGCAATCAGCCGACTCCACCGCCACGCCGACCACGCTATGGACATGGTAACACAGAAAACGCCCGCTTTCCTAGCTGTGCATTCTGTTTTCGCTTTCTTTAATTTCCATGCAATGTGTTAGATGCTCATAAAGACGCAAGGCACAGTATTCACCGTTTGCTCGTTAAGAGAGTCATAAGTTAAGCTGGTTTTTTTTTTAATTTTTTTTATTCCTGCCTCATTTATTACACCAGGTCAACCCGTATCGTGTAATTTATTTATATGTTAAATTAGAATGAAATCATACAATGCTCATGTTAAAAGGCAAATACCAGGGCAGGCACCTTACATAATTCACTTGTTGTGAGCTATTGGTGCCAATTCAGTTCTATTTGTTTTCTTTTTTATACTTTCTACAGTATATGTCGACCCAAATCTTTTTATTTTTTTTATTTGGATCATTTGAATAATTTGTGAGTGAATGTCTAATGAATTTGATAAAATTTCAATAATTATTGCATATGCAGTTTAATACAGTTTCACTGAATAAACCACTGATATGCTGAAAAGCACTCCTTGCATTTCATTTATAGAATCTAAATAAAATTCACACCTCTTTCTCCCTCCCACACGAGGTATCTTGCAGGGTGAGTTGTGGCACCCTGAAAATATTCCAAGTTCAGAGTCGGCGGCCACCGCTAGGGCCGCTCGGCAAGGCGTGGCTCGTTAGCAAGCACGTGATGCCGCACAGTAGCTGCACCACGTGGTCCATCGAGCACGTGGCTGGGAATTCCTTAGTGACGCTGTGCGCCGAGAGGGCCAAAGTTGGCGGACTTTGTGAAACCTTAATGGCATACATTTCACAGTTTGTATAGAAATTAATAGTAGCTAGATGAATCATGATACCTCAAAAAGAAACACATACACTACTATTATCTGCACGACGATTCTGATGGTGTTGTGGTGTCACCGCCAGACACCACACTTGCTAGGTAGTAGCCTTTAAATCGGCCGCGGTCCGTTAGTATACGTCGGACCCGCGTGTCGCCACTATCAGTGATTGCAGACCGAGCGCCGCCACACGGCAGGTCTAGAGAGACTTACTAGCACTCGCCCAGTTGTACAACCGACTTTTCTAGCGATGGTTCACTGACAAAATACGCTCTCATTTGCCGAGACGATAGTTTAACATAGCCTTCAGCTACGTCATTTGCTACGACCTAGCAAGGCGCCATTATCAGTTACTATTAATATTGTGCATCATGTACCGTCATGACCGACGTTCTTCATTAACGGATTAAAGTTAAGTATTCCACCAGCTACGTCCTTTTTTTCTAAATTCTAATTTCCTTGTCCTGTTCCAGACCTCACGCCAGCCTGCGTGAGCTAAAACGCGTGCCTTTCGGCCTCCTCTAGTAACACGGTGTTGGCTCTCCTGCCAACCAAAACAGGTGTAATCAGATTTTCAATGTCTTTATTAGTTTAAAGTGTAGCATCTGACAATAAATTATACAACGAATTTCCAAAACATAAACGCTTCATCCGATTTTGTCGATCGCCATGTCTTTAGAAAGCTATTAGTGTAAAACTAAATTGTTATGAATTACAGACATGTAACTTGAAAAGTACATGAGCTATTGGAGGTCAAAGAGGCCGATTATTATCTATTGCGTCAGGCCATAAGTACTCCACAGTTACATGAAGAAACGGTAGCATCATGCTTATAAATATATTTATTCGTCTATGTCTTTGTTTATATCTGATATACACAATTGATGAAGAAATTGGTCAAATATTTACTTTGTTTTAGAAAGGACAGATACATTATGCTACTGGACTACTTTTGCTTGCTGTTCCTTTGATATATGTTCATTTAATTTGTTTATGTATTTTTTAATTTGTGTTATAGCGTGTCTATGGTGCAGCTGTAGGAATATTTATTTAATTTCAAGTTATTTAAATGTAAATCCAGTATTTGGTATGTGTTTCAATATGTTTGTGAGTGCACGTTGGCTTGGAGACATGGAGGGAGTGCTCTAGCCAATCACAGCGCTCGTGAATGGGGAGACTGGATGGAAGAGAGTTCGGGAGAGAGGACAGGGGTACGGCAAAGGACATGGGGAGTGCTGGACGTGACGGCGCGGCGGACGCACAGTCGCGGCAGAGACTTGGAGAGTGTGGAGCGGTTTGCGCGTGGTCGCGGCAGATAGAAATACTTTGCAGCGCCGACTTGTGCAGTTGTGAGATTTCCGTACATTCTACAGTGAAGGCGTAGTGTGTATTTAGAAGTGAACATCTCACGAGCTGTGTTGTTTTTCATAACTGATTACGTGCTGTAGGAATCTATTGTTTCCTTGTTATTCAAGCTATATTTTATTTAATTGCTGGACCATCGACACCAATAAGTGTTTTGCAGAAATATACCGAATTCTCATAAGTACTACTACTATCATACTCATCATTTAAAGCCGTTAAGATAGTACCTGCAGATTGTATTTTATTGCAATATATCATTTATAAATTTAAATGTTACATTCATAATTCACAACTGCCGAGTGATAGAAACAAAATGGATCAAATGGCTCTGAGCACTATGCGACTTAACTTCTGAAGTCATCAGTCGCCTAAAACTTAGAACGAATTAAACCTAACTAACCTAAGGACATCACACACATCCATGCCCGAGGCAGGATTCGAACCTGCTACCGTAGCGCTCGCTCGGCTCCAGACTTTGGCGCCTAGAACCGCACGGCCACTCCGGCTGGCAGAGGTAGAAACCTTCGATCATTCGATTCATGTGTGTATTCTTATCGTATACTGTAGACTCACCAGCATGTGGCCTATAATGCGGCAACTTCGTATCCCAGCCCCTAGACAATGAAACCAGCCAAAACTTTTAATATTTCAATGTTGAGTCGGAGGGCATGTAGTTGAGGGCCATTTCATTTCATTCATTGTTGGCTGAAAGCCCGCACACACTTTCCAAAAATGCTCCCAATAACAAAATCCACCATTCACCTTCCTTACCACAGTCCACACATGCTCGATCCATTTCATAGCGCTTTGCAACTTTTGCCTGGATACTTAAAAGACATGACAGTGTCAAGCAGGACACAACTAACGTCATATCCAATATTACGGGTTTGTTTTTCCTACTCATCTTTATTAACTACATTCAGAACTAGTTGCCATTCATCACGACAACTACAAATTTTGCTCCGCGCGGAGTAGCCGCGCGGTCTTAGGCGCTTTGTCAAGGTCCGCGTGGCTCTCCCCCGTCAGAGGTTCGAGTCCTCCTTCGGGCATGGGTGCGTGTGTTGTCCTTAGCGTAAGTTAGTTTAAGTTAGATTAAATGGTTCAAATGGCTCTGAGAACTATGGGACTTAACATCTTTGGTCATCAGTCCCCTAGAACTTAGAACTACTTAAACCTAACTAACTTAAGGACATCACACACATCCATGCCCGAGGCAGGATTCGAAGCTGCGACCGCAGCGATCACGCGGTTCCACACTGAAGTGCCTAGAACCGCACGGCCGCACCGACCGGCCCAAGTTAGATTAAGTAGTGAGCAAGTTTAGGGACCGATAACCTCAGGAGCTTGGTCCCATGAGATCTTACCACAAATTTCCTATTTCCATAAATTTTGTCTAACTCATCTTGATCCTCCTACAGTCACTCAACTTCGACACCTAAATTATCATCAGCAAATAACCTCAGATTGCTGCCCAACCTTCCGCCACTTCATTTGTGTGTATAGAAAATAATAATGGTTCTACTACACTTCTCTGCCGCACTCCTGACTTTACCATTGTCTCCGATTAACACTCGCCGTCGAGAACAGCTTACTGGATTATATTATTTAGGAAGTCTTTGAGCTACTCGGATTTATTGGAACCTATTCCATATTCTCATAGCTTCGTTAACAACCTGCTTTAGGACGCCGTGTCAAATGCTTTTCGGAAATCTGGAAATTTTAATTTTCCTCTTGCTCTTCAGCCAATGTTCGCAGTATATCAAGCGAGAAGAGGGCTGGCCCTTCTTAGATTAAAGGAGGTGAGGTTCTTTAGCCGTGAAATATTTTATCAAAATGCATTTTAATCATCATCTGTTTATTTGTCCCATTAGTCATCTGCCGGTTACGGTTATTAACCATCATCCAGGATATAGGGTACAACAGATAGTTAAAAGCAACCCAATCCCTTTGAAGCTGAACATCATGGAAATTAACCAGTGAAATTGTACAGACATCAGACATCATTTGTCTTCGGAATACTGACAGTCATATCTCATGTGAAATAGACAGGAATCACAGGAAAAAACGAGACGTCATGTTTTTTCAAGCAAATTAAAAAGAATGATGTACAGCGGCCGAACTGCCCCTCATAAGCCAGGAATTTCTGTAGTCATTGCTAAGCGACGGTTGTGATAATGTAAAGAGCGGAGCCACTGCATACTGTATGACTGGAAATGATTGATTTAGAGTGAATAATCACGCTATAACACGTGGCAATCCGATGGAAGTGTTTGGATTTGGCGAATGCCTGGTGAAAGTCATGTGATATTGCGTGTAGTTGCAACATGGAGTACGGAGAAGCTTGTGTGTCGATATGGGCGTATTTCATGTCCCCAGCAGAGTTCAAGGTGTCATGAAACCGAAGGGTGGACGTACCACAAATTACTGTCCACTAACAGCTGTCAAGTGTACGAGATAAAAAGCAAAATAAATGCTCAAGAAAATTGACTTACATTGAAATAAAAGTTAAGTAACTTTTGTAATATTTCTTTGTTTGCAGCCACCATATTCAGGTACAAGAAGCTCTTCTTAGAGCAGCTGAGAATTCAGCAGTGGGAAGATGACATAATGTGGTTGTGGTACCGTTGACAGAAGGTTTGTTCGGTACGGGCACTGTGAGAAAAACCGGGTAAATTGTGGTCCTCCTCCGCGATAGTTTGCTGTCTTCGGAGGTTGCGCGCCAAAATGATAATATTCAATTATTAACATTAGAAAAACTGAACAGCGTGTTTACTTGCATTTCATACTAAAGCATCTCTCAATAGCGTGCTATTATTCCATTATTTCACAAGTGTTAGTAACCAGCAGAATAATAAAGAACTGCTAAACGAAAATGCAGACGAAACTTTTCGATGATCTTCATATCAATCTTAACTTTGATCGCGGGAGAAGTGTTTGGACTGTAAGATCAGAACTGGTTTGGCAGTTTCTGTTGTTGTCTGCAGCGGTAGGCATCAGTTAAGACTTCATTAGCAAAGTTTGTAAATGTGAGAGCTGTTTCGGCAGCCTCGAAGGACAGACATGCTGTCTGCCGTCCTTGTTGTTAGTTAAGACGTTATTAGCAGTTTCTGGTTGTGTGGACATGTAACTGAGAAAAATTTGATAGTAATTGCGCAAATACGCAGTTTATTGTTTTGTTTTTATGAAAGTGCAAATTTGTAGGTTATTTATGACTCATAAAGTCGAACATTTGTGTAGTATCTTGTATACTGCTCATAAAAAGTTAGTGGCCTCCCGTATAAACAAACGAATTGGAAAGTATTTTATTTATGAAATATCAGTTCCTCGCTAAGAGATTATTACAGCCTCCAGATAACGGATTCACGACTTAGATGCTGTTTTCTGTGCAGGGGACAACAGCTATAGAAGACTGCAGGTTGCTGAACATTAATTAGAACTTATTCATTCCACTCAGGACGATGGAAGCAAATAGGCACCTCGCGTATACTGTAATCCTAGTACAAATGAGACCAATGACACGTCATCTGTGGTAACACAGAGGAGGCATGTAGAAGAGAAATTTTCGAGAGCAGGGGTTTAGTCACGCGCACGAATATATTTCCTTCTCTCCCGCCCGCATCTCGTGGTCGTGCGGTAGCGTTCTCGCTTCCCACGCCCGGGTTCCCGGGTTCGATTCCCGGCGGGGTCAGGGATTTTCTCTGCCTCGTGATGGCTGGGTGTTGTGTGCTGTCCTTAGGTTAGTTAGGTTTAAGTAGTTCTAAGTTCTAGGGGACTTATGACCACAGCAGTTGAGTCCCATAGTGCTCAGAGCCTTCTCTCCCCCTCATTCCTTTTCTACTTGCCGTACTTGGTTCCGGAAACAGCTCAACATGGAGAATAGCTTAACACCAGCACTAACACATGTGGGTCGTCAATGTGAAGAATTCGTCACTGACTTTCGGTTTGGGCAACGTTGGATAAGGAGTAATTGTTTTGTTCCACGAATTGTTCTCTGTGTCTCACTTAAAGAACCTACTTTACAAGAGTGCAGACGATATTCCGTCGGACTTACCGCCGTTGTATGCCGCTCTCCTGAGGTTTTTACAGTGTACTGCGTTGTGCAATACGTTGTGATCAGGCTGGTCAAAAATTTTGAACGGACCTGCAAGAAACACACCCATACAGTTATTTACTGTACGATTGCAGCGGTGGTCTAGTGATAGTATCTGTCACTACCAAAAAGTTACTCGGGTTAGAAAGTCGTCACAGCTTAAATTTTGAATAAAAACAATCCTCCTTCTGTCAAAGAGGCCGGAGGAGCGGACAGAGTTTCGGGGCACTCTCTTGTCCTTGGGGTGGGGAACTTCCCCTGAGAGCGGAATAATCAGCAATGATCAACGGCTTGAGGATGCAGAAAGCAGTGGAAACCACTGAATTAAAAACACATAGCCCGTAACCACAGGACATCTCTTCACTGGCAAAGCATTCTGGAACAATCCCCCATTCGGACTCTGGGAGCGTACTGCCAGGGGAGAGGTGACCATGAGAAAAAGTTTGAATAATCTACGAAAGGATAACGTTCTGTGACTAGGAGCTTGACCTTGGTAGGGAAGCTATAAAATCTGAAAATGGGAACGCTAAGGCTCAATCTAGATATCGTGGGGAACACTGAAGTGAAATGGAAAGAAGACTAGATATCTGGTCAGATGAGCATTGGGCAATTCTAATAGCAGCAGAAAATGGTCCGGGAGTAGGGATTCGTTATGTGTAAGAAGGTAGGACAGAGAGTAAGCTACTGTCAGCAGCTGAGCGATGGGTTGGTTCTCATTAGAATCAACAGAAAACCAACACCGACAAAAATACTTCAGGTACCCGTGCCATCGTCACAGGCAGGAGGTGAAGAGTTAGTAAACGAGTAAAGAAAGATGAAAATCATAATCACTGGAGACTGGAGCGCGTTACTGGGTTCAAAAATGGTTCAAATGGCTCTCAGCACTATGGGACTTAACATCTGTGGTCATCAGTCCCCTAGAACTAAGAACTACTTAAACCTAACTAACCTAAGGACATCACACACAACCATGCCCGAGACAGGATTCGAACCTGCGACCGTAGCGGTCACGCGGCTCCAGACTGAAGCGCCTAGAACCGCATGGCCACACCGCCCGGCGCGTTACTGGGGAAGATGAGTTTGGTACTAGAAATTCTGCAATAGATGTCAGTTTTAATAGCGAATACTCTGCTCGAGGATCACAAGAAAACGAGCGGAAAGGTCAGGAGATACGGGAAGACTTCTGTTAGATTACATTATGGTCAGGCAGAGAATCCGAAATCAGATATTGGATTGCAAGGTATACCCAGGAGAAGATACAGACGCAGGTCACAATTTAGTATTGACGACGACTAGGTTGAAGTTTAAGAGACTAGTCTGGAATAATCAAGGTGCAAAGAAGTGGGATTGGAAATTATAAGAAATGAAGAGGTACGCATGAAATTCTCAGAGGCTATAGAGACTGCGATAAGGAATAGCTCAGTAGGCAGTTCATTTGAAGGGGAATGGACATTGGACATCTTTAAAAATGGCAGTCACGGAAGCTGGAAAGAAAACCGCCGGTACAAAGAAGGTAACTGCGAAGAAATCATGTGTAACAGACGTCATATTTTAGTCGATCGATGAAAGAAGGAAGTAAAAAAATGTTCAGGGGAATTCACGAATTTAGAAATACAAGTCACATAGGAATGAAATAAATATGAATCGCAGGGAAGCTAAGGCGAAATGGCTGCATGAAACATGTAAAGAAATCGAAAAAGAAATGATCATGGGAGGGACTGACTCAGCATATGAAAAAGAAATAATAACCTTAGGTGAAACTAGAAGCAAGGGCGGTAACATTAAAGAGTGCAATGGATGTTCCACTGCTAAATGCAGAGGAGAGAGCGGATTGATGGAAATAGTACATTGAAGGCCTGTATGATGGGGAACACTTTGTATGATGACGAGGTACAAGAAGAAACAGGAGTCGATATGGAAGAAATAGAGGTTCGAGTGTTAGAATAAGAATTTAAAAAACTCTGTAAGACTTAAGACACAATAAATCAGATGGGATAGATCATGTACTATCAGAATTTCTAAAATCATTGTGAGAAGTGGCAACAAAACGACTATTCACGTTAATGTGTAGAGAGCATGGCGATATACCATCTGACTTTCGGAAAATAATCATCCAGGCAGTTCCGACGAGTGCGAGAGCCGACAAGTGCGAGAATTATCGCACAACCAGATTAGTAGCTCATGCATCAGAGTTACTGACGAGGATAGTATACAGAAGAATGGAAAAGAAAATTGAGTATGTGTTACATGACGATTAGTTTGGCTTTAGGAAAGGCAAAGGCACCTGAGAGGCAACTCTGACATTGCAGTTGATAATGGAAGCACAACTGAAGAAAAGTCAAGACACGTTCATAGGATTCGTCAATCTGGAAAGCGTTCGATACTGTGAAGTGGTGCAAGATGCTCGAAATGCTAAGGAAAATAGGGGAAAGCTGTAGGAAAGGATGCGTAACATACAATACGACAAGAACCAAGAAGCAACAGTAAGAGTGGAAGACCAAGAAAGAAGTGCTCAGGTAAAAAGGGTGTAAGACAGGGATGTAGTCGTTTGTCCCAACTGTTCAATCTATACATCAAAGAATAAATGACGGAAATAAAAGAAAGGTTCAGGGGTGGGATAAAAATTAAGGGAAATTGATATCAATAATAAGATTCGCTGATAAAATTGCTATCCTGAGTGAAAGTGAAGAAGAACTACAGGATCTGCTGAATGGAATGAACAGTCTAATGAGCACTGAAAATGGATTGAGAGTAAATCCAAGAAAGACGAAAGCAGTGGGAAGTAGCAGGAATGAGAACAGCTAGAAACATCAGGATTGATGGTCACGAAGTAGATGAAGTTAAGGGATTCTGTTACCTAGTTAGCAAAATAACCCATGACGAGTGGAGAAAGTAGGACATAAGATGCAGACTACAACTGGCAAAAAGAGCACTCCTGGCCAAAAGAAATCTACTGGTATTAAACATAGGCCTCGATGTCGGGTAGAAATTTCTGAGAATGTACCTTTGAAGTACAGTTTTGTATGGTAATTGAATATGGATTTTGGGAACAGATGATTATCGAAGCATTTGATTTGTTATGCTATATAAGAATATTTGAAGTTAGATGGGTTGATAAGAGAAGAAATTAGGAGATTCTCTGCAGAATCGGAGAGGAAAAGAATGTATGGAAATCACTGACAACGAGAAGGGTCAGGGTGACAGGAAATCTGCTGGGACATCAGGCAATAACTTCCATGTTACTAGACGGAGCTGTAGGAATAAAAAAAATTGTAGAGGAAGACAGAGATTGGAATACGTCCAGCAAATAATCGAGGACGTAGGTTGCACTTGCTCTACTGAGGTGAGAATGTTGACACAGGAGAGGAGTTCGTTGTGGGCCGTATCGGAACAGTCAGATGATGTCTGATGACTCAAACAGAATCGATCGCATTGTCTTTGGAATGATCGTTGCGTCTCCATTTATTTTTTCATGTGATATTTTTCTCATGTTGACCGAGCTCGTTCCAAAGAAACGAGTACTATGAGGTAAACCCTCAAGACAAACATTCGGGCTGCACTACCCTACAAGTATTGTGAGACTAGTACTGCTGTGGTTAACAAGAAGAATGCGTTTTGTCTTGTCTGTCCCCAGGCTTTTAAATGAGTTACCGAGTTACTTATGTAGGAAGCTACATTTTAACTTAATGTGCGAACCATTGTGTGTGCAGCGATTTTTCGGATACACAAACCACTGCGAGAGATGAAAGAAGCTATAAGTGAGTGGAAATAATCCTTTGGCCGATGAGGAGAGAATCTTTGTATTTAACCCTGGGCCACTGGCTTTGGAAGGTTCACAAATCGCTAATATGTAAGTTCACATTAGAAAACAGAGCTATTAAAGAAGACAACACCTTCGGATTCTTGGGCTGTGAGATTCATATATCGGCGTAGCTGAGATTGCAGAATAGATTGAGTATGAAATGTGGCACCATAAAACGAACGTTCAAGAGGAAAGTGTAGCAGAATGGAATGCACAAATTATATACACTTACGGCAGTGCTGCATGAACTACATGGAAGTGAAAGCTGGACTACGAACTCTAGATTCCAGGCAGACGAGATGAGACTATTGAACTGTAGGGAGTAACAATGACAGACATAAAAAAGTGAGACAATCTGGAAGAATATGGGAATTTGTGGCTTAAATGAGAAGATTAAGGAATACAAAATGGTTCAAATGGCTCTAAGCACTATGGGACTTAACATCTGAGGTCATCAGTCCGCTGGACTTAGAACTACTTAAACCCAACTAACCTAAGAACATCACACACATCCATGCCTGAGGCACGATTCGAACCTGCGACCGTAGCAGCAGCGCGGTTCTGGACTGAAACGCCTAGAACCGCTCGGGCACAGCAGCCGGCGGTTAAGGAATACAGAAAAGAATGGAATGAAATAACAGAAAAAATAGGCTATGAAAGTTTTCCATAACAGCTGCTACAGTCATCTCTAAACGAAGAAACATTTCCAGACCGAAAGGAAGGTGGATGAATCGAGTAGTGGGAATGGACTAACTCATCTGATACTTCAGAGGGAAGAAGAGGAAGAAGATGTCCTTCGGATTTGCATTGTGTCACGTAGCCATTCGCTTATTAAGATAACCATAGGAAATGGAACGTACCGCTCTGTAACGAGTAATTGGAGACCATCGGTTCCTTACAACGAAAGCCTTGGCAGACAATGAAAACCAAATGATAAACTTTTTGGTAACAGTCGAAGTACACTGCGTAAACAGTGCTGGAAGTGACGGCCGGGGAAGAAGGCGCGGTGCTACACTGAACTGCCATTCAGGACGACATCGGCTCAATTCTCCATCTAACCATAGAGATTTAGTTCTTCATGACTACCCCAAATCTCTTAAGTGATTTGGAAAGGACACAGCCGAATTCCTACCATAGCCTTCCGCAATTCAAGCCAGTTCTCAGTTTCTAAATAAGCTGTCGTCGACGGGACGTTAAATCCAAGTATCCCTTCCCTTGTGGCCAGCGGCTGCCTTAAGGCGACGGCCGTCCGCCGCCGAGGCCGGCGCCGCCTCTGCCCAGCCTGCCACGCACGCAGCGGCGCCACTGCGCCAGACCAGGAGCGGCTGGCTGCTCTGCGCAGGCGGAGGCAGCGGCACCGGCGCAGTGGACTCCTCACTCACAGGACAGCAGCAGGCACCAGCAGGTGGCACACACGGCCAGATCTATCGTATTGCATTTTTTTTTAAAAGACCCAGTTAAGGTGTCACAATTTCTTCTGCTCCACGTCACACAAACCTCTTTATTGAAGTGTGACACTGCCATGCAGAACTTATTGGGTTATAGGGAGGTAGCGAAAGGTGAAAAACCACTCTCTCACTTTAACAACATTGTCATTCAGATTAATGTTCATATTTTAAGTCATGATCTCAGTGTTCCCCACTACTACATTTGGTATGTGTGGTTTATGACTTTTTTCCATAAGAAATTTCTGGGCAGAATGTTCTTATAACTGCATGCGTTATCTGTGTAGAACTTGTACCCAAAGAGCCTTAGTGGGCGCTACGTACGGCAGGGAGAGAGATAAATTGGGGGGCCATAAATACTGAGCGTTCTGGCTGTGTGAGTAATTCTGGGAAGCAGTACTCAGTGGATTGTACCTGCGGAGGGACTTCTGGCAGAAGCCCTTTCCTACTTCCCACTTCGGGTGAGACGGAAAGGCGGCAGTTCGCAAAATATTTTATATGGGCGAGGCGATGGTCTGTCGCAAAGGCGGCCAGTTAGCTGAAAGTGGGTGGAGGACGAGATTTAAGAGAATCTTCTGTAGACTGATCCTTTGTGTAAATGGTGAGAAGGTCATAAGACTCTGCACATTCTCCTGTTAGAAACTGGGACGATAAGGACAGAGCAGCTGGGGCATGTGTTCAGTGGAGGCAAGACTGTAACACCCTTGACGGCAGGAAGTCGTCAGTTTCCTTTGCTGAGTGGCAAAAACATAATTTCATGGGCACAACTGTCTGGGAAGCTTAGCTACCTTCTTTTAGAAATTGGAAGTGGTCGGCCTGGAAAGATTAGATCTTATCATAAATGAGAGATTGTGGTCTGATGTAGATAGATGTTTTTTGCCAAATTGTGGCCATGCTTAGAGTGAGAACGACGCCTCGATAGTCTAAAGTCTCTTTTCAGACGAGAGATTTGGAGTCACTGATTTGTTACTGTCAGGATATGCAAAGTGGAATCTTACTCCCCCAGCATGGGAACCTGGTGCTGTATCTGGACTGGCTAGCACGCCAACAGAACAGTCAAGACTGGAGATTCAATGCGTGAAGGATAATTCGATTGATTTGTGGAATGTGGGGGCTGTTTCGTTTTCGCTAATTCGGCTCCCGTACCGAGGCTTGGTGGAAAGTGTTTATGATTCTTTGCCTTCTTCGTCTTCTGGTCTTCCCCTGGTGGTGAACTTCAGGTCTTTCCCGGAGGGCGAGAGTTGTGGTCTGTATCTTGTGGTGTATTAAGAGCCAGTGGCACTTTACAACTACACCGACAGTGCAACTGGATATCATCTTGGACGTATCGTGCGTCACGAGGTGAACTTATTCGTCCTGAGTCGGCTCTCTGACGTTTGACAATTCCAACACGCGCCGTCGAGCCTGTGAGTCTAATTGGTTTGACCAGGCCAGCGAACGGGTGCACCAGACCCTGAAATCTGCCGGGACTTCACCGCACTGACAGGGAAGTTTCCCATGTTCTGACTGAGAACGCGTAGTTTACAACATTTTCGTGGACGCGCCAGTACACAACAGCTGCCTCGGAGCACCAGTCCTCGCCCAAAGAGTCGCCGGAATCAACTCCACTGTTCTCGTTCACACTCCCTCAACTATTCACTGTTATTAATTTATTGTGGCTCCACGTGACTGCACCAGCAATTTAAGGTCAATTTTATTAAATTAATTAATTTGGTTCTTAATCTGAGTTTCGAAAGTTACCTAAGACCTAGGATACAAAAGTGCCTCGAGTAAATTCTCTAATTCCTATATTAAATTAAGGGAGTAGCTCGCACTTTGAAAATTATTAAGAAGATTATTCTTTTCTTTACGTAAAAATAAAAACTTTTAGCATCACTCAGACATGTATTTACGATTAAAGCAAGAGACGACCTGCAGTGTGTTGCAACCCCCTTTCGAGCTGCGACAGTTATGTTCATAACAAAGTTTCTTAACGCTGTAAGCTGGTTTCTACGCAATTCGACTAATCCAGCATTGCAGCGCAACTGCCTTGATGAGTACTTCAAAATAGTATTGCTTTCACTATTGTAATTGAATAACAGTGCCCTCGCTTTAATTAAGAGCCTAAAGGCGATTAGTCTTTGTGTTAGCTTCTAATTTGCTTGCTTGCTTGTTTGTTCCAGTGTTCTGTTATTATGGATGCACTTTGTCTAATATTTTTATAAGTGTATTATTCTCTAAATGGAATAAATTGCCTTCTGAGAAATCTTGGCATACAGCGATTGTTATTTAAACTGCACTGCCTTCTGATTTCTTCTATTGCCTTGTAACACCATTGTTGCTAAGAGGCGTTTGCCGATATTTGCATTCGTAAATATGTTTTGCATCACACTTATGGCTGTACATTGTCTTTGTGCTCTGCGAATAATTCATTAATATTATGAACTGTGCCTGTGATGTGTAGTCAGCATGAGGGCCAGTTCAGTTTCCCTACCACTGAATTTCAAAAAGGCAAGCTATGTACATTGCTGAGGGTTTCTGTCTTTTTATATTACAAATACTCCTGTTTGTGGGTTCGAGCCTGATTTGCAGTGTAGTAGGATCATTTGGACTGGATTGGGTAGGAAAAGTTAAGAATATTACTATTAGTCAAGCCAGCTGGGTGTTGAGTCTTAAACTTTGTATTTTTCCATATCTTTTATAGTGTTCTTTAATGGTCTCAAATATAAACGGTTATACTCGTATATGCTGACTGAAGCGAATGGAAATTTGTACCAAGTTTAGGTTACAAATTTTCATTCGTCGCTTCCGTCTGCATAGATACATCATAGAAGTTTGAGACTTTAAAATGTATTTGGAACCATACTGTTTCACTTGATTAAACAGCTATGCATAGGTTTCAGACAGGATGCCCCATTTCGTTCGATGGTGAGGCATTATTCCAATACCGCTGGAGAGTCTCTGCAATGCCGTTCGAGTTTATGGGGAATACCAAGTGCGCTGAAAGATGAATGGGTATATGGATTGAGGGGGCAGGCGCGCTATGGTAGTCCATGCAGTTGTGCAAAGCCACTGTGCCAGGGTGGCGTAGTGGTTAGCGCATCTGCCTAGTGAGCAGGTGACCTGACTAAGCACTGACTAAGATATCCATAGGAAATGGAACGAACCGCTCTGTAACGAGTATTTGGAGACCATCGTTTCCATACATCGAAAGCCTCGGTAGACAATCAGAACCAAATGCTAAACTTCTTGGTAGCGGTGGAACAACATTGTGCGAACACTGCTGGAAGTGACGACCGAGGAAGGTGGTGCAGTGCTACACTGAACTCGCATTTAAGACGACATCGGCTCAATTCCCCATCTAACCATACTGATTTAGTTTTTCGTGATTACCCCAAATCTCTTAAGGTAAATGCGAGGGTTGTTGATTTGGAAAGAACACGGCCGAATTCTTACCCCACCCTTCCGCAATCCAAGCTATTTCTCAGTCTCTAAATGAGCTGTCGTCGACGGGACGTTACATCCAAATCTCCCTCCCGTCGTAGCCGAATGCCGAACATTTGCCACGCCGGACCTTTCCTACACTTGCCCCTTCGGCAGGTAGCTTGAGTAGCGATCCCTCAGGTAAGGGTCGCCCTTCCTCATCCTTCTTCTGTCCGCTTTCAAACCACCATCTCCGCATCTTACAACCAGTACGTAAGGGACCTTCTTCTTCGACATCTTGGCGAAATACAGAGTTTCTTTTCCGAAATCGAAATATTTGTAACTTTTGGGAAACGACAGCAATACCGACGATTATGTCAGTATGTAATTAGTTCTGGTAAGTATAAATATAGATCCCTCTGTCTGTTCGGTAGCTTCCTTTCACGCCTACTGATTGCGATAGAAACAGTCCATCGCCATGGGAGCAGCAAGAAAGAAATGATGTAAAGAGAATGCGAAGGTACGCTAATCATTTATTTTTGATCACTGCATTTGTGCCTACTTTAATTACTACAACTGCACCCCCCCAAAAGAGAATAAGGAAAGAAGAAATGGGTATGTGAATGTTTGAAAAGAAAAACGGCATACTCCGTATTAATTTATTCTCTGAAATCCGATATCTCTCGTGGCGAAATATTATTTAATAAGGTGTAGCGGGACAATGTTCAAAACATGACTGAAAATACGTTACTAAATAGAGATAAGAACATCTATGATTGACATGTCATCTAAAGTCGACGTAAAATTTTAAAATGTTAGAAATAGGAAATGAAGTAATACAGAATGCTATGCTTGTAACGTACGTTGTTGTTCTACATCGTTTAGCTCTAGTATTTATGGGGTCACAGAGAAAGCACCCTAGGTTTTGGAGGGGAAAGCCGTAATTGTAATGATCTGCACAACAGAAATAAGAAGCACAACTTAGGGAAAAATAATGTAATGTGTGTTCCAGCTCACAAGCGACATTGAAGCAGATAGTTCCTGTGACTTAGTATGTATGGGCAGAAGTTATATTCGACAACCGAAATAAATTAATAACTGGCTCCTATTAACGACCCCTGGTCTCAGATGAAACAGTTGCTGAACAGTTCAAAGAAAACTTGAGTCTCATCACAAACAGGTATCCTATTCATACAATTATAGTTGGCAGTGACTTCCATCTGCCTTCCGTATGTTGACAAAAATACATTTTCAGACCCTATTGTCGATAGAAAACAACTTCAGTAATTGTTCTAAATGCTTTTTTAAATTATTTTGAACAATTAGTTCACGAGGGCATTCAGATTGTAAATGGTTACGAAAACACACTTGACCACTTAGCCACAAAGAATCCTGAGCATAACGCCGGCCGGGGTGGCCGAGCGGTTCTAGGCGCGATAGTCTGGAATCGCGCGACCGCTACGGTCGCAGGTTCGAATCATTCCTCTGCCATGGATGTGTGTGATGTCCTCATGTTAGTTAGGTTAAAGTAGTTCTAAGTTCTAGGGGACTGATGACCACAGATGTTAAGTCCCATAGTGCTCAGAGCCCAATATTCTCCCGCCCCCAATAAAATCAGCTAAAAACTCGGTTGACGTCTTTCTTAGAGACAGTCTCCAATCCTTCCAAACTATGTAAGTGAAGACCATATGTGGCTTAAGTTCAAAGAAATAGTATCGACAGCACTCGAGAGATTCATACCAAATAAATTAATAAGATACGGAACTGATCCCCCATGATACACAAAACATGACAGAAAGCTGCTGCAGGAGCACCGAAAAAGGTATTTATAATTTAGACGAACGCAAAATCACGAAGATTGGCGAATTTTTACTGAGGCTCGAAATTTGGTGTGGATTTCAATGCGAGGTGCATTTAATAGTTTCCACAACGAAACTCTCTATAGAAATGTTGCAGAAAATCCAAAGAGATTCTGGTCCTATGTTAAGTAAACCAGCGGAAAGGCTCATTAAGTACCTTTACTGCGCGACAGCGACGATAAAGTTACTGATGACAGTGCCACTAAAGTGAAGTTGCTAAATGCAGTTCCAGGGGTCGGGCGGCAGGTGAGAAGGAGGAGGAGGGGGAGACAAGGGACCCAAACCTTCGGAGCAGTTAAAATCGCGGCAGATGTCCGGCGTGGCAAATGTCCGCACACCGTCGTAGCCAGCGGCTGCCTAAAGGCAGTCGGCCATCCGCCGCCAGCCAGGTAGCCGCCGTGGCCGGCACCGCCTCTGCCCAGCCTGCCACGCACGCAGCGGCGCCACTGCGCCAGACCAGGAGCGGCTGCGCTGCGCAGGCGGAGGCAGCGGCAGCGGCACCGGCGCAGTAGACTCCTCACTCACAGGGCAGCAGCAGACACCAGCAGGTGGCACACACGGCCAGCTGCTGTACTGTGTTCATCATAACAATAAACCTGATGTAAACATTACACTATATATTCTCCCGTGTTTGCTGGAATGTATGTGGATTACGATTCACATGGAGCGGAAGCCAAACTGACTCGAGTAAAGTACGATAATAAGGATACACTTTGTGCTGTAAGTTACGCCCACATCGACTGAGCGATAATATAGGACAACAGTGTTATTGGCGCATTTAATCTGATCAGCATGTGCTAGTCAGGTGGTCCAATTAACCTGCAGTGACGTGAAATGATGCTGTTACGACTAAAAAGAGACGAACAGAGCAACAATATGGCTTCGAATGTCATTTAATTCTTAAGCAGAATTAAATATTATTATGCAAAACTGCAGCGATGCCTTACGGTTATTAGCGGTCCAGACGGAAAGTACAATATGCTCTCCTTACTACCTAACATGGTATTGTAATTAAAAAGGAAGAGTGAAGAAAATTCCTAACAAGGGAACCTCCCCATCGCACCCCCCTCAGATTTAGTTATAAGTTGGGACAGTGGATAGGCCTTGAAAAACTGAACGCGGATCAATCGAGAAAACAGGAAGAAGTTGTGTGGAACTATGAAAAAAATTAGTAAAATATACAAACTGAGTAGTCTATGCGAAGATAAGCAACATCAAGGACAATGGGAGTCAAGGAGCGCCGTGGTCCCCTGGTTAGCGAGAGCAGCTACGGAACGAGAGGTCCTAGGTTCAAGTCTTCCTTCGAGTGAAAAGTTTAAATTTTTATTTTCAGTTTATGTGACAAACTCTTACGTTTTCACCACTTTTTTGAGAGTGATTATCACATCCACAAGAAAACCTAAATCGGGTACGGTAGAAGAATCTTTTTACCCATTCGCTAAGTGTACAAGTTAGGTGGGTCGACAAAATATTCCTGTCATGTGACGCACATGCCGTCACCAGTGTCGTATAGAATATATCAGACGTGTTTTCCTGTGGAGGAATCGGTTGACCTATGACCTTGCGAACAAATGTTTTCGGTTCCCATTGGAGAGGCACGTCCTTTCATCTACTAATCGCAAGGTTTTGCGGTGCGGTCGCAAAACACAGACACTAAACTTATTACAGTGAACAGAGACGTCAATGAACGAACGGACAGATCACAACTTGGCGAAAATAAAGAAAATAAAATTTTCAGTCGAAGGAAGACTTGAACCGTTACTCACGCTAACCACGGGACCACGGCGCTCGTAAGCTTATATTCACCTTGATGTTGCCTATCTTGCGCATAGACTACTCAGTTTGTATATTTTACTTAATTTTTTTTCATAGTTACACACAACTTCTTCCTGTTTTCTCGATTGATCTGTGTTCAGTTTTTCAAGGCCTATCCACTGTGCCAACTTCTAACTAAATCTGAGGGGGGTGCGATGGGGAGGTTCCCTTGTAAGTTAAACACAGCGTAATTTTTCTCAGTGATGTATGTATCTTTAACGTCTGCTAATCTCTGAACTCCTTTCATATCCAAAACCAACAAATACATTTCAGTACTGAAACTGTCATCTGCGATATTGATAATGAATCGATAACAGCAGCCATTCACGTGTCTCATTTTCTCCTTTTCTTTTGAGAAAGCCTAGTTCTTCATACGCCAGTATTCTATACTGACGTGCGACAAAGCTTCGTGCATTAGTTCCAGTACATGAGGCAACCAAAATGTCTTCATACTTCTCGCGACGACAAATCCCTTCAGCCAAATTTTCCCAGTCCCGAGGCGCCTTTTCCCCGTCAGCTGCCATGATCGCGGTGTTGCTTGTTTCTTCACATGAATGAATCTCTTGTAGAAATTTGCGACACCGACAAAGTCGCAGAATTGTTTCTCAGTTGTTGGCCTTTCAAATTTTGCTATCGCCTCGATCTTGTCCGGATCTGGAGGGATTTCTTCTACGATGACAATATGTTCGAGAAATTTTACTCGGGAAGACCCAATACAACACTTCGCGATGTTTGCAGTTATGCTGCATTCATTGAAAGTCTGTAGTATTTCTCTTAAGATCATATTGTGGCCCTTCCACGTCGGTTCCACAATTAAGAGATCAATTACATAAGTGGTGAATCTTTGTTTCACAGAAGACGATCAAGTCCCCTAATGAAGGCAGCTGAGGACTCGTTTAACCCAAATGGTAGCCATTGGAACTGGTAATACCTACCGAAGGCGAGAAATGAGGTGTAATTCCTGCTGTCTGTCTGGAATGTAATTTGCCAGAAACTGGACCATAAATCAAGAGGCGGGAAAACTGTTACGCTAGGGAACTATTATAGGATATGTTCCAACTTCTCAGAACGACCTGTTTCTGATTCTGTGATGGGATTAATTTGGGGGGGGATCCAGAACCAAACGGACTGAGCTGTCAGAAATTTCCACTGTCGTGAGGGGTTTGTTGTATGTGGAGGTTGTTGGTTCAAATGGTTCAAATGGCTCTGAGCACTATGGGACTTAACTTCTGAGGTCATCAGTCCCCTAGAACTTAGAACTACTTAAACATAACTAACCTAAGGACATCACACACATCCATGCCCGAGGCAGGATTCGAACCTGCGACGTAGCGGTCGCGCGGTTCCAGACTGTAGCGCCTAGAACCGCTCGGCCACAGCGGCCGGCCGTTGTTGGTTCAATGATATCTTCTAGCATCCTCTTGATCTCCAAGAAAACTTTGTGACAGCAGGGCAGGGGGATCTGGTAAGGCGGTATGAGGAATTTTGTGTGCTCACATAATCAAAATTATGGATAGCTCCAGTTTTCGGCGGAAATCACGTTTTCAAGTAAGATTCTTCCCAGGTCTCCCTTCTCATTCATCGGAATGTTTTCTAGGTTCTACATGTTGTTGTTGTAGATGTGGTCTTCAGTCCTGAGACCGGTTTGATGCAGCTCTATCCTGTGCAAGCTTCTTCATATCCCAGTACCTACTGCAACCTACATCCTTCTGAATCTGTTTAGTGTATTCATCTCTTGGTCTCCCTCTACGATTTTTACCCTCCACGCTGCCCTCCAATACTAAATTGGTGATCCCTTGATGCCTCAGAACATGTCCTACCAACCGATCCCTTCTTCTAGTCAAGTTGTGCCACAAACTTCTCTTCTCCCCAATCCTATTCAATACCTCCTCATTAGTTATATGATCTACCCATCTAATCTTCAGCATTCTTCTGTAGCACCACATTTCGAAAGCTTCTATTCTCTTCTTGTCCAAACTATTTATCGTCCATGTTTCACTTCCATACATGGCTACGCTCCATACAAATACTTTCAGAAACGACTTCCTGACACTTAAATCTATACTCAATGTTAACAAATTTCTCTTTTTCATAAATGCTTTCCTTGCTACTGCCAGTCTACATTTTATATCCTCTCTACTTCGACCATCATCAGTTATTTTGCTCCCCAAATAGCAAAACTCCTTTATTACTTTAAGTGTCTCATTTCCTAATCTAATTCCCTCAACATCACCCGACTTAATTTGACTACATTCCATTATCCTCGTTTTGCTTTTGTTGATGTTCATCTTATACCATCCTTTCATGACGCTGTCCATCCCGTTCAACTGCTCTTCCAAGTCATTTGCTGCCTCTGACAGAATTACAATATCATCTACGAACCTTAAAGTTTTTATTTCTTCTCCGTGGATTTTAATACCTACTCCGAATTTTTCTTTTGTTTCCTTCACTGCTTACTCAATATACAGTTTGAATAACATCGGGGAGAGGCTACAACACTGTCTCACTCCCTTCCAAACCGCTGCTTCCCTTTCATGCCCCTCGACTCTTATAACTGTCATCTGGTTCTGTACAAATTGTAAATAGCCTTTCGCTTCCTGTATTTTACCCCTGCCACCTTCAGAATTTGAAAGAGGGTATTCCAGTCAACATTGTCAAAAGATTTCTCTTAGTCTACAAATGCTAGAAATGTAGGTTTTCCTTTCCTTAATCTTGCTTCTAAGATAAGTCATAGGGTCAGTATTGCCTCACGTGTTCCAATATTTCTATGGAATCCAAACTGATCTTCCCCGTGGTCGGCTTCTACCAGTTTTTCCATTCGTCTGTAAAGAATTCGCGTTAGTAATTTGCATCCGTGACTTATTAAACTGATTGTTCAGTAATTTTCACATCTGTCAGCACCTGCTTTCTTTGGGATTGGAATTATTATATTCTTCTTGAAGTCTGAGGGTATTTCGCCTGTCTCATACATCTTGCTCACCGGATGGTAGAGTTTTGTCAGGAATGGCTCTCCCAAGGCCGTCAGTTGTTCTAATGGAATGTTGTCTACTCCCGGGGCCTTGTTTCGATTCAGATCTTTCAGTGCTCTGTCAAACTCTTCACGCAGTATCGTATCTCCCATTTCGTCTTCATCTACATCCTCTTCCATTTCCATAATATTGTCCTCAAGTACATCGCCCTTGTATATACCCTCTATATACTCCTTCCACCTTTCTGCTTTCCCTCCTTTGCTTAGAACTGGGTTTCCATCTGAGCTCTTGATATTCATGCTAGTGGTTCTCTTTTCTCCAAAGGTATCTTTAATTTTCCTGTAGGCAGTATCTATCTTACTCCTAGTGAGATAAGCCTCTACATCCTTACATTTGTCCTCTAGCCATCCCTGCTTAGCCGTTTTGCACTTCTTGTCGATATCATTTTTGAGACGTTTGTATTCCTTTTTGCCTGCTTCATTTACTGTATTTTTATATTTTCTCCTTTCATCAATTAAATTCTATATTTCTTCTGTTACTGAAGGATTTCTACTAACCCTCGTCTTTTTACCTACTTCATCCTCTGCTACCTTCACTACTTCATCCCTCAACGTTACCCATTCTTCTTCTACTGTATTTCTTTCCCCATTCCTGTCAATTGTTCCCTTATGCTCTCCCTGAAACTCTGTACAACCTCTTCTTTAGTCAGTTTATCCAGGTCCCATCTCCTTAAATTCCCACTTTTTTGCAGTTTCTTTAGTTTTAATCTGTAGTTCATAACCAATAGATTGTGCTCAGAGTCCACATCTGCCCCTGGAAATGTCTTACAATTTAAAACCTGGTTCCTAAATCTCTGTCTTACCAATATATAATCTATCTGAAACTTGTCAGTATCTCCAGGCTTCTTCCATGTATTCAACCTTCTTTTATGAGTCTTGAACCAAGTGTTAGCTATGATTAAGTTGTGCTCTGTGCAAAATTCTACCAGGCGGCTTTCCCCTTCATTTCTTAGCCCCAATCCATATTCACCTACTACGTTTCCTTCTATCCCTTTTCCTACTACCGAATTCCAGTCACCCATGACTAATAAATTTTCGTCTCCCTTCACTATCTGAATAATTTCTTTTATTTCATTATACATTTCTTCAATTTCTTCGTCATCTGCAGAGCTAGTTGGCATATAAACTTGTACTACTGTAGCAGGCATGGGCTTCGTGTCTATCTTGGCCACAATACTGCGTTCACTATGCTGTTTGTAGTAGCTTACCCGCACTCCTATTTTTTTATTCATTATTAAACCAACTCCTGCATTACCACTATTTGATTTTGTATTTGTAACCCTGTATTCGCCTGACCAAAAGTCTTGTTCCTCCTGCCAGCGAACTTCACTAATTACGACTATATCTAACTTTAACCTATCCATTTCCCTTTTTAAATTTTCTAACCTACCTGCCCGATTAAGGGATCTGACATTCCATGTTCCGATCCGTAGAACGCCAGTTTTCTTTTCCTGATAACGACGTCCTCCAGAGTAGTCCCCGCTCGGAGATCCGAATGGGGGACTATTTTACCTCTGGAATATTTTACCCAAGAGGACGCCATCATCATTAAACCATACAGGAAAGCTGCATGCCCTCGGGAAAAATTACGGCTGTAGTTTTCCCTTGCTTTCAGCCGTTCACAGCACCAGCACAGCAAGGCCGTTTTGGTTAGTGTTACAAGGCCAGATCAGTCAATCATCCAGACTGTTGCCCCTGCAACTACTGAAAAGGCTGCTGCCCCTCTTCAGGAACCACACGTTTGTCTGGCCTCTCAACAGATACCCCTCCGTTGTGGTTGCACCTACGGTACGGCTATCTATATCGTTGAGGCACGCAAGCCTCCCCACCAACGGCAAGGTCCATGGTTCTTTGGGGGAAGGGGGGGGGGGTTCTACATGTTATCAATCACATTATGTACCTCCCTACGAATTTGTTCATCTTCTCGTGTGGTGTGTCAATACTCATCACGCCACAATTCATTATACCTTCCTTCAGTTTTGTGGTGTAATTTAGGTTGAGGAATTCGGCAGAAATTTGCGCCCATTTAACGTGATCAGCAGATATAATTTTCCTGACAACATTATTTTGAAATGTGAGCTTTCCTCATCCCACGTCCAATACAGTCTGTTGTTGGTTCAGGAAATCCATGTCGAATATTATTTCAATTGGCAATGAACGGACAACCAGAAAGTTCGCTTCCAAGGTGTGTCCTTGGCAGCTGAACCCAAACCGAGTTTGTATCCATGCCTCCATGTGATTTCCTATCACTGCCCCATTGATTTTAGTTTTCTTCAGCGTGAGTACTGCCCATGGATGATTTACAATTCATCTCTTGTACATAGATTCCAAGATCGCCGTAATGTGGCTTCCACTGTCCACAATTCCGGTCATATCTATGTTGCCTACAGTAAAGTGAATAATAGGATGTAGGTCCAGTTCTGTCATGACTTCTTTTTCCTCGCTCAAAAGCTCTCATGTGTCTTCATATTATAGTGTGCTGATGACACTTATTCCGATTGTTCCTGTGGCATTGTTTTTAGTTGTGTCCACAGTAGCCGAGCATTAGTTGTGACGGTTTGGGTGGCCTAATATGAATATTACGATCTTGTTGTTTTGTACAGTGTCACATTCAGTTCCTGTGACATCTTCAAGTTACGTATATTCCGCCACACCAGATTTAATAACTCCCGAAGCAGTTCTTGTTCTACGACAAGATAGTGCACTGGGGATGGACAGGAGGAAGGCTGTGGGTATTTCCAACGTGACAGGCTGTGCTTAGTGCAGCCCTGCAGCTACCACGTGGCGTGCCATGAGCCCCACATGTGGCCTCTCTCCCAGTGGAAGAACGTCTTGCGTCTTGTGCTTTGGAAGATTGACTGGACTTTCATGAAATGGGTTACAGTTACAGACCACACATTTACAAGTATGAGTTGTGAAGTATAATTTATCCCCATCCTGCAGCATTTTCATTATTTCATGAAGTGCATTCATCTTCACCAAATATCATTGCTATCAACACAGATCTTACATCCACAATTACAACTAATTCATCCATTAAACTCCTCATTCTCCAGCACAGGCATCTCATCTACTGAACACAGTAAACAATTATGTCTGTACTTCCAGTCCAGCAGATGTACCAAGAGTGGTCTCTTGTCCTGCCATTTTTCCCCAGACCGTCATCATGGATTACGTCACAGGAGTGGGGAAGGGGGAGGGCTGAAAGCGCCCTGTGGTGGTGGTATTGTGAACGAGGTCAGTTGGACTCTGGACCTTATGGTCAACACACCAGATGGAGGTAATGTTTATGATAACTCAAATTATTTAAATAATTAATGCGTTCTTATGTCCATCCTATACAGCAACCCAGCATGGACTGAGTCCTTTTCTCGTCAGTTTCCAGATGGAGTAGGGGAAGGAATGAAAGAGAGGGGAGGGGGTAGGGGGGAGGGAGTGGAGTGGGGTTAGGTTAGTGGAGGCACCCCAATTGACCAATTTTCCCGCCAAAATTTGAACTTCCCACTTTGACATCACTGCGATGTTGCCACATCTATGGCTGCAGCTTGGATCCGCCATTTTGAATAAGTCTTGCAACAATGGAACGTGCTGTAGTGCTGTCTTTTTCCCAATTCTCACACATTCAGTCTGGAACAGGGCAAATATGGAATAATTGTGGGATTGGTAGGGAAAGGCAGCAACATGGTCATCAGAATGACACAGTAGTAATCAGACCACCTATCCCCTCAAACAGAAACCACAGCAAAAGTCCGTGTAGGAATTGACAGTCGGCCACTACAGCCTCAGACCAAAAATAAAGCTACACATAATGTCAATAACGCCAGACTTATAGAGTTGCATCATTAAGTTAGGGTTTAGAATCCTTTGTTTCCAATTCATTTACGCAGTCACTTAGTGTATTGTTCTTTATTTGTTTACATTTACACTTTTTGGATGACTTATAATTAGTGAATAAGATCTTCTCCTGTGGTATCTGTTCAATGAGCTTGGCGTTTATAGTTTTCTGTGCAGAAATTGCACTTTGATAATTTACCGCAATTTTGAGAAGTACTGCTATCCTTTCATGTTTCACAGATTTAATTTATTTCATGGGTGGGGATGTGCCGAGTTCACGGCGGAAACCTCCTGGGCTTATGATAAAGCTACTCGGTTTCATACTTGAGCATTGCTGTATTAGTAGCTTGTCACGCCACAGCAAAGCTATGTGTTGGAATAACGTGAAAATTGCATTTTTGGTTCAGAAATTATTGTACAAGTCTTGGAGATACGATTCTTCTCAGAGTTCATCTTGGAATGTGGTAATGGTATGGTTTCTTACGTTGATATTATGTGCATTGCAGGTGGAGCGTAGGCATGGTCTGTTCCACCATTTGGAGAGAGGAAGCGATAGTGGTACCACAGAAGTTGATTTGCGACCCAAAAGTGAAACTTGGCGTGATTTTGGTCATACCGCCGGTAACGATGGGGGTATCATGGGAGATGGACATGGGTTGTCCAAGCCAGAGGCTTGTTGATGTTGAATTGCGGTTTTTTTTCTCGCTGTGGTTCGATTAGGGCTATCTCCAGAGGAGTGATGTGTTCTTGTTGGTGGTTTCCGAGTATGGTTACACTTATGGATAATCATCTATGGTGCTACATTTTTTGCTGGTGGTACTTTTTCGTTTGTTGTTATCGCTCATCGAGTATCGCCATAGCGCGATGATGTTTTCCTTGTGGTATTTCGATTATGGATCGCTAGCGCACGATGGCGGGGGGGTGGGGGGGTGGGGGGCTTCTGCGAAGTTTTGTATTACATGGCGTGAACATATGGAGTGCAAGTCACCTTAGCGCGTCTATAGATGAATAAGAAATATATATAAAATGGGACCAGATAAACAAAGGAAAATAACCGCAATTCCTTATGCACTACAAATCATATGAACTGGCATTTTGTACCTTTGCAGTTGCTATTTGTACATCGATTTTTGAGAGTTATTGGTCGGTTTCAGAGGGCAAGCTGAATTCGTGGCGAAGTCTAATCTGTCCTGACAGAACATTAAGGAGTGTACAGATGGCAGTGAGTGGTATCCGACCCAGATTCTGCACCAGATATCTTTATCAGCGTCACCATCCAATAAGTTGGTATCAGTAGTACTGTCAAAGACCAGATTAGCGTAAAGTAGAAAGTTTTATAGGTAGCTAGACTTAATAATGGGTATAATGTAATTAAAAGGAAGTATTGCTTTGTGTGAGAGTGCTTGAAGCATGAATGTGCAAACAGTGCCAGCTTAGCCCACTGGGGTGCACGAATGGTACTGGGAATCTAACAAAATAGTGACATACTCTGCAGCACACAGCTTCACCACTATAAAATGATTAGTTTATGTCTTTCAGATAACTGATTAATTATCTATCGTATTGCATTTTTGTTTTCAAAAGACCCAGTTAAAGTGTCACAATGTCTTCTGCTCCACGTCACATTAACCTCTTTATTGAAGTGTGACACTCCCATGCAGAACCTATTGGGTTATAGGGAGGTAGCGAAAGGTGAAAAACCACTCTCTCACTTTAACAACATTGTCAATCAGATTAATGTTCATATTTTAAGTCATGATCTCAGTGTTCCCCAGTACTACATTTGGTATGTGTGGTTTATGCCACAAATGCTGAGTGCAGAGTTCTGGCTGTGTGAGTAATTCTGGGAAGCAGTACTCAGTGGATTGTACCTGCAGAGGAACTTCTGCCAGAAGCCCTTTCCTACTTCCCACTTCGGGTGAGACGGAAAGGCGGCAGTTCGCAAAACATTTTACATGGGCGAGGCGATGGTCTGTCGCAAAGGTGGCCAGTTGGCTGAAAGTCGGTGGAGGAAGAGATTTAAGAGAGACTGCTGTAAACTGAGCCTTTTTGGAAATGGTGAGGTCATAAAACTCTGTGCATTCACATGTCAGAATCCGGGTCGATATGGACAGAGTAGCTGGTGCACATGTTTAGTGGAGGTATGACTAACACCCTTGACGCCAGGAAGTCGTCAGGTTAATTTAGTGAGTGGCAAAAACACATATTTCATGGGCACAACTGTCTGGGAAGCTTAGCAGCCATCTTTCATAAATTCCAAGTGGTCGGCCTGGAAAGAATAGATCTCTCCATAAATGAGATGTTTTTTGCCAAAATGTGACCATGCTTACCATGAGAACGACGCATCGCTAGTCTAAAGTCTTCTTTCTTCAGACGAGAGATTTGGAGTAACTGATTTGCCACTCTCAGGATATGCAAAGTGAAAGCTTACTCCCCCAGCATGGGAGCCTGGTGCTGTATCTGGATTGGTTAGCAAACCAACAGAACAGTCAAGAGGAGGGATTCAATGAGTATAGGATAATTCAATTGATTTGTGCAAAGTCGGGACTGTTTCGTTTTTGCTAATTCGACTCCCGTACCGAGACTTGGTGGAAAGTGGTTGTGTTTCTTCGTCTTCTGGTCTTCCCTGGGTGGGGAATTTCAGGTCTTTCCCTGGTGGATGAGACTTGTGGTCTGTATCTTGTGTTGAATTAAGAGTCAGTGGCATTTTACAACTGTACCGACTGTGGAACTGGATATCATCTTGGACATATCGTATGTCACGAGGGTGACGTTATTGGTTCTGAGTCTGCTGCCTGAGGTCTGACAATTCCAGCACGCACCGACCGTCGAGCTCGTGAGTCAAATTGGTTTGACCAGGCTAGCGAACGGGTGCATCTCACACTGAAATCTGCAGGGATTTCAGAGCACTGACAAGGAAGTTTCCCACGTTCTGACTGAGAACGCGTAGTTTACAAATTTTCGTGGACGCACCAGAATGTTCAGCTGCCTCGGAGCACCAGTTCTCGCCGAAAGAGTCGTCTGAATCAAGGTGAAAGGGTGAATAGTGCTGCACCGGCGTGAGGCAGATGAATGATATCCACACTCCCTGTTCTCAAGTGAACCATAGTTTGTGGTACACTTGGTCGTAACTGATTTCATTTGAATTGAGATGGGCCTAACTGTGGATTCATATAAACAAAGATTGCGCTGTAAGAGAGATTCAATCAGGGTAGAATTTGCATAGCTTCCTCCCCAACGAATGCTTTTCCAATCGAACACCATTCCTTCTCTGATTTGTGTCTGTCATTTTTGTGTAAGATTTATCAGATAGTTGTAGTTACAAAAGGATAATGAAACTTGTCATCATTTTGTAAACTTAAATACTCCACTGTTCTCATTCACACTCCCTCAACTATTCACTGTTTTTATTTTATTGTGGTTGTACGTGACTACATCAGCAATTTAAGACTCAATTTTATTAAATTAATTAATTTGATTATTGAATTGAGTTTCGAAGCCGGCCGGGGTGGCCGAGCGGTTCTAGGCACTACAGTCTGGAACCGCGCGACGCTACGGTCGCAGGTTCGAATCCTGCCTCGGGCGTAGATGTGTGTGGTGTCCTTAGGTTAGTTAGGTTTAAGTAGTTCTAAGTTCTAGGGGACTGATGACCTCAGATGTTAAGTCCCATAGTGCTCAGAGCCATTTGAACCATTTTTTTTTTGTTTTTTTTTTTTAGTTTCGAAAGTGACATAAGACCTAGGCAACAAAAGTGTCTTGAGTAAATTCACTAATTCCTATATAAAATTCAACGAGTATCTCACACTTTGAAGATTATTAAGAAGATTATTCCCTTCTTTATGTAAAAATAATAACATTTAGCATCACTCAGACATGTATTTACGATTAAAGCAACAGATGACCTGCAGTATGTTGCGACCCCCTTTCGAGTTGCGACAGTTATGTTCGTAACATAGTTTCTTAACGCTGTAAGCTGTTCTCTGCGCAATTCGACTAATCCAGCGTTGCAGCGAAACTGCCTTGATGAATATTTCCGTTAAAATAGTATTGCTTGCACTATTGTAATTGCATAACAGTGCCTTCCCTTTACTTAAGAGCTTTCAGGCGATTAGTCTTTGTGTTTGCTTAAAATTTGCTTGCTTGTTTGCTCCAGTGTTCTGTTGTTATGGATGCACTTTGTCTAATATTTTTATAAGTGTATTATTCTCTAAGTGCTGTAAGTCGCCTTCTGAGCAATCTTGGCATACAGCGATTGTTATTTAAACTGCACTGCCTTCTGATTTCTTCTATTGCCTTCTAACCCCATTGTTGCTAAGAGGCGTTTGCCGATATTTACATTCGTAAATATGTTTTGCATCGCGCTTGTGGCTGTACATTGCCTTTGTGCTCTACGAATAAATCATTAATATTATGAACTGTGCCTGTAATATGTAGTCAGCATGAAGGCTAGTTCAGTTTTCCTGCCACTGAATTTCAAAATGTCAAGCTATGTACATTGCTGACGGTTTCTGTCTTTTTATATTACAAATACTCCTGTTTCGTGGGTTCGAGTCTGTTTTGCAGTGCAGCAGGATTATTTGGGCTGGACTAGGTAGGCAAGGTTAAATATATTGCTGTTCGTTAATCCAGCTGGGCGTTGAGTCTTAAATTTATTTTTACACCTTTTATCGTTTTCCATATCTTTTATAGTGTTCTTTAATAGTCTCAAATATATACGATTATATATTCTGACTGAAAATTTGTACCAAGTCCAGGTTACAAATTTTCATTCGTCGCTTCCGTCTGCATACAGACATAACAGAAGCTTGAGACTTTAAAATGTATGTGGAACCATATAATTTCACTTGATTAAACTAGCGATGCGTAGGTTTCAGGCAGGATGCCCCATTTCGTTTGATGGTGAGATGCTATTCCAATATCGCTGGAGAGTCTCTGCAAAGCTGTTCGAGTATAGGGGGAATACCAAGTGGGCTGAAAGGTGAATGGGTATATGGACTGAGGGGGCAGGCGCGCTATGGTAGTCCATGCAGTTGTGCAAAGCCACTGTGCCAGGGTGGTGTAGTGGTTAGCGCATCTGCCTAGTGAGCAGGTGACCTGGGTTCGAATACTGACCTCGGCGCAAATTTTCATTCACCACTTCAGTCTCCATACATACATCAAAATGTTGCCGCTTAAGGGCGTTGTTGCAACGTATATGCAAAGTAGCGCGACTCCCATGCGGGTATATAAACACTGACATGGTAGCAAGGGATTAGTGTGGGATTCGCGCCTTTCCGACATGCGAGCCGCAAATGCGGGAACGTGAACTATGGCGACGATGTTACGAAACACTTCGAAACAGGACCAGCGTGCTGTTGTTCTTTCCCTGGCTGCCGAAGGACAAATACCGGTAGACTCCATCGGAGAGTGATGGTTGTGTATCGCACCGCATGGCTTTAGAAAACCATCCTTGCGGAATGGTGCGCCAAATTCCGTGCTCGTCGCCTTTCGACACAAGACAGCGGTCGATCTGAGAGACAGCCTCACCCACTACGGAACCTGGTGTCTCCGTCACAGGGGAACGGCAGTGCTCAACGCTGCAGAAGTTACGGCGTGCAATTAAGGCGGAACGTCCGGGAAAACTGCGGCGAGGAATGCTGCTGCTTCATGGTAACGGACGTCCCCATATCGCAAATGTCGTAACGCAGAAGTGACGCCAACTCAAATGGGAGACACTCGAGCACGTGCCCTATGGTCCTCCTCTCTCAGCCATAAGATTATCACGCCTTCGGTCGCCCCCTTAAAAAAGGCCTTCAAGAATCGACGATTTTTGTCGGACGAAGGTGTGCAGCAGGCAGTCACGGACTTCTTCAATAGGACACGATCTTTCACCAAACTTTTATCTTCAACTTGATGTGTTGTTGGACTGATTTCGTCGTTACTCACAGCAATTTTACTTAGCATACCGATTATGGACTGTATGGCCTTCAAACGGAAACTTTTTGATCGCCCCTTATAGTTTCCTAGTTTCAGTTAAATTGTTAAATTCCTAAATTTAAAACGGTATTGTTCATTTGTTTGCATTTGGAGAATATGAATAGTTTACTGTTTTCAGTTAAATTCTTTCACTTTGTAGTACACAGCTATCATCCATCATATGCCTTTGGTTTGCAAAGAGGCGTTAAGCGGCTGTAACCGCTAACATTGTTATAGCGAGTAACCGAAGTTTCTTCGCATCTGCTTCTCACCTGTGTACTTGAGAAAGTTCTTCACGAAAGGAATAAATGAGAAAGATGTTGAAAATGAAGTCAGGCTTGCCTACAGAAACATGAATTACATAGCTCATTGCCTGTTCTTTGCAGATAATCTCGCAATTTCTTTTCATTCGCGAGACGCAGCTGCAGAGCAAATCAATGAACTGCAGACACAAGCAACAAGCTTGGACTTCAGATCTCCTTCGAGAAAACTGAATTTATTACATTCATCCAGAAAACTGGGGGTAGAAGAACGGGAAATCAAACTGATGCAAAAGTTTATCTATGTGGGGAACTGAACAGAGCCAGACATCTCTCAGAAAGAAGGCTTTGGCATCTCGGGTCATGAAAAGGGAAACGCCTTGTCAACTAACCAAGAGTGTCTACAAAAAGAAATGTCAAGATACATTACAGCAAAGTAGTACGACTGTCCTGGATATCCCAGGAGGCGTTGCTGTGTGCAGAGAAGGTCTGATCGATAAATTAGAAACAAGAGAGAGACAAATAGAGAGGAAAATCCTTACTTCGATCAAAGGAAACGGTGATCTCAGAAAATGGTGGCACAACGACGAATTCTGCGAGCATTAAAAAAAACTATTCTTTGTAGGAGGTTAGTTCTATGCCCAATCTCCCGTAGAAGTCCTACAAGGAAGAGCAGTGGGATGTTCTCTTACTTTCTTGACAATAAAACCGAGGAGGCCTCCTTCGCCGAGGTAAAATAAAGCGAGGATAGCACCGTAGGATATCCGTAGCTGCATTCCGCTCAAGAATAAACTTCGGTAGCACCCTGAACTCCTGTAAAAGACAAAACTAAAAACTGGCAAAACATGAAATGAAGCGAGGAAGGAATAGCAGAGAAATCGAGAGCTGGACTACTGAATTGAAGCCCAGGCGCAAGGAAAAGGAAAAGTACAGTTGAAATAATGTGCGCAGCACACTTTGAAGTCAGGTAAATCTCAGCCTATATATATCATTATGAACAGATAAGACCGCTTTAACTGTAATTCTCTTTATTTATAGGTACGATGTGCTCCGCAGCATTTTAGCTGCATTATCAGGTGCAATCTGTACAAACTGGCAGATAAAGACTCATCTAAGATAACAAGAAAACGTAACTAAAATGAAAATATATATACGGAATGAACAAACTCACAAAATCAAGCCATTTTCAGACTGAAAGAAGAGAATAGGATGACACAGCGTTCATACTCAGCAAATTTTCGCTAAGTAGCGGGGGTCAAAAACAAAATCACACAAAACACTCCTGTGATACCTAGAAAAGGAGGAGCCGAACAAGATGTAATTGCTAATAAGGGACTACCAGGTAGGTAAAATACTAATATACTCCACTCGCCATGTGTAACGGTATCTCGTGAACTAGCGGAGTCCACATATGCCGAATTCCCATATGCTAAAATGATGATTAAAGCACAGACCACATATGATTATCAGAGGAATAATGTAGATGACCATATGCGAGGTGTTCTGTGATCAGGATTTCGGCATATGGGACCCCGTTAGTTCACCAGATATTATTAGACGTGGTGAGTGGAATTTATTAGTATTACACCTACCTTGTAGTCCCTTATTAGGAGTTTCTTCTTTTTAGTTTCCTCCTTTACTGGGTGGGCTAGAAGTCCCGTACTTTCTAATATCGAACACTAGTTGATGTGATCTGTTTTGTCGCAAGTATTTACTTACGTATTAAATGTCCAATATATCGGTATGTTCTCTATCATGCTGTAAACACATTTCCATACGCCTCCATGTTCTTCTTGACATATTTTTGATCATGTACGGTGTTATAGTGAATGTATCTTCAACATCATTGTGCAGTTCTTTGTTTTTAGCATAACGACGTGCAGATGCATACCCCTTACTGACTCCTCATAGCGAGTTGTCAGATGTGGTGAGGGAGATGGAGTTGTGGGTCAACCATGACCCATCCACCGTCCTGAGAAGTGTTCACTGCACTGCAAGAGCTGAGTACGGAGGCAACCATATGCGTTCTGTGAGGCCCTTTTCCTCCAGCTAAGGAATTAACCATGTTTGCGACAAGTGTAAATAATTTGCACAATTCACAGTCTCTTCAAAAAAGTACGATCCAAGAAGATGTTGTGACGTCATCACTGCCCATAACATTACATGAGGTGGGTTCCTTTTTAGCTCGATTGTGCTTTGGTCCAAATGACAATATTTATAGCACGTGAGCTGCGATAAATGGCAAATTCGTCTTAAACCATAACCTTGACACGGGTCACTGCATGGAGACATGAGTTAACAAAGCACGGTATTGCAAAACGGATTCATTCCGGTCTTTATGTGATAACCCGTTTACGTACGTCGGTCGAAAAGGTCTGACCTACATGTATTTTCTCATCTGATGTCGCACTGTCGTCCTCGGTGTCGACTTCGTAAGAGATTGTTCAGTCGAAGTAGAGACTTCGGCGCATGTTCTTCACGTGTCTTCTCTCTTCACTCCGCGGCCGTTCTTTAACACTGCCCAAAGCAAAAGCACGTCTTTCCGAATCCAGAAGTTTGCCTTTCGCTGTGGAGCCTTACCAAATCTTACCTGGAATGTTCGCATAATCTGTCTCATTGTGCGCCTTGATTGTTGTTGCTCGTGCACTCACACACTTGCCACTAAACGCTCTTCAATAGTTTAACTACGACCGCTCACATCTGCCATAGCTACAAATTAAAACTCAAATGCTACTGCGAAAACATGTAAACACGAATTCCAACAATTGATAAGAAGTAACATAGCTACCAACCTGCATAATGACATCTGATACGAAACGGCGATTACAGGGTACCGGACTTCTCGCCCACCCTGTAGGTATGTGATTTTATTTTTAACATCCGCTACTTAGCGAAAATTTGCCGATAATGAAAGCTGGGTCACCCCAGTCCCTTTTTTCGATCTGAAAATGGCTTGATTTTGTATGTTCATCCCGTATATACTTTTTCAGTTTAGTTATGTTTTCTTGCTGACTTACATGAGTCTTTGTCTACCAATTTGTACAGATTACATCTGATGATTCAGATAAAGCGCTGCGAAACCGGTCGTGACTATGAACGAAGGACTTACAGCTAAAGCGGTCATATCTTTTCAGAATGAAATACTGTAGTCTGGAGATCATCTATACGAAAAGGTGTCTCCTCGAGGCAGCTGCACACCAGCGATGGCGGTTATCGCTGAAACAAGCGCTTTTCGGTTATTTACTTTTTTTAACGTCAGTTTAATCTGAATGTTAAAACCACTCAAAATTGCTGGTTCGTATTCTAATTATTTGCGTAAAAAACCCTCAGTTTCTAAATAAATAGAATCAAAATATTAAATAATATAGGCAACTAGAAGAAAATTTTGTTCGCCCACCGTTCGCTGCTTTTCACGAAAAGTGGTAAATGGTTGAATACTCCAAAAAAAATTACCAGTATTCTCCTACTGATTCGAATTTTTTACAATCGAGGATCACTCCACTATTCAGACATTAGGAATAGTCGCAGCTAAAGGGTGAAAACTGAGGTAGAAAAATTCTATTTTTCGTATTAATTTGTGTGTTTTCAGTGGCTACAAGCAGCTAAAGGCATGTTAAGTAGACACAGGCAAGACGTCGACTGCTTTCAATGTTTATTGTAAACTATGAAGTTATAAGATTTACCGTATGCGATGTCGCAAGTTTGTTTCGGCTCCTCCCGTTTTTAATCTTTTAAATGAAATGGAGCATTGTTCTTCACTGGCACCATACTTCGTAAAATACTTGCAGACTAGGGATGGTGCCATTCTGTATACAACTGATGTCCGACGACGACAGCAAAGAACTATCTTATACACACATCACAAAAGGTTTTCATCAGCCCGGTTCCCAGAACCCTTACGACACGCTGACTGTGGATATTGTATCACAGACACAGTCGCTTTGACTGTTCAGAGACTGCCGGCCGCGGTGGTCTAGCGGTTCTAGGCGCGCAGTCCGGAGCCGCGCGACTGCTACGGTCGCAGGTTCGAATCCTGCCTCGGGCATGGATGTGTGTGATGTCCTTAGGTTAGTTAGGTTTAAGTAGTTCTAAGTTCTAGGGGACTGATGACCACAGATGTTAAGTCCCATAGTGCTCAGAGCCTTTTGAACCATTTTGAACTGTTCAGAGATGTCGCTAAACCCGCCCAAAGATGTAAAAAACCATGCATGAGCAGCGCCTAGTAGATGCAGGGGGTCCGACAGCCAATCGGTTCCAGTCATTCCAGGAAGAAGGTACACGGCTCGTGTTGTCTGTAGTTCAACCACGCCTAGACGGTCATTACCGCGATTCGATCGCGTCCGCGTCATTACCTTGTGCCAGGGAGGGCCCTCAATAAGGGTGTCCGGCGTCTCGGAGTGAACCAAAGCGATGTTGTTCGGTCATGGAGGAGATACAGAGAGAGGAACTGTCGATGACATGCCTCGCTCAGGACGCCCGAGGGCTACTATTGCAGTGGATGACCGGTGCCTACGGATTATGGCTCGGAGGAACACTGCCACAACGTACAATGTTGAATAACGCTTTTCGTGCAGCCACAGGACGTCGTGTTACGACTCAAACTGTGCGCAATAGGCTCCATGATGCGAACTTCACTCCCGACGTCCATGACGAGGTCCATCTTTGCAACCACAACACCATGCAGTGCGGTACAGATGGGCCCAACAACATGCCGAATGGACCGCTCAGGATTGACATCATGTTCTCTTCACTGATGAGTGTCGGAGACATGTTTGCAGGCAACCCGGTTAGGCTGAACGCCTTAGACACACTGTCCAGCGAGTGCAGCAAGGTGGAGGTTCCCAGCTGTTTCGGAGTGGAATTATGTGGGTCCGGTGAACGCCGCTAGTGGTCATGAAAGGCGCCGTAACAGCTGTACGTTAGGTGAATGACATCCTCCGACCGACAGTGCAACCATATCGGCAGCATATTAGCGAGACATTCGTCTTCATGGACGACAATTCGCACCCCCATCGTAGACATCTTGTGAATGATTTCCTTCAGGATAACGACATCGCTAGAGTGGCAAGCATGTTCTCCAGACATGTACGCTAACGCACATGCCTGGGATAGATTGAAAAGGGTTGTTTATGGACGACGTGACCCACCAACCACCCTGAAGGATTTACGCCGAATTGCTGTTGAGGAATGGGACAATCTGGACCACCAGTCCCTCGATGAACTTGTGGATAGTATGCTGCGAGGAATACAGGCATGCATCAATGCAAGAGGACGTGCTACTGGGTATTAGAGGCACCGGTGTGTGCAGCAATCTGAACCACCAGTTCTGAAGGTGTCGCTGTATGGTGGTACAACATGCAGTGTGTGGTTTTCATGAGCAATAAAAAGGGCGGAAATGATGTTCATGTTGATCTCTGCTCAAATTTTGTATACAGGTTCCGGAACTCTCGGAACCGAGGTGATGCAAAACTTTTTTTGATGTGTGTAGATGAGATGGGCCAAGTCGCCCACACTGCATGTACACAGGTACCGTCCATTAGGTCAGGCCACATGGTAACAATTTCAATACTGTCTCAGCAGCGCTGTACCAATTCTTCTGCCGCGTGTTTGTTGCTCGTTTCTGTCGGCTTTGTTATTAAAATAGCATTTGTCGCTTTTCCCATTTTCTATAATAAAGCAATATTTAAAAGCAATGGGTATTTTACAGATAAAAATTACTCGTATTTTGGAAAAAGAGGTTTATTTAAAAACCAAACATTTTAGCAGTGCTGCTATTGCCAAATGATATTTCGCTTTTATTTTTCGGTTATTAGTAAAAAATAAACACCTGTTATAACCGAGACGAAAGAGATACATTAAAATACCGGCTATTCTGAACTCAAAACCGGTATCGGTTGTAACAGCTATTTTGTGAACAATAACAGGGTATTGCTTGAAATATAATAGCTCCTGTCTCTACCATTACAAATATCAACATCCTATATTTATGTACAAAACTAAAATAACTTTCAACTAGAATATTTTAAAGATTTGTAAACTACCCAGCCCATTGTGGATTAGTGCATTGGTGTGAGGAATATTAAAGATTCTAAAAGACTGTTTGTTTCATAAGATCCTTGCGATCTGTATACAAGTGATATCCTGTGGTTCAAAAAAATGGTTCAAATGGCTCTGAGCACTATGGGACTTAACTGCTGTGGTCATCAGTCCCCTAGAACGTAGAACTACTTAAACCTAACTGACCTAAGGACATCACACACATCCATGACCGAGGCGGGATTCGAACCTGCGACCGTAGCGGTCACGCGGCTCCAGACTGTAGCGCCTAGAACCACACGGCCACTCCGGCCGGCTCCTGTGGTTCAATGATGGAAATGGAACAGTTTATTACAAGGAAAGTAATTGTTTACTTACTGTACTATTTGAACATAAAACTATTGGATACAATGCAAAAATAATTTTGGTGAAGTCTGTAGTTAATACTTACAAACTGTTGACTGTAGGCCGGCCGCAGTGGCCGAGAGGTTCTAGGCGCTGCAGTCTGGAGCCGCGTGACCGCTACGGCCGCAGGTTCGAATCCTGCCTCGGGCATGGATGTTTGTGATGTCCTTAGGTTAGTTAGGTTTAAGTAGTTCTAAGTTCTAGGGGACTGATGACCTCAGCAGTCCCATAGTGCTCAGAGACACTTGTTAACTGTATTTGCATTGAGCGCATATTTATGTGCTCACATACAAAGAAAAGTTTCGTGTAAAGCAAACTTAAGATGCAGTTGCACTTTTAAAAAATTTTTACTTTGTGAATCTAGCACCTATTTCTTTTAAAGTGGTGATTACCTTTGCATTCAGTGCTTATTTTCGCATTTATGTATGTATTAAAATGTTCACTTGTAATTGAAAAGACCGTCGTTTTTTCCGTCACTGCTGCCCACAGCAGTTGGAGCTGGGAAGAAGCAGACAGGCCACCTCCTTGGGCGCTCTGCAGCCCTGGCTAGCAAGGTGTCAGTGCGCAGCGCCAGCTGCGGCGCGGCTCCTCTACGTGTGTGTGTGTGTGTGTGTGTGTGTGTGTATCGGGCTGTGCTCTCCTCTTGTGGCCTGCGTGCGCAGCCCGCGCTGCGCTGCTTGCCCCACTCCCGTGGCGCGCTCCTCGGCACCCAGTGTGCACCCGGACACAGAGCCGCAAACATCGGCAGGCCTTCAGCTCCGCCGAGCTGCGCCCGCTGCCGCCGACCTGCTGCTGTCCTCCACACCCACTTACCCAGCGATCCCACAATCGGGCAGACACCAACTTCGCTTTTTGACGGTGTGGAGGAAGAGCCCACTAACGGAAATGGAAATGAGCGTTTGGCTTCATTGGCCTTGAGGCCCCTTGCGGGGCAGGTCCGGCCGCCTTGGTGCAGGTCTGACTACAGTCGACGCGCATTGGACGACCTGCGCGCCGGATGGGGATGAAATGATGATGAAGACCCAGTCCCTGAGCGGAGAAAAATCTCCGACCCAGCCGGGAATCGAACCCGGGCCCGTAGGTCGGCAGTCCGTCATGGTTATCACTCAGTTATCGGGATAGAGTCCACTAATCATCCTACTCGAATTCCGCAACGTGCGGACAGGTAGAAGCGCGCGTTTCCCTCCAGCGTCCGACAATGTCGTCTTGAGACTAGGCAACTTCTAGAGTGCGGCAGACATCATCAGCATAGTACTGGGACGGGGATCCAGGGCTCGATGCTCATGTGGGATGCCACAACTTTTTGCCCCTCCCCCTTCACCCAACGAAATATAACTTTCCGTCCCCCACTTTTTATGATGCCACAAATGCCTACTGAAGGAAAATTCCAGTTTCCACCCTTGCTGTCATACCATCACTGTCATTTATACCACAGTTAGCTGATTTCATCTGTTGCCATTTTCAATTTCGTACTCTCAAATGTACGTCACCCTTTGGACGTGTGTAGGACTGTAGATGTGGTATTTTACTGCTTAAGCGCTGTTGTAGTAAACATGAGCGAGACAACGATCCATATTTGTCAACTGTTTAAAATTACATTACTATCGCAATGGAATATCTAAGTAAACAAAAAAACTCATGGTACATTCTATGAAACAAAAAAATTAACAAATGATTTCAGAAAAATTGGATGATTTATTCAAGAAAATGAGTTTCCCAAACAGTAAGGCAATAATGCGTTGGTCCACCTCTGTCCCTTATGCAAGCAGCTATTCGGCTTCGCACTGATTGATACAAATGGTTCAAATGGCTCTGAGTACTATGGGACTTAACATCTGAGGTCATCAGTCCCCTTAGGCTTAGAACTACGTAAACCTATCTAACCTAAGGACATCACACAGATCCATGCCCGAGGCAGGATTCGAACCTTGGACCGTAGCAGCAGCGCGCTTCCTCACTGAAGCGCCTAGAACCGCTCGACCACAGCGTCCGGCTGATTGATACAGTTGTTGGATGTTCTCCTGAGGGATATCGTGCTATATTCTCTCCAATTGGCGTATTAGACTCAAAACCCCGAGCTGGTTGGAGTGACATGTCCATAATGGTCCAAACATTCTCAATTGAAGACAGATCTGGCAACCTTGCTGGTCAAGCACGAAGAGAAGCAGTACAAAATCTTGGTGTGTGTGGGCCGACATTTTCTTGCTGAAATGTAAGCCCAGGATGACATCCCACGAAGGGCAGCAAAACAGGGCGTACAACATAGTCGACATCGACATACCACTGTGCAGAAAGGGGCCGCTGATGACAACCGAAGGGGTCCTGCTATGAAAAGAAGTGGCACCTCAGACCATCACTCCTGGTTCTCGGGCCGTATGGCGGACGATAGGTGGGTTGGTATACCGTCTGTGCCCACAGCGTCTCCAGACACGTCTTTGCCGATAGCTGAGGCTCGATTCGAAGCGGGACTTACCATGGAAGACAATTCTACTGCAGCCGATATGGTTCCAGCCCTAAGACATGTCTGGAGACAGCCCAGACAGCGGAGGGGTAACAACCTTTTGTCACCCTTCATACCGACAGAGAGGAGTGATGGCTAGGGGTGCCATTACTTTTCATAGCTGGTCCCTTTGGTTCTCATCCGCGGCACCCTTACAGCACAGTTGGATCTCGACGGTATTCTAAGCCCCGTTTATTGCCCTTCACGTCCGCTGCTCGTGGTCTCGCGGTAGCGTTCTCGCTTCCCGAGCACGGGGTCCCGGGTTCGATTCCCGGCGGGGTCAGGGATTTTTCCTGCCTCGAGATGACTGGGTGTTGTTGTGTCGTCTTTATCATCATCATTCATCCCCATTACGGTCGGAGGAAGGCAATGGCAAACCACCTCCACTAGGACCTTGCCTAGAACGGCGATGCGGGTCTCCCGCATCGTTCCCCTACGCTCCGTCTCGGAGTATGGGACTTCATCATCATCAGCAAGCCATACTTGCCTCTCAATTCAGCAAGGTAATACCCGCCCGCACACGGCGAGAGTTTCTGCTGCTTGCCTTCGTACTTGCCAAACCCCACCTTGGGCAGCAAAATCGCCAGATCTTTCTCCAATTGAGTACGTTTCGCGTATTACAGACAGGGCTTTCCAACCATCTCGGGATTTTGACACTCTAACGCGCCAATTGGACAGAATTTGGCACCATATCGCTCAGGAGGATATCAAACAACTCTGTCAATCAGTGCCGAGACGAATAACTGCTTGCATAAGGACCAGAGTTGAACCAACGCGTTAATGACTTATTCAATTTGTGAAGCACTTTCTCCTGAATAATCGTCCACTTTTTCTGAAACTGAAAATGTAGATCACATTCATGGACCCATCGATTTCCGTGACATTCTGATAAGTTCTTTGCGGCGCGTTTTAGGGTGTATAGTGCACAGAAAGTTACAGTCCCCGATTGATTTGAGTGTTGAATGTGAAATAATGTGTTGGGAACAGTTATGCTAACGCAATATAAAGCGGATCTCTGTCTGCTGGATTCCGAATCTCCCGCAGTTCTGCGCGCGCTAGCAGAGGAAGGTCACAACACTATGCCTCCAACAATCCTGCCAACATTATATTCCTTCACACGTGGCTTCCCTAGCCAAGATTTGCCTCACCCATCTCCCTATTCCTTCATAACCTGTAAAGTAAATCACGTCAAAGACGCTAATGTGACAAATTCTGGAGTATTGTTCTTGTGTATGGAGTACTATCAGCCGGCCGCGGTGGTCTAGCGGTTCTAGGCGCTCAGTCCGGAACCGCGCGACCGCTACGGTCGCAGGTTCGAATCCTGCTTCGGGCACGGATGTTTGTGATGTCCTTAGGTTAGTTAGGTTTAAGTAGTTCTAAGTTCTAGGGGACTGATGACCACAGATGTTAAGTCCCATAGTACTCAGAGCCATTTGAACCATTTGAGTACTATCACAATTAATCTAGACAGCTGAATCGGCAAGATCGCTGCTTGTGAAAGACGAGGTTCCGGGAGTTTCAAAACAGCGCTCACACTGCTGCAGAGTGAAAGATGCACTCGGGAGATTGCATACTGCTTGCACAAAGAAGTGCGATCAGACAGAAGTTGACTTTCATGACAATCATACTTCTCACATACAAGACGTCCACGAAGAATTATTAGCTCGTCTGTGCCTGCCTCTTTTCTAGGAGCAATCGAACAAGAAATGTTTATACTTTGCCAATATCAATAAGCAATGCACACAGTGGTAGTGCTTGCATCTTCAGACTACTATTACTAAAAAGTATATTAGTGTTATGGTAACCTTCGTTCACGCCATATCTAAAACGAGAAAATCACTGAGAACAGAGTTTTTACAGAAAAACTACGCACACGACTTTCGTCAACACAAAGTCCATTAGATGGCCACACTCAGTGTTCAGCAACTAACCAGGCTGCTTCGATATCAAGAGGCCAGCGCGAAGCAGTTTTCCACTTCCGCAATCTATTACCACCAACATATCCTGTATAGTGTGTATGGACCAGCTGGTAGAAGGGAAAAGAATGGTATACAGCCCAGTGTATAAAATACTCAGTATCAACTGAAAAATAAAAGCATCCTAAAAATATTTCGAAATGTGGTTTATGATTCTAAACTTATCAGAACCGTTCACTAAAATCAGTTTCACACAAGCACACAGCAGTTATTATGCATTACATATTTATTTGTTGTTCACACTAAAATTCCTAAAATGCAAGTCGTAGAACAGGCTCTTTCTACGCATTTTTTTTCTTTCTAAAATCTCTTGTGCACTAATTCTAGTTCAGCAATCAGTTCATCCGTAATCGTAATCATGTCATATTCATACAATTTTAGTTTCGAATATCTCTTATTCAGCATACTGTGTGGTTCTGCTAAATTATACTTTTGACTCCTCCTCCGTCCAGACATAGAATTTTATGTTTTCACTTGTACGTTTCAACTAAACTTGTTTTAAAATGCAATAGTGCTTGGTAAAAACTGCGCAGGAACTTCAGAAAGCACATTACACACGTCGTCCTACGCTAAGGTCATTCCGCAACAAGGATTGCACATTGTCAAAGAGAGAATATCTCCCGCATTTCCTGCAGACACATTTCTGCTGTGGCACGAAATACAGCTGCATCACAGTGTGGGAGTAAAATGGGATGGCAATTGCAAACACATTTCGAAGACGAAGTACGCGAGACTGTACTTTTATCGAAGGAAAAGTCTAAATTTCACACAGATGGTGGTGACGATGATCAGCCAAACAATACAGCTCTTGCACCATAAAATTTCCATCTTTTCGACAATCTGCAAGAACAAGTGGGGAAAGAGATTTTATCACGATGAGGACGTTCACCAAGGCGCGGATTTCTATCGTTGTCGGATTAAACGATTCGTAGAACGGTCTTACCACTATGTACAGACTTGGTGACCATGTTGCAAAATAATTGCAGTAATTTATTCATTCTCAATAACTGTAGATGTATATATCGAAATATTCAGTAACCTTCTTAAATGGTTTCGCGCGCTTAGTGCCCCTCTTCAGAAGATTATACCCATCGCGTTGTTTGCGATTGTCAACAGCAAGATGCATACAGCAGAATGCCGAGGTCCTAAAAAAATACAGGGACAATAAGTAATGCAACACTGTAGAGCACAACACAGGTCTATGGATTCTAATCTGTCTTCACCCACCATTTTTGGCCTCCATAGCTCTCTCTAGTACCAAACAAAGTGCTTCCTGATGACTTAACATTTATCCTATCATCTGTAGAAGGCAATAAATGAGAACGTGAAATATGCAAATGTAATGCAATGTGCCAACATCATTGATTGCCACGTATGACTGGAGGAGTGGATATAATTTAAAAATGCAGTAGTAATAGGGAAAAGAGTGGCATGGGTGCGTTTTGTTAGTGTGGGTTGCATACATTCAGGGGCAAGTTACATTCAGGGACATACTTGGCTGATTTATGATTCCCTCCCCTTAACATATTGCTATGCTTAATTTGGAAATTTGTGGTGAGTTCCTACGGGACCAAACTGCCGAGGTCATCAGTCACTAAGCTATTTGAATAATAGATGTATGACCCCCAGGGGCTAATTTATGATCCCCCCTGGGGATAATCCATCCTTCTGAGAACCCTCCACCCCCCTCCTCCTCTTCAACCCCTTTGGAAATCCCCCTCCCCTCCCCAATGCCCTCACTGATTTAAGAAAACTTGTCATATAAAATTAATTGACCAGACAATGAAAATTATCAATTAATTATCCCCTCCCCTCTGGGGAAATCCTATGCAATCTTCCCCTCCCCTCACTTTCACTCTCCTCCCCCTCTGGAAATTTGCTGTAAAACACTGTGCTGAGGTTTATTTTGGGTGCTACCCTGTTGGAAATTTGTGGGAAAAGCTCAGGCCCAACCCTTCCATCCCCCCGCCCCCTCCCCACCTGGAAAAATGACATGGAACGCTTAGTCTGTGCTGAGCTATTGGACTGGAAGGTGCAAGCAGAACCTCGTCCAGCAATTACATCCCCTAATTCTGTAATTACACTGATGCAAATTGGAGGTGTTGTCTTGTGGGAAAATTTTCATATGTATGCTCACCATAATGTGCAGGGATCGACTAAGCTAGTGTACAATGCCACCACCAGACGGTGTCTCACTATCACTCCTTGTCCCTCCCTACCAGTCAATCCTAAAAAAAAAAAATGGAGCTTCTGGTCTGGAAGGTCCCTACAACAGGAAATTCAATTACATTGAACAGTTTATTTATAAAATTAAATTTCCAGACGTTGGATCTCTCTTTTATTTGGAGGTAAATCTCATCCTCCTCTGCTGTTTCGGAAGATACAGGTCTTCTAAAACACATCAAAAATAAGTAATTAAAAGTGTAAATATGTCTTTTTTCAGATCACACAAGAAGTATCGTCATGAAATCGACGTAAACGTAACTCACCACACATTATTACACTGTTACAGATAGCTCTAAACATATAAAACCAACTTTCAAATCGCACACTCTTACTTCTTCCCGCAAGCCATCTGCAGACTATCAGGCAATGACAGGGTCATGGCCACATGCATACAGAACAGCAGGCAGAAACTGCGGGAGTGCCCACCCATTATTGGTAGCAAGCCCTAGTCGCCTGATACTTAATCCTTGAACAAAGCATTGAGTGCTGGTGAGTATTGTGACAGGGCCGGTCCCATTCCAATGTACCGTTATCCATGATGGCGGCCATGACGTCAGAGACACACCCCCCCGCCTATGTATACGCGCTAGGCATGAAATGTTTTCATAACACAGCCACCATTCCAAAGCACTGTTATTCGACAACAACAAGGTCGCACCCAGTGTATCCACCACGTGATGCGTGTCTAGTCCCTATTGCCGTAGCGAGGTGCGAGAGAGAGAGAGAGAGAGAGTTAGCGCCATCTCTCTATGTCACAACCCCGCGCTTACATACACGCGCTAGGCAGGACCTATATAAATCAGTGCACGGTCCACCTCACTCTCACACTGCTCGTATACTTCGTTCGTCCAGTACTTGTCACGTCTTCGTAATTAAACGTGCAAAAATGAAGCGTTCAAGTGTAACTGCACTCACTAAGGATACGATATTACTTATTGCCTAATCCACTTCCTCTTACGTCATCACGTACAATACATTACAATTATTTTACAGAAATACATTTCTTAAACAAAATTTTCAAAACAAAATTATAAAAACAATCATGATGGTCTGTTCCTGTGGATAAAGTAAACGTTTATTAATTTAGTCATCCCATCACCACATGGTCTCTAACTACTAATTTCTCTATTTCTACTTTCTACAGTTGACGTCAACATGCTACTACATGCCGTGACCTTTTATAGTAAACTCCTTTCCCTGACGTCGCTCAGTTGCTGCTATTATCTGCGAACAATTAAAAACATTTGTTGCACATTATTGTAGGTTACTGTAACTCCGAATTTCTCCGATACCCCTTTGATGTTGTGCTTGTTTGACTGGTTATGGCATTGGTCTTCCGCTCCTAGTCTGCTTCTGTCTGTAACGGTAGGCTCAATTCAACGTCATGCTTATCTGTTGAACAAAACAAGAGTTAGTTTTGCACGTTACAGCAAGTAAAAATCAGTGATAGTGGTCAAGGTTCATGGCTGGACTTGAGAGCATCTATCTTTTGTGGTGACCTTCATTATCATCCTTTAAACTGACTGGCGTGTTGTTTTAGCGTCACTGCTTAACTCAAATAGTTAAGCCCAGACTCGGCTAGCGTCTCTACAACACTCCTACGGCCCAAATCATCAATAAGCTCTATCGATCACGCTATTGCGTGCGACCAGCCACCTGATTTACGTCTTTCTATGAAGGCTCAAAACTCGCCTTTTCACACAACATCCTCATCGCACCCATTACGAATTATCCATGTTTGGTGCGTCCCTATCGCCTAATTTCGATTGACTGGCCACCGGATAGTCGTTTTGATCACCGTACTCACACTATCAACACAATTTAGATAACAGGTGCGTCTCGAACACTACTGCGTCAGACAGACCACCTCATAATTATCGCCCGAAACACCCACAATCGCCATACGCCGATAACGCAACAGGTGGGTCCTGAACACTACCGCGTCGGACATCATACCCTGCACTCGTCTCAAGAAACGCAACACATTCGGTGGGACGCAATATCCACCTACCACATCACAACACGCTCAACACACCCCAAATCCATCCACCACAGATCCAGATTTTATCCTGAAAGCTCTCCTGTCCAATAGCCTTGCCATAAAATTTTGTATAGGAAGTTATCTACATAAGATAACCCCTTCTATAATTAATCTAATACTTCTAAATATTGTTTGTGTCATAGCTGAAGCAAATTTTCTATACTAAGCGACCCAGTGGTCCCCATACAACAAAATTTAACATCAAACACATAATATACACACAATCCATACCAAAATAAGACAAGCACATGAAAATAGGAAAATAAATACACACAACATAAAACAAATAATCACAAAACACAAATAAAACACTGCCTATACTAATACAAATAAACATCGCCAACAAATCACAAAAATCTAATATAATTATACACTACTTTGTTCCCGGCCGCGTTCTTCCGCTGCCGAGTGTGCCGCCCTAGTCATTCTTGTCTGTTTTGCGCAGTTTGCGTACGACCAGGGTTCGCCGGACGTATTTTGATTATTTGTGTAGGTTCTGGATTGAGGTCTTCACTCGCTCTCCAGTTCTGCACTGGTTGATCCCTTCCATTTTTATTGGCTGGTTTCCAGTTATTATTACCCTGGTTCCACCTACGTTCCTGTGGCGGATAATGTTTGTCCTCTATTATCGCGCCACTGTGGGTTGTTTCCCCTATTGTTACCGTTACCGGCATAGTTATTCCTCATCTGGTTTCTGTTTCTCTCTATATTCGCGTCTTGGCCTTCCTCATGCGGTCCCCTTTGCTTCTTCTTCTCACGCACCTGCTGGTCGTTATAGGCAAACTCCAGTTCCCTAAGAATGCCCTTAAATGCTTATACTTCATTTCCGCATCTGCCAGCTAGCGTCTGCTGATATGTAAGTGGCAACTTCATATAGCATACGCGTATAATCTCCCCAAGGCTGCACGGTTCGTCCAGATACTGATTCTTTTTCAGCATGTTCTATAAAAATTTCACAACACTTCGGAAACCTGAGCTCTCGAAGTCGCGTGTCATGAGGATTTCTTGTTTAATTCTGTTTTGGGTCTCCTTTGACCAATATCTGCTCATAAATGCGTCGCGGAACTCTTGGTATGTTCTGCAACCTTTAGCAACACTACGCATACTTTCCGCTGATGCACCTTCCAAGTGCGCACACACAAAGTCAAGTTTGTACATCAACGGCCACTGTGGTGGTAACGTTAGATCAAACTGTCCAATGAACGTTTTTGGATGTAACGTATTATTATCATCCTTATAGTGCTGGAACTTGTGTACCGACAGAAAGTGTTTATAATCAAACTGCCTAGTTTCATCTTTATGCTGTGGCGTTTCGATGTTTTCATAAACTACCTCCGTGTGCGCCTCCTGGATATCCAGTGGCTCTTGCAAGTGCGAGGTGGATCGCCTAAGCGGGTAGCAATTGCTTGCGCCAGTTGTTCTGCTACTGAACTCCGCCTCCGGCAAATCACTTACTACACTAGGCACCTCCGTACGTGTGCCTCGCGGTTCATAGCTGCCATGACGTTCTAACGGTCTGGTTTCCAGCATGCATGCTTCATTATCACGTCGGTTCACAACTCCTGTGACAGATACTGTGTCCCGTTGCCGTACTTCCGAGGGTACCTCTTCCGTGGATACTGTCTGAATATCGGCTCCAGTTTGTCCTGTATTTGTAGAAGTTCTGTCGACTGACAGTGCCTCTACCCTGCTCTCGATTTGTCGTTTAAATTCGGCAAATTCTGCCATCAGTGGTGCCTCTCCGGCTTCCTCCTTCCTGCTCGACACGGTTTCTTCAATCTTTTTCACTCGTGTCTGCAGCATATTTATAACAGTTTTGCCGACCTTGGTCTTGTTCTCTGTGTCCTCCTTCGTTTCTCTCGATATTCTCTCGGCTCCCCGCGCAATTAATTTCGCCTCATTGGCGGTTCTTTTCGCTTCGGCTATCTCTCGCTCTAACTTCTCACGCAACGCTTTTACTTCATCCTTCACACCGCATGTTTCACGCTTTATGATGGCAAGCTGTGCCCGGGTTTCCTTTCTACACTCCTGTATGCTGCTGTGTGTTTCTTCGCTGATTCTTTCCAGACTAGCTTGCCTCTCCTTTCTACACGTTTAAATTCTTTCCTGCATCACTTTCGTACTAGCGTCTATCTTCTGCATCATACGCTCCAAGAATCCAGCGATGTCTGAACCGTCTACCGCCAAGTCTCCCCTTTCCGCATGATAACTATTGTCATGACCTGCAGGTGATCCCCTGCTCATTCTTCCGTCTCCTGTCGAGTAAGGTCCAAACCCTGCTCGGTACGACAGTGTCGGACTGCAGTCTTCGACATCTCCACAGCAACAAAGTTTTCATTGAAGATGGTGGCACGCTTAAAAATTTGGTCTGGCTATACATTTTCTCACGCCATAACGCCCTTCCCATGCGGTTCTAATAACAATATCGCGTTCATTTCTTACATTCTGCATAGTTTTCCCCAAAATGGAATTATTCATTAATTATAAAAGTCTTTTTCAAAATCATTACTCGCGACCGCCCTCTTTTCAGTATTTAGTTCAATATACTCCCTCAACCAGGGGGATTGCTTGAAGGAGATTGCCCGGGTGATTTTAATGAGCTCCATTCCTAATCTGAGGCACTGCTGGAGGTTACGATAATGAATAATATACCTCTGCTTATCCCTAACAGTGGCCAGCAGTTTAGGGATGGTGCTTCCTCGTGGAATTTGTTGCTCTGGACATAACGGCAAGTCACTTGTCTCTCCATGCAAATTATTAGGGTACGCGATGTCTGCCTCAAGCACATACCCTACATCAGAATCGGCCGCAAGACCCATTATCTGTCCACCTAATCCCTTCAATTCGTCTTCAGGCACCCATTGGAACCCGGCAACCGGCAGCGGTTGCTTCATAGCATGCCCATATAAATTGTTAACATCTAAGTACAAAATGTAACTAGAATCAAGGGATGCGTTGTACTCGACACCCATCCGCGGGTTATTTGCCTTGGCGTGCCTGTGAACACATTGACAAAGTCCGCCGCGGATCCCTCGCTCAAAAATAGAAGCATCGAAGCATCAGTCAAAAGTTCAATGTTGCAATCCGTTTTTTTTTAGCATAGCGTCCCAGGACAACCCAGGTGCCGTGTAATAAAAGGCAGGGTCCAGAGAGTACGTGGTCATACATACACTCCGGAACTTTTCGAAAACATCTGCAAGCAAACGAACGTCCGTGTCCATGTATAACCTTGCATATTCTCCCAAATTGGGGATGTTGAATTCCTGCCAGACATTAACGGCATGCTCATAATCTTTGATAGTTATGGTATCGCCTGTGAGAGTACTGGTAAAAGAAGTTATTTCGGGAAGCCTTGTTTCATTGAGTTTTGCCATACTATCAAGATACTCGTACGGGAAAACTCCTTTCCTCGTCGCAAGTTGAAACTTTTCCTCATCGGTAAATACAGATCGAGTGATATGCATATCATTCCGAGGTAAAGTCTCAACCAGTTTCTGGAGCGAAGTCTGCATAAATCGTAGAGAGTCAAGGAAGCGGAGCGTAATTTTCGGCGTCATTCGTTTTGAAAAAGAAATGTACTTTTCAACACTTTCAGGCAGGATACTGAGCTGATCATTCTTCATACCGAACTTATCCAAGTGCTCAACGAGAAAATGAGCGTCATACCCGCTCAGTTTATGAAAAAAGACGGGTATGTGTGTAGGTAACTGATACTTCAAGTTGCATGCTTTGTGGGCTGCACCGCGGAACTTACCCGTAAGATGACAATGGTCTCTACGAGGAGTCTCCGCTTTTCTATCTAAGGCCAGCCCGCAAATATGACAATTAACAGCCTTTTCATACAAGTCATCATTTTCCTTTGATTTGGTCATGGGAATATTGATGCTGTAGAGCTTGTGAACTTGCCATGAAAGTTTTTCAAGCTCAGTGAGAAGCCAAACCGCCGGATCGTCCCCTACAGAAGACTGATAGCTATTAAGTTTACAATCATACGCGCATACAACTTGGAACACCGCCGCATAAGGTACGTGTTTTTGTGTGAAGGTTGTGTGTGAGGTAAGGGGTTCCCTTCACAACGAGTAATAGGAGCCAGCAAGCATTCAAAAGCCCGCATCTCGTGGTCGTGCGGTAGCGTTCTCGCTTCCCACGCCCGGGTTCCCGGGTTCGATTCCCGGCGGGGTCAGGGATTTTCTCTGCCTCGTGATGGCTGGGTGTTGTGTGCTGTCCTTAGGTTAGTTAGGTTTAAGTAGTTCTAAGTTCTAGGGGACTTATGACCAAAGCAGTTGAGTCCCATAGTGCTCAGAGCCATTTGAACCAAGCATTCAAAATCGGCGTACACAACAAAAGGACAACGCTGCTGGTGGTGAGCCCTCACGTCTTTTATTTATGTTACATACATTCCTGCATGATAGCTGGCATTTGCCAGAGCAGAGAGATCTGATACCCCCAGCCAAGTCACAGACCCCTGCTAATTTTCTCAAAATCACATCACATTCCTTTAGCACTGTTCCATAGTTAGAAAGCTGTCTAGTCCTCCATCCATCACTGATTAGGTAGAGAGCTATCACAATGAGCAACATAGCACACTAACTTACAGGAGGAACTTCACAACTGTGCAAAGTATACACGGACTGCACAAGGAAACTGAGAACACTGCCTGACATCCACAATTGTCTCCCTGTACATTTCCTAATCTCCTTTGTCGTATTCCTACGATTAACACACTAGAAATATGACAGTTTAATGGCGCCAGAGTCAGCGTTGACAGCACAGTCTCCCCCCCCTCTCTCTCTCCCCCCCCCTCTCTCTCTCTCCCTCTCACCCCCCCACTCCCCCTCTCACCCCCCCTCTCACCCCCCCTCTCACCCCCCTCCCCCCCTCCCCCCCTCTCGTTGTTTACCTCTTGAGTTTTCTGTCAGTCTATTCATTCTCTTCCATTGTGAAGTTAAACGGTCTTTTCGCCCCTCATCTGTTTCATTTTTTTCTCTGTTGCTTCTGTTTCCTTTATTCCTGTTGTAATGTTGTTGCATTAATTTGTTATGAAAGCGGTGCTGATAGACAATAAAAGCGGGTTAAAAGCTGTGAGCTGTCTGGGGAAGTTAACCTTGCATTACTGAGCAACTGTTTCACCACGTATCCAGTCTATCTTACCAAATTCCCACCCAGACTAACATTAATTATAATCTTTTAATCGTCATACGACAACCGGTGATTTATATAAGAGAATTTAAATAAAGCAGTTTATATTTGGAAATTTATTTTAACATTGATCATTGAAATTTCAGCATATTAAACTTGATTCATAATTAAACTGGTGCCTTATTTAGGATTGTGAAAGAACACATCAAATATGGAGCCAAGATTGGGAGACTGCATACAACACTGCATTCATAAAATAACACACAAAGAACGTTGAAACATATGCAAGAGGAAATTAACCACAACCAACCGATTCAATTTCCACCGAAAGAAGTTACGTTCGTAGCGCAATCCTGTCCGTCATGAAATTACCACACAATGGTATACTAAATTCGTACTAACTCTCTGTGAAATCTTCCCGAAAAGAATAGCTGAGGGCTACTTTGATGACTACACCACATGCTTCACGTGGTCAACTTGGTTTACACAAAGAGTGTAACTCCACAATAATTTTGATAATTAAAATAAATTAGATCGAAAAGCAATTTACAAAAGAAAAACCTCAAACTGGTTACTATCGTCTCACTATTAACGTATAAGCACGTGGTACTGGTCTCACAAAGTACACCCCACGTTGGTTGAACATAAAGAAAAGTTGCTATATTGAAAAATATTGTCAAGACGAGACATTATAATCTCACTCACATTCGCATTTAAGATTGATAATCTTAGTTAGAGTTACTGATCAACACGTGGTCCCACTTTACTCACAAAGTAGTGACAAAGCAACTGCTGGAAGATATTCTGAACTTCACACTCGAAATACATTGCGTTGCAATTTAAGATAACATTAGATATTTTAGAGCTAAACCTGAAATAAAGGTGATTAAATTTTCAGTTAGGCTGAACTTAAGAAATCCATTGTCCTACGGACTTAGCAGACACGTGCTTAGCCGGAGATCTTACTACTTCAGACGCTCGCCGTGGACAGACTGACCTGGGCTCCTACCGAGCGTGCTTAACAGATACAAACGAAAGTGACGAGAGAGGCAGCTTCCTATACCAACATGACAAGGGACGGACAGGACCATACTAAGAATAGAAACCTCTCTGCTTTTAGAAAGCGTAGCTACCTGTTCCGACATTGGTCCTACTGTTCTCTAGCAGACAGGCTTGTCTGCTACCATCAAACATGCAACTAGAAATACATTTGCTCATTCATCCTCTCACACAGAAGGGAAGGGGGATGACAGTACCTTATCATACACAGTATATAAAAGGAAGCGGATGTAGGTTCCGTATGAGACTGTGTGACATGAATTACATATAAACTGTGTTTTAAAGTGTAGTAGTGTGACAGATCGTTCTTGTTTATGTGTAAAAGTAACACGTTCCACTGCTCAGTCTCCTCCCAGATAGAAACACCACAGTAAATTTAGAAGTGGAATGTATACCGTAAATGACAACAGATTTAAGAAATTAACATGAAGGGAATCCAACAGAGACCTTTCACTGTTCACGACTGGTAATATCTCCTCCTCTTTACGTTTTGGCAACCTGATATACTAAAATTCCACTCCCTTAAGCAATTAATTTTCACTTAAATTTTGTATCACTTTCTATCACTTTCACTTTTCCTTGGTCCATTCTAATTGATTTCCAGAAGTATATTTAGGGCATGCAGCTCGTCTTGGGCTATACCCTGTATATATCTTTCTCAGTTGGAGTGTATACCCACCATAACATTCGAGAACTTGCTCGAACGTCCTTGAACAATCTAGAACATTCTCGAACATACTGTAAAATTCTAGTTCCCATATCTTCTGGAAAATTCTGAACACTGTGGAAGATTCTACAATATTCTAAAATGTTTCAGAAGATTGTACAACGTTCTACAGCATCCTCACATATTCTGTGACTTTCTAGAACAAAAATTCTAGGGAGTCTTGCCTACTTTGGCATTTTTTTTTCCTGGATGTTTCGCGTACTTCCCAAAAGAAATCCATTGGTGGAATGCCCTATTTTGACACGTCTTCGACTCCTTCCCTTGCAGTCACAAACCATAACCTTCCTCGAGGATGGGAGGCTGGAGAGCTCCCACTATATCACCTCCATCAGGCGGAGGAGGTATGTTACAGTAATGTAGCGGCACATGTGTACAGACCACAGACTTCGACACCAGTATTCTAAATACGAAAGTGCTTCAGTGTATAGGAAATACAGCTAACCAGTTGAAAAAAACGGGTTACATACTGTAAGGTTTTATAGACCTATATTTTGCAATTGGTTGGCTGTTACTCCCAAACCACTAAAGCATTTGCATGCACAGTTACTGAAGTGCATATATTTCAAAGGTTAGGAATTCTTACAACAGTCTCGGTTTACATTTACTCAGTAATAAAATTTGCTCTCAACAAAACTGACCAGTTTAAAAACAAATGGTCGAGCGGTTCTAGGCGCTTCAGTCTGGAACCGCGCGACCGCTACGGTCGCAGGTTCGAATCCTGCCTCGGGCACGGATGTGTGTGATCTCCTTAGGTTAGTTAGGTTCAAGTAGTTCTAAGTTCTAGGGGACTGATGACGTCAGATGTTAAGTCCTATAGTATTCGGAGCCATTTGAACCATTTTAAAAACAACAGTAACATTCATGATTATAATACGATAGGAAAGAAAGACTTACACTATCCTCTACTTAACCTACCATTGGCACAGAAAGGGGTAAAATATGCAGTTGTAAAACTTTTCGACAAATTACCAGATGAAATAAAATAGCAGTAACAGTTTCAAAAATAAATTGATACCATAGCTCCTTGACGACTCCTTCTATGCCGTTGAGGAATAGGAATAACTAAATCTGTAGGTATAATATATGAATTTGGTGCTATTTAAGAGAATGGAGTGAGTAATAGAAATTTTAAGCTTTAAAAAAAAAGAGCTTTGTTCATGTGTGCATTTCTTATGCACTTGACATATTCCACATCAGAATGGTTACCGTGAGATTGGGAAACGGAGCATGTAAAGACTATACAGTAATTATTACGGCCACAGTATTGTCTCACTGAGATCAGCCACGTAGTGCCACATTTGGCTAAACTAGAGGTTTAGCGGAACCACAGGAAATCACTTTTAGAAGCGTCCGCCCCCGGTAGCGCCCGCACGGTAGCTCAGCATGTTGGGTCAGAGAGCTGGTTGACGTCTGTAATAAAAAAACTGAGTGGAAGGATTAATAAACGAACTTCAACTGAGGTCATATGACGTCTGCAACAACCAAACCCAATGATCAACAACGAAAAAAAAAAATTTAAAAAAAGGTAGCTGAGTGGTGTGCGCGACAGACTGTCAATCCTAAGGGCCCGGGTTCGGTTCCCGGCTGGGTCGGATATTTTCTCCACTCAGGGACTGGGTGTTGTGTTGTCCTAATTATTTCATTTATTTCATCCCCATCGACGCGTAAGTCGCCGAACTGGCCTCAAATCGAAAGACTTGCATCCGGCAAACGGTCTACCTGACGGGAGACCCTAGTCACACGACATTTACATTTTACTTTTAGAATTGTATAAGTATTATGTAATGAATAAAAATACCGTACACCAGATTGCAAGAGGGAGCTGGAGGGGAGGGTGCAAATCCCTGTGTATGGGGACGTCTAAGCCTGTTCTTAAGCATTTTCAGTAATGTATCAGATGTTGGACCATCAACACAAAATAAGTTATGATAGCCTTTATTCTCAACCTCAGTTCTATCAGAAAGCTTTCGTGAATCGTCTTTGACGCTTCTTGACCCAATTTTTAATCCACTTTTTTTTTCTACTTTCAACAAAGTAGGGCAATTATCACAAAAAAATGGTTCAAATGGCTCTGAGCACTATGAGACTTAACTTCTGAGGTCATCAGTCCCCTAGAACTTAGAACTACTTAAACCTAACTAACCTAAGGACATCACACACATCCATGCCCGAGGCAGGATTCGAACCTACGACCGTAGCGGTCGCGCAGCTCCAGACTGTAGCGCCTAGAACCGCTCGGCCACTCCAATTATCACAGCAGCGTCGTCTTTATCGTCAACAGTTCGAATAAAATATTATTGCACAATATTAGGAGCAATGTAGGGAGGACGTCAATAATATTGCACAGTATTATTATCATGTCAGTCCGGTATGAGCTATTCTTGGTGAGAGTCAACATAGAGGAACTTCAGTACAACGAAAAATCAGTCCAAAGTTGCAAATTTTACTTTTTTTTATTTTCTCGGTGACTAGTTTCGGGCTGAGACCCATTTTCAAATCATCGCAACATAGTCAAAAATGGTATTTCCGAAGATGTGAAAACTATTTTTGACTATGTTACGATGATTCTGAAATGGGTCTCGTTGTGAACCTAGTCATCGAGTGAATAAAGAAAGTAAAATTTGCAACTTTTGTCTGGTTTTTCGTTGTACTGATTAACAGAAGTTGCTGACCTACAGTTACTCAGGCATGTTGGAGGTTTGTATTGAAGAGCCTGGCTGAACTTGGTATTTTCAGTGCAGAGGACGTGACACTAGCTATTGCTAGCTGTATTGGTGTAGCCGCAGCGGAACACTTACACTAGCAATGTGGAGTGAATTAATTTTTTGGTACAAGTGCTGACTTACTCGGGATAGCCAAAAGATAGATACTGCGAGTTCTGTCCGGAGTTCATATAAACGGTTAACGCGATGTTTAGTGGAGATAGTGACGGAGATCTGGCTGCTGATAGCACGGAGTGGGAGAAGATGAAACCTGAAAATATTATGCTGGAAGCGAGAATTCAGTAGCGTAGTCTGTGTGGAGACCAGAACCCGATTAACGAATTGTGAGTGCAAAGAGTGATCACGTACTGATGGGAATAGTGACCTAAATCCGTTTTTTGTGCTCCAGTTTTGCAGACACATTTACTCGTTGAGTGTTCCAACTGTTATTTTGTGTAGGAATTTGGTACGCTGTGATAGAATTCGGTGTTGGGCGTGGGAAATTGTGTAATTACGCCACACACCGAGGTAAAAGTGTGGTGTGTTATGACTGTAAAGTTTGTTTATTTTTGATCTGGGTAATAATAACTCGGAAGCAATGAGCGATATTTTGCTGGTCAAGGCGGAACCATTACTTTCCTTCTTAGTGAGTGACTTCAATGTAGGAACAGATACTCGGCAGCTATCAACCATCACCTGAAGAGGCATGATTTAGCTTTGATCTGTTTAAATGTTATGGTAAAAACTGGTGATGACACGTAGGAGTTTTGTTTGTACATTTTTTTTTAAATATTGGACCGATTTATTGAGGTTGAGAGTTTTGTTAACTCGTTCACTGTCATCGACTAGTTGTGTATATAAAAACAACGTAAAGCTACGGTGTGTTATACTGAAATAAAACTCCGACTCTTAACTTACCTTGTAATAGGCAAGAAAGGAACTGAAAGGTATTTTCTCCTTAAAGAAAAGAAACGAATCATTTGAGTAAAAATTACAAAACAGTAAATTTAAAGTTGTTGTTGTGGTCTTCAGTCCTAACACTGTCTGATGCAGCTCTCCATGCTACTCTATCCAGTGCGAGCTTCTTCATCTCCCAGTACCTACTGCAGCCTACATCCTTCTGAATCGGCTTAGTGTATTCATCTCTTGGTCTCCCTCTACGATTTTTACCCTCCACGCTGCCCTCCAATACTAAATTGGTGATCCCTTGATGCCTCAGAATATGTCCTACCAACCGGTCCCTTCTTCTTCTTGTCAAGTTGCGCCACAAACTTCTCTTCTCCCCAAAACTATTCAATACCTCCTAATTAGTTATGTGATCTACCCATCTAATCCTCAGCATTCTTCTGTAGCACCACTTTTCGAAAGCTTCTATTCTCTTCTTGTCCAAACTATTTATCGTCCATGTTTCACTTCCATACCTGGCTACACTCCAGACAAATACTTTGAGAAACGACTTCCTGACCCTTAAATCTATGCTCGATGTTAACAAATTTCTCTTCTTCAGAAACACTTTCCTTGCCATTGCCAGTCTACATTTTATATCCTCTCTACTTCGACCATCATCAGTTATTTTGTTCCCCAAATAGCAAAACTCCTTTATTACTTTAAGTGTCTCATTTCCTTATCTAATTCCCTCAGCATCACCCGACTTAATTCGACTACATTCCATTATCCTCGGTTTGCTTTTGTTGATGTTCATCTTATACCCTCCTTTCAAGACACTGTCCATTCGGTTCAACTGCTCTTCCAAGTCCTCTGACAGAATTACAATGTCATCGGCGAACCTCAACGTTTTTATTTCTTCTCCATGGATTTTAATACCTACTCCGAATTTTTCTTTTGTTTCCTTTACTGCTTGCTCAATATACTGATTGAATAACATCGGGGATAGGCTACAACCCTGTCTCACTCCCTTCCCAACCACTGCTCCCTTTCATGCCCCTCAACTGTTATAACTGCCATCTGCTTTCTGTACAAATTGTAAATAGCCTTTCGCTCCCTGTATTTTACCCCTGCCATCTTTAGAATTTGAAAGATAGTATTCCAGTCAACATTGTCAAAAGCTTTCTCTAAGTCTACAAATGCTAGAAACGTAGGTTTTGCCTTTCCTTAATCTTTCTTCTAAGATAAGTCGTAAGGTCAGTATTGCCTCACGTGTTCCATCATTTCTACGGAAACCAAACTGATCTTCCCCGAGGTCCGCTTCCACCAGTTTTTCCATTCGTCTGTAAAGAATTCGCGTTATTATTTTGCAGCTGTGACTTATTAAATTGATAGTTCGGTAATTTTCACACCTGTCAACACCTGCTTTCTTTGGGATTGGAATTATTATATTCTTCTTGAAGTCTGAGGGTATTTCGCCTGTCTCATACATCTTGCTCACCAGATGGTAGAGTTTTGTCAGGACTGGCTCTCCCAAGGCCGTCAGTAGTTCTAATGGAATGTTGTCTACTCCCGGGGCCTTGTTTCGACTCCGGTAAAGTAAATATAGTGAATTATAAGTCAGAGACATTCTTTTCTGACTTTAAAATTTAGCAGTGCGAAGTCACTAGACGTCAGAGAACTTGTTTATGAGCAAGCGTGGGATAATATTAATAAACAGTTCATGTGTAAGAAAAAATACAAAATAATCTGGTGAGTCCTGTTAACTTAAAGATGAGGGTAAATAAAAAGATAATAATACCAAGCTTAAAAAAGAAACAAACCAAATAAGCATATGGCAGACATTTTGATTTCAATATGACAAGAAGAGAAACGAAATAATTTGTAGCAAGAAAAGTTTATCACTGACTGGGCGATCTGTTACATCCATGGATTTTAAATTTCTTGAGCTATGCAACTGATAAATATTTACGTCTTTAAATACAGCTGTATCGTACGCAGTTAGTTGTTTGCTAGCAATATTGTGTTATAGCTAAGCATTACAGGCAAAATACAACTGCTAATTATGTAATTAACTGTAATATACAGTTCGATTTTATCTCACCGTTAAGTGAAGAGCAAGGATACAGACGAATCCACTGCGTATGTGCAAGTATCTTCTGATTGGCACTTCCATAAGAAGGTTCATTTGTTATTGATATATTTGATGTGAGGGAGCCACACTGAGGTTCTGAATTAATTATTAGATTACCATTGTTAGTTACTGTAAGACTGAAGTTGTATTAATACTACAAGTGTAAATGTACAATGTAAATCACTATCTGCAAAGTAGTCGATACAGTTAAATACATTTTGAAAGCTGACTATATGCTACTAAAGAGTTATTGTCTAGTTAGGATTTGTTGTGCTGGATTTGATAATACTATTACTGTTTATCTTAAATTCACGATTTCACGCGTACAAACAAATTGTGCTAGAACACTGAAATTTCTGATCATTATCAGTTCAGATGCGTCGACATAACGTACTGTTTGTACGACCTTAATAACTTTCTAATTAAATAATCTTGTGGTATGGCCGAGCAGTTCAAAAATGAGTCAAAAGGCTCTGAGCACTATGGGACTTAACAGCTGAGGTCATCAGCCCCCTAGAACTTAGAACTACTTAAACATAACTAACCTAAGGACATCACATAGATCCATGCCCGAGGCAGGATTCGAACCTGCGACCGTAGCGGTCTCGCGGCTCCAGACTGAAGCGCCTAGAACTGCTCTGTGAAGGCCGGTGTGGCCGAGCGATTCTAGGCGCTTCAGTCCGGAACCGCACGACCGCTACGGTCGCAGGTTCAAATCCTGCCTCGGGCATGGATGTGTGTGATGTCATTAGGTTAGTTAGATTTAAGTAGTTCTAAGTTGTAGGGGACTGATGACCTCAGGTGTTAAGTCCCATACTGCTCAGAGCCATTTGAACCATTTTAAATAATCTTGAGCTGGAACGAAGAAACTTTCGACGAATAATAAAGGCTTTAGCACAAACTACACTGAATAGCCAAAGAAACTGGTACACCTGCCTAATGTCGTGTACGGCCCCCGCGAGCACCCAGAAGTGCCGCAACACGACGTGGCATGGACTCGACTAACGTCTGAAATAGTGCTGGAGGGAGCTGACACCGTGAATCCTGCAGGGCTGCCCATAAATCCGTAAGAGTAGGAGGGGCTGTATATCTCTTCTGAATAGCACGTTGCAAGGTATCCCAGATATGCTCAATAACGTTCATTCCTGGATAGTTTGATGACCATCGGAAGTGTTTAAACTCAGAAGAGTGTTCCTGGAGCCTCTCTGCTCGTTTGTGGTGTCGCATTGTCTTGCTGGAATTGCCCAAGTCCGTCGGAGTGCACAACGTGGACATGAATGGATGCAGGTCATCAGACAGGATGCTTATGTACGTGTCACCTGTCGGAGTCGTATCTAGACGTACCAGGGGTCCCATATCACTCCAACTGCACACACCGGACATCATTATAGAGCCTCCACCAGCTTGAACAGTCCCCTGCTGACATGCAGGGTTCATGGGTTCATTAGGTTGGGTCCATACCCGTACACGTCCATCCATCCACTCGATACAATTTGAAATGGGACTCGTCCGACCAAGCAACATGTTTCCAGTCATCAACAGTCCAATGTCGGTGTTGACCGGCCCAGGCGAGTCGTAAAGTTTTGTCTCGTGCAGTCATCAAGGATATGCGAGTAGGGCTCCGAAAGCCCATATCGATGATGTTTCGTGAAATGGTTCGTGCGCTGATATTTGTTGATAGCCCAGCATTGAAATCTGCAGCAATTTGCGGAAGGGTTGCACTTCTGTCAAGTCGAACGATTCCCTTCAGTTGTCGTTGGCCCCGTTCTTGCATTATCTTTGTCCGGCACAGCGATGTCGGAGATTTGATGTTTCAAAAAAATGGTTCAAATGGCTCTGAGCACTATGGGACTTAACTGCTGTGGTCATCAGTCCCCTAGAACTTAGAACTACTTAAACCTAACTAACCTAGGACATCACACACATCCATGCCCGAGGCATGGTTCGAACCTGCGACCGTAGCGGTCACGCGGTTCCAGACTGTAGCGCCTAGAACCGCACGGCCACTCCGGCCGGCATTTGATGTTTCACCGGACTCCTGATATTCACGACGCACTCGTGAAATGGTCGTACGAGAAAATCCCCACTTCATCGCTATCTCGGAGACGATGTGTCCCATCGCTAATGCGCCGATTATAAGACCACTTTCAAACTCACTTAAGTCTGCAGAACCTGCCATTGTAGCATCAGTAACCGACCTGATAACTGCGGGAGACACTTGTCTTATATGGGCGTTGCTGACCGCAGCGCCGTATTCTGCCTGTTTACATATCTCTGTATTTGGATACGCATGCCTGTACCAGTTTCTTTGGTTCAAAAATGGCTCTGAGCACTATGGGACTCAACTGCTGTGGTCATTAGTCCCCTAGAACTTAGAACTACTTAAACCTAACTAACCTAAGGACATCACAAACATCCATGCCCGAGGCAGGATTCGAACCTGCGACCGTAGCAGTCGCACGGTTCCGGACTGCGCGCCTAGAACCGCGAGGCCACCGCGGCCGGCAGTTTCTTTGGTACTTCTGTTTATTTCGTCGTATGTAGTAACTCTTACCCCTTGGTATCGCACTGTAAAAAGTAACGTATTGATATCTATTTTTTGCTATTGACAACGGTTCTAAACGTATGCTACCTTGTTTCCTTTTACGTAACACAGTGAAAACTGTTCAGAGTAATACCTAGTTCGACTTGCCTCGTGCACTGCAAGCCGCGAATAGTTCGTGCATTCGGGCCGCAACTGGGAGTGGGACTTAACGAGTCGTTACAGAAGCTTCGAGACGGCGGACGAGGAGGAACGTTTCATCAACCTTTAGCTGAAGAACAATGCTAAATCTACATCTACATTTATACTCCGCAAGTCACCCAACGGTGTGTGGCGGAGGGCACTTTACGTGCCACTGCATTACCTCCCTTTCCTGTTCCACTCGCGTATGGTTCTCGGGAAGAACGATTGCCGGAAAGCCTCCGTGCGCGCTCGAATCTCTCTAATTTTACATTCGCGATCTCCTCGGGAGGTATAAGTAGGGGGGAGCAATATATTCGATACCTCATCCAGAAACGCATCCTCTCGAAACCTGGACAGCAAGCTACACCGCGATGCAGAGCGCCTCTCTTGAAGAGTCTGCCACTTGAGTTTGGTAAACATCTCCGTAACGCTATCACGCTTACCAAATAACCCTGTGACAAAACGCGCCGCTCTTCTTCGGACCTTCTCTATCTCCTCTGTCAACCAGACCTGGTACGGATCCCACACTGATGAGCAATACTCAAGTATAGGCCGAACGAGTGTTTTGTAAGCCACCTCCTTTGTTGATGGACCACATTTTCTAAGGGCTCGCCCAATGAATCTCAACCTGGCTCCCGCCTTACCAACAAGTAATTTTATATGATCATTCCACTTCAAATCGTTCCGTACGCATATTCCAATATATTTTACAGAAGTAACTGTTACCAGTGTTTGTTCCGCTATCATATAATCATACAATAAAGGATCCTTCTTTCTATGTATTCGCAATACATTACATTTGTCTATGTTAAGGGTCAGTTGCCACTCCCTGCAGCAAGTGCTTATCCGCTGCAGATCTTCCTGTATTTCGCTGCAATTTTCTAATGCTGCAACTTCTCTGTATACTACAGAATCATCCGCGAAAAGCCGCTTGGAACTTCCGACATTATCTACTTTCCAACTTCAGTTGGAAAGACCACATAGATAATATCCTGGGGAAGGCGAGCCAAAGGTTTCGTTTCATTGGCAGGACACTTAGAAGATGCAACAAGTCCACTAAAGAGACAGCTTACACTACACTCGTTCGTCCTCTGTTAGAATATTGCCGCGAGGTGTGGGATCCTTACCAGGTGGGATTGACGGAGGACAACGAAAGGGTGCAAAAAAGGACAGCTTGTTTTGTATTACCACGTAATAGGAGAGAGATTGTGGCAGATATGATACGCGAGTTGGGATGGAAGTCATTAAAGCAAAGACGTTTTTCGTCGCGGAGAGATCTATTTACGAAATTTCTGTCACCAACTTTCTCTTCCGAATGCGAAAATATTTAGTTGAGCCCAACCTGCATAGGTAGGAATGATCATCAAAATAAAATAAGAGAAATCAGAGCTCAAACAGAAAGGTGTAGGTGTTCGTTTTTCCCGCGCGCTGTTCGGGAGTGGGATGGTAGAGAGATAGTATGATTGTGGTTCGATGAACCCTCTGCCAAACACTTAAATGTGAATTGCAGAGTAATCATGTAGATGTAGATATAGGACAGTTATATATATTGTGAAAAGCAATGGTCCCATAACAGTCCCCTGTGGTACGCCAGAGATTACTTTAACGTCTGTAGACGTCTCTCCATTGAGAACAACATGCTAAAAACTCTTCGATCCAGCCACACAGTTGGTCTGATATTCCATAGGCTCTGTTTATCAGGCGACAGTGCGGAACTGTATCGAACGCCTTCCGGAAGTCAAGGAAAATGGCATCTACCTGGGAGCCTGTATCTAATATTTTCTGGGTCTCATGAACAAATAAAGCGAGTTGGGTCTCACACGATCGCTGTTTCCGGAATCCATGTTGATTCCTACAGAGTAAATTCTGTGTTTCCATAAATGACATGATACGCGAGCAAAAAACATGTTCTAAAATTCTACAACAGGTCGACGTCAGAGATATAGTCCTGTAGTTTTGCGCGTCTGCAAGACGACCCTTCTTGATATCTGGGACTACCTGTGCTCTTTTCCAATCATTTGGAACGTTCTGTTCCTCTAGAGACTTGCGGTACACGGCTGTTAGAAGGGGGGCTAGTTCTTTCGTGTACTTGTGTAGAATCGAATTGGTATCCCGTCAGGTCCAGTGGACTTCCCTCTGTTGAGTGATTTCAGTTTCTTTTCAATTCCTTGGACACTTCTATCGATGTCAGATTCATGATGGGGGAGCTCTCATTATATGTGTACCTCAGAATCGGTTGGAACGAGAACAACGAGAGAAGCACGGCGAAAGAGAAGAGGCAGGTGCGAGCACTGCAGATATGCCTCGGCCGGTATCGCAAGCGGTGCTATGGCCGCCGGCGTTGTCCGGCAGCTCCGTGTGCAGTCGGCGCCTTGGCTGCTTCGCGCGGTCTACTGCGGCCAGCCGCTGGGTGCGCGGACCGCTGCGCCGTGCTACTTATGCGCGGCCACACTTACACACACACACACCTACATACATGGCATGCGCAGCCAGCGGCGTGCGCCGTCGGCGCAGCTCGGCGGCGCACTGGGCAGCTTTACACCAGGAGAGCAGACAACGCCAGGAGATATCAGATCCCACATAGCCGCCTGCTGTCGTCTGGTCCGCACAGTTACCAGCACTGGGAGGAAGCAAAGGTGTGCAACTCGGGCGTGTGAGTTCACGCTGTCTGCGCGTAACGTCACGAGCGGGCCAACTGACCGCCGTCTCACGTACGAGTAGCGAGCTAGATGTTCATTTAATACCAAGGTCGCGTAATGGTGCGGCGAGATAGGGCACAAGCACAGAGGGGGGACCCAAAATCGAATAAAAAAAATTCAATGAAAAGTCAGAATTAAACAAAAATAAAGAAAGACTGTGAGACGGGTGTAACGATTAATCAAGGAAAAACCCCAGTTGGGAAACGGGGCCAAAATTTCTTTATTGATTACTTCAACCATTAAAAGTCATTTCTTTATCACTTGACCAGGAACAGATCCAAAAAGCTAGTACGCATGAGTGCCTTTTCAAAACAATTAACATTACAGTTAACGGCCAAGCCATTTTACTTAAAACCGACTTTGATAATACATTTTATAACAAATCAAATTTTTACAAGTAATGAAATCAAAAACTTTACTTTACCGTTAATAGCCAAGCCATTTTACTTAAAACAGGTTTTGATAAAGCATTTAATAACAAAATTAAAACTTTCCAAGTAATGAAACAAAAAAAAACAATTTGCATACAATTTCGCTACCGAACATGTAGGGAGCCAACTTCTTTTAAACTTTGGCACAACAAGATATTAAATTACAAGGGCTCGCTAACAAAGAGGCAGAACTAGCATTTTCAAAGGATGCCAAGTAGATTAAAACAATCAAAGTAAAGGTACAGTCATTCACCTTTTACAATAACGAACAATTTTAAAGCCGCGTAATTTTAAAAACCCACCAGTGAAAGGCAAACTTAACCTTTTTAAACACTGGCCAAAAAACAATCAGAGTAAAATACAACCATTTAACATTTTACAATAACTAACAACTTTAATACCATGTCCTGCCACCAAAATGTCCTGGGATAGAAATAATTAACCGACCGGGTGTAAGGGCGGCCACAATTGTCTCCCGAAGGATGCTCAGGCTAGAAGCGGACTGACAGACCCACAACGCCTCACCTTCAGCAATCACATCGACCTCACGTGAGGCCAGGGGAGGAGGAGGAGGAATCAAATCAGGAACCATAATCCCTGCCCAAAAATACACTTCCTCCCAGACAGTACTAATAAGAAGCCAAAAGATCACTGTCTATAATTACACCGGTGACAGGGACAGGAAATCCGAACGCAGGAGGCCACAAGGCAGAAAAATGTAATCTAAAACAATAATCACTGCCCAAAATACACTTCCTACCGGGCAGTACTAATAAGAAGCGGAAAAGATCACTATAAATACACCGGCGACAGGGACAGGAAACCCGAACGCAGGAGGCCACAAGGCAGAAAAGACGCTGGTTGCACAAACCAAAATTCTTCAATTAACCTTTAACCAACTTAACTTGCAGTTTATCAGAGAAACAGCAGGTGAACTCCTATGCAAAGGTTCCTCACACCCGACCGGGTACACGTCGTCAGCTTACCCAACTGGGCACAGTCACGCAGCCACGCGCTCTGTCACCGGAGCCCTCGTCTTCTCCGCACCCACGGCGGCGAAATATCACCCCTCAGGTTAGGCGAGTTACTAGTCCATCATTCCCGCCTCCAGACGGAAAATTTAAAGACATCCGTTGCTACTCCCACCAAGTAGTGACTCCGAACCACAGCCGTGGCCCCCGGGTGCTCACAGCAAGAGGTTACAGCCTTGTCCCGTCAACTCGTCCCACTCGTCTCGCACCGCTAGGGTAGACCACGCAGCTTCTCGGAACAATAGCCAAATCTCCACCGCCACGCCACGCCGCGGTCTCATCGTACGACATTCTCTAATTCCCGATTTTAAAAACCGACCGACCGACTCGTCGTCGCTAAACAACCAACCAGCCATCCCCCCAAAGATCTTATTCCCTTACACAAGGCTAACAGGAAGCAACGACTCGAAGATCGATAAGACCAGAAACGCCGCCATAGGCGAATCTCAACAGAATCGTACGCAGCATAACGATAAATATGAAAGAATCAATTAACGATGGAATGGAAGGACTCAGAACAATCTTTACAGCACGATATATGTTGAGAGCCGACACACGGCTCAGACTGTTTAAGAATTAACCAGTAGGAGATCTCCCAACCTTATCTTCTGTCTACGAGAAGAAATAAATCCCTCGGCTAGCGACCGTTACGTATGCTGTTGGCATCCGCCTCGGTAGATGTGCGGTTAGCGAGGCAGATCGCAGGCCGAAGGGGCCCGGGTTCGATCCCCGCACGGGTCGGAGATTTTCTCTGTGTTGTCTTCACATTCGCGTTGTCGTAATTGGCATTCCACTATTCAGATGGCTCTATGGACCCGCCCCGAAATCCAATAGTAATAATATCCCGTTGTCATATTGTCATTTTCACAGTGTTATAAATCCATATTGGACTATGGATAAGATGCCTGAGGAGAGGAATCTGGCTGCAATTTTCTCCACATTCAGGAAAGGCAACAGAAGCGACTCAGATTACTATAGAAGAATTAGCCTCGTTAAAACAATCCATAAAATCTATAGCACTACCTTCATTAATAGACTTGGTCATTTCTATGATACAATTTTATTAGAATTACAATTTAGACAAGGCCTATCCTGCGTTGATGGTATTTTTAGTCTAACCCAACTGGAAGAGAAAAGGAAAGAATTTAACTCTTTGACGCACGTAGAATCTTTTAGATCACGAAAAAACTTTTAACAGCGACATTAGACACCTACTGCAGCGTATTATGAAAAAGAGGCTTCCCAATACATCAAATTAACCTGTGAAGGCTCTCATTTTTTGACAAGGGAGAGAGCAGGATTCCATAGAATTTAAGCAAAAACTTCCATCTCTATTTACAAGGCTAGTCTCTGATTTAATCTCTGTAATATTTCGTAGGATGAGCGGTGCTAAGACAATGTTGTGTAACAGACGATTTATTCGGCTTTTGTAAGCACGTGTGACGCAAGACACCTGGCCTCCAGGGTCCTGACAGTCTGACAGATATATGAGATGCCACAACTGCAAGGAATACAATAGACATCCGCCTTACGCAAACCAAGATCATCCTTAACGGAACCTAATAGGTTCATCGTCTACCCCGGGAACGTGTTTGTCACTTTCAGAACTGATTGTTCTTCCGCGCATTCTAAATCGCACACCCTGCAACGTTGTTTCCGTATCGAGCGGTCGATCTCTGAAAGCATAACTGTCTTTCACAAACTCAGTAGCGATGTACTAAGTAGAGGATCACTTTGGCGAGTGGTTAGGCAGCCAGTCAGTAGTGAGCGCGCTGCACGTTCCGCTGGGATCATGTGCTTTAAACGGGTCAAAGGGAATCCTATGCAGTCTGTCTGGATTCCGGTTGCAATGTTTCGGCATGCAGAGACGGTGCTTAAATCTTTCGCATGTGGTGGTGTATTGCACCACATTCGCCCACAAATGTTTATGTGTTGAACTGTGTGCACGATTATCCTTTAGCCAGCCGCTGTGACCGAGCGGATCCAGGCGCTTCAGTCCGGAACCGCGCGCCTGCTACGGTCGCAGGTTCGAATCCTGCCTCGGGCGTGGATGTGTGCGATGTCCTTAGGTTAGTTAGGTTTAAGTAGTTGTCTATGGGACTGATGACCTCAGATGTTAACTCCCATAGTGCTTAGGGCCATTTGCACCATTTTTTTTTTATTATCCTTTAAATTAAATTACATTTCTTTTAATCCGAGTTTACGTGGTTTATTCTTAATATCTTGTAACTGATTAATGATTCCAATATCTTTACATATAGTGTCCACTTTGAAATCTCACATACAATGTGATACAGTTACCACAGATAATATTTTAGAGTTTATGCCATAAGCAGAGATGTCACTATTTAAATTAGTGTATATGTTTCTCAAAGCTGCAAACTCAGCAGTACGGTTCTGTTACTCCATTGCCTGTTTTCCAGGCCAGAAGGTAAGTCACCAGCTGGAGATGCTGAGAGAGCTGGCGGTTCAAAAAATGGTTCAAATGACTCTGAGCACTATGGGATTTAACATCTGAGGTCATCAGTCCCCTAGAACATAGAAGTACTTAAACCTAACTAACATAAGGACATAACATACATCCATGCCAGAGTTAGGATTCGAACCTACGACCGTAGGAGTCGCGCGGTTCCAGACTGAAGCGCCTAGAACCGGTCGGCCACATCCGCCGGCACTGGCGGTTCATCACATTGTACGTGTCTTCAAATTCCGGATTTCTAAATACACTCCTGGAAATGGAAAAAAGAACCCATTGACACCGGTGTGTCAGACCCACCATACTTGCTCCGGACACTGCGAGAGGGCTGTACAAGCAATGATCACACGCACGGCACAGCGGACACACCAGGAACCGCGGTGTTGGCCGTCGAATGGCGCTAGCTGCGCAGCATTTGTGCACCGCCGCCGTCAGTGTCAGCCAGTTTGCCGTGGCATACGGAGCTCCATCGCAGTCTTTAACACTGGTAGCATGCCGCGACAGCGTGGACGTGAACCGTATGTGCAGTTGACGGACTTTGAGCGAGGGCGTATAGTGGGCATGCGGGAGGCCGGGTGGACGTACCGCCGAATTGCTCAACACGTGGGGCGTGAGGTCTCCACAGTACATCGATGTTGTCGCCAGTGGTCGGCGGAAGGTGCACGTGCCCGTCGACCTGGGACCGGACCGCAGCGACGCACGGATGCACGCCAAGACCGTAGGATCCTACGCAGTGCCGTAGGGGACCGCACCGCCACTTCCCAGCAAATTAGGGACACTGTTGCTCCTGGGGTATCGCCGAGGACCATTCGCAACAGTCTCCATGAAGCTGGGCTACGGTCCCGCACACCGTTAGGCCGTCTTCCGCTCACGCCCCAACATCGTGCAGCCCGCCTCCAGTGGTGTCGCGACAGGCGTGAATGGAGGCACGAATGGAGACGTGTCGTCTTCAGCGATGAGAGTCGCTTCTGCCTTGGTGCCAATGATGGTCGTATGCGTGTTTGGCGCCGTGCAGGTGAGCGCCACAATCAGGACTGCATACGACCGAGGCACACAGGGCCAACACCCGGCATCATGGTGTGGGGAGCGATCTCCTACACTGGCCGTACACCACTGGTGATCGTCGAGGGGACACTGAATAGTGCACGGTACATCCAAACCGTCATCGAACCCATCGTTCTACCATTCCTAGACCGGCAAGGGAACTTGCTGTTCCAACAGGACAATGCACGTCCGCATGTATCCCGTGCCACCCAACGTGCTCTAGAAGGTGTAAGTCAACTACCCTGGCCAGCAAGATCTCCGGATCTGTCCCCCATTGAGCATGTTTGGGACTGGATGAAGCGTCGTCTCACGCGGTCTGCACGTCCAGCACGAACGCTGGTCCAACTGAGGCGCCAGGTGGAAATGGCATGGCAAGCCGTTCCACAGGACTACATCCAGCATCTCTACGATCGTCTCCATGGGAGAATAGCAGCCTGCATTGCAGCGAAAGGTGGATATACACTGTACTAGTGCCGACATTGTGCATGCTCTGTTGCCTGTGTCTATGTGCCTGTGGTTCTGTCAGTGTGATCATGTGATGTATCTGACCCCAGGAATGTGTCAATAAAGTTTCCCCTTCCTGGGACAATGAATTCACGGTGTTCTTATTTCAATTTCCAGGAGTGTAGTAATGTCAGACTAACAGATTGAGCCGAGAACGTTCATTGCACGTAATGTGTTTGTAAGCTGTTCAGACCAGTTCATCACGACTACAGAATTCAGTTAAATATACAAAAAAAATGGGTCAAATGTCTCTGAGCACTATGGGACTTAACATCTTAGGTCATCAGTCCCCTAGAGCTGAGAACTACTTAAACCTAACTAACCTAAGAACATCACACACATCCATGCCCGAGGCAGGATTCGAACCTGCGACTGTAGCAGTCCCGCGGTTCCGGTCTGCAGCGCCTAGAACCGCACGGCCACCGCGGCCGGCTTAAATATACATTTATGTCCAGTATTATTTCGTTGCGCAAAGTAAGCTATTCCTTTCTCTTGTTCTACTCGTTTAGAAAAGCTGTAATCAGACAGCGTTGAAGTATCATTTGTTCCTTCTAAACCTTATACTATGGAAGAGGGTATTTTGCTCAGGACATCTTTTAGGGTGCATATTTGTATGTAGTCGAATTTAAATGAGAAGTAGATGGCGTACAAACTCAATGTTGATTCCTTGGTATTTCCGTTTTTCTGCAGATTTCATCAATTATTTGAGTCTGATACAGTCGTCCCTACCACAGCACACAAAGCCATCTCAGTTTTCAGCGTTAACCTCACAGCAAACAGTTGTTTACTTCTCGCATTGCCTAAAGGTGACTCACATGCCTCCCGGTCACTAAACTGGAATAGTACACCGTTGCCGGCCGGAGTGGCCGAGCGGTTCTAGGCACTACAGTCTGGAACCGCGCGATCGCTACCGTCGCAGGTTCGAATCCTGCCTCGGGCATGGATGTGTGTGATGTTCTTCGGTTAGTTAGGTTTAAGTATTTCTAAGTTCTATGGGACTGATGACCTCAGCAGTTAAGTCCCATAGTGCTCAGAGCCATTTGAACCAGTACACCGTTCTTGGCAGATGGACTGTAAAAATGGTTCAAATGGCTCTGAGCACTATGGAACTCAACTGCTGTGGTCATCAGTCCCCTAGAACTTAGAACTACTTAAACCTAAGTAACCAAAGGACATCACACACATCCATGCCCGAGGCAGGATTCGAACCTGTGACCGTAGCAGTCGTGCGGTTCCAGACTGAAGCGCCTAGAACCGCTCGGCCACCGCTGCCGGCAATGTGTGAACAGCAAGACGAAAGGTATACAACTGAAGTACAGTGATACTGTTAATATTTGCAGCCGTGTTGCTACTTCAGTTGTGCTTTATCACAAAGATAAAAAACTTTTGCAACTGAGCAGTTGCAAAAGGCAGGCTTTTTTCGTATCTACATCATAAGGCATAAACGAAGTACTGCAAGATTCCAAGAGAAATCAGTAAGTGGTGAAATCACGCTTGCTGTCGAAATAATGTGAGAGAAAAAGCACCTAAACTCGTCTTACCACATTCCGAAGCTGAAATTACATAATAGAGGTGTGCTTTGCCAATTTCCGAGGGACTTACAAATTACGAAATGAAACGCAGATTTTTGGAAAACGTGAAAACAAACGGTAATCGGCAAAATAAAGAACTTGTTAGTTCCAGAAGAAGTTCCTAGCAGATTTATTTGTGCTAGACTTACGACAGACTACAGTACCTTAACAAGGAAATAATAGTACAGCAAGCCACAGAGAAAGTTAAAAAGATATTACACCAATCTAAACAATCCTCTGCTTATACGTTTGTTCTTTTTCTTCATTCGTGGATTAGGTGATTTCACCTCTTCCGGTCAACAATGTCCAGCCATTTCTTCCGTGGCGTTACGCTCTGTCTTCTCCAATTAGGTTTGTATTCAAGATATTTTCTTAGGAAGTCAACTTTCATGCATTCTATCTACATATTCTTACCATCTGTTCCTGTTTAGATATATCTTATTGAGCACTGAATCAACTTCTAATTCATTTCTAATGTCTTCATTTCCCAAATGGCTCTAAGCACTATGCGACTTAACATCTGAGGTGATCAATCCCCAAGACTTAGAACTACACTACTGGCCATTAAAATTGCTACACCATCAAGATGACGTGCTACAGACGCGAAATTTAAGCGACAGGAAGAAGATGCTGTGATATGCGAATGATTAGCTTTTCAGAGCAACAAGGTAGGCGGCGGCGGCGACACCTACAAACGTGCTGACGTGAGGAAAGTTTCCATCCGATTTCTCATACACAAACAGCAGTTGACCGGCGTTGCCTGGTGAAACGTTGCTGTGATGCCTCGTATAAGGAGGAGAAATGCGTACCATCACGTTTCCGACTTTGATAAAGGTCGGATTGAAGCCTATCGCGATTACGGTTTATCGTATCGCGACATTGCTGTTCGCGTTAGTCGAGATCCAATGACTGTTAGCAGAATATGGAATCGGTGGGTTCAGGAGGGTAATACTGAACGCCGTGGTGAATCCCAACGGCCTCTTATCATTAGCAGTCGAGAAGACAGGCATCTTATTCGCATGGCTGTAACGGATCGTGCAGCCACGTCTCGATCCCCGAGTCAACAGATGGGGACGTTTGCAAGACAACAACCACCTGCACGAACAGTTCGACGAAGTTTGCAGCAGCATGGACTATCAGCTCGGAGACCATGACTGCGTTTACCATTGAGGCTGCATCACAGTCAGGAGCGCCTGCGATGAACTCAACGACGAACCTGGGTGCACGGATGGCAAAACGTCATTTTTTCGGATGAATCCAGGTTCTGTTTATAGCATCATGATGGTCGCATCCGTGTTTGGCGGTGAACGCAGATTGGAAATGTGTATTCGTCATCGCCATACTAGCGTATCACTCGGCGTGATGGTATGGGGTGCCATTTGTTACACGTCTCGGTCACCACTTGTTCGCATTGACGGCACTTTGAACAGTGGACGTTACATTTGAGATGTTACGACCCGTGGCTCCACCCTTCATTCGATCCCTGCGAAACCCTACATTTCAGCAGGATAATGCACGACCGCATGTTGCAGGTCCTGTACGGGCCTTTCTGGATACAGAAAATGTTCGACTGCTACCCTGGCCAGCACATTCTCCAGATCTCTCACCAACTGAAAACGTCTGGTCAATGGCGGCCGAGCAAGTGGCTCGTCACAATACGCCAATCATTACTCTTGATGAACTGTGGTATCGTGTTGAAGCTGCATGGGCAGCTGTACCTGTACACGCCATCCAAGCTCTGTTTGACTCAATGCCCAGGCGTATCAAGGCCGTTATTACGGCCAGAGGTGGTTGTTCTGGGTACTGCTTTCTCAGGATGTATGCACCCAAATTGAGTGAGAATGTAATCACATGTCAGTTCTAGTATAATCTATTTGTCCAATGAATACGCGTTTATCATCTGCATTTCTTCTTGGTGTAGCAATTTTAATGGCCAGTATTGTACTTAAACCTAACTAATATAAGGTCATCACACACATCCATGCCCGAGGCGGGATTCGAACCTGCGACCGTAGCAGCAGCGTGGTTTCAGACTGCAGCGCCTAGAACCGCTCAGCCACAGCGGCCGGCATCTTCACTTCTGAAGCGTTCTCCGGTTCACCCTTTAATACTACCGAGAGTTTTCATTTCCGCAAGATGGATCCCCCTTGGCAACCCAGGTTTCATATCCATAGAGCATAGTAAGTATTACCAGGACTTCGCAAAACTTCGTTTGTGTCTTAACTTTTCCCCCATCCCCCCATTTTAGCATATTTCTAATTGTTCCACACACTACATTAAATTTTGTAAGCTTCTACTGCATTGGTAAATTCTGAATACATGTAGAATGTCTACAGAAAGTTGTGACATTCTACATACACAACAGACGTCACCTGCGATCGTCGGATTAAGGATCGTCTGAAATCAAAGATCTACCGGAAGGTCATCTGTCCTGTTGCTGTCTACGCCAGCGAGTGTTGGCCAGCTACAAAAGAGGCAGAACGACGATTGGGAGTCATGGAGATTAAGATGCTTAGATGGACAGGTAGCATAGGGAACGTTGCGGCGTCGCACCGATCCAGAATAAAATGCGAAAAAGCCGTCCGCGATGGTTTGGACACGTAAGGTGTGTAAAGGTAGCATACACAGTGGAAGTCATGGGAAAGAGACCCAAGGGACGACATAGACAACGATGGGCTGACACTCTGCACAACGATCTGAAGACTGTAAATCTTCATCCAGATACGGTCCACGATCGAACAAAATGGAGGCAGTGAATCCACTCAGCGGACCCTGCCGCCAGGCGGGACAAACGCTAAAGGATAAGAAGAAGTCTATAGAAAGTTGCTCTTTTTTTAAAAAATGCCGTCTTAAAAAAGAAAAGTTTTTAACCCATGAAATTTTTGCTAAACGCCGTCTGAATACATGTGAAGAATAAGTTCATAAGGGGAAGGCTTGGCCGCGGTGGTCTAGCGGTTCTAGGCGCTCAGTCCGGAACCGCGCGACTGCTACGGTCGCAGGTTCGAATCCTGCCTCGGGCATGGATGTGTGTGATGTCCTTAGGTTAGTTAGGTTTAACTAGTTCTAAGTTCTAGGGGACTAATGACCTCAGAAGTTGAATCCCATAGTGCTCAGAGCCATTTGAACCATTTTTGGGGAAGGCTTACTTTGCGCAAAGCGTTGATCTACGGACATAAATTTCTTGAATCTTAATGGTGATATTTCCCATCAGCCAGTTGATGACCTGACTAATGAAACATGTAAATGCTCAAATGCTCCATCTTATAGGCAAAGGAGTGTTCAATGAGCATACGTGGCTCAGTCTGCTGCCTTAACACAATTCCACTCAATGCCCGAAATTATAATGTACTAGAATAAATACTGAATGGAGTGTGAGATATTACCAGATGGTACGCAGATTTCAACGCAGCTTACGTTAAAAAACTCGAAAGATTATGCAGAGATGCTAGAACTAATCGTGCTGTTCATGAAATAAATGCTGACTGTGACAACAGCTTATTAGAATAAACAAGTTTGCAGAAGGCAAATAATTGTAGCAGAAACTCTGTTGCACCATAATTGCATAATGCACGAACGTATGGCACGTTACGTAGAATCGTCATGTGTCAACTAAATATTTAACGGAACCAAAGAAATGTAAGAAAATTTGTTAAGATCGTATTCACGTTATAGGTTATTTAAACTGAAGACAAAACTCACAGTAGGAAGAAGAATGCAATTGTTCATACATGAATCACGTAGCATAATGTGACACAACATAATAAGGAATTTACCAGCAAATTGGTGTCCAATTCGACGGGATTGTTAACAATAGAAAGAGTACGTGTCTTATTTAGCTCGCCTACGATTCTAATGTACACTGAGAAACCGATTTGCGGCCCACGTGAATCGAGACTATCTCACAGTAAAAAGTATGGCACAAGCTCCGCGGAATTAAGACTCTCCCAGCGGCTTGAACTACCTCCTCCCGCCACTGAGCACTGTCTTATTAGCCATCGCTATTTGTTAAGTTGTGGGACCCCACCACTTTGTGCTCATTGCCCTCAACCTTTGACGGCTCGTCGTTTCTTGACGGAATGTCCTTTCTTTAACCAGTTACGTTCTTATTTATGTTTGCCGTCTGAATTACCAGCCATTTTAGCGAACGACGCGAGGGCTGTCGGCCGCATTTTACTTTTTATCTTTCGTAGCAATATGGTGAAGGACATTTAATTTTGGTATGAAGATGGTATTTGTTCTTTAGGATAGATACCATCTTCATATAGTTAAGGCTAACCGTCCATTGACCTTCTTCTTCCGTGCTGGATGCACACGCATTGCCCGAACTCGTACGGGACTCGGTCAGATTGTCTGCCGCGAGTAATGAGTGTAGTGGCCAGGGGCGCTACGAATGTAGTGTGTGGACATTAAGCCGGGAATGTGGGTCTCACGGGGAGCGAGCAAGGGATAAGTCCCTGCAATCGCGCTACCCTCTGTGCCCTCGGTGGCTCAGATGGATACGTCCGCCTGCTTAGCTAAGTGGTAACGGGCTTGCCTCTCAGTCGGCACGGTGGCTCAGCGTGTTCGGTCAGAGGTTTACCTACTCTCCGTAATAAAAAAAACTGAGTGAACGGATAACGAACAACCTGAACCGTTGTCATGAGACGTCCGCCCCGAACAAATACACTCCTGGAAATTGAAATAAGAACACCGTGAATTCATTGTCCCAGGGAGGGGAAACTTTATTGACACATTCCTGGGGTCAGATACATCACATCATCACACTGACAGAACCACAGGCACATAGACACAGGCAACAGAGCATGCACAATGTCGGCACTAGTACAGTGTATATCCACCTTTCGCAGCAATGCAGGCAGCTATTCTCCCATGGAGACGATCGTAGAGATGCTGGATGTAGTCCTGTGGAACGGCTTGCCATGCCATTTCCACCTGGCGCCTCAGTTGGACCAGCGTTCGTGCTAGACGTGCAGACCGCGTGAGACGACGCTTCATCCAGTCCCAAACATGCTCAATGGGGGACAGATCCGGAGATCTTGCTGGCCAGGGTAGTTGACTTACACCTTCTAGAGCACGTTGGGTGGCACGGGATACATGCGGACGTGCATTGTCCTGTTGGAACAGCAAGTTCCCTTGCCGGTCTAGGAATGGTAGAACGATGGGTTCGATGACGGTTTGGATGTACCGTGCACTATTCAGTGTCCCCTCGACGATCACCAGTGGTGTACGGCCAGTGTAGGAGATCGCTCCCCACACCATTGATGCCGGGTGTTGGCCCTGTGTGCCTCGGTCGTATGCAGTCCTGATTGTGGCGCTCACCTGCACGGCGCCAAACACGCATACGACCATCATTGGCACCAAGGCAGAAGCGACTCTCATCGCTGAAGACGACACGTCTCCATTCGTCCCTCCATTCACGCCTGTCGCGACACCACTGGAGGCGGGCTGCACGATGTTGGGGCGTGAGCGGAAGACGGCCTAACGGTGTGCGGGACCGTAGCCCAGCTTCATGGAGACGGTTGCGAATGGTCCTCGCCGATACCCCAGGAGCAACAGTGTCCCTAATTTGCTGGGAAGTGGCGGTGCGGTCCCCTACGACACTGCGTAGGATCCTACGGTCTTGGCGTGCATCCGTGCGTCGCTGCGGTCCGGTCCCAGGTCGACGGGCACGTGCACCTTCCGCCGACCACTGGCGACAACATCGATGTACTGTGGAGACCTCACGCCCCACGTGTTGAGCAATTCGGCGGTACGTCCACCCGGCCTCCCGCATGCCCACTATACGCCCTCGCTCAAAGTCCGTCAACTGCACATACGGTTCACGTCCACGCTGTCGCGGCATGCTACCAGTGTTAAAGACTGCGATGGAGCTCTGTATGCCACGGCAAACTGGCTGACACTGACGGCGGCGGTGCACAAATGCTGCGCAGCTAGCACCATTCGACGGCCAACACCGCGGTTCCTGGTGTGTCCGCTGTGCCGTGCGTGTGATCATTGCTTGTACAGCCCTCTCGCAGTGTCCGGAGCAAGTATGGTGGGTCTGACACACCGGTGTCAATGTGTTCTTTTTTCCATTTCCAGGAGTGTACAACGAACAAAATGAGATCAACAAAGGAAGCAAAGGTGGATAGAGAATCTACCATGTAAGCAGGAGATCCCAGGATCGAGTCCCGGTCGGGGCACACATTTCCAACTGTCCCCGTTGATGTATATCAACGCCTGCCGACAGCTTAAGGTCTTAATTTAATTAACATTTAATTTAATTTTTAGTTCAGGAGTTCCGTTTTTCTAGGCGTATTTTATGAACCTTTCTCCAAGTCCCTGTCTTTAGCTGCCTTTCCTTCCGTCGATTGGGTTTAACGTGTAGTTGTTCTTAACTCCATTTTTGTCTTCATGTTCTACAGTTCTGGCATGGATGCGTTTGACCCTAGTTGCTTTTGCGCACTAAAACAAAACAAAACAAAGCATGTTAAATCTTACCATTTGTAATTGCTGAAATCTTTCACTGAATTAATACGCTAATTTGCGCAATTCTGGGCTGCGCAGCTCCTAGCTCGTTACAAGAGTATGTAGAAAAGTCTTGTGGGAAGTTCACACATCAAACTCCTTCGCTAAGATCGTCACCCCACGGCTGGACACACAGAGCCTTGCATCCAGGGCCTAACAGGCACCAGTCCGCAGCTCGTGGTCGTGCGGTAGCGTTCTCGCTTCCCGCGCCCGGGTTCCCGGGTTCGATTCCCGGCGGGGTCAGGGATTTTCTCTGCCTCGTGATGACTGGGTGTTGTGTGATGTCCTTAGGTTAGTTAGGTTTAAGTAGTTCTAGGAGACTGATGACCATAGATGTTAAGTCCCATAGCTCTCAGAGCCAGAGCCTAACTGGCACCACAAGCAAGCATCTTTCACCTATTTGAACGCTGTCCATACGTTACAGCCACGAAGCCACACTCAGCTCTCATTGGGCGACATTCTGCTCACCGAAGAAAGTGACACAGGCTCCCCTTTATGACCGGCCAAAGACTGTCCTCTCTTAGCCATCGATTACTCGGCACACAACACATTAGTACTGTTCTCGCGAGTTAGAAAACGTGGAAAATAGTAAAGGCTTAAAGCTGTCATTTGTGACAATCACGTTTGAATTTCTGGATCTTATTATCAATATTTCGTTAGCGAAATGTCGATCGATGCCACAGTCGACATACTGTTCCAGTATTACCGAGTTAATGCTACCTCCCCCTTTGTTTAGTAATTTTCACTATCGATAACTTCTGTCATCGGTCATCAATGTCGTGTTATAGCGCTAGTTCAAAATGGCTATGAGCACTATGGGACTTAACTTCTGAGGTCATCAGTTGCCTAGAACTTAGAACTACTTAAACCTAACTAACCAAAGGACATCACACACATCCTTGCCCGAGGCAGGATTCGAACGCCTAGAACCGCTCGGCCACTCCGGCCGGCTATAGCGCTAGTGTTTACAGTGTGTGTCTTTTCGGAATTGCTCTGCAAACCGAGCTCTTCAATTCACTTGTACAGCTCTTACTTGCTGCAATTTAGCCTTGAAAATGTCATGATGGTCACCTGCCGAAATACCATCGGTTGTCGACGACGTCACGCGGCTACATTTCCTTAAGTTATCTGAACAACATTATAGATTTTATGCCGTCGAGCGTCGGCAAGTACATTAAGTACGTACGTGGTGCAGAGAGACTGCACAAAAAATTCAAATCCGACGACAGTTACAGTGGTTACAGTGCTAACTGTAGAGAGGGTTAAATGCGAAAATGCGAAGTCCGGCATCATTTGTTGGAAATCGAAAGTGAGTCGATAGGCGCACCTATCAGTGACGCCGAGTTAAATCTGTTCAAAAAAACATGGGAGTTCATAGGCTAGGGTCTCTGCCTCCGCCAGCTTACCCTGATATGGGGGACTGGTGGTTAAACTCGCGTGACAGGTTTCCAGGAGCATCACGTAACTATCCGAAGTGTGCTCGTCTCCCTTCGTATGCCGCTGCGTCGGAGGGTTCCTTCCCTTCTTTTATATAAATAACAATAACAATAACAATTGTCAGCCTTATGGTGTGTGGTAAGGGGAGAGGTTGTTGTTATTACCTTTCCAGAGTGGAGAACACATGCTTCACTGCCTTTGCTCAGCATTCACAAGACTAGAAGACTTCTGGGTTATGAACTCACACGAGTAGGAGCTATCAACCACATACCGCAGGCCTGATGCAGTTGTCACACTGGAAACGTCGACATTATCTACAGGCGGGCTCGTCGTTAATGTACTATCTGTCTTCAGCGACTATGTCAGGCGACTCAACCGCGCAGTTGCACAGTCGAAATTGTGCACTGGGGGACTCAGGGAAAGAGCATCCGCCTTTCTACTGTTTGTTCATCCGTATCAATTCACACTCATAATTTCGCCTCTCTGTTTCTCCAACTACTTCAACAATAACCCGCAGCATAAATACACGGTCGGCCGGGGTGGCCGAGCGGTTCTAGGTGCTACAGTCTGGAACCGCGCGATCGCTATGGTCCCAGGTTCGAATCCTGCCTCGGGCATTGATGTGTGTGATGTCCTTAGGTTAGTTAGGTTTAATTAGTTCTAAGTTCTAGGCGACTGCTGACCTCTGATGTTAAGTCCCATAGTGCTCAGTGCCATTTGAACCATAAATACACCTGGAGTAATATTAGAGATCAGTTTTCGTTTATTGATTGCATCATAACCAATACAGCCGTTCATCCAAGTCACATATTAGATGTAAAAACGTTAAAATCAGCCAATGTACGATCGGACCGTAGGCTGGTGATGAGGAAATCGAACCTGAAACGTAGAAACAAAAACCAAAAACACTGAGCGGCTGACTAACAAAAGAATTAAAACTGAAGTCACAGATGATGAAAGTATTAAGGTGCTGTATCAAAGTAGATTAAAGGAGAAAATCCTTAATAACCCAAGTCTAGATGAACAAGATGTAGAAGCTGAATTGACTACTTTCAGAGCGAATATACTCTGAAGAGCCAAAGAAACTGGTACACCTGTCTAACACCGTGTAGGGCACCGCGAGCACGCAGAAGAGCCGTGACATGGACCCGACTAATGTCTGGAGTAGTGCTGGAGGTAACTGACACCATGAATCCTGCAGGGCTGTCCATAAATCCGTAAGTGTACGAGGGGGTGGAGATCTCTTCTTAACAGCACGTTGCAAGACGTCCCAGACATGCTCAATAATGTTCATAGCCAGCGGAAGTGTTTAAACTCAGAAGAGTGTTCCTGAAACCACTCTGTAGCAATTGTGGACGTGTGGGGCGTCGCATTGTCCTGCTGGAATTGCCCAGGTCCGTCGGTATGCGCAATTGGTGAATGTATGCAGGTGATCAGACAGGATGCTTACTTAGGTGTCACACGTCAGAGTCGTATCTACACGTATCAGGGGTCCCAAATCACTCCGACTGCACACGCCCTATACCATTATAGAGCCTACACCTGCTTGAACAGTCCCCTGCTGACATGCAGGGTCCATGGATTCATGGGGTTGGTTCCATGTGCGCGGCAACATGTTTCCAGCCAGCAACAGTCCAGTGTCGCTGTTGATAGACCCAGGCCAGATGTAAAGCTCTGTGTCTTGCTGTCATCAAGAGTACACGAGTGGGCCTTCTGCTCCGAAAGCCCATATCGATGATGCTTCGGTGAATGGTTCGCACACTGACACTTGTTGATGGCCCAGCATTAAAATCTGCAGCAATTTTCGAAGTGGTTGCACTTCTGTCACGCTGAACGATTCTTTTGGGTCGTCGTTGGTCCCGTTCTTGCAGGATATTTTTCTGGCCGCAGCAATGTCGGAAATTTGATGTTTTATCGGATTCATATTCGCGAAATGGTCGTACTGGAAAATCCTCACCATCGCCACCTCGGAGATGCTGTGTCCCAGCGCTCGTGCGCCGACTATAACGCTATAACTCCACGGTGAAACTCACTTAATTACTGGTAACCAGCCATTGTAGTAGCAAAACCCATCTAACAACTGCGCCAGAAACTTCTTGTCTTGTATAGGCGTTGCCGGCCGCAGCGCCGTATTCTGCCTGTTTATGTATCTCTGTATTTGAACACACATGCTTGTAACAGTTTCATTGGCGCTTCAGTGTACATCATTTCTCCAGTCAACATTCCTTTCTCTCAACACATACTAATAGTGCACGGATGACTGAGGTATCGTTAGAAAGATTTTTGTTACCCCAGCTTCATATCTATACTTTACGAAGCTAACTTATTAATCACGAAATTTCATATTTTCTTATTACAAATACCATTTCATTTATTTTAAAGTACTTACTAATTGGTGAGCCGTGACTGGCTCGAGTCATGCTTATCATGGGTTAAACCCTGGTTGCAGTCCTGTGGTTTTATTTCTCCTGCTGTTATCGCGATAATGTTGCTGTCCTCTCCATCAGTGGCAGCAGCAGCGTGTATCGATACTAGTACTGCTGTACTATCTTTGGTGTGGTGGATATAGTTTCCGGTTGGGCGGTGTGTGACCAGTCGGTCGGTTGGCGTGGAGCAGCAAGGAAGTCCCCGTCGCGCATACTCTGTCCGGGGCCGCTGGCGGTGTGCACAAGCGCTTAGAGTCTGAGGTGCTGCTTGAGAGTGCTGCGAAGTTCGTTGCCCACCGATCTTGGAAATGAAAGTTGAGTCCTCACTTAACCTACTATCGAGCCTCAACTGCTTACATTTCTTCGTTTGATCCTGGTTGTCGCTTTTGGGACATTCCCGCGAGCAACAAAGTGTGTGTATTTAAGTCGGCTATGATTCCAGCCGTCTTCCTGTGGAGTTTAACTTAATATATTCCTTGTTTACCAGTGGTATCTTCTGCCTTGTGGCCGTTGACGTTCCTGTTACCTGCCCTGGTCGTTGACGTAATTTTCGACAGCTGAGGTGTTGTTGGTCGTTGTGGGCGCCAACATTCTGTGTGTCGTTTTGTTGCAATTTTGTGGTCGTTTTGCTGGTTGCGTGGAGCGGAACTGATTTTGTTGATTGGTCGGTCGGCTGTCTGTCTGTTGGGTTGCCTTCGGATTAAGAATTCGTTGCACAGGCTGCCTGTCTCACCTAAACGGGCGTTAGTGTTACAATCGCAAGCTGACCCGTGGAAACTTCTGAGGGCCGTTCCTTGTGTGTTACATTGTAATTTACCTGCCTGGGTTTTACTTATTTGGTTAATGTGTGGCTTCAGCCAAGTATCAATATCTCTTAAATTAATGTTCTTGTCTTTCCCTTAAGGCATGATATTGTTCTTTATAGGGGTCTTCAGCCGAATTTTGAAATGTTTTAAGATATGGCCTTCTGCCTTCTAAAATTGAAACAGTTCTTTGTAGGGCTTAAGCCGTTAAATTATTTGCTGATGTGCGGCCTTCAGTCGAGTTTTAATATCTCTTAAATTAATGTTCTTGTCTTGCCCTCAAGACATAAGATTGTTATGCTTTTGTATGGGTCCTTCAGCCGAATTTGCATGAAATGTTTTAAGATAAGGCCTTCTGCCTTTTGATTCAAACTTTTCCTATTGCTTAATAAGTGGCCTCCAGCCAAGTTCCATTAAAATTTAATTGCTAAGCCCTTCAACGTGTTTAGATTGAAGATTAGAAGATATTTTTGGATGAAACCTCCAGAAGAACCTTGTATTTCAGTTTCTTGCTTAGGCCTTGTGTCTTGGATTTTAGGTGTGGTCTACAGCCGATCTAAAGTTAATTAAGGGCGGTCGATTAAAATTTTGAGTGTTTTTCATCCTTGTTGTAATATTCTGGGTTGATAAATAAGGTTCGTATGTTGGGTGCAACTAACAGGAACTTATTTTGGCTCCTTTCCACAACCTAATCCTCTCTGTCCTGCTAGCCCAGGCATTTCAACTGGGTAGTTGGTATACAGCATTGTCACAGCTAATAAGCGTGACAACTGTGGTAGCCAGTTATCTCTGCCCGACGTACAAGGTGACTTTTTTAAACGAATATACTTTCTGAAACGACACATAGTCGTCGTTATTTATGCTTGTGTTGTTCAGAATGCCATGTTTCTTCGGACCTATCGTATTTATCCACCGACACTGGGCAAGCGACTTTCAGTTAAAATGTCTCCCCTGTTCGGAAATATGCATAATGGCTGTACGACTGTAGGTTGCAGACACATGGTAGACGACATATGGAAGTTTGTATTTGGTCGTGAAGCGTGCTCGGACACCCTAATGGTAAGGCACCGCTCGTGATTAAGCGGGAAATCCGGGTTCAAGTCCCGATCCAACACAAATTTTCTAATACAGCTTCTGGTTGCCCTTATTCGTAACTGCGAATACATTTCATGTATTTGTCATTGTCGCCTTGAATCTCTATTTACCTATTGCTACTAAGGCCTAACGTGCTTACATAAAATACAAAGTGCTACTAAGATCTCAAAAGACAGATGTTACTGTGGTCTTAGTAATACGTCAGTTAAGAAGCAAAGGACTTGGAAGAGCAGTTGAACGGAATGGACAGTGTCTTGAAAGGAGGATATAAGATGAACATCAACAAAAGCAAAACGAGGATAATGGAATGTAGTCGAATTAAGTCGGGTGATGCTGAGGGAATTAGATTAGGAAATGAGACACTTAAAGTAGTAAAGGAGTGTTGCTATTTGGGGAGCAAAATAACTTATGATGGTCGAAGTAGAGAAGATATAAAATGTAGACTGACAATGGAAAGGAAATCGTTTCTGAAGAAGAGAAATTTTTTAACATCGAGTATAGATTTAAGTGTCAGGAAGTCGTTTCTGAAAGTATTTGTATGGAGTGTAGCCATGTATGGAAGTGAAACATGGACGATAAATAGTTTGGACAAGAAGAGAATAGAAGCTTTCGAAATGTGGTGCTACAGAAGAATGCTGAAGATTAGATGGGTAGATCACATAACTAATGATGAAGTATTGAATAGAATTGGGGAGAAGAGGAGTATGTGGCACAACTTGACAAAAAGAAGGGACCGTTTAGCAGGACATGTTCTGAGGCATCAAGGGATCACAAATTTAGCATTTGAGGGCAGCGTGGAGGGTAAAAATCGTAGAGGGAGACTAAGAGATGAATACACTAAGCAGATTCAGAAGGATGTGGGTTGCAGTAAGTGCTGGGAGATGAAGAAGCTTGCACAGGATAGAGTAGCATGGAGAGCTGCATCAAACCAGTCTCAAGACTGAAGACCACAACAACGTCAACAAGAAGCGAACACAACGTTCTAACCTATACATTTCGCATTTATTTACTTCTTTAATTTTATATTTGTATTTTTCGTAAAACTTCTCTTCAAAAACAGGTAAGTATAAATATTACGGTCGAAAGTTAGAAATTACAAGCAATAATGCATGGAAATGTGTTCATTTTTAAAGACGTTTTCTCTTCATTCCCACAACTACCCTTACCCCAACGACTACAATATTTCGAAATACTGTCATTATTTAAAAATATGGATGTGCGAAAGTTCCGAACGGGTCCCTGGGTTCCCAATACAGGACACAGCTGTAGAGGGTGGTCCATTGATCGTGACCGGGCCAAATATCTCACGAAATAAGCGTCAAACGAAAATACTACAAAGAACGAAACTTGTCCAGCTTGAAGGGGGAAAGCGCATGGCGCTATGGTTGGCTCGCTAGATGGCGCTGCCATAGGTCAAATGGATAAGAACCGCTTTTTTTAAAATAGAAACCCCCATTTGTTATTATATATTCGTGTAGTACGTAAAGAAATATGAATGTTATAGTTGGACCACTTTTTTCGCTTTGTGATAGATGGCGTTGTAATAGAAACAAACATATGGCTCCCAATTTTAGATGAACAGTTGATAACAGGTAGGTTTTTTAAATTAAAATACAGAACGTAAGTACGTTTGAACATTTCATTTCGTTTGTTCCATGGTGATACATGTAACTTTGTGAACATATCATTTCCAAGAACGCATGCTGTTACAGCGTGATTACCTGTAAATACCACATTAATGCAATAAATGCTCAAAATGATGTCCGGCAACTTCAATGCATTTGGCAATACGTGTAACGACATTCCTCTCAACAGTGAGTAGTTCGCCTTCCGTAATGTTCGCACATGCATTGACAATGCGCTGACGCATGTTGTCAGGCGTTGTCGGTGGATCACGATGGCAAATATCCTTCAACTTTCCCCACAGAAGGAAATCCGGAGACGTCAGATTCGGTAAACGTGCGGGTCATGGTATGCTGGTTCAAATCAAATGGCTCTGAGCACTATGGGACTCAACTGCTGTGGTTATGAGTCCCCTAGAACTTAGAACTGCTTAAACCTAACTAACCTAAGGATATCACACACATCCATGCCCGAGGCAGGATTCGAACCTCCGACCGTAGCAGTCCGGACTGCGCGCCTAGAACCGCGAGACCACCGCGGCCGGCTCATGGTATGCTGCTTCGACGACCAATCCACCTGTCATGAAATATGCTATTCAATACCGCTTCAACCGCACGCGAGCTATGTGCCGGACATCCATCATGTTGGAAGTACCTCGCCATTCTGTCATACAGTGAAACATCTTGTAGTAACGTCGGTAGACCATTACGTAGGAAATCAGCTACATTGCAACATTTAGATTGCCATCGATAAAATGGGGGCCAATTATCCTTCCTCCCATAATGCCGCACCATACATTAACCCGCCAAGGTCGCTGATGTTCCACTTAACGGAGCCATCGTGGATTTTCCGTTGCCCAATAGTGCATATTATGCCGGTTTACGCTACCGCTGTTGCTGAATGACGCTTCGTCGCTAAATAGAACTAGTGCAGAAAATCTGTCATTGTCCCGTAATTTCTCTTGTGCCCAGTAGCAGAACTGTACACGACGTTCAAAGTCGTCGCCATGCAATTCCTGGTGCATAGAAATATGGTACGGGTGCAATCGATGTTTATGCAGCATTCTCAATACCGACGTTTTTGAGATTCCCGATTCTCGCGCAATTTGTCTGCTTCTGATGTGCGGATTAGCCGCGACAGGAGCTAAAACACCTACTTGAGCATCATCATTTGTTGCAGGTCGTGGTTGGCGTTTCACATGTGGCTGAACACTTTTTGTTTCCTTAAATAACGTAACTATCCGGCGAACGGTCCGGACACTTGGGTGATGTCGTCCAGTATACCGAGCAGCGTACATAGCACACGCCCGTTTGGCATTTTGATCACAATAGCTACACATCAACACGATATCGACCTTTTCCGCAATTGGTAAACGGTCCATTTTAATCCGGGTAATGTATCACGAAGCAAATACCGTCCGCACTGGCAGAATGTTGCGTGATACAACGTACTTATACGTTTGTGACTATTACAGTGCCATCTATCACAAAGCGAAAAAAGTGGTCCAACTAAATCATTCATATTTCTTTACGTTCTACACGAGTATGTAATAAAACATGGGAGATCCTATTTAAAAAAACGTAGGTGATATCCGTTTGACCTATGGCAGCGCCATCTAGCGGGCCAACCATAGCGCCGTCTGGTTTCCCCCTTCAAGCTAGACGAGTTTCGTTCTTTGTAGTTTTTTGGTTTGATGCTTATTTCGTGAGATATTTGGCCCGGTCACCATTAATGGACCACCCTGTATAAACAAACCTACCCGCGTTACCAAGGTCAGTGCCATGCTCGTTAAGTAGTCTGTGGTGTCACCGCCAGACACCACACTTACTAGGTGGTAGCCTTTAAATCGGCCGCGGTCCATTCGTATACGTCGGACCCGCGTGTCGCCACTGTCAGTAATTGCAGACCGAGCGCCACCACACAGCAGGTCTAGAGAGACGTCCTGGCGCTCGCCCCAGTTGTACAGCCGACTTTGCAAGGAATGGTTCACTGACAAATACGCTCTCATTTGCCGAGACGATAGTTAGCATAGCCTTCAGCTACATTTGCTACGACCTAGCAAGGCGCCGTATTCAATTGATATTGAGATTCTATTAATGTATCATCAAGAGCGATGTTCTACAAATGTGGATTAAAGTTAAGTATTCCAGAAGCTACGTACTTTTCTTTACAGCATTCATTACGTATCCTGTTTCAGACCTCACGCCAGCCTGCGTGAGTTTAAGCGCGTGCCTTTCGGCTTCCTCTCATTGTGTCTAGGCTGTCTTGTCTAGACACAACATATTTGGCGACGACGATTTAACGGTCGTATTGCTCTAATTTACTTGTGTCATGGCTTCGCCACCATCTCCAGATGTACTGTCCGAATTTTATCGCTTGCAGAATCAGCAAACGCAGGCGTTATTGGATGCCCTTGGACAGCTCGTCCAGGGTCCACGTGCAATGCAAACCGATGCGGCAGCCGCCGCTCCATCGCTACCGCATCCACAACACGCAGTTGCACCACCTTTTCGTCCATATGATGCGGCGATGGAAAGCTGGACGGAGTGGTCACGCCAATTTGGATTCCATCTCGCCGCCTACAGAATTCAAGGTAACGAGCGGCAGCCTCACTTATTGGCGTGTGTAGGGGTGCAGACGTACCGTGTGATAGTGAAATTATTTCCCCGCAGCGACGTAGCAACTCTGTCCTACGAAGAAATTTTGTCTGCATTAGATGCATATTTCAAGGAATCAGTCAATGTAGTTGCAAAAAGGTATACGTTCTTTCGTACAAAACGTACGGCCGGTCAAACTAATCGGGAGTGGGTTGCAACTTTGCAAGGCCTTACAAGGGATTGTGCTTTTGAGTGTGAATGTGGACTCCCTTATTCAGATACTATGGTACGTGATACAATTGCACAGAACGTTTCTGATGTTCGTATACGGGAGCAAATTTTGAAACTAGTCAATCCCTCCCCTCAACAAGTGATAGACATATTGGATAGGCAAGACACACTTGACTTTGCTCAGGAATCATTTGCAACTTCGCCAGCCGTGTGTCACGTTAACCGGCCCGCTGGGCGAGCTGCACGGAACAGTAAACAGCCCTCGCGCTCGTCCGCGCAGCTGCCGCCAAGCTCTCAACCACGTGTCCCGCGGCAGCAAGCAAATGCAGTGCTAAAATCATGCCCGCGGTGTGCAACCAGACATTCGCGTGATAACTGCCTGTCACGCCAGGCTATTTGCTTTTTCTGTAATAAAAAAGGACATGTTCAAAGTGTTTGCCAGAAAAAGCTCAGAATGGACACTAAAAACCATTCCAGGACCTTTGCTTCGCGCCGGAATCGAACCAAGAATACTCAGGCTCGTGAACCTTCGCCCATGGACATTCATGTAGTTAATTCCACTCCGCCCAGTGCCACTCTCTATAAAAGTGACTGTGTGCGTCCCACAAAAAGTGTGCGTCGACGTCGCCGGAAATCGCGGCAATTAGCAAGTGATTCTGTACCAGTGTCTGTTCAAATTGCACGAGACAGTCGCTCTTGTCGTCAGCAGGACAATACACTTTTTGTAAACTTGGACATTAAAGGCCACGTGATACCATTCCAGCTCGATACCGGAGCTGCAGTTTCACTCATCAATCACGACACGTACCAACAGCTGGGCAAACCTCCGTTGCGTGCCGCAAATGTTAAGCTGACTAGTTATTTAGGACAGCATATCCCAGTGTTCGGACAGTGCAGCCTTCTTGCAACATACAAGGGACAAACAACACTTGTGTCTTTTTACGTCCTTCGTTCTTCTTCTGCTGTGAACTTGTTGGTTTAGATTTATTTCAGTTGTTTAACTTGTCTATAGTAAATCAGGTCCCATCAGTGTACCAGACTGTGCCTTCAGCCAGTGTTTCTCGTCTATGTGAAGAGTTTGCAGACATTTTTGCACCGGGCCTTGGTTGCGCTAAGAACTATAAAGCACACTTGGAACTGAAAGTAAACGCGCAACCAAAATTTTTCAGAGCGCGCAATGTTCCCCACGCATTGCGTGATGAGGTCACAAGAACATTACACGAATTGGAATCACATGGTGTGATTGAACGTGTGCAGGCTTCTCTCTGGGCATCACCCTTAGTAATTTTGCCAAAACCTTCCGGAAAATTGAGACTTTTTGTGGACTTCAAGGCAACAGTGAATCCACAATTAGTGATTGCAACTTATCCTTTACCCCGCCCGGAAGATCTTTTTGACAAACTGTGCCCGGGTAAATATTTTTCGAAGTTGGACCTAGCAGATGCGTACTTGCAAATACCAGTGGACGACGAATCCCAGCGCGTCTTGGTGGTTAACACGCATCTTGGTTTGTACCGATTCAAAAGACTGCCATTCGGGTGTGCATCCGCCCCTGCATTGTTTCAGCAATATCTGCAAACTGTTTGTGCCTCGGTCCCTACTGCAGCAAACTATCTGGACGATATTGTGATCTCCGGAAAGACGGAAACAGAACATTTAGCCAATCTCAGAACTTTATTTCAGGTCTTGCGACACAATGGTCTTCGCTTGCGGAAGGACAAATGTGTGTTTTTTGCTCGTGATTTACCATATCTGGGACATGTAATCACTGCCCAAGGCATACATCCTAGTCCAGAGCACCTCCGTGCCATACAAGACTTGCCTTCGCCGCAGAATTTGAAGCAGCTACAGAGTGTGTTGGAAAAAATTAATTATTATCATCGTTATGTTCCCCATGCCTCTTCCATTTCAGCTCCGCTTCATCGCTTACGCCGTAAAGGTGTTCCGTTCGTCTGGACGACGGAATGCGAACGCGCCTTTCGCCAGTTGAAATCGGCGTTGCTTTCAACTACTTGCCTTACGCCATTTGATCCCCAGAAACCCCTTTTGTTGATGGCCGATGCATCGGATTTCGACATCGGTGCTGTGCTTGCGCACAAAGATGGATCGCACGATCGCCCTATTGCCTTTGCGTCGAAATTGCTCTCGTCTGCGCAAAGAAATTATTCACAGATCGAGAAAGAAGCTTTGCCTCTCGTATTTGGTGTTACTAAGTTTCACGATTTCTTGTATGGTTGTCACTTTACCATCATCACAGACCACAAACCTTTGACGTCGCTTTTTGATCCGAACAAGCCTGTACCTCCACGTACAGCGCAGAAATTCATTCGCTGGTCTCTCTTCCTCTCGCAGTACCGCTACGATATCTTGTATCGGACCACTGCTAAGCACGGAAACGCCGATGCGTCGTCCCGTTTGCCTGTTGCTGAGGATAGAGCATTCGATTCTTCCGAACTTGCTTGCATGTTCATTGATGCGGAAACCGATGACGTGGTCGAATCGTTTCCGATTGATTTTCGTCGTGTAGCTACAGCCACGGCTGCTGACCCTGTCCTTGCTACCGTTTTGCGTTTTGTTGCTACGCAATGGCCCTTGGCAAAGTCACGGATCCAGGATCCGTTGGTTCGCCGATTTTTTGCTCACAAGGAGAGACTTTTTGTTCGACGTGGTGTTTTGCTGTTGCGTTCTGATAATGATCAGTCCCGGGTCGTGGTACCACGTTCGTTACAGTCCTCTGTCTTACGGCTTCTCCACCAAGGTCATTGGGGTATAGTGCGAACGAAACAACTTGCTCGTCAGCACTGTACTTGGTTTGGAATCGATGCTGCGATTACGAAAATGTGCTCTTCTTGCATGGCGTGTGCCGAACAACAATCCGCACTGCCACGGCAATTCTTTGCATGGCCAAAAGCCGCTTCCCCTTGACAACGCTTACACATAGATTTTGCTGGTCCGTTCTGGAATGCTCGATGGTTGGTTGTGGTCGATTCTTTCAGTAATTTTCCTTTTGTTGTCCGGATGTCTTCCACGACATCTGCCACCATCCAAGCGTTATCTGCTATCTTTTGCATTGAAGGTCTTCCACAGACTATTGTTTCCGACAATGGCCCACAATTCATGTCCGCAGAATTTCAGTCATTCTGCAAGGCCAATGGTATTCAACATCTGACATCCGCGCCGTTTTCGCCTCAGTCAAACGGTGCCGCTGAACGATTGGTCCGGACTTTCAAGTCACAGATGTTGAAGTTGAAAGCGTCGCATTCTCGGGAGGACGCGTTATTGCTCTTTTTGTCTTCGTATCGCTCTCAGCCCCGAGATGGTCGCTCGCCGGCTGAGTTGCTCCACGGTCGTCCTCATCGAACCTTGATGTCTTTGCTTCATCCGCCGCATCAGGTTCCTGTGCAGCGGCAGCAACCTGCTTTTGCTCCAGGTGACGTTGTATACTATCGCAACTATCGAGGTTCACGACGTTGGCTCGCAGGGCGCATTCTTCGCTGCCTTAGCCGCGCTATGTATCTGGTTTTTGGGGCCTCTGGTGAGGTGCGTCGGCATCTCAATCAGCTGCGCCTCTGTCGTCGCACGGGTTCTGCCGCTCCCCGTCTGCTTTCAGCGACGGTGCCGTCCGGTCAGCACCCTGGGGACCCATCTACTGGCTCGCCTCATCCCCAGGTGTTACCGACGCTGCCTTCCATTTTGCCCCATGGCGACGCGCCGCCGCCGCCGCCGCCGCCTGTTCTCCCGCCGGCGAAGCCCGCAGTGGACGCTTCGATGCAGCCGCCAAACGCCTCCCTGGGTCACGCGCCGCCGATCGCTTCCCGTGACCAGCTGTCCTCCGACATGGAACTCTTGCCCGCTCCGGACCAGATGTCGTCTTCGCCCGTCGGGTACCCCGACGCGATGGAGGTCGAATCTTCGGCCCCTCCTGTCTCTTTACGGGCGCATACACCGCATGTTGGCTTGCACCCTGGACTAGGTTTTCAGGCGTTTTCTAGCTCCCCTCGGACCGAATGGCCGGGTGCGGGTGGCACAGCCTCGCCTGTTGTTAGGCTCCCCACCTCGTCGCATACGTCAACATGGGGTCCTCCCCACGGCGGGCGGAAGCCTTATGACACAACCGTACGCCGATTTGCGGGGGAGGAATGTGGTGTCACCGCCAGACACCACACTTGCTAGGTGGTAGCCTTTAAATCGGCCGCGGTCCATTAGTATACGTCGAACCCGCTTGTCGCCACTGTCAGTAATTGCAGACCGAGCGCCACCACACGGCAGGTCTAGAGAGACGTCCTGGCACTCGCCCCAGTTGTACAGCCGACTTTGCAAGGAACGGTTCACTGACAAATACGCTCTCATTTGCCGAGACGATAGTTAGCATAGCCTTCAGCTACATTTGCTAAGACCTAACAAGGCGCCGTATTCAATTGATATTGAGATTCTATTAATGTATCGTCAAGAGCGATGTTCTACAAATGTGGATTAAAGTTAAGTATTCCAGAAGCTACATACTTTTCTTTACAGCATTCATTACGTATCCTGTTTCAGACCTCACGCCAGCCTGCGTGAGTTTAAGTGCGTGCCTTTCGGCTTCCTCTCATTGTGTCTAGGCTGTCTTGTCTAGACACAACATGGTCTCTCTCGTTTTCAATTGATGTCCCTTTACAGTCCACTCGGAGAGGGATTCCGTCTTAAGCAAGACACCTTTGTAGTTTTGTTTCAGTACTTTCTGTGCTCTCTTCAATGGGTTCTTATCTTTTAGATTTGCAATTGTTTTTCGTGTTTGCAATTACAATGATTGGATACAGGTTCCACCTTTTAGCAAAATAACAAATATGTACGCAAAACATTTTTCCACATAAAAATCACGTTTTTAAAAAATCAAAGTATCTGTGAGCTCGCCGATAAACTCGCATCTACATCATTTGGTTTGCAGATGGCAAGCTATCAGTGCAGGACGCCATATAAATGGTCCTGCAAAACCATATAATGTAAAATCACGGTAAGAACAAAAACGAACAAAAACTATCTTTGGACCTCACTTTGTTAGATAAATTATAACCTAAAATATGTTCACTTTTTACATTTTTCAATAAACAAAGCCCACTGATGATGGCACAGAGGTGCCGAAACATGTTTGGGTAACAAGAGAAAAACTACAAAATTGTTGAGGCTTTCGTGGCCACTTGTTGACAAACTGCCTATTGGCTTCTGTCTCGGGTTCTTCGGCCGACGTTCATCTAATGATTTTTCTGACGTTTCGCCAGCACGAGTGGCTGGCATTGTCAAAGCTTCACCCTCCATTGCCGGTGGTGAACTGGAGCCGAGCTCGCGGGCGCAGGCTATATGTACCTGGCGCGCCAACGTCCGAGGGCTTCTCCGCGGTCATTTCCGGTGCGGTTCTCCTCTTGCTACCTGCGACGGTCGTTCGCTGCAGTACGGGAAGCCAGGATCCGTTGACCTTAAGGCTTTCCTCTTTCTTGTTCAAACTGTTCGCGTGTTTTTGTATTTCTACAGCTTCTCTGAACAAGCGCGTGTGATAGTGCTTCTCTACAGCCAGAACTTCCGTGTCGGCGAATTTTATTACATGGTTGGTCTCATTCAGTGCGTGCTCTGCCACGGCCGATTTCTCCACCTGCCCCAACCTGCAATGTCGCTTATGCTCTTTGATCCTGGTGTTAATGGATCGTCCAGTCATTCCGACATAAACTTTTCCGCATGTGCATGGTATGCGGTATATTCCCGACATTGCAAGTGGGTCTCTTTTCTCCTTCGCCGATCTAAGACACTCTTTGATCTTCCTTGTCGGTTTGAAAATCGTCTTTACGCCATGTTTGCGCAATATACGGCCGATTCTGTCCGTCACTCTGGGAATGTATGGCAGAAAGGCCGTACCCGACAATTCTTTTTCCGGTTCCTTACTTCGCCGAGGGTTGGGCTCTGTTACACTTCTAATATAATTTGTGGAGTACCCATTGCTCCTCAGGACAGTTTCCAGGTGTTGCATTTCTCGTTTGAGGTGTTGCGGCTCACATATTCGTTCTGCTCTCGTTACGAGCGTACTAATCATGCCTCTTTTCTGGCTCGGATGATTAGTACGCTCGTAACGAGAGCAGGACGAATATGTGAGCCGCAACACCTCAAACGAGAAATGCAACACCTGGAAACTGTCCTGAGGAGCAATGGTTACTCCACAAATTATATTAGAAGTGTAACAGAGCCCAACCCTCGGCGAAGTAAGGAACCGGAAAAAGAATTGTCGGGTACGGCCTTTCTGCCATACATTCCCAGAGTGACGGACAGAATCGGCCGTATATTGCGCAAACATGGCGTAAAGACGATTTTCAAACCGACAAGGAAGATCAAAGAGTGTCTTAGATCGGCGAAGGAGAAAAGAGACCCACTTGCAATGTCGGGAATATACCGCATACCATGCACATGCGGAAAAGTTTATGTCGGAATGACTGGACGATCCATTAACACCAGGATCAAAGAGCATAAGCGACATTGCAGGTTGGGGCAGGTGGAGAAATCGGCCGTGGCAGAGCACGCACTGAATGAGACCAACCATGTAATAAAATTCGCCGACACGGAAGTTCTGGCTGTAGAGAAGCACTATCACACGCGCTTGTTCAGAGAAGCTGTAGAAATACAAAAACACGCGAACAGTTTGAACAAGAAAGAGGAAAGCCTTAAGGTCAACGGATCCTGGCTTCCCGTACTGCAGCGAACGACCGTCGCAGGTAGCAAGAGGAGAACCGCACCGGAAATGACCGCGGAGAAGCCCTCGGACGTTGGCGCGCCAGGTACATATAGCCTGCGCCCGCGAGCTCGGCTCCAGTTCACCACCGGCAATGGAGGGTGAAGCTTTGACAATGCCAGCCACTCGTGCTGGCGAAACGTCAGAAAAATCATTAGATGAACGTCGGCCGAAGAACCCGAGACAGAAGCCAATAGGCAGTTTGTCAAGAGAAAAACTCTTTTTGCATAAAAGACGGAACCTGTACCAAGTAATTCAGTGGGTTAATTTGTTTATTTTTCTTCTCACATAATGGTATTGGAAGTTTATGGTAGTAGCTCTAAATCTACTACGCAATCTACAGCTTGTCATTTTACTTTGTTTGTGTCGGAATAATATTATTTCTTGCAATTTTGTCGATACACATGCATGTGTTAAATATTCGCCAAGTACAGAGTTGTCGTCGCTATTACGTGTAATGTCTTCGACACGGGCAAAGTAAAACACCGATATGTCAAAAACTATGACAATCTGTAGATTGCGAAGTAGATCTAGAGTTCAAAAAAATGTTCAAATGTGTGTGAAATCTTATGGGACTTAACTGCTGAGGTCATCAGTCCCAAAGCTTACACACTACTTAACCTAAATTATCCTAACGACAAACACACACACCCATGCCCGAGGGAGGACTCGTACCTCTGCCGGGACCAGCCGCACAGTGCATGACAGCAGCGCCCTAGACCGCTCGGCTAATCCCGCGCGGCAGATCTAAAGCTACTAGCACAAACTTCCAGTAGCTTCATGTGAGAAGAAAAATAAACGAAAAGCATAAAAAATGCTGAAACATATCTGGGTGAAATCAAAACTAGAAAGGCGACTTGCAAATAAGGCGGAATCCCCATCCAGTTTTCATAGTAAGCACGGAAATAAGGAGAAATACAACATTTACAAGATGATTATCCTAATAGGTTAATTTATTCAGCCTCATCTTTCTCCTGCGAATGAACCAGGAATTGAGATTAAGATTTCAGTGAACTGACCTTCTTAGTGTTGAAAATGTCAGTCCGCACTTGAGACATGTCATTGACGGGTTACATATGGTATTTTTCCAGGCGCTTAAGAATTCGAAGTATTAGTAGAAAGTGACATGCGTCAAGCCCGATCGGCAAACAGCAGGCGGTACAATGGCAGTAATCAGCGCTTACCGCGACTTCAGCGGCGACGGTCTGGTCTGCGGGTCGGGAGAGCCCCAAAGCTGCGGTCGGTAAAATCCCAAATGAGCCACTGGCCCGCCCCTTCCCCGAACAGCGGCCTAAGGGCGCGGCTGGCATTGAGTCTTCCAGTGGACGGACTACCACAGAATACGGGGCCAGGTGTGCGCCAGATTCCACGAACACATACACGCTTTGGCTCCGTACGCTAGCATTGTTCTTGCGGGACGTGAAAGTTATCCTTTTTTTTTTTTAACGATGTGTTACGCAAGCAAAGGTCGACACCAGGAGCATATATTGTATTGAAACATTATGAATCACCTCGAAGGGAACGATCTATTGATACGTAATCAGCATGGTTTCAGAAAACATCGTTCTTGTGCAACGCAGCTCTAGCTCTTTATTCGCACGAAGTAATGGCCGCTATCGACAGGTATCTCAAGTTGATTCCGTACTTCTAGATTTCCGGAAACCTTTTGACACCGTTCCTCACAAGTGACTTCTAATCAAGCTGCGGGCCTATGGGGTATCGTCTCAGTTGTGCGACTGGATTCGTGATTTCCTGTCAGGAAGGTCGCAGTTCGTAGTAATAGACGGCAAATCATCGAGTAAAACTGAAGTGATATCAGGTGTTCCCCAGGGAAGCGTCCTGGGACCTCTGCTGTTCCTGATCTATATAAATGACCTGGATGACAATCTGAGCAGTTCTCTTAGGTTGTTCGCAGATGATGCTGTAATTTACCGTCTAGTAAGGTCATCCGAAGACCAGTATCAGTTGCAAAGCGATTTAGAAAAGATTGCTGTATGGTATGGCAGGTGGCAGTTGACGCTAAATAACGAAAAGTGTGAGGTGATCCACACGAGTTCCAAAAGAAATCCGTTAGAATTCCATTAATCGATAAATAGTACAATTCTCAAGGCTGTCAATTCAACTAAGTACCTGGGTGTTAAAATTACGAACAACTTCAGTTGGAAAGACCACATAGATAATATTGTGGTGAAGGCGAGCCAAAGGTTGCGTTTCATTGGCAGGACACTTAGAAGATGCACCAAGTCCACTAAAGAGACAGCTTACACTACACTCGTTCGTCCTCTGTTAGAATATTGCAGCGCGGTGTGGGATCCTTACCAGGTGGGATTGACGGAGGTCATCGAAAGGGTGCAAAAAAGGGCAGTTCGTTTTGTATTATCACGTAATAGGGGAGAGAGTGTGGCAGATATGATACGTGAGTTGGGATGGAAGTCATTAAAACAAAGACGTTTTTCGTCGCGGCGAGATCTATTTACGAAATTTCAGTCACCAACTTTCTCTTCCGAATGCGAAAATATTTCTTGAGCCCAACCTACGCAGGTAGGAATGATCATCAAAATAAAATAAGAGAAATCAGAGCTCGAACAGAAAGGTTTAGGTGTTCGCTGTTCCCGCGCGCTGTTCGGGAGTGGAATGGTAGAGAGATAGTATGATTGTGGTGCGATGAACCCTCTGCCAAGCACTTAAATGTGAATTGCAGAGTAATCATGTAGATGTAGATGTAGATGTAGAATCCTTTACTCTCTGTCCCCGCCCTTCCTGCTCCAGTCTTCCTGCGGTTAGCTAATTTAATATCCTTACAAATAATGTCATCACCATCGTTTTGTTACAAAGCAATTCCGTATTGTCAGTACTCACTGACCTAGGGTCGCCCTCATTGCGTTTTCGGCAGCATCTTACAGTATGTACAGGGTAATTCTTAATATCGTTTAGAAAACCCCTAAACGACGTAGATGACGCTGAGACAAGTAATTTAATATCAGACACGTGGGGCCGCAAATGTTGGGAAATACCCCACAACTGGATGACAGATGTTGAACATGTGGGGCCGCCATATGACGTTCATCGCCGCACGTGCAGCGCTACAACCTATCAGTCTGTCGCACCTGATTATCCCAACCAAGAACCAAGTCAAGTACTCACATCAGTGTGGCTCCACGCCAACGTGCGCGGCAGTAGCGCATGGGGCTCAGGATTCAATTCTTGCGTAAGGCAGGCAGTACTTCTTTCTTCTTTGCATTTACTCTGAAGAGCCTTTACCGCTCGGAGTGGCCGCGCGGTTAGAGGCACCTCCTCACGGATTGCACGGCCCCTCCCACCGGAGATTCGAGTCCTCCCTTGGGCATGGGTGTGTGTGTTGTTCTTAGTATAAGTTAGTTTATATTAGTTTAAGTAGTGTGTAAATCTAGAGAGCGATCACCTCAACAATTTCCTCTTAGGAATCCACACACATTTGAACATTCTGAAGAGCCAAAGGGCCTCCGCGAGGACGCCGAAGTGCCGCAACACGACGTGGCATGGACTCGACTAATGTCTGATGTAGTGCTGGAGGGAACTTACACCATGACTCCTGCAGAACAGTCCTTAAATCAGTTAAGTGTACGAGGGGATGGAGATCTCTTCTGAACAGCACGTTGCAAGGCATCCCAGACTTGCTCAATAATGTCCGTGCCTGGGGAGTTTGGTAGCCAACGGAAGTGTTTAAACTCATAAGCCACTCTGTAGCAATTCTGGACGTGTGGCGTGTCGCATTGTCTTGCTGGAATTGCCCAAGTCCGTCGGAATGCACAATGGACATGAAGGGAAGCAGGTGATCAGGCAGGATGCTTACGTACGTGTCACCTGTCAAAATCGTATCTACACCCATCAGGGGTCCCATATCACTCCAACTGCACACACCCCACACCATTACAGAGCCTTAACCAGCTTCAACAGTTCCCAGCTGACACGCTGGGTCCATGTATTCATGACGTTCTCTCCATACCAGTACACGTCCACCCGCTCGATACAACTTGAAACGAGACTTTTCCGACCAGGCAACATGTTTATAGCCATCAACAGCCTAATGTCGGTGTTGATGGGCCCGGGCGAGGCGTAAAGCTTTGTGTCACGCAGTCATCAAGCATACACGAGAGGGCCTTCGGCTTCGGAAGCCCATATCGATGATGCCTCGGTGAATGGTTCGCACACTGACACTTGTTGATGCCCCAGTATTAAAATCTACAGCAATTTTCGAAGCGATTCCACTTCTGTCAAATTGAATACGCATGCCTGTACCAGTTTCTTTGGAGTTGGACTATATGGTTCAAATGGCTCTGAGCACTATGGGACTCAACTGCTGTGGTCATAAGTCCCCTAGAACTTAGAACTACTTAAACCTAACTAACCTAAGGACATCACACACATCCATGCCCGAGGCAGGATTCGAACCTGCGACCGTAGTGGTCGTGCGGTTCCAGACTGTAGCGCCTTTAACCGCTCGGCCACTCCGGCCGGCTGGACTATATGTAAGGACACTCTGGTGCTAGTACTTCGATCAAGTAGACGTGTTCCTGTGTTAGCGTAAGAGGCTAATTTGTTGCATCTTGATAATTTTTGAATTCAGGTAGTCTAACGGTCCATTACAGTTGCAATACGACAGATACAAGCAAGATTTGCCATTGTACAAGAAGAACATACGAAAATATACCAATCCTTACTTTTCAAAAGGTAAATTTGGGTTCCACTTCAGGTGATACTGCTTATGAAAATCCCCACGCGTTGCTCATTAGAACAGACCTTCGCAGGGCCGTTGCTAGGTGTTTTGCAGCCCCAAGCGAGAAATGAAAAATGACGCCCCCTCTTTTTTACTATCACAGATTTCTATCTCCTATTATGCTTCTAATCTTTAAGCTAAGATGAGCAACCGTCCTCATTTTCTGGGGACAGTTCTCAGTTTCCATACTTTGTTCTCAATTCCTTTAAAACTGATTGAGGACAACAAATGTCGTCAATTTCTTATTTTTGTCCTCAGTTTCCCCAAAACAATTGAAATAGGTAGAATGTGCTGAACATTTTAAACTAGAGCTCAACTGAATATACAAGTGCAACCAAATTTAGTATAAATTAGTTATTTTACTTAACTGCTAGGAAAGAGACTAAAAGTTGTGGAACTATTCTCTTGTGAAAACGAAGTTTTCCTTGAATTTAGAAATCAGGCTATATTGACGGGACACATGCCGAAGCATCGTACTAGGTCATCAGAATAATCATGGTGTTATTTTGTTTCAGCTCCAGTTATCGAGAGGGATGAATCAAGGTCATCTTTGTTTCCATTTCGTTTTCAGTAGCGGCTGCTTTAGTTTTGTAGTAGGTAGAGGCAACGTGTTTACTTTTGTCAAAGTACAGGTGTTTCGAAATGAATATCCGTTCAATGTGAGCAGAACATTGAGTCGATGGGAGAGTTCATCCCAACCCTTGATGGGTGTGTTTGGAGTAATTTATAATGGATCAAATCAGCACCGCTTCAGTCTTATTTCTTAAGTCGGGTAGATCAGCTAGCAACGTAGGTACATGCGCATGATCCTTTATGAATCCCTAAAGCAAAGGTAAGATCGGGTGAAGGTGGAGGCCATGTAAAATAAGCTGTGTCCAGCGGTCGGGTATAACGTCATTTAACAAACCGCGCACTGGGTTATGCTAGTGCGGCGGCACACCATCTTGCTTCTAAATAAAGATCTGTGGATCAGCCTCTTCCAGTTGAGGAAATAACTATAGTTCCTAGATAACAGACACCGTTTCCACTTGCTTCATTGAAAAAGAAAGGCTCATAAACTTTACGCCGGGATATGGCGCAAAAACTATTGGAATTAGTAGAGTCTCATTTCAACAGTACCGTATCGTGGGGATTTGCTGACCACCACAAGAGTACATTATGTGTGTACACATTTCCAATTAGATGAAATGTCAATTTATCACTGAGGACGACACGATCCAGAAAATCTTCATCGTCATGCGGTAACATTTCGTTTGCAAAGTTGGCCCGTATCGAAGCGATGTGTGCCGAGCGGCGAATGGTGCTCACATTGAACACTCGTAAGAAAAACTGTTAGTGTTACTCTTTCATTTCATGTATTATTAACAATTGCAAGTTGAATGTAACAAATGCTACACAGCCTTAAAACCCGGATATTGATTTTGAAACACCCTGTAAGTAAAGATTTTTTAAGTAACTGTTCCATATTCTTCTGAAAACAATTTGGTGTTTTTTCCTCTTTTTTCATTTTCTCTCCTCATTTGCTCAGTTTTTTTCGCTGTTTGATTTGAAATTAATTTTGTCAGTGTTAGTCTGCTTTCGATGGCCTCCTTGCTCCGTCCCACGTGGGTTATTTTACTGCCTACGTAGCATAATTCCTTAACTTGGTCTATTTCTCGGCTTTTCTCATTTTTGCTACAACTATTTACCTTTTTCTTCTTGCCGCTTTCTGTCAAACGATATTTACGGTCGCAGGTTCGAATCCTGCCTCGGGCATGGATGTAAGTGATGTCCTTAGGTTAGTTAGGTTTAAGTAGTTCTAAGTTCTAGGGGACTGATCACCTCAGATGTTAAGTCCCATAGTGCTCAGAGCCATTTGAACCTTTTTTTTTTTAATTCTTCCTCACATTCACTGATGACAGCAATGTCATCAGCGAGTCTTATCACTGATATCCTTTCACCCTGAATTTCAGTCCCGCTGCTGAACCTTTATTCCATTTCTATCATTGTTTCTTCGATGTATGTATTGAACAGGATAGGCGAAAGACTATACCCTTGTCTTACAGCATTTTTAACATGGGAGCTTCCTTCTTGGTCTTCCAGTCTTATTGATCCCTCTTGTTTCCTGTACATATTGTATGTCTACCGTATTTCCCTACAGCTTATCCCTACTTTTCTCAGAATTTCGAACATCTTGCACCGTCGAACACTTTTTCCACGTCAACAGATCCTACGAACATGTGGATTTTTCTTTATTCTTGCTTCCATTAGCAGCCGCAACGTCAGAATTGCCTCTTTGGTGCCTTTATCTTTCCTGAAGCCAATTGATCGACATGTAACAGATCCTCAGTTTTCTTGTCCATACTTCTGTATATTATTCTTGTCACCAACGTGAACATCCACTCTCTCTTCTGCATTTAACAGTGGAATTCCGACTCCACTCTTAACGCTGCCACCCTTTCTTTTAGTTTCACCGAAGGTTGTTTTGACTTTTATATGCTGAGTCAGTCCTTCCGACAACCATTTCGTTTTCGATTTCTTCACATTTTTCACGCAGCCATTGTGCCTTAGCTTCCCTGCACTTCCTATTTATTTCCTTCCTAAGTCATCTGTATTTCTGAATTTCACTGAACATTTTTGTACTTCCTCCTTTCTTCGATCAACTGATTTCTTCTGTTATCCATGGTTTGTTCGCAGTTACCTTCCTAGTGCTTACGTTTTTCTCGCCAACTTCTGTGACTGCCCTTCTTAGAGATGTCTACTCTTCTTCAAGCGTACTGCCTACTGATCTGTTCGTTGTCGCAGTATCTACAGCCTTAGCGAACTTCAAACATATCTCTTCATTTCTTAGCGCTTCAGTGTCCCATTTATTTGCGCATTGATTCTTCCTGACCCGCCTCTTAAACTTCAGCCTACACTTCCTCATTACTAAATAGTGGTCTGAGTCTTTAACTAGGTAATCCTTACAATCCAATATCTGATTTCGGGATCTCTGTCTGATCATGATGTAATATAACTGAAATCTTACCTTGTCTCTCTGCCTTTTCCGAGTATACCTCCTCCTCTTGATCATTCAACAAAGTATTCGCTATTAGCAATTGATATTTATTACGGAACTCAGTCTTTCTCCTCTATCGTTCTTGCTACCAAGCCCATATTCTTCCGTAACACTTTTTTCTATTCCCTTCACTACAGCCGCATTCCTATCCCCATGACTATAAGATTTTCATCTCCCTTTATGTGCTGATATTGTTCAATATCCTCATATAATTTCTGTGTCTCTTCGTGTTCTGCTTGAAAAGTCGGCATGTATATCTGAACTATTGTTGTCAGTGTTGGTTTGTTGTAGATTCTGGTAAGAACAACCCTATCACTGAGTTGTTCACAGTAACTCACTCTCTGCCCTAGCTTCCCATCCGTAAAGAATCCTACTCCCGTTATACCATCTTCTGCTGCTGTTGATATGATCCTATACTCGTCTGACCAGAATTCCTTGTCTTTTTTCCATTCCACTTCACTGAATCTATTATATCTAAATTGAGGCTCTGCTTTTCCCTTTTCAGATTTTCTAGCTTCCCTACCACGTTCAAATTTCTGACATCCTACGTCCCAACTCGTAGAAAATTAGCATTTCGTTGGTTATTTAGTGTCTTTCCCACGGTTACCTCCTCCTTGACAGTCCATTCCCGGAGATCCGAATGAGGGACTAGTCCGGAATCTTTCGCGAATGGAGAGATCATCATGACACTTTTTCAATTACAGCCCACATTTCTTGTGGGTACATATTACGTGTCTTTAATGTAGTTGTTTCTGTTCCCTTCTGCATCCTCATGCCGTTGATCATAGCTGCTTCTTCCGCCTTTTTGGTGCAGTTTCCCATCCCAAGGGCAAGAGAGTGCCCCGAACCTCTGTCTGCTCCTCCGCCATTTTGACAATGCCATTGGCAGAACGAGGGTGGCTCCTTACGCTGGAAATCGTCGGTCGCCATTTCTGGTAACTTTTATTCAAAATTTAAGCAATGGTGACTTTCTAGCCCAGACCGATGACGTTTTTATTTCTTGTCAAAGACGCTACCTCTAGATTGCAATTGCGAACCGTACTGTTACTAATTTTGTCCTGCAACACCGATAATGCTTCATTGACCACACAGTGTTATGCATTGAAGTTGCTATTATACTCCCACCTTCATCTGCACATCTATGCAGGCCACAACGGCGGTAGAAGTATGATACTGAGTCAATAAATATGTTGCTAACTGGGATAGAGGCATCACAGCTACGTGTTCCAGTCTGAAATTTATTTTCTCTTTCAACGCACTCCTCTTGTAAACTTAAACACTTACCCCATCGCTCGATAAAGCGTTAAAAGACTGCAGCATAGAATTCTATTGGCAGCGTTCGCGTCTAGCGAGTGACCTCTCGCGATGTAAACAAGTTTATTTGGTTCCTTAAATTGCTGCAACCCACAAGACGGATATGTCCTGAAGGTAGCGAAATTCCGCGAGACGGGGAAACAGTTCGCCATCAGTGGATAACCAGGAAGCGTTTGCGACTTCTTTTTTTTTTTTTTTTTTTTTTTTTTTTTTTTGTCCTTTACTGAGTTCCTTTATCCAACCGAACAAAAATTTCCATGAACTAAATACAGGACAAGTTTCGCTATGGACACGCTCCGAAGACAGTCCCTTGGCTCACAAAAATCGCGTTGTGGTGGCCGGGTACACAATCATAGCACACCTGTCATCTTGGTCTGACTGCAGACCATTAATCATTGGCCGTGGAATATTGTGTATGGGATGCCTTCCAACACGCGACAAGTGCTGTCACTTTTTAGATAAGTCATGTTCTGGTATTTGTGACTTCTTTATTGACTCACCCTCGTACATGGTGTTCAGTGTTCACTAACTATCGCATGTTTACTACATTCTTCTGCTCAGCTGCACCTTCGTAGTCACTGGTATCTGCTCCAGCAGTTGTCTGCGATCGTTTATTAAAATCTCGTAATATACGCCGTTTGCTACCAAGGTTATTAACTTGCATATGTCAGTATACATGGTCTATTTATGCTGTCAAGTACACTCCATTACTTAAAACCACCTATGTATAATATTGATACAGTTATCACTACGTACGAGTCGATATGGTAAGTGACACAGCATTTTACGCAATCTTGGTCCAGAAACAGCGATTCGGAGGTCATGAAGAATCTCCTCGTGGCCTTCCTTACACAGCGAACTTGAGCCTTTTCTAGTCGGAGGCTCTCTCAAGAAGTACTTTAAAGTTAAAAATGGACAAATATGCATGACTAGCTGATAAACCTGGTATTTATTGGGTGTTCATTTAGCCAATTTTCTGTTAAAATCGCAAACAAAAGGTGAACTGTGTTTGTAATGAAGTATCGCAAAAATTTAATTACCATATATTCCTGGAAACACCTTTGAAATTACGAAACAGTCGTACAATGAAACATGCTTAATGTACAAATTTATAACTATATTATAAACACAATTGTTTTCGCCTACAGCCGTTTGTGCTTTGCAATTGAAGGCCTGTCAAAAGCTCTGCCAGGTCTCAGGGATTTCCTTAAGCTGACACGACTGTAGAAGTTTCTTACTAGTAAAGAATAAATGTACTAAAACTTCATGCATGCTGCAGTATTTTTTCACGTATCACAGTGATTATGACGTCATATCTCTTGAACTGTGTGTCGCAGAATGATTCATTTGTGTAGGTACACTCAGCGATATATGTGGACACTGCCAGCGAAATATGTTGCAAAACAGAGTCAGTAGCAAAGAAGTAGTAAATTTAAACGTCATGCAGTTTTTCAGCAGCGCGGAGTGGCCCCGTGGTTTGAGGCGTCATGTCACGGACTGCGCGGCCCCTCCCGCAGGAGGTTTGAGTCCTCCCACGGGCTTGGGTGTGTGAGTTGTTCTTAGCATAGGTTAGTTTAAGTTGGTTTAAATAATGTGTAAGTCTAGGGACCGATGACTTAAGCAGTCTGGTGCCTTAGGAATTCACACACATTTGAACATTTGCAGTTTTTCACACATCTCAATGTTTGTGACCTCATATCTCCTGATCTGTGCCACACATTACGACATAATTTTGTTGATACATTGAGCGGCATATGTAGACACTGTTTGCAGAATGTGTTGGGACTAGAGCTAGCAGAAAAGCAATAATAAATTTAAATGTCATGAACAATGTGGCATTTTTACGCATCTTAGCGTTTATGACGTCATATCTCCTGATACAGTGTTTCTTACGCCCACAGCGATTGCTGCCTGACAAAAGTCTAATACACAGGGCACGCACCACCCCAGATGCAGAGTGTCTCCCCTGGGACTGAACACATCAGAACAGTGATCCGGGAAAACGCTTCAGGCGCGCCTTGCGCCCCATCACTACAGCACAGCCTGTGAAGTTACGGAGAAAGATGCAGCCACTGTCTTTATACCGTACGCCGGCACGCTGCGGGCGCATAATGACAAAGCACCGAGTAATGGATGTCTTTAGCCTGCCCAATAAAAGACAGGTAGTATTGATGGGAGGGGGTGCGAGGAATACCGAGTTATACCAGATTCCTTGCCCATGGGATAAGACATATATTGGACAAACAATTCGCACCACCGAAGATCGAAGCCGAGAACACCAGTATCATAACGAATATCCTAACAAGTCACCAATAGCAGAGCACAATTTTTCCGAGACCCGTGCGATGGGATGCGACGCACCAGGATTTTAGCACAAACATCGAAATACTGAAACAGCGTCGTTAGAGGAGCCATCGAAATATCTACGGGAAACTATCTCGTCAACGGGGAATGCGGCTTTGGCTCTAATTAAGGAGACATTCAGAAAACACAGCGAGCTGGCGGCCAGGGCGGACGGAGTGTCTACATACACTCTAACGCAACCGGTGTGCACAGTCAGCCATCCCCCGACCGAAAACGCCGATGCAGTCGACTATTCCGGCGCATACAAGTGGCCCAGAAGGGGGGCTAGTATGTAGCAGTGCACAACACCCCCTTCCCCCCCCCCCCCTTCTTTCTCCCGGACGTCAGTTCGTCAGCTTACTTTACGAGAGAGATATGTCAGATCGCCAAAATGTTGTGCACTTTGGAGTCTATGAACCGGACGTGCGCCCGTGGAATCAATGGACAACATACGCTGAAGCTGGCTCTGAGCACTATGGGACTCAACTGCTGTGGTCATAAGTCCCCTAGAACTTAGAACTACTTAAACCTAACTAACCTAAGGACAGCACACAACACCCAGCCCTCACGAGGCAGAGAAAATCCCTGACCCCGCCGGGAATCGAACCCGGGAACCCGGGCGTGGGAAGCGAGAACGCTACCGCACGACCACGAGATACGGGCTACGCAGAAGCGCCAAACAAACTGGTATAGGCATGCGTATTCAAATACAGAGATATGTTAACAGGCAGAATACGGCGCTGCGGTCGGGAAAGCCTATATAAAACAACAAGTGTCTGGCTCAGTTTTTAGCTCGGTTATTGCTCCTAAAATGCCAGGTTATCGAGATTTAAGTGAGTTTGGACGTGGCGTTACAGTCGGCGCACGAGCGATTGGACACAGGATCTCCGATGTAGCGATGAAGAATCGTGAATATTAGGAATCTGGCGAAACATCAAATCTCCGACATCGCTGCGACCGGAAAACGATCCTGCAAGAATGGAACCAACAGCGACTGAAGAGAATCATTCAACATGACAGAAGTGCAACCCTTCCGCAAATTGCTGCAGATTTTTTTAATGCTAGACCATCAACAAGTGTCAGAGTGCGAACCGTTCAACGAAATACCATCGATATGGGATTTCGAAGCCGAAGGCCCACTCGTGTACCCTTGATGACTGCACGACACCAAGCTTTACGCCTCACCTGGGCCCATCAACACCGGCATAGGACTGTTGATGACTGGAAACATGTTGCCTGGTCGGACGAGTCTCGTCTCCAGTTGTATCGAGCGGATGGACGTTTACGGGTATGCAGACGACCTCATGAATCCATGGATCCTGTATGTCAGCAGAGTACTGTTCAAGCTCTGTAATGGTGTGAGACATGTGTAGTTGTAGTGATACGGGACCCCTGATACGTCTAGATAAGACTCTGACAAGTGACACGTGCGTAAGTAACCTGTCTGATCACCTGCATCCATTCGTGTCCATTATGAATTCCGACGGGCTTGGACAATTCCAGCAGGACAATGCGACACCCCACACGTCTAGAATTGATACAGAGTGGCTCCAGGAACACTCTTCTGAATTCAGACACTTCCCCTGGCCATCAAACTCCAAAGACATCAGCTTTATTGAGCATATCTGGGATGCCTTGGAACGTGCTGTTCAGAAGAGATCTCCACTCCCTCGTACTCTTACGGATTTATGGACAGGCCTGCAGGATTCATGGTGTCAGTTCCCTGTAGCACTACTTCAGACATTAGTCGAGTATATGCCATGTCGTGTTGCTGCACTTCTTCGTGCTCGCGGGGCCCTACAGTAAATTAGGCAGTTGAACCAGTATCTTTGACTCTTCAGTGTATTTAGCATAAAGAAACTCTGTTCATCTGCAAGTTTCACTTATTTTGTGGTAAAAGACATTCTTCTAGGTCACGACAGTCCACCCACCTCACGGCCGCTCCACACCAAACCCAGGGTTACCAGACGAGTGTAACCCCAAATTTTTGCTAGGTAAAGTAATTATTATGTACACATACATGATGACAGTGTGTGCGTAGCAATCGCCGACATAGTGTAACTGAGGCTGAATAAGAGGAACCAGCCCTCATTCGCCGAGGCAGATGGAAAACCACCTGAGACCTCTCGGCTAGCCGGGCGGGCTATTATACAGTACTAAAATGTGTAGAACTCGAAATATTTACAAATACTGCACTGAACGCAACCTTATGTCTAACAGTAAAAAACTGCAGAAAATGGCGAAAACTGTTTACGGAGTTCTCTAGTCTCCATTCCTCCGCGTGATTCTCAAACGACTCATTAGACTAAATTACAGACCAAGAACACATCATATGTTGCTAGGTACAATATCCTCTAGGTGCAACGCTCTCCCCTAAATATTGTTTTTTTTTTTCTTCTCCTTGAAACCATATTTATTTTCCCCACCCCCACCCCCACCCCCTAAAGGGGACCACAAAGAGTCGGCCGAAACATCGACAAATTAGCTGTTTTATTAGTTACAATGATGCGGCCCAATACACAAAATTATTTTACCCAGAATGACACCGGTCGTGGATGCCTACGAACTTACATTTATGTCCCCGATAACATTTCCATTATTCTTGCAGTTGAGAATATCATTGAGCTTGTCGTTATTGCATTCAGAGTGAGAAAGTGTACGTTTAAAAGCACTACCCATACCAAGGAAGTCGAATAAAAACCTGCTAGGCGGGACAGTAAGAGGAAACGAGACAGTAATGAAATAAGTGAACGGATTGCCCTATCTTGCATTACCTAGGATGTTCTGAACGATGAGCATGTTAGTAGATTGAAACAGACATATCTTTCTTCGATCATAGAGTTCTACTAGCATAATAAATTGATACTGAAAAGAGAAATAAGTTCCTGAAAGATTTGTTTTTGGAGGGGGTGCGACTTGAGCAAAACACAGTTTTCATGTTTTTTTTTTTTTTATCCCCCAAAACATGTTCCGCTGAAGTTTAAGCACCATCAGTGGGCTTTTTATTATCGCCCATAAAACAGGAAAAGTGCTTTTTTTACTACTTGCACACACATAAATATGAGTTTTGAAGACAGTGTTTACATATTTTGAAAAAAAAAACACCCCAGCATGTGGTATCAAGGTATATATATAAAATTTTGTCTGTTTTCCAAATCTGTAAATCTCGTCCTAAAAACTCAATTTTATATGTGTACAAGTAGAAAAAGGGCGTTTCTCCTGTTTTATAGAACATAATATAAAAACCCACTGAGGATACTGAAAGTTCAGCGAAACATGTTTGTGGGATAAAAAGAAAAAGGAAAATTGTGTTTTGCTCAAGGCGAACCCTCTCCAAAGACAAATCTATTTGTAAACAAACACGGACAGAAAATCTTCTACTTCGAGATGATTAGTTTCTGAAAGCGTCCGTCTGGAACACAGTATTATTTAGAAGTAAGAAAAAGAAAAACGGCAAAAATGTGGACTATCGGAAATATGGAGAAGAAGAATTGGGAAGCATTTAGAATGTGGGGCTGCTGAAGAATGTTAAAAATTAAGATAAATTAAGAATTCATGAAGCACAAAATAACTGACGATGAATGAAGTGTACTACAGAACCTTGCTGGAAGGATGGAAAGAATAGTGGGACATATGCTGTCACATCCAGTGATAGCTAATTTGTCACGGGAAGGAGCAACACAGGGGAAAAATTGTAGGGGAGACAAATACTACGAAATATATTTTGGCTGTCACTTGGAAACAAAGAAATTAGAGGTAGAGGACAGCATCAAGCCATTCTAAAGACTGATAATTTTAAAACGAACAGAAAACTGGACACATTCAGTTTCATGTCCCTTGGCTAATGTATTATCAATCAATTTTCGATACACCGAGGAGGTGCCGAATTTATTTAAGTCAGAACCCATACAAACTCTACATTACACAGCTATGTAATGTTATGGGTTACTGTTAATATAACTGTTTACATAATTTACAATTTAGGTTGAAACTTCCTGGCAGATTAAAACTGTGTGCCCGACCGAGACTCGAACTCGGGACCTTTGCCTTTCGCGGGCAAGTGCTCTACCATCTTTTTCTTTTTTTTTTCCGCGGGCAAGTACTCTACCAACTTTTTTCTTTTTTTATTTTTTTCCCTTTTTTTATTTTTTATTTTATTTTTTTAAAATAACACACTTTTTTAGGAAAACAAATAAAAACCTCTTGGGTATGAAAATAAAAGACGACGTTCTTCATAAAATAACAGAATATCCTTTGAAAACGTAAAACATAAAAGGTAGCTATATTTCCGCAAAGGCCTTCTTTTGTATTTTTATTTTTTTTTTGTGTTAACATAAATGAGTATACAGTCTCACCATCAGCAGCAATTTTTTTTTTTTTTTTTTTTTTTGGGAGCACAAGAGAAAGAGAACAAATAGGCTGCAGATAGAGAGCTATGTGTGAAAAGGATAAACATGTGTAAGGAGAAAAAAAGCTTAGAAGAGGAGGAGAAAAGAGAAGTTAAATAGGAATACTTTCCGCGCCATGCTCCACTTGGCGCGCCATCAGAACAAAATGCATTCTATCATTGATCATTGAAGGGGAACGTGGGATCGTCCAGTCTTGGCTGGCATGGTTCGTTGAGATTCCAGCTTTGAGGCGGGTTGGTGAAAATGCTCTGTAAATAGTTCGCGAAAGTGGCCCGATAGTGTCGATGCCGGCGAAGGGTGTGATGATGTACTTGGAGGCGTGTCCAAAAGTCCGCCGGATCGACGATGTCGTCCCGGAAGAGGTAGTTGACAGCCATGCCACTGATCCATGTGATGACGTGCCACTTAGCCGATGGAAAGTAGGTCGTGTCGGGATGGATCAACATAGTGGGAGAAACGTGATGTGGTGGTACTCGGAGGTAGAAAGCCACAATCTTCTGTACGAGGGTCCAGACGGCTGCTGCTGGCCCACACTCAAAACGATGTAAATCTGTATCTTCGACATTGCACTTGAGGCACAGGGGTGAGTCCACCAGTGCGATGCGATGCAGTTTCTGTCTTGTAGTATACTTGCCGTTGACTAGAAGGTACCACATAGAGGTGGTGTCAGTGGTGTGATATGGTTGGTGGATCGTTTTCCAAACTGTAGGCCATGAAACCTGGGGGTGACGTGTTTCGACGGGGTTGCGGGGTAGAGACTTTCGGAGAAGGCGGTAGATGTCGCGGGTGGTCGTCTTCCTGGTCCTGGGGAGCTCGGTGCATATGTAGCTGTACTCCAAAAAGAAACGGCCGATATGTGACATCGGAGGTGGGATGTGTGCCAAAGACGTCGGTGGGCGTCTCGAAACAGGTGCGAGCTCGGTGGTCAACATTCCAGTAAAACTAGCATTTTGGCTTTTCCATAACCGGAGCATAGTATTGGTGTAAAGTGCCGTAGTCCTGGCTCTCACATTAACCAGATCGAGGCCACCATCCCGCTTCGGGAAGGTGAGAGCTTCATACTGGACTTTGAAGATGTGTCCAGAACAAATGAAGTAGCCGAATGCCGCCTGTAACCTGGCCGCCATTGTCGCAGTGATGGGCAGAATCTGCGCTATATGGGGTATCCGAGCTGCCAGATGGGTATTGACGAAGGTGACTCTCTGGCACATATTCAGCGGGCGTAGTATGTGATTTTGTATGTTGGCCCGGATGCGTTGCAGCAGCGCCCGAAAATTGATCGCCGAGGTGCGGCGAATGTCTCGCGTGTACACCAATCCGAGACAACGAAGGGTGTCCACCAGTTGAAATGGAACTACGCTGTCTGCGGGAAGGCCGCGGCCGATCTTCATGGCGCATGATTTTGCCACGTTCATAACGCTTCCTGCCCCTGCACTGTAACGGGTAATCCACTGCATCGCAGCTTGTACGTCAGCCGCTGAACGTACGACGAGGGCCAAGTCGTCCGCGTAAGCTCGGCAGCGGAACATATGATCCCGGAGTGGAATACCTGTCAAACGTCGCCGTAATCCGCAAATGAGTGGTTCCATCGCAATGGCATAAAGCACCGTCGACAAAGGGCAACCCTGCCGTACTGAGCGTTCAATCCGTATAGGTTCTGTAAGTCTGCCGTTGACGAGAAGTCTGGACGTTGCTCCACGAAGGAGCCGCATAATCACTTGCGTGAACGTCGGGGGAATTGCCATTCGGTCCATCACTGCGTTGAGGAATGCATGATTGACGCGGTCAAACGCTTGTTGGAAGTCGATGGAGATTAAAGCGCCTGGCAGTCGCGAGTGTGTTGCCACAGCGATCACATCTCGATATTCACTGAGGGCTGTCTGTATATTACGATCGCCGCCTAAGGATGTTTGTTCGTGGGAAACAATGTCCCGTAAGACACGTTTGAGTCGCACTGCTAGAAGGCGTGTAAAAATCTTGAAGTCCGAATTGAGTAACGTGATCGGCCGATAACTGTCGAGTCGTGTTCCTCCTGCGGGTTTCGGGACTGGTACAAGTAAGCCTTCCATGAACATTGGTGGCGGGTTCGCCGCGCCGGACAAAAGTTCCCAGTGCATGTCCCTCCATCGTGGCATCATCAAATCTTGGAAGGTTCTGTAAAATTCGAGAGGTAAACCATCCGGGCCGGGAGATCGATTCAGAGACCCCTTGGCCACAGCGCCTTGGACGTCGTCGGTGCTCACTTCAGCAGTCAGGAGGGTTGCAGCTGCTGCGTTGAGAGTACCAAGTGTCTCCTGGGCAACCTCAGCAATGGCCTCTGCACCGGCAGGTACTTCTTGATAGAAAAGTCTATAGTGCGTTATGAATGCATCCGCAATGGTAGCTTGCGAAGTCAGCCGTTGTCCATCAGGTAAGTCTAAAGTTGTCATTAAAGCCTGTCGGCGTCGACGAACGTTTTGAACAATATGATGCATAGAAGGGTCTTCACCGTTAATCCTGTCTTGGCTGCGGGCTCGTACAATGGCTCCCTCTAGACGGCATCTGGTCAACGATAAAATCTTTGCCTTGATGCGTTGAGCTTCTTTGAGGCGATCCGGGGATGGAGGATGATCCATGAGTTCACGTAGAGCGCTATAGTAGAAATCAGTTGTATGGTGATTCCACCTGGCTTTGGCTCTGCCATAGTGGGTCAATGTGCGTCGGATGGCCGGTTTGGCGCACAGCAACCACCACTGCAGTGTGGTCTCGTAACGCATAATGCGTTGAACACAGGTGTGCCACGTGTCGGTGACCTGTTGTCGACATTCAGGGTCCCGCAGTAGCGCGACATTGAGTTTCCAAGGTCCTGCACTGCGCCATATAGATTGTCGACGTAGGTTCATGGTACAGATATAGATGTCATGATCCGAAAAGGCAGACGGCCAACGTTCTGCGTCGAGGAGAACTGATTTTAGAGCGTTAGAGATGTATATTCTATCAAGTCGGCTGGCGGAGTGGCTCGTGATGTGTGTATACCCCGGGCGGACGCCGTGTACCACTCGCCAAGTGTCGAGGAGACAAAGGCGGCGGACGAGGAAGCGAAGTTCGGGACATGTGGTGAAATGGGGGTATTGGTCTGTGCGCTCGAGAACACAGTTGAAATCTCCACCTACGATGAGATGATCGTATCGACCGAGGAATAAAGGCGTGATATCTTCTGCGTAGAACTGGGAGCGATCCCTCCGTTCATCAGTGCCCGATGGGGCGTAGAGATTTATGATTTTGAGTCCTTCAACTGTTATGGCCACCCCTCGCGCTGTTGGGAGGTATGCGACATCGGAAACTGCAATTCCTTCTCGGAGGAGGATGGCTGCGCCTGAGTGTTCCGTAGCTGCAGGGGCGGCGTACGTGTCATATCCATAACACCCAGTCCAAGTCGCTGTCCTCAGTTCTTGTAACAGGGCGATGTCGATGTCCGCTGCTCTTAGCGTGTCACGGAGCAGTTGAAGTTTAACGTGGGAGCCGATATTATTAGTATTGATAGTAGCTATTCGGTACGCCTGATGGGAGATCCTTGCTGCCGATAGGTTCGTAGCTGGTGAAGAATGTTGTAGTGGATGCTGGAAGTCCATAGAAGTCGCAGGAGTCGCCGTAGAAACTTCCCCCGTTTTAGTGTTGGTCAAACGGAGAAACAGATCTCATTTCCGCATCAGATGGAGGTGGGAAATCCGTGTCATCCACCCATGAAAGGTGTCCGACAGGTTTGACATCGGCGAGAGGTGGCAGCGCTGGCCGTGTCGCCTCAATGGCGTCGGTGACAACAGGCGTGCTATGTTCCATGGCTTCTGGGCGCGGGGTTTGCGCACGATCTCTGTTGGACGGTTCACCGTCTTGTGGATGACGCGTCTCCGTGGCAGAGGAGAAAGTGTTATCGTGTTCTCCGTCGGAGTGATGTGTCATCTCTTCGTCCTGCGGAGGGGGCTCAATGGTCGAGTCTGACGTCTTGCGGCGTTTTTTTCGTCGTTTGGGCGACTTCTGCTTTCGGCAATGAGTTTCGGTGTCTGAGGAAGGAAGAGAGTCACGTCGTTCCGTTACAAAAGCTGCGGGTGCTATGATGCGGTCTTCATTCTTCAGAACACTCTCATTGGTATCCTTGTGATCTTCTAACGGGGGTGTGTCCGGCTGTTGGACATGTTCACGGGCGGCATCGCCGGTGTCAAGGTGCTGGGACGCCTCCGGGTGTATCGGACCAGAGAGACGCTCATGAACGGCGCCTTGTGAGGGCTGGACGTGCAGTGTCGCCGCATAGGTGACTGGAAGGGTGGTCGTGGTTCTGTCGGTGTTCATATCGTCGGGCCTTAGTTGTGTGATGCGGCGTTGCAGGCATTCATTACGGACGTGGCCTTCTTTGCCACAACCGGAACATGTTCTAGGTTGTCCGTCGTAAATGACCACCGCACGGCAGCCGCCGATAGAAATGTACGATGGAACGTGCCGTTTGAGATCGATTCGGACTTGTCTCACACCATTAAGCACCGGATACGTCGTAAACTGTGCCCATGTCTCGGCTACGTGGCTCTGGACTTTTCCGAACGGGCTTAGCGCCGCGATGACTTCATTCACCTCGAAAGGCAGTTCGAATACACGGATCGTCCGAAGGCCAAGTCCTGCATGGTCGACATCCACAGGCCCGACGTTTCCGTCGGAGTGCCGAAATTTTAGTCCATGTCGCGTCCTTTGAATGATCTCGTTGCAGGCAGCGTCGGAAGTCATCTTAACATAAACGACACTGCTAATGATCGATAGGTGTATGCCGATGAGTTCGTCACACGGGATCTTCACGTCTTCGCGTAGGAAGCGTTCGACGGCCAGTGCTTTGGTTCGTGCGTATTCGTTTGAGAAGGTGAACTTAAGAGTGTTCTTCCTGTAAGAGTTGGCCATTACAGCTTGTTCGACTGAGAAGCGCTGTGGCGAGGAAGTAAACAAAACACTCCGCGCGCGCAGCGGCGTGGACGGCCGAGCGCGGTGCGCACTGCTGCCCTGCCGAACGCAGACTGCCGCCCATCTGAGCTACCGAAGCACGACTAACGGCCGGTACTCACAGCTTTACTTCTGCCAGTATCTCGCCTCCTACCTTCCAAACTTTTCAGAAGCTCTCCTGCGAACTGGCAGAAGTAAAGCTGTGAGTACCGGCCGTGAGTCGTGCTTCGGCAGTGACACAGTGCGGACCGTGTTGCCAGCCGGCCGCGCTGTGGTGCGCGCGCCTGTTTGTTTACGCCGGAGCAGCTTCGCGTGTGCGGTGTTGTGAGTCTAGCACGAGATGGCACACTCGTACAGAAAAACGACTTTGAAGTTCAGTTTTGCGAACGACTATACACGACCAAAGGCACACGAGATTGAACGTTTCTTCAGAGAAGAGGTAAAAATCGATCCACAGGAAATCGTGGGAATCAATTTATCGCTCGTTTCAAGCGTCGTCTATGTCAAGCTTGTTGACGAGGCTGCTTGCGACAGACTTCTACAACGTTCACCGAACGGGTATCGTTTCTGTCATGCCGACGGGAATGTTGGTGCGGTTACAGTCGATCACGCGGGAATGGGGATCCGCACTATACGAGTCTTCGAACTTCCGTTTGAGGTCCCGTCTGACCTTGTTACCGACGCCTTTCGACCGTACGGTACAGTTCTATCCCATGTGGCCGAAAAATGGACGAGTTTTACCACGTATCCCGTTTTAAATGGGGTGAGACAAATACGGATAGAACTGCGAAAGCACGTCCCCTCTTATTTGTACATAGGAGGTTGTCGAGCGATTATAATCTATGATGGGCAACCTCGCACTTGCTCGGGGTGCGGGAAAGAAGGTCACGTCCGCTCGGAATGCCTCCAGCGACGTTTAGTGCAAACTCCACGGGATGACGTTCAGGCGCCACAACAGACGACTGTCTTACCGTTGACCTTTGTGGAAGCCCTGAGAGGCGACGTGAGGGAGATTTCCGATGAGCACCAGCAGCTGCCCCCTATAGAGAATATGGACACCAACGGACTGGAACTCCGACCACCGGTTCCACCACAACAGACACAGGACACCACACAAGAGATGCAGCTGACGGCCGCTCCAGGCTCATCCGTGGTGGCTGCCAGTGCTTCCACAGAGAGCGTGATAGGCCAGGCCCAAGACGGAGGATACGCAATCCAGACAGCCGATGCGGAAGCAAGGCAACGGAAACAGCGTTCGCCGAAGAGAAGAAAGAAGCGTCGACTGACTTCTGCTGACGATAGCCATAGTCCCGAGGGGACAGTGGACGACAACGACAGTCTCGACCTGAGACCAGTGGATTCAACAGATACCGAGATGACGATGCAGGAACTACACAGCGATGATAACTTGAACTCTCCTTCTGGTGACCGGAAGACGGAAGTGGAGATGACAACTGTCCAACATCAGGGCGATGACAACGTTACCTCCCATCCTTCGACCTGTTCCGGAAATATGCTGGGGGACTGGGCGCAAGAAATGGACCAACAGGAACAGGATGAAAATACGAACGCGACGATTGAGGATAGTCCTGGCCAAAGGCCGGGAGGTGTCGGGAAATGTTGACCAACTTAGTGTGTTGAGGAGCGCCGGGGGTGCAGATGGCCGCTTAATGACACCGTCCTACAACTGATGAACACAAGCCAGGCGTACCGCATTGCCACGATAAACATTAATGGCATACGGACACCGCTTAAAATTCAAATGCTGAAAGATATGTTACGCGCTGCGGACGTAGACATTGTACTCCTACAAGAAGTGCGTTTCACATCGCCGCCAGAGTTCTACGGTTACGAGGCACATTATTCAGTGCACGATGAAAGTGGATGCGGTGTGGCGATTCTCACCAGGGAAGGAATAGGAGTGGAGGACGTCAGGTCTCTCCCTTCGGCACGCGGCATAGCGATCACTGTCGACGGCGTTCGTTTCATCAATTTATACGCACCATCTGGCTCCACAAAACGAAGAGAAAGGGCGACTTTTTACACCGAAGAGATAGCACCGTTGTTCGCTGGACGCTTTGATAACTATATAGTGGGCGGCGACTTTAATTGTGTCGTCGACAAAAAGGACCAAGTACCTCATTATGTGCCATGCATGGAACTGCGTGCGTTGATTACCGAAATGGCGCTTCTGGATACCTGGGAACTGCAGCATGGTGACAGACCGGGTTATACGTTTGTCACGGGACACTCGGCGAGTAGACTTGATAGGGTGTATGTGACACGAGCACTACGGACGGCGATGCTGGATGCCGAAATCTGGCCAGCGGCTTTTACGGATCATATGGCGTACGTTTGTACGATTTCACTAACGCGTCAGAAGATATGGCGGAGTAAAGGTCACTGGAAAATGAATTGTGCACTTCTACGTGACACTGAATGTCACCGGTCGATAGAGGCGGCCTGGGAGACCTGCGTTCGCCGACAACGAGCCTACACCTCGGTTCTCCAGTGGTGGATTAAATGCGCAAAACCAACGTTACGGAGAACGTTGATACGATACGGGCAGGACAAATCGCAGTGGAACCGCACGACGGCTGATTTTTATTTTACGGCCCTGAGGGAGCTGATGACCCAACAACCATCGCCGGAAAGGCACACGGCCATGCGCAGGATAAAAGCCAAGTTATTACAGCTGACGAGACTAAGAATGGAAGGTATAATGGTCCGGGCGAGATTGGCGGACACAGTTGCTGCCGAAACCCCCTCCATGCACCACGTGGTACGTGAACGCCAACGACGACGCAGGACATTGATCAGGGAACTAATCTCTGAAACTGGCCAGCAAGTTGTGCACCAGCGTGATATTGCACATGTGTTTACCGACTATTTCCGCCAGCTATATGGACCCGTACATGTGAACCACGAGACACTACATGATGTCATCTCGGAAATGCCAGATAGAGGACCACCACTGGATGCAGAGACTTTCATCACAGCGATAACAGAGGACGAGCTGACAGACGCAATTGCCAGGGGTGCACCGAACAAGTCCCCAGGACAGGACGGCTTCCCAATTGAATTTTACCGCGCCTTTGCATACCTCATGGGACGGACCTGGATTCAGATGTACAACGAACTCCTGTTACCGCAGACTGAGATATCTGTCGAATTCACGGAGGGTATCATCATCCCAATACCCAAACCACGCGGTGGGAGAAATCCAGGAGATTATAGACCACTCACTCTCTTGAACTGCGACTATAAGATTTTCGCGCGCATCCTTGGGGCTCGCCTGCGGTCTACACTTTCTGATAGACTCCTCAGAGATCAAACTTGCCTCGGCGGCAAGAGTAACGTACATACGGCGCTCGGTGACTACCGAGATATCATCGCATTAGCAGCGGCATGCCGAGTGCGTGGGGCACTCGTCGCTATTGACTTCGATCATGCGTTCGACAGAGTGGATCATACCTTTTTGCATGCGGTGATGGGCAGATTGGGAATCCCGCAGGCCTTCATCCTAGTGATCATGCGACTGTTACACGGCGTACGATCAAAGGTTTCGGTGAATGGGCGGGGCTCTGACTACATTGTTATTTCAAGGTCAGTTCGTCAAGGTTGCCCCCTTTCGATATTTTTGTATGCAATGGCGTTGGAACCCTGTCTATATGGCCTCCGAAGACGGTTGGAGGGAGTGCCGTTGCCACAACTGACCTTTCATTGCCGCGCTTATGCTGACGATGTGATGCTGGTGGCACGGACAGGCGAAGAAGTACGTACGGCGTTGGCATGGATACAGCGATATGGGATGGCGGCAGGAAGCGTGTTTAATCTACAAAAATCACGCTGCATGAACGTCGGTCGAGGATTACAACCGGGGGAGGGAGGCCCGCTCATCTTAGTTCAGACCATCAAATGCCTAGGTATTACGTTCCACACGGAGGTGCAGCGGACAGCAGCGGATAACTACCGACGCATATTGAAGCTGATGCGGACAATGGTGCTGTTACAGAAATTAAGAGCGTTGGATATGATTCAGAGGGTGACCTATGTTAACGTATACCTAGCACCGAGACTCACTCACGTAGCGCATGTCCTGCCTTTAACGCGCACAATAGCATCACGGATACAAGCAACTTTCGGAACCTACGTGAGTGTGGGACACCTGCTTAAGATCCGATACACAACGCTTACGCTACCACCTGGAGAGGGTGGACTTGGTCTAGTGAACGTGTATGAAAAGGCACGGGCGTTATTCGTAAGTACGATTTTCCGACAGTGGCGCGGTCAATTTCGCAATATCTCGGGTGCGTTGGCCGATGTACTAGCGCCCACTTCAATGCTGCCCCCAGTCAATGTGGGCCATATTTCACCGAAGCTGTCACATTTCAAGTCCTTTTTTTTGGAGCTTAGCTATGTCAGAGATTCCTTCCCAACAACACGACTACCGACGACGCGAGACGTATACCAACTCTTACTGCGCCGGTGCCCCAGGAATACCCTGGAAAAGAAGTACCCAGACAAGAACTGGCGACAGATATGGCGCGTTATACGGAACGTTTACCTCCCAACGTCGGTACGCTCAACATGGTATGTGGTGATAAATAGGAAGTACGCAACGAATCAACGGCGGCACGCGATTCATTTGGCAGACACTCCACTATGTTTAGGCTGCGCAACAGTGGACACTGATGAACATCGGTTAGTATGTAGTGGGACGGCTCCAGTGTGGCACTTGGCACAACAGATATTGGCGTTCCTGTTACACTACGCCCCTCACACAATTTCATCAGACACACTTTTTTTCCCCCAAGAATCTTATTTCCCGGTCCAAAAAACCAATGCGGTGACATGGGTGCGGGGAATGGTGGTGGGCTACGTATATAACGAATCGGAAAAGGACAAAATCGATTTTTGGCATTTTCTCCTGGATGGACACACGAAGCTGCAACAGCGTACGAAATATAGGCAAGACTTCGCTAATTACTTGCGACTTACATTTGCCGACCCGCCGGCCAGATGGGGTGTGACGGGTGAGAGATGAGATAGACGAAGAAGCCGAGATAGACATCGATCACACTTACGGACCCTTAGTTAACTTCGAGAAGACGACCCAGTCTTGCATCAACGTCTGGAGAACGAGTCGATGGATGGCTCTCTTGCTTTATCGAACGTCGGGTCGTGAGCAGATGTCGCCCCCGACACGAATTTCATTTCATTGCTACAGGAGCATGTTTCTTTTGTATTTGTACTATCCGCAATGTCTTCCTGTCTTTCATTTGGGCATTTTCAGTGTTATTCATTTCGTTGATTAATTAATTTTCTCATTAGCCACTATTTGTCAACATAGGGACTTTGTAGACACTATTTATGCGATAGTACCACAAAATAAAAAATAAAATAAAAAAAAAAAGATGGTAGAGCACTTGCCCGCGAAAGGTAAAGGTCCCGAGTTCGAGTCTCGGTCGGGCACACAGTTTTAATCTGCCAGGAAGTTTCATATCAGCGCACACTCCGCTAAAGAGTGAAAATCTCATTCTACAATTTAGGTTGTTTACATACCTAAACAAAAGAGGACAAAACTAAATGATATTAATCCAGAATTGGGAAACATAAAATGCACCTTCATCAGCTCTTCGTCACTGCATGACTCAGGCAGCATGGACAGTTTCATGGGTGATCCAATGTCTGTTTTCCGTCGCAGTGATTTTGCATCCATTCTCTTGAAATTGACCACATTGTCCCTGGATTTACTAACATCTAATCTTAGTCTGTTCATTGATCGCTAAGTGGACCAATCTAAAGTACTTCCAAACAGTAGATACTCAGCAGGTTTCTTCCAGATTTTAAGTTGGTCGCATCTAGTTACGCACCGTTTTCTCTGTCAGCGCGAGGAGACATTCTTCGTGCTGAAGTTGAACTGAGGAAAATTCTGGATTTCAACCCAGATCTTGGTGAATATGGCCGTGGAGTGAGTTCAACCTTTTTCCTTTCGACCATTGTAGCTACGTGGGCTACTCGGAAAGTAAGGTCTGATGGGGTGCGAAATGGAAACCTCAGTGAAAATCCGATGGAGTTTTGCACAGATGCGTTGGGCAGTGTGTCGCTCTTTTCAGTTCTGAGCTCACAGTTCTGAGCACACATGCTTAGAACAACAGTGTCTCCTGAAATATGAGGGCCTGATGTGAGATTTCGCCAGATGTCAAGCAGCCCACATAACAAAACTGTCAAGCATTTCCTTCTGCATGACAATCTCGGACGCACTCTGCAGGGGCAATGAAGACACTCCTGCAGCATTTTCGATGGGAAGCGATCACCCACTACAGAGCTTGTAATTGACTCTCCATGAGTTTCACCTCTGCTCACATCAACCGCTGGCTATGAAGACAATGTTCTGTCACAGACAACGAGCTGTAGACCAGTGTAGGGAACTGGCAGGAAGCACAGGCGGCTGCCTACTATGACGAGGGTACTGGAAAGTTGGTACAATGCTACGATAGGCGACTAAATCGCAGCGTCGGCTATGTAAGGAAGTGGTTGGAAGGTGTAGCTAACTGTTACAAACAATACATTTTTTTATTTTCGCAGTGGTTTCCATTTTTCGACCGATCGGACCTTACTTTTCTAATAGGCCTCGTACTTTCCGTCGAACGAGGGCTATCCACAAAGTACATTACGTTTTGGAATTAAAAATAAATAAAGTATTGGAAATTTTTTTTATTATATACAGATGAAAGCCACACTTAAATACTACTTTTCTACATAGTTGCCATTTAAATTAAGGCACTTATCGTAACGATGGACGAGCTTGGAAATTCCTTCGTCGTAAAATTCGGCCGCCTGCGCCTTCAACCACGTGGTTACCTCTTCTTGAAGCTGTGCGTCGTCATCAAAACGCTGCATAGCCAACCACATCTTCATTGCTGGGAATAAGTGGAAGTCGCTCGGTGCCAGGTCGGGACTGTACGGTGGATGAGGAAACAACTGCCACTTAAAAGATTCGAGAACTTCACGAGTGGCATTTGCCGTGTGGGCCCGGGCGTTGTCGTGAATCAGCAAGATCTTTGAGCCCAACTTTCCCCTGCGCTTGTTTTGTATTGCTCTTCTGAGGTTGTGCAGAGTTTGGCAATACCTTTGAGAGTTTATTGTAGTGCCTCTTTCCAGGAAATCCACAAAAATCGTATTTCTACCGGGTTACTGATTAACCACGTGGTTGAAGGCGCAGGCGGCCGAATTTTACGACGAAGGAATTTCCAAGCTCGTCCATCCCTACGATAAGTGCCTTAATTTAAATGGCAACTATGTAGAAAAGTAGTATTTAAGCGTGGCTTTCATCTGTATATAATATAAAAATTTTCCAATACTTTATTTATTTTTAATTCCAAAACGTAATGTACTTTGTGGATAGACCTCGTATATCAGGTACTGCAATACCTGTCAAGCAATAAATCTTGTGCCATATGAGACTCGTGCAGAAAAAGACAAAATAAAAATTATATATGAAGATAGTAACTGTTCTCGAAAGAACAGATACCATTGATGACCGTGCAGCTTCTCTAGAATAAATGATAATTAATTGAAACCCGCAGCTGCCGACAGGTGTTGTTGATACGCCTCGATGGAGACAGCCAAAAATTTGTGCCCCGACTGGGACTCGAACCCGGGATCTCCTGCTAACATGGTAGACGCTCTATCCATCTGTTTCTTAAAAAAAAAATCTCGTTTTGTTCGTTTTCGTTCGTTGTATCTGCTCGGGGCGAACGTCGCGAGACACCCGTTTCACTTCGTCGTTGATCCATTAACTCACTTTTTTTTATTACAGATGGCAGCTACCCTCTGACCGAACACGCTGAGTTACCGTGCCCGGCATCCATCTGAGCCATCGAGGACCCAGATAAATAGCGCGGCTGCAGGGACTTATCCCTTGCACGCCTCCCGTGAGACCCACATTCCCAACAGTCCACAATCTACATACGTAATGTTCCTAATAGATATTTGCCCATTCCCTCATTACTCGCGCACACTAAGGTGACGATTCCCGTAAGAGTTCGGGCAACCTGTGCGCATTCGCTCAGACGAAGGTCAATGGCCGGGTAGCCATTTAACTATATACGAAGATAGTAACTGTTCTCGAAAGAGTAATGAGTGGATGGGAAAATATCTATTAGGATCATTACGTATGTAGATTGTGGACAGTTGGGAATGTGGGTCTCGCGAGAGGCGTGCAAGGGATAATTCCCGCAGTCGCGCTATGTATCTGTGTCCTCGATGGCTCAGATGGATGCCAGGCACGGTAACTCAGCGTGTTCGGTCAGAGGGTTAGCTGCCCTCTATAACAAAAAAAACTGAGTTAATGGATCAACGACGAACTGAAACGGGTGTCTTGCGAAGTCCGCCACGAGCAGATGCAACGAACAAAAAACGAACAAAATGAGATTTAAAAAAACAAAATGGATAGAGCGTCTGCTATGTAAGCAGTCGGGGAACACATGTTTGGCTGTCCTCATCGAGGTATATGAACAATACCTGTCGGCAGCTGAGGGTTTCAATTAATAATCATTTAAAATAAAAATTGAAATACTGTTTCGTTTCACGAGAGCCCAAGGAACGTTGGAACATCACTAAGAAGCCATCTACCTTCAGGCGTACAGGCCACGGTTTTTCTTTTTTCTACACAAACGTTGTTTGAGTGTGAAGACGTGACAGTTTTCACGATCGCTGGTCAATCACCCCGGTAGTTCGCTCGCCAGGTGCTGGGCGTCCGTGTTTGCGTACGTGACTCGTGGCTCGAGCACCGAGAGTGTGCTCTATCGCTACAGCTGGTCCCCGTGCGGCGACAGCCGTTCTTCTGCCTCGTATCCCCGCCTCCAGCGACCACATTGCTGTTCTGGTTGGTCGCTTCTGCCGCGGGGGCCTCGAAGCAAAAAGGCAGCCTTTCAGCGTGTACAGCGTCCTCAGATAAACTGTTTGTCCCGTGTCGCCGGCTCCCCTTGCCGGATGCAGAGAGGATTTATTTTTTATCTGCCACTATTCTTGTTTCACCTGGCTACGCTTGTGCACAGCTCGTAATTCCCACAGGGGAGTTCGGAGGAACATCCGGCCGTGACATTTGCACTCGCGTGGATCGGCAGCCGCGCTGAGAATTTCAATGCCGTCGGCAGCCGACGTACGTTCGGTCAGCACAAGTGTTCCACACAACAATGCCGCATGTGATTCCTGAGTGGTTCTGTGAAAAGATAAGTGAGATCCACTTGACACCACTACCCTGCGAGACAAAAGAATTACTTTTTTCACTCCTTTCAGTATCTTGCACATCTCCGCACTTTACATGCACAATTGATCGAAGGGTCTCTTCCTCCTTTAACCGTATTCATACGGATAGCTGGCGGAAGTGTTGAAGCCTGCTGGCCCCGCGGGCGAGATGCAAGTAGAGCTCACAATTTGTGGCAAAGTTCGTAGAATTGATCGAGGTCTTTTATTTGAAGCCAAAGGCTCCGTCGTCGATTCTGCGGCGATCTTGGCAGCAGATTTCAGGAACTGCGTTATGGGGTGGAGACTTATAGAATCCCCTTTGATAGATCAGCGGTGCACTACACAAAGGAAGCAGCTACTCACGTAGCGAGAGAGCGCATGTGTGTCTTAAAAAAAAAAAAAAAAAAAAAAAGATATAAAGTAGAAGACTAGGTGCTAGTTTCACGACCTCTGATGAATACTAACCAGTCAATAAGCGGAAAGTGAAATCAGACCACGTACAAGAAAGACCGTTAAACTGTCAATATTTTAACAGTAAATTGTAGAAGCGTTCATAACAAAGTTACAGGAAGTTTGTCGCGCTAAAATTGTTCTCGGAATCTAAAGTCGGCTGAAATCCGAAGCAAAAACCTCTGATATATTTGGAGATACATGGAACATCTGAAACTTCCTGGCAGATCAAGACTCTGTGCCGGACCGAGACTCGAACTCGGGACCTTTGCCTTTCGCGGGAAAGTTCTCTACCACTGGAAACATCGCCCAGGCCGTGGCTAATCCATGTCTCCGCAATATCCTTTCTACCAGGTGTGCTAGTTCTGAAAGGTTCGCGGAAGAGCTTCTGTGAAGTTTGGAAGGTAGGAACAAGATAGTGGCGGAATTAAAGCTGTGAGGACGGGTCCTGAGTCGTGCTCGGGTAGCTCAGTTGGTAGAGCACTTGCCCACGAAAGGCAAAGATCCGGAGTTCGAGGCCCGGTCCGGCACACAGTTCTGATCTCTCCGCTGCAGAGTGAAAATCTCATTATGGAACCTTTATCGAAATGTCAGATTAGACGTCATAAGATGGGAGTGTTCGTTGGAATCAACGAAAATATATTTTTTTCATCGAGGTCAAAGTTGAGTCTGACTTCAGTTATCTGGACGCGTGCAAGAAGTCTAGGTGAAAACATGTTACCTATCGGATGTTCTTAAAGGCCATCCGATTCCGCCGTGACTGTTTCAGAATTCTTCAAAGAAAGTGTACGCACGGTAGCGGTGTAGGATCACAATCATGCAACATTAATTCGAGGTGATTTTAATCTGCCGTGCATAGAGTCCGACGTACGAGTATACGGATTTACTAGCTTAGCGCCTGCTGATTAGCTTGCATATATTGTATGGTTTCCACAGATTTGTTTTTCTTTAATCGAATTCATACACTGTTCACAAACTGCAACGCCTACTAAACTTTTCACGCTAATTAAGAACACAGAAGCTTGGTCTTTTCCGAATGTACAACTGACCAAAAAGCGATTACCTTAGAAATATTCAAAAAATGGTTCAAATGGCTCTGAGCACTATGGGACTCAACTGCTGTGGTCATAAGTCCCCTAGAACTTAGAACTACTTAAACCTAACTAACCTAAGGACAGCACACAACACCCAGCCATCACGAGGCAGAGAAAATCCCTGACCCCGCCGGGAATCGAACCCGGGAACCCGGGCGTGGGAAGCGAGAACGCTACCGCACGACCACGAGATGCGGGCTAGAAATCTTCATCCCATAACACATATTTCTCTATATTCAGCCAAGAAGCAAAATACAAATTTTCATAGATTTCGTTTTACAAATTCTTTAATATAACGAAATACGTTCTTAAAAATTTTGATCCCCTGTTGTGATGCTTTGGAGTTGAGTTCCGGAAAACCATTAACACTTATTTTTTATTTCTGACCGAGAGGCCACAGACAAATTTTCATAGAGTGCTTTCATAAAGGAGTATTTCCATAAAACTTTTATCCCCTCTTTCACCCCCATAGAGACTGAATTTACAAAAAGAATGAAACACGTACTATTGTATGTCTAATCGAGAAGTCAAATACCAGTTTCCATAGATGTAGCTTTAAAAATGTTTTCGTAGTTCTTTAATAATGATTTAGTTTCAAAAAATTTTCAAACACTATTTTACTCCCTTGAATTTCCAAAATGCTGAAATACGCATTTTCTTATTTCTGACTGAGAAACCAGATACCAATTTTCGTAGTCCTGACTTTAAAATTGCCTTAATAGCGACGTATTTTGAAAAAATCTTTTCATCCTGTATCTCATCGTCTTAGAGATGGAATTTTGAAAAATCCTTTGCTTACTCCACTTATTTTTAGGCGAAAATTATGACTGTACATTTCAGTTTCCGTAATATTGTGAAAGAGCACCGTTCTGTACGCAAAGATTCTCAGTTTGTAAGTTGGTCGGTTGGTTGGTTTTAGATTAAAGGAACTGAACTGAGTTTGAAAGTGATTCAATGAAGCCAAGTGCTTACGGAGTTGTCTAATAGGTCAATGAACCTTCATTTAGTATTTGTGCTAACACATTTTTCGCCTTATGTCCTCTCGCGGCATGTTATATAAGAAGCGATCAAAAGGTTTACGTTTTAAGGCGATGTTGCAGCGTAGATGCAAAGTAGCGCGACTCTGTTGTGGTTATATAAGCACCTACATGTAGGCAAGGGATTGGTGTAGCGTTCTTTTCGACACACGGAAACGTGAACTATGGAGACGTTATTACCAAATGGGTCCAAACACGACTAACGTGCTGTTATACTTTTCTTTGCTCCCGAAGAACAAACACCGGAGAATGAACAATGTTTATAATGCAGCGGGTCTGTTAAAAACCACTGTTGTGGAATGGTGCGCCAAGTTCTTTGCTGCTGCTTCATTAAAAGCGCTCCCCATGTCGCAAACGCCGCCAACGCAACTGAAGACATTCGAGCAGCCGCCCTATAGTCCTGATCTCTCTCCATGCGTTTATTACGACTTCGGTTCCTTAAATAAGGCCTTGAAGGGACGACGATTCCTACAGGACGAGGGTGTGCAGCAGGCAGCAATGGACATCTTCACGCAGCAGATCATGGTGTCTTCGACCTGCTCACGAAGATATTGCCTGATTAGGATACCGATTCTGGACTGTACGGCCCTGGAACAGAAACTTTTTAATTGGCCATTATACACCTCTTACACAACTTCTGTAATTTTAAAGTGACTTACGTGCGATAATATAAATATATGTAACGTAATATATACATCGCGTGATTATGTGAAACACCCAGAAGCATGGTCAGATGTCACCGTAAAGTTCGTACAAGCATTGGCCGTCGGTGTTTATGTAAATGATTACCTGTAATTCTCTGAAACAGAAATCCTTCAGAGTACGTTAGTGTTTAACTTGTTTAGCGTTATTACCATGTCTGGTAGGGTACAAAAAAGCATCGGCAGCGTCAGATCTTCAGCGATCACTGTGAAAGACAAGGAGATGGCGGTGTACTCGTTGTGAAAACGTTATGAACACCTGTCCGAGTTTGAAAAGAGCCTTATTCTAGGTTTCAGTTTGGCCTACTGGGTGAATCGTGCAATGTCCAGATTTGTGGGACATTCGGGTAGGATGGTGGTTCGATGTTGCACTGCATGTGAAGGTGAGGGCAGTCTCACTCGCCGCCCAGGTTCCGCTCTGACCGGCCGTTGTGGCCTAGCGGTTCTAGGCGCTTCAGTCCGTAACCGCGCTGCTGCTACGATCGCAGGTTCGAATCCTGCCTCGAGCATGGATGTGTGTGATGTCCTTAGGTTAGTCAGGTTTAAGTAGTTCTAAGTCTAGGGGACTGATGACCTCAGATGTTAAGTACCATAGTGCTCAGGGCCGTTTGAACCGTTTTTGTTCCGCTCGGCCACGTCTCATCACCACAAGGGAGGATCATCGTACTGTGCATCAAACACATCGTAACCCCTTCACATCTGCGCCCGCCATTGAAGAACTTCCTCACCATTGGTCAGAGACAAGCAGCTGTTGGACAGGGAATGTCTGCATTTCGAATGGTGCTGTGACCGGGAAGCATGGGCTTCTAATGAATCACCTCGCACCGTGTTCAGTGATATATTGCGGTTCCCCACTACACCGTATTAATATCGTCGAGCAATATGGCGGCGACCTGAGGAGAGGTCCCGTCCTTTCGTTGTTTTGGAGAGGCACAGCAATGTTACTCCTGACCTCCTGTCGTGGAGGGCCATCTCATATGAATTCGGTTCACGGCTGGTAGGGGCTGAGCGAAGTCTGTCAACACAACGCTACGTCACGGACATCCTGCGTCCGTACGTGTTGTCTCTCAAGCGACTTTATCGCGGTGCCGTTTTCCAGCAAGACAATGCACGTCCACACACGGTGTGTATCTCTATGAGCCGTCCGGCGTGACACTGATACGATCTCGTGGCCAACAGGATCCGCAGATCTGTCCCAGTATAATACATGAGTGACCAACTTGGACTTCGTGCCACTGCCAGTATCCAGATCAAGGAGCAGGCACAACAGTGGTTTGTCAGCTCGCCTCTGCACATGATACAACGGTTATATGACACCGTGCCGACCGAATCAGTGCTTGCACCCAGGCAAGAGGGTGTACGTGTGATGCTGATAGGTGCTTTGTAAATTCGATATTTACAGGGTGTCCCATTCATCTTAACCACCCTAAATAACTGTTCGTCCAGATGCAAATTACAAAATGTTTCAAGCAAATGTTCGAGTATAATGACTTTTCTGGAGACTAGAAATCTACTCTGTAGGAATCAGCATGGGTTTCGAAAAAGACGATCGTGTGAAGCCCAGCTCGCGCTATTCGTCCACGAGACTCAGAGGGCCATAGACACGGGTTCCCAAGTAGATGCCGTGTTTCTTGACTTCCGCAAGTCGTTCGATACAGTTTCCCACAGTCGTTTAATGAACGAAGTAAGAGCATATGGACTATCAGACCAATTGTGTGATTGGATTGAAGAGTTCCTAGAGAACAGAGCGCAGCATGTCATTCTCAATGGAGAGAAGTCTTCCAAAGTAAGAGTGATTTCAGGTGTGCACAGGGGAGTGTCATAGGACCGTTGCTATTCACAATATACATAAATGACCTTGTGGATGATATCGGAAGTTCACTGAGGCTTTTTGCGGATGATGCTGTCGTATATCGAGAGGTTGTAACAATGGAAAATTGTACTGAAATGCAGGAGGATCTGCAGCGAATTGACGCATGGTGCAGGGAATGGCAATTGAATCTCAATGTAGAGAAGTGTAATGTGCTGCGAATACATAGGAAGAAAGATCCCTTATCATTTAGCTACAATATAGCAGTTAATTCCACAAATTATCTGGGAGTACGCATTAGGAGTCATTTAAAATGGAATGATCATATAAAGTTGATCGTCGGTAAAGGAGATGCCAGACTGAGATTCACTGGAAGAATCCTAAGGAAATGCAATCCGAAAACAAAGGAAGTAGGTTACAGTACGCTTGTTCGCCCACTGCTTGAATACTGCTCAGCAGTGTGGGACCCGTACCAGATAGGGTTGATGGAAGAGATAGAGAAGATCCAACGGAGAGCAGCGCGCTTCGTTACAGGATCATTTAGTAATCGCGAAAGAGTTACGGAGATGATAGATAAACTCCAGTGGAAGACTCTGCAGGAGAGACGCTCAGTAGCTCGGTACGAGAACATACCGAGGAGTCAAGCAGTATATTGCTCCCTCCTACATATATCTCGCGAAGAGACCATCAGGATAAAATCAGAGAGATTAGAGCCCACACAGAGACATACCGACAATCCTTCTTTCAACGAACAATACGAGACTGAAATAGCAGGGAAAAACGATATAGGTACTCAAGGTACCCTCCGCCACACACCGTCAGCTGGCTTGCGGAGTATGGATGTAGATGTAGATATTTAGCTGTCAGTGGGACATCAACCAGCACGATTGAATTCGTTGTAGCTTTGTTTTTTTACAAAGATATGAACGGCGGTATGACTTTTTTAAATGGCACCCTGTATTTTTTATTCGGTAATTCATTTCCTCTCCTGATGACCTATTCAAAAATGTATCACAGTGTACCATTCACTGAAACACAACGTTATTAATTACATAACACAACACAGACTTTGAGCCTGGATCACAAACTCGTCCACTTACTGGAGCTGTCAGAAAACAAATGAAAACCAAGTAAAAACATAACACAAAATTGACTTTGACTCTCCTGTACCACTGCCCAGGAGTAGAACATTCAAAGGTGCTCAAAGTGTTGACCCTGGACACCGATACACTGGTGCCCTCGATGAATGAAAGAATTATTTACTGCTTCCAGTGTTGCCTGCTGAAGAGAATTACAAGTAAGCATGATACATTCGTGCATGTCATCTGGGGCTGTCGGACTATCGCGATAGACAACGTCTTTAATGCATGCCCAGAGAAAAAATTCCAGAGGATTTAAATAAGGAGACCTAGCAGGCCAACTAACTGTTCCTCCTCGACCAATCCATCTGGCAGGATACCTTCGGTTCAGAACACGACGCGCACGCAAGTTATTATGTGATGGACATACATCGTGTTGATACACATAAGCATTCTGGTTCATAGCGTCACTTTAATCAGAAGAGGAGGAAGAATTTCTCTGAGGAAGTTGGCATACGCCGTGCCGTTTAGACTATCATTGATGAAATAAGGGCCAATAATTGTAGTACCAAACATCTCACACCAGACGTTAACTCTCCATTGACGCTGATGTTCCACCTGTCTAAGCCATAGTGGGTTGTCGCTGAACCAATAATGCACATTCCTTGTATTTATCTGTCATTTGTTTGAGAAGGTACATTCTTCGGTAAATAGAACATTGGAGAAGAAGTTCGGGTTACCGAAGATTTTCTGCTGTGCCCACTGACAGAACTGTACGCGATTCTGGAAATCATTCCCATGCAATTCTTGATGTAGGTGTATATGGTAAGGATGGAATCAGTGACGTGTAAGAATACGATGTACACTGGTTTTAGCAATGCCAAACTCGTGTTCAAGATGTCGTGTGCTCACATGTGGATTCACAGCAGTGGAAGCGAGAACGACGATTGCGTCGTCGTGGGTTGAAACTTCCCGTTTCCTGAAGCGTCACAACAAGACGAGAAAACATCCATCGGGAAGATGGGTTCTTGTCAGGATATCACTCTCTGTACAGTTCCGCTACCTGCGTAGCATTTCGCCTACCTTCAACAAGAACAATAAAAGAATCGTTATGTCAATGCAGTTTGTAGGAAGGACAGCCTTTACCGTATGCCTACTCTACACAACAGTATTCAAGGGACTAAACTACTGTACTACATATACCCGTACACAAGAAAACAGTTTTGCAAATACTGTTCTGCTAACTTACATTCCCCATAGATGAGTAGCCTTTTTTGCAGTCTCTTCGTTGGTGTACATTCTACTCACACAACTATTCAGCTGAAGGTGGTTGACGGAATGACGGGTGTGCATTCTACTTATGTTTACATTTGTCCTCTGTCAACGTCAGCACGTGGACGTGTTCCATTGCCCCTAGTACCTGCACTAAGCGCTGGGAGCGTCAATGTCATTGTTGTGTTATGTAATTAATAACGTTGTGTTTCAGTGAGTGGTACACTGTGATACATTTTTGAATAGGTCTGTAGGAGAGAAAATGAATTACCGAATAAAAAATACAGTGTGCCATTTAAAAAAGTCTACCGCTGTTCGTATTTTTGTGAAAAACAAAGCTACAACGAAGGCAATCATGCTGATTGATGTCCCCCTGAAGGCTAAAGAACATTTGCTGAAAATATTTTGTAATTTGCATCTGGACAAACACTTATTTAGAGTGGTAGTGATAAATGGGACAATATATATATATATATATATATATATATATATATATATATATATATATATACTCCTGGAAATGGAAAAAAGAACACATTGACACCGGTGTGTCAGACCCACCATACTTGCTCCGGACACTGCGAGAGGGCTGTACAAGCAATGATCACACGCATGGCACAGCGGACACACCAGGAACCGCGGTGTTGGCCGTTGAATGGCGCTAGCTGCGCAGCATTTGTGCACCGCCGCCGTCAGTGTCAGCCAGTTTGCCGTGGCATACGGAGCTCCATCGCAGTCTTTAACACTGGTAGCATGCCGCGACAGCGTGGACGTGAACCGTATGTGCTGTTGACGGACTTTGAGCGAGGGCGTATAGTGGGCATGCGGGAGGCCGGGTGGACGTACCGCCGAATTGCTCAACGCGTGGGGCGTGAGGTCTCCACAGTACATCGATGTTGTCGCCAGTGGTCGGCGGAAGGTGCACGTGCCCGTCGACCTGGGACCGGACCGCAGCGACGCACGGATGCACGCCAAGACCGTAGGATCCTACGCAGTGCCGTAGGGGACCGCACCGCCACTTCCCAGCAAATTAGGGGCACTGTTGCTCCTGGGGTATCGGCGAGGACCATTCGCAACCGTCTCCATGAAGCTGGGCTACGGTCCCGCACACCGTTAGGCCGTCTTCCGCTCACGCCCCAACATCGTGCAGCCCGCCTCCAGTGGTGTCGCGACAGGCGTGAATGGAGGGACGAATGGAGACGTATCGTCTTCAGCGATGAGAGTCGCTTCTGCCTTGGTGCCAATGATGGTCGTATGCGTGTTTGGCGCCGTGCAGATGAGCGCCACAATCAGGACTGCATACGACCGAGGCACACAGGGCCAACACCCGGCATCATGGTGTGGGGAGCGATCTCCTACACTGGCCGTACACCACTGGTGATCGTCGAGGGGACACTGAATAGTGCACGGTACATCCAAACCGTCATCGAACCCATCGTTCTACCATTCCTAGACCGGCAAGGGAATTTGCTGTTCCAACAGGACAATGCACGTCCGCATGTATCCCGTGCCACCCAACGTGCTCTAGAAGGTGTAAGTCAACTACCCTGGCCAGCAAGATCTCCGGATCTGTCCCCCATTGAGCATGTTTGGGACTGGATGAAGCGTCGTCTCACGCGGTCTGCACGTCCAGCACGAACGCTGGTCCAACTGAGGCGCCAGGTGGAAATGGCATGGCAAGCCGTTCCACAGGACTACATCCAGCATCTCTACGATCGTCTCCATGGGAGAATAGCAGCCTGCATTGCTGCGAAAGGTGGATATACACTGTACTAGTGCCGACATTGTGCATGCTCTGTTGCCTGTGTCTATGTGCCTGTGTTCTGTCAGTGTGATCATGTGATGTATCTGACCCCAGGAATGTGTCAATAAAGTTTCCCCTTCCTGGGACAATGAATTCACGGTGTTCTTATTTCAATTTCCAGGAGTATATATATATATATATATATATATATATATATATATATATATATATATATATATATATGTGTGTGTGTGTGTGTGTGTGTGTGTAGGGTGAAAAAAATCTATGAGTAGTGTTATGCAGTTCATGCAGTGCGTAGCGCTTTAGGTCAGCATGCAAGAGGTCGAGGTTCGATTCTGTGCCCAGGCTTATTTGTTTTTCTTTATTAAAATTAGTCTGCGTGGTAAGGTATCTGGCCTCTTAATTCGTCATACAGCGATTACAGTAGGTCTTCTACAAAACATTGGCAGTTATATACTACGAACACAGAAATGCGTCGTGGCCGCGAATTATTTAACATCGCCGCGTCTACTAAACTCCAAACTTTTTTTGTGTGTGCACACTCCCTCAACGGTCCATTCGATTAATACCAACTATTATTCTTGCCGGATTCAGATCCGTTACATTTCGTTAGGGCCTTACGTCAACGGCGGGGTTAGCAACGTGCTTTGCAAATAATTTTGATGGGACCATTGGGGGAGGGTACACAGAGAACAGGTTTGGAATGTAGTAGATGTAGCGGCCGAAACAATTCGCGTCCACGACGTGCAAAAGGCTTCCTTAAGAGTTGCGCAATTAAAAACGATTGTACTTCCATATCTGTATTCGTAGTACGTAACTGCAATTAATGTTCTGTAGAAGACCCTATGTAATCACCGTATGACGATTAAGACGCCAGATACCGCACCACGCAGACTACTTTTAGCAATTAAAAACAAATAAGGCTCGACCCAGAATCGTACCCTCGACCTCCTGTACGCTAACCCAAAACGATATCCCCCGCACCAACTGCACGGTGCTACACCGTCTGCTGAGTGGGGTAGTTACCGAATATGTGAGTACAGTTGCCAGATTTCCCATGTTTAACGTCCATTTACTGACCGAAATATGCACAGCACCAAATTTTGTGAGAGACATTATTGTACTGTCAGTATGTAAGGAATCGCGCTGCGATGTCCAAGTGAGTGAATTTTTCTTCACCCTACATACATATATTGCAGCCGAATTTCGTTGCAAAGACCTCCTCCTACACTGCAATAAACAGATGAAGTAGAGAACAGGACTTCCAAACTATTGGACAGTCTTGGCAGCTTTTTGGCTTATTCGTCATATACGAAATTATGGTTAATCCTACGATGATTCTCCCGTACAGCTGTAAATGAAAATTACTCCGAGACACGACGCACAAAAATATCCGTGTTGTCTACTGAGCACACGAATCCATCACTGATCGATGACACTGGATAACACCACACGAAACGACGCGTTTGAGCAGGGAAGGGACGAGTCACTTGCTAAACAGGGAAACTGGTTGTCCAGCAATTTATTTATTCTTGTACACTACATCTACGTGCAAACTTTTGTTGATAATGGAATTTTCCTCGCTAATGAATCAGGTATCTTAAACGTAACAGTTTACTGGTGCGCCGGCCGGGGTGGTCGAGCGGCTATAGGCGCTGCAGTCTGGAACCGCGCGAACGCTACGGTCGCAGGTTCGAATCCTGCCTCGGGCATGGATGTGTGTGATGTCCTTAGGTTAGTTAGGTTTAAGTAGTTCTAAGTTCTAGGGGACTGATAACCTCAGAAGTTCAGTCCCATAGCGCTCAGAGCCATTTGAACCATTTAGTGGGGTAGTCTTAATGAGTGTGGTGTTCTGTTTGTGTACTTGTTGAAAGTAAGGCAGGAAAGAGAATGAGCAACGCGGTGTCCACACAAAAAGTTGACTTTTGCATTTTATCATTGGGTTTGTCGAGTTTAAGGTCTTCGTCAGAAGAGTAGAACACAGCCGACAGACACCCAACTACACAATTCGCGAGACAATGCGGGGAAGGTTGGATCTTAACACACTGGTACACGGGCTCCTGGTGGGGTACGTGGTACTAGCACATTTTCTTAGTTGATGGCCAAATATTTGGGATGAAAATTTCTTCCTCCACTAACGTTCGGAGCTGTTGTAACTTCGGTAACTGAGGCGTACAGAAAAGTACTCGGAAACTAGAGTCTTCGGAAAAAAGAGCTTGACATCCGCCTAAAGGCAGGCAACTCATTCGCTGCCTTGGCTGTACCGGTTGTCTAAATTCTGTAAATAAGCATAGAAGCAGAGATAAAGTCTACCTGGTAAATAATTGTGCTGCTAAATGTAATTTTCTTTCCGCAGTAGTTCATACAACGGTTTTTTTATCTGAAGCCTTATAGATCCACTGGTGGTATGAAAGCGACTTAGGCTTCATGAGTGGAATTAAAAATACAAGACAGTCTACTCGTAGGCATCAAATCTTCGTTTCTTCCTGCCTCTTCTTCTGTTTATTTTTTTAATGTTCTCTTTGTGGATAAGGATTGAACTCAGTTCAGACCTGAAAGACTGCTTTCAGCTCTTCTTAGGTGACAGGACTACCGAGGTATTTCTCTTCTGCCAGTCGCCTACATAGTTTTCTCGCGTGCCCTCTTCATCATACTGGAGCAACAGGCGGGACGGCTTTCTACTAGACTGATGCTGGATAGATATGGAACATCAAGAGAAAACTACACCACCTCCTGTCGATTCGCACACAGGTTATATTACAAGTACTAGATTGACCACACCACCTTGTTCAGTGTAGTTCGTCAATAGGCCATAGTTAACAAAACATCTTACTAAATCTAACGGTCTTTCACAAAAACCCACAGCAAAAATCATTGGCGAAATTTCCGAATCTTTCGAAACAAATGCAGGCGTAAGGATATGTGATGAGTTATCGCCATTCCTTTCCAGTCTGGTACTATACAACACATAACAATATGCCAGAAATTAGTACTTGGGATAAATATGGAACCAAAAATTGAAACAGGAAATTCGAAATGTTCGGAAAATCTCATGATTTATCTCCAAGAGCTTCTGATAAAAAGCTCTTTCCAGAATGAGATTTTCACTCTGCAGCGGAGTGTGCGCTGATATGAAACTTCCTGGCAGATTAAAACTGTGTGCCGGACCGAGACTCGAACTCGGGACCTTTGCCTTTATTTTTTTTTTTAATCTCATTTTGTTCGCTTTTGTTCGTTGCATCTGCTCGGGGCGACCGTCGTATGACATCCGTTTAAGTTCGTTTTTGAACGATTAGCTCAGTTTTTTATTACAGAGGGCTGCTAACCCTCTGACCGAACACGCTGTGCTACCGCGCCGGCGCCTTTCGCGGGGAAGTGCTCTACCAAATGAGCTACCCAAGCACGACTCACGCCCCGTCCTCACAGCTTTACTTCTGCCAGTACCTCGCAGGAGAGCTTCTGTAAAGTTTGGAAGGTAGGAGACGAGGTACTGGCAGAAGTAAAGCTGTGAGGACGGGGTGTGAGTCGTGCTTGGGTAGCTCAGTTGGTAGAGCAGTTGCGCGCGAAAGTCAAAGGTCTCAGACCGGCACACAGTTTTAATCTGCCAGAAAGTTTCAAAAAGCTCTTTCTTGTGCAGTCAGTTTCGGTCCATAGAAAATCATCAGCTATGTTAAAATATTTACAACACCGTACAAGGCGATATAAAATCGGTGGCATCAAATAATATAAAATCCATGATTCGTCACTATTGTCAAATGTTAATATGAATAATATCATCAGGAGTAAAAATGTACCGGACACTATCTCCGGCATGTTATGATAGTCAGTTTACAATGTTCCGAGACAAAACACTGTATTATTGACGGCTGCACTCCTGATTATTGTTGAAACAATATTTATTGTTGAAACAATATTTTGAAAGTTTCCGTTTTGGATTCGGATTTTTGGCACAATTTTTTTTATACTTTACTTAAGAATTTCGGAAGTGTCTTATTAAAAACACACTCCTGGAAATGGAAAAAAGAACACATTGACACCGGTGTGTCAGACTCACCATACTTGCTCCGGACACTGCGAGAGGGCTGTACAAGCAATGATCACACGCACGGCACAGCGGACACACCAGGAACCGCGGTGTTGGGCGTCGAATGGCGCTAGCTGCGCAGCATTTGTGCACCGCCGCCGTCAGTGTCAGCCAGTTTGCCGTGGCATACGGAGCTCCATCGCAGTCTTTAACACTGGTAGCATGCCGCGACAGCGTGGACGTGAACCGTATGTGCAGTTGACGGACTTTGAGCGAGGGCGTATAGTGGGCATGCGGGAGGCCGGGTGGACGTACCGCCGAATTGCTCAACACGTGGGGCGTGAGGTCTCCACAGTACATCGATGTTGTCGCCAGTGGTCGGCGGAAGGTGCACTTGCCCGTCGACCTGGGACCGGACCGCAGCGACGCACGGATGCACGCCAAGACCGTAGGATCCTACGCAGTGCCGTAGGGGACCGCACCGCCACTTCCCAGCAAATTAGGGACACTGTTGCTCCTGGGGTATCGGCGAGGACCATTCTCAACCGTCTCCATGAAGCTGGGCTACGGTCCCGCACACCGTTAGGCCGTCTTCCGCTCACGCCCCAACATCGTGCAGCCCACCTCCAGTGGTGTCGCGACAGGCGTGAATGGAGGGACGAATGGAGACGTGTCGTCTTCAGCGATGAGAGTCGCTTCTGCCTTGGTGCCAATGATGGTCGTATGCGTGTTTGGCGCCGTGCAGGTGAGCGCCACAATCATGACTGCATACGACCGAGGCACACGGGGCCAACACCCGGCATCATGGTGTGGGGAGCGATCTCCTACACTGGCCGTACACCACTGGTGATCGTCGAGGGGACACTGAATAGTGCACGGTACATCCAAACCGTCATCGAACCCATCGTTCTACCATTCCTAGACCGGCAAGGGAACTTGCTGTTCCAGCAGGACAATGCACGTCCGCATGTATCCCGTGCCACCCAACGTGCTCTAGAAGGTGTAAGTCAACTACCCTGGCCAGCAAGATCTCCGGATCTGTCCCCCATTGAGCATGTTTGGGACTGGATGAAGCGTCGTCTCACGCGGTCTGCACGTCCAGCACGAACGCTGGTCCAACTGAGGCGCCAGGTGGAAATGGCATGGCAAGCCGTTCCACAGGACTACATCCAGCATCTCTACGATCGTCTCCATGGGAGAATAGCAGCCTGCATTGCTGCGAAAGGTGGATATACACTGTACTAGTGCCGACATTGTGCATGCTCTGTTGCCTGTGTCTATGTGCCTGTGGTTCTGTCAGTGTGATCATGTGATGTATCTGACCCCAGGAATGTGTCAATAAAGTTTCCCCTTCCTGGGACAATGAATTCACGGTGTTCTTATTTCAATTTCCAGGAGTGTATATGGATTAATTAAAAACATTCTTGATCGCAGTAAAACATTTATTTGAATGGTTACCTGTTTCAGTCAGAATTCGACCATCCTCAGAATATTTATAATGAAATAAAAGTACAGAACGGATTTAGAGGAATGTCTGTTAATAGCAGTAATATTTAAAATTCAATATATACAACCAAAATTAAAAGAGGAAATTATACCCATAATGATAGATGGTGGCGGTGAACGGAGCAGGTGTCATGGCTCCACGAACCCCTCATATACTGAGGAGAGCAACGGAGTTGCTTAAATGCACGATGATGTTGATGATGTTTGGTTTGTGGGGCGCTCAACTGCGCGGTTATCAGCGCCCGTACAATTTCCCAACCTTTGCTCAGTCTAATTTCGCCACTTTCTTGAATGATGATTAAATGATGAGGACAACACAAACACCCAGACATCTCGAGGCAGGTGAAAATCCCTGACCCCGCAAGGAATCGAAGCCGGGACCCGGTGCTCGGGAAGCGAGGACGCAACCGCGAGACAACGAACTGAGGACTTAAACGCACGATGCTCCTATCACGACATAGTGGGTTAGGGATATACGTCATAAAACAGTAATTGCGGTAAGGTAAATACACAATAGTTACTCAAATATTAATAACAAGTGAAGGAATAGGTAAATTACATTATAGAGTAACTGCTACACACAGCATTTCGTGAATGTGTGATAAAAAGATATACAGATGAGATAACCAATAATAATCGGCGTGAATATTTGCCGAAAATTCACACATCGTATGCCAGCATAGGCAGTGGGTAAATGACGCGACTGGTTCCCATGCTAACAGCGTAGACGTGTCGATATGCGCCATTCGGTGGATCTGCGACAGCGACAGGGTGTTTTGAACGTACTGGCATGCAGGCAAGCATGTATAAATGCATGTCACATACTGTAGACGCGCCTAGGTCGTAATGCCAGTGAAAAATATTGTTTGAGTGATGCCGTTATTTATCATGCAGGGGGCGAGGAAATGTCGATAGGCACGTTTCAACGGAAGATGATTTCAGTGCTGCGACAGCGACTTACTGTCCAGAATTCTGGTATGCAAGTAAGAAAACTGAAGAAATTTATCTCAAATCCCCCCAGATGAATGTCACTAAGTGAGCAACAAGATAACTACTAACATAGGCGTACGTAATATCAGAAGTGTGGAAATGTAGGTTACATCAAATGAACATTATGATACAAAGCAGCATGGACCGTCAAGGTAGCCACAAATATAAAACAAAAAGGATAGCCATCACCATTTAAGAGATATTGTGAACATGGACGTTTACAGTCATGAATACTCCACAAAACAGGCGTACATAATGTCAGATGTAAGCAGATATAGGATACATCAGTGGAACGCTACACACAAAACGTCATGGATTCATCAAGCATAAGCAGTGAAAATTTTAATTATCGTGAACATAGTTGTTTAAAGTCATGAAAATTCCATAAAGTAACAACAAACCTCAAGAGAAAATTATTATTTGGAGGCATAAGAGGAGGAAAAAAAACTTACGGAAAAGTAAAATCATTATTGACTGAAAATGTTTTTTGTTTTATATTTATGTTTACGTATATGTTTTATCTCACGCTACACATTCCACCGTTTTCGTAATATTTAAGCAAAAATAATAAGAAATAAAATTACAGCTCCGCAAAGGCAAAAAATAAAAGCCGTTCCCTACGCGGCTAAGACGGGGCGCTACTTATGTTTACTGAACAACGGTGCATATATTAACAATGGCGCATGTGATAAGGTACTTCAAAACTAATTATTTAAAAAAATACAAATAAAAAAAGAAATAATGTTGAGTATTAATGCCTTGAATTTGTGAGTGTCTTGGATGTGTGTTACTCTCTTGAACTTACTGTGTCTCTACACATTTTTTGAGCGGTAGTGTGAATCTCTGGTCCCACGTCGCCTAGAGTCGCCTAGAAGACCGTTGCTGTCTTCACCGTAACTGTGCCTTGTGTCCCTTCTTGCCGGACCAGATGGACCAAGGTATTCGTTGGACCACACTACACCCGCTAAGTTAGCTACTGTGTTGTTTTGCCCACTGAAGAGATGAAGCTTTATATGCTTCTGGGATGTCTCTTTCCGATCTTCGCTCGGAAACTGGTTAGGATGGACAAGCATTCACTGCCAACTGCAATAATATTCCTGTCGGATTTGAAACCGATTGGTGAACACGGATTGTGAGACTCGTCTCTGGTCTCAGTAGGTCAGAATCTTTTTACTACCGTTGTTCTTACGCCTTGTTACACGGGAGCGAATTGTGGAATCCCGCCCACTCGTCTCTTGATTTTCGTGCCGGCGATTGTCGTTACGCCGGAACAAGAGTGGTATTCCATTCCTTTTGGACTCTTTGAACAGTCCGTGTTAATGAACAAATCGGGCAACTTCTGTCGCTGTGCGGTCACAGGCACGAATACGATTGTTCCTTCCCGCCATTCACTGCCATGACTTCCGTTAGCGGGGGGGGGGGGGGGGAGGGAGGGATGGGGCGCATTGACCGCCTGTTATATGTCCCATTCTTCTTATCAGTGTTTCCCATACATTCCTTCCCTCGCCATTCTGCGCAGAATTTCCTCGTACCTTACTTTATCAGTCCACCTAATTTTCAACATTCGTCTGTAGCACCACATCTCAAATGCTTTGATTCCCTTCTGTTCCGTTTGTCCCATAGACCATGTTTCGCTACCATGTAAGCTGTGTTCCAAATGCACGTTCTAAGAAATTTCCTCCCCAAATTAAAACCTATCTTTGATACTAGTAGACTTCTCTTGGCCAGACTTCTAGTTTTGCCAGTACTAGTCTGCTTTTTATGTCGACCTTGCTCCGTCCGTAATGGGTTATTTTGTTGCTTAGGTAGCAGAATTCCTTAACTTCATCTACATCGTGATCACCAATCCTGATGTTAAGTTTCTCGCTGTTCTCATTTCTGCTACTTCTCATTACTTTTGTATTTCTCCGATTTACTCTCAATTCATATCCTCTACTCATTACACTGTTCATACCATTTAGCAGATCCTGTAATTTAATTCTTCTCACTTTCACTGAAGATAGCAATATCATCAGCGAATTTTATTATGAATATCCTTACACCTTGAATTTTAATCCACTCTTGAAACTTCCTGTTATATATGTCACTACTTCCTCTATATATAAACTGTAGGGGCGAAGGACTACACCCCTCTCTTACACCCTTTTTAGTCCGAGCGCTACGTTCTTGATCTTGTAACCTTATCGTTCTTTCATGTTTCTTTTACATACTGTATACTACCTTTCTCTAAATTTTACCCTAATTATTCACTATTTCTAACATCTAGCATCAGTCTACACTATCGAACGCTTTTTCCAGGCTGACATATCCTATGAATGCATCTTTATTTTTCAAAAATGGCTCTAAGCACTATGGGACTTAACATCTATGGTCATCAGTCCCCTAGAACTTAGAACTACTTAAACCTAACTAACCTAAGGACATCACACAACACCCAGTCATCACGAACCAGAGAAAATCCCTGACCCCAGCGGGAGTCGAACCCGTGAACCCGGGAGCGGGAAGCGAGAACGCTACCGCACGACCACGAGCTGCGGACCGTCTTTATTTTTCTTCAGTCTTGCTTCTATTATCAAGTGCAGTGTCAGAACTGTCTCTCTAGTGCCTTTGCCTTTCCTAAAGCCAAATTGATGTCATCTAACAGATCCTCAATTTTCTTTTCCATTCTTCTGTATGTTATTCTTGTCAGCAACTTGTATGAATGAGCTGTTCAGGAGATTGTGCGATAATTCTCGCTCTTGTCGGCTCCTGCAGTCTTCGGAATTACGTGGATGATGTTTTTCCGAAAGTCTGATGGATATGTATAATACATTCTACACATTAACGTGAATAATCGTTTTGTTGCAACTTCCCCCAGTCATTCTAGAAACTCCGATCGAATGTTATCCATCCCTTCTGTTCTTATTGTTGTGTACATAGTTCCGCGTAGTCAGCGCGTACACAACTTTCCCACTAGAGCGCGCCCCGCTAAGCACAACAGCGCAGGCGCAGCGCTCGTCCGTCTCCGCACTACGAGATGGCGCTGTCTTAGAGACGGACCAAATTCTGCTTCCGCCGATCCGCGTATTAATATGTAACGCAGCCAATGAGATTGCAGCTAACGTAGAACCTTTTCTCCTCGCGGATCACACTCGCGCAGTGATACCTGAACGCTCGAGGTATTATAACGAGTGTACAGACCTCCGATTAGTCTGTCTGCATTATTCTGCATTAGTCTGCATTAGTCTTAGTCTATAGTCAAGTTTCAGTCTGCACCTAATAAGATTATCATATTCCTGTACACATCCATGAAGAGAAATGTATAGACACTTTATCAAGTATCAGAGATATGTGAGAATAAGATTAACGTACCAAGACCAAAGGAACTTCAGAATTTCAATTGTAAATAGCATCCAGAAAGAGGTTAAGTTATTTTTATGCTTGTTATTATTTTAATAAATGTGTGTGAAAATTAATCAAGTTCTGTTAAAAGTTGGTCACCGTCAATCTGCTACTCTAAGCGTGCAAGTGTCATTTCTATCGTCTGACCTAACGGCAGAAGATAAACACGCCACGATAAGACCATGAGACATATTGCTGACACTCGCCTACTTCGTTAGAGCGACAAGACAAATAATCTGATAGTGTGTGTACCGAAGGTCTTACAGTACGCACACCACACTTATTTGATCTTAAGTCTCCCAAAGCTCTTTTACACTCTGATTATAGCCCTGGTTGTGCTAACTTTTCTGTATCGACTCATTTCTTCTTGTATAACGTCATAAGAGAACTTTTCCCCTCACAGAAGCCTTCAGTGTACTCTTTTCACATAACAGTGGAAATCCCGTTGCACTCTTAATGCTACCACACTTGCATCTTATTTCACTGAAAGTTGTTTTGACTTCTCAGTACGCTGAGTCAGTCCTTCGGACAATCATTTCTTTTCGATTTCTTCACATTTTTCCTGTACTCATTTCGCCTATGTACAGTGCCCTAAAGCGGCTAATGTGTTCTTCTAAGGATGTGACTAGTATTTTGTCCAGTGAGATTATCATTTGCACAATTGACGAACTGTACTTGCCCTGTCGCTTCTGATATGCTACAGTTTTCAGCAAAAATGATTCCCTCTTTCAACATATCTAATGTTCTAACTGTGGCACAACAAAATGTTCATATCAATCGCATCTTTTAGGAAAGGTGTTCATGATTATTGTTTACTTCTGGCATGGCCCGCTCATAGACAGTCAAATTTTACGTGTTATTACTTTGCAAATGTTTCCATCGTGGTTAATCTGTGCATTATGAGACTCCACTATTGTGCTTATGATTATTATGGATTGTCTCCACATAACAACCGATTTCACACAATGCTTGTTTCATACTTTTTTTAATCTTCCTAGGAAGAGTAGTTGTCATCACCCATCGCACTTAAAACGGTCCCTGAAACATACTTCAGTGGCAGATTTCCCTATTCGTGTCGGAGAAACGCAGTTTTCAGGAACCTTAGAGGCCTCTGAAGCACATTTACTGTGACGACATATTGTGGTACCCAAAATTCTAACAATAAAGGAATTATTTTGCATGAACTGTTTTCTCCTGTCGACAAACTGATACGGGTAAGCACATTGTGGGTAGTAGAGTTGTACGAACAGTTCATCTTCGAACATGAAAAACTTGTCCCTAAAGCAATGTTTCCACTTCAACTGACTTCTGGCACAAGTCCTATGCAAGCCACTACCGATGGCCCTATCTGCTGTATGTGGAAACACTCGCACAAGCACACACACACGTGGTCATATTTCTACTGACGCTGCATCCATTACGGCGTGAAATGAAATAGCCTTGCCTCTGAGGGCGTAAAAGTCATCGTACAGCTTTTAGTACCTGGGACACTAAAGAGCCGAGAGATGAAGCGGAGGCTGTGCGCATATCCCGCTGTCAGGAATTTATGTCACTTCGGATGAAAGGTCATTAGCAATGGGGACCTATACTGAAGATATAAGCCTAAAGGTGTTTCATCTGATGGGTAGTTTGTAGAGGTACTAATTGTGAACGACTAGGAAATTAAATTAAATAACGTTGAAATTCAGAGCTTGTGTGTGAAACGTAATTACGTCCCCCGTACTCTGCTGTCCCTTTCGCCACCTTAAGAAGTTGCTGGGTGGTGTCAGTAATACTGACACGGTGGCAAAAATACTTCCATTTCGGAAACTAGAGGTATTTTTTTGGAAAATCGTATAACTCTGTATGTGACCGCAAAGCAGTCTCATCCGGTATTTACTTTTAGCACCATAATTTCCCATTGTCTACAGACAATAAAAATAATTCTTTAAGTTACTCTTCTGGTAACGTCAGGTACGTGTGCTCTATCCAGTCGCTTGCATAACTCGTGGACAATGTCAAAAATCAAATTATCTCAAAGAGTTACCTGATAGAAATATGATAAAGTGTAGGACGTACGACACGATTTAAATTTACCTATCCTGAGAGAAAATTAATGTTAAAACGTAGATCGTGTTCGATATATACGAAGCCAGTTCATCAGTTTGATATAACACAAATAAAGCGTGATTACACCGAACAACACTGCATCACACCCGACGGTATATAGGATGTTTCAGCAGAAATAGTAAATATTTTAGAAGAAGGTAGTGCAGTCTAATTTTTCTTTTAATTATGAATTTGGCCAGCTATGGACCGCATACAACTTAAGACTTATGGTGTTTCTTTTTCTTCCGTTCTTCCCAGTACGTCTTCATTTTCTCGCCAACTGCTCGTCTCTGCTCATCTGTCCACACTCTCTTGGGTCGAGGTTTTGGCGCATCTTCTTCATAGTTTGCGTTTTCTATAAGTAGCCTAAAGTTATTCCTGTCACGTATTATTTTTTCTGTAACACCTATTTTGTTGGCGTCTTTCTTTACTGCTTCTATCCATCCTACAGTGTTTTTCAGCTTACTAACGTAATTAAAAATTTTCTTTGTAATACGTGTTTCTTCCATTCTTTTTAAATGTCCATAAAATTTTACCCGTCTCTTCCTCATTGTATCTGTGATCTTTTCTGTATTTTTGTATAGGTCTTCATTTCTCCTTTTAATCCACCTATTTTCCTTGTTTTTCTCAGGACCTAGAATTTTTCTTAATATTTTTCTCTCTCTTTTTTCTAGTTCTCTTAATTCGTCTTTCTTATTCAATGTTAGGCACTCTGATCCATATGTTGCTTGTGTCCTAATAACTGAATTATAATGTTTAATCTTTGCTTGTATGGATATTGATTTCTTATTGTAGTAGTTTTGTGTTAATTTATATGCAAATTCCAACTTTTTTATTCTTTCTTTATTTGTTGTGTTATCCAGTCCATTGGCTTGGATCCACTCCCCCAGGTATTTGAATCTATCAACTCTTTTAATTTTTCCATACTTTGTTTTCGTAAACTTTTCTGTATTATGTTTGTGTTCTATATACTCGGTTTTTTCCTAGGATATTTTTAGCCCAGTCTTTCAGTGTAGTCTAATACTAATAAAATATTCCATATAATTTTTGTGTCCAAGTTTTATTAGTTACAAAAGTTGCAGCCATTAGAATGTAATTCAAACAAGTACAGAAGGTGTACAGCAAAGGCAAATGATTAAATTCAAAGTTGATTTTGATAAATTCTGCATCCGACCTACTCTTTTCTACTCTCTCGGAAACACAGGGTGTAGTTCTTCTGAGGTCGGCTTGGTGTACTTTTCGAGGGAAGCACTATTCACAGTCCTGATGATCGTCTCTTCCGTTTATCTTTTTTTATAGTCGTATATGTTGCTGTGAGCGCTCTGATATTTGGTAAATAAGAATATTTGGCAGCCAAGATGGCATGTCGTAATATTTTTATTTCTATTTTATTCCTCCAAGTCCGTAGCACCAGCAGTGTGGCCCGGAGTGGTGGCGACTTCTTCAATGGAACCGTTATAGCTACGACACATCAGGCTCTTCTTACTCTGTTCTACGTATCTGAGAGGCCAATGAGGCGCCTTTCTTATATAAATGATCTGTGCTCTCGTTATGTTTGTGCGATTCACGTAGAGGAATTTTATTTCCAGAAAATCCGGAGATGACTCTGTCGAAACCCGTCACCCATCCCCGAAGACAAAAATCAAAATGGATATGGTGCGCGGACCTTGATGGCCAAGACAACCATTTCTGCTGATCTATATTCCGGGGAATGTCAGTTTTAAACGATGTTCCACCCGACGACTAGAATATGCAAGCGCCCTCTCATAGTGGAAGAATATGCCTATCCTTGTAGCCAAAATAAATCCCTTACAACAATGCCAGAAGCTCATTATCAAGACAGTCTGGATAACATGGCCCTGAAAGACGATGCGCCAACGATCTTGCCGCAGTGGTAACTCCGGTTCCCGTCAGATCACCGAAGTTAAGCGCTGTCGGGCTGGGCTAGCACTTGGATGCGTGACCACCCGGTCTCCCGAGCGCTGTTGGCAAGCGGTGAGCGCTCAGCCCCTGTGAGCTGCTTGATTGTGAAGTATGGGCTCCGGTCTCTTAAACTGACATACGGCCGGGAGAGCGGTGTGCTGACCACATGCCCCTCCATATCAGCATCCGGTGACGCCTGTGGCCTTCCAATGCCTGTTCGGACGGAGACGATGCGGTAACACAACAGAACCAGTCAGCTGACTATTGGTATTGTCTGCACACGATATTAGCGTTATAATAAATTCCATTAAAATGAAAGCAACAAAAGAGTTGGTAAATGAATTTCAAAGTGGTTCTCTGAAAATCCACTCTCCCTAAATTTTGAAAAAATACACTAAATCTAGTTTCCTACAACAACAATTGAAGTAGCACATGAGCAGGAATCAGTATATAGTGTAGAATGCTCCAAACATGTGAGTGTACATATTGATGGAAACTTCAACTGGAAGAATCATGTTACTGAGCTTCTCAAACAATTAAGTTCAGCTACTTTTGCTCCCTACCCCCATGAACCATGGACCTTGCCGTTGGTGGGGAGGCTTGCGTGCCTCAGCGATACAGATGGCCGTACCGTAGGTGCAACCACAACGGAGGGGTATCTGTTGAGAGGCCAGACAAACGTGTGGTTCCTGAAGAGGGGCAGCAGCCTTTTCAGTAGTTGCAGGGGCAACAGTCTGGATGATTGACGGATCTGGCCTTGTAACACTAACCAAAACGGCCTTGCTGTGCTGGTACTGCGAACGGCTGAAAGCAAGGGGAAACTACAGCCGTAATTTTTCCCGAGGGCATGCAGCTTTACTGTATGCTTCAATGATGATGGCGTCCTCTTGGGTAAAATATTCCGGAGGTAAAATAGTCCCCCATTCGGATCTCCGGGCGGGGACTACTCAAGAGGACGTCGTTATAAGGAGAAAGAAAACTGGCATTCTACGGATCGGAGCCTGGAATGTCAGATCCCTTAATCGGGCAGGTAGGTTAGAAAATTTAAAAAGGGAAATGGATAGGTTAAAGTTAGATATAGTGGGAATTAGTGAAGTTCGATGGCAGGAGGAACAAGACATTTGATCAGGTTAATACAGGGTTACAAATACAAAATCAAATATGGGTAATGCAGGAGTAGGTTTAATAATGAATAAAAAAAATAGGAGTGCGGGTAAGCTACTATCAACAGCATAGTGAACGCATTATTGTGGCCAAGGTAGACACGAAGCCCATGCCTACTACAGTAGTACAAGATTATATGGGCTCTGAGCACTATGGGACTTAACATCTATGGTCATCAGTCCCCTAGAACTTAGAACTACTTAAACCTAACTAACCTAAGGACAGCACACAACACCCAGCCATCACGAGGCAGAGAAAATCCCTGACCCCGCCGGGAATCGAACCCGGGAACCCGGGCGTGGGAAGCGAGAACGCTACCGCACGACCACGAGATGCGGGCCAAGATTATATGCCAACTGGCTCTGCAGATGATGGAGAAATTGATGAAATGTATGATGAGACAAAAGAAATTATTCAGGTAGTGAAGGGAGACAAAAATTTAATAGTCATGGGTCACTGGAATTCGAGAGTAGGAAAAGGGAAAGAAGGAAACATAGTGGGTGAACATGGATTGGGGGCGAGAAATGAAAGGCGAAGCCGTCTGGTAGAATTTTGCACAGAGCATAACTTAATCATAGCTAACACTTGATTCAAGAATCATAAAAGAAGGTTGTATACATGGAAGAATCCTGGAGATACTAGAAGGTATCAGATTATATAATGGTAAGACAAAGATTGAGGAACCAGGTTTTACATTGTAAGACATTTCCAGGGGCAGATGTGGACTCTGACCACAATCTATTGGTTATGAACTGTAGATTAAGACTGAAGAAACTGCAGAAAGGTGGTAATTTAAGGAGATGGGACCTGGATAAACTGAAAGAACCAGAGGTTGTACAGAGTTTCAGGGAGAGCATAAGGGAACAATTGACAGGAATGGGGGAAAGAAATACAGTAGAAGAAGAATGGGTAGCTCTGAGGGATGAAGTAGTGAAGGCAGCAGAGGATCAAGTAGGTAAAAATATGAGGGCTAGTAGAAATCCTTGGGTAACAGAAGAAATATTTAATTTAATTGATGAAAGGAGAAAATATAAAAACGCTGTAAATAAAGCAGGCAAAAGGGAACACAAACGCCTCAAAAATGAGATCGACAGGAAGTGCAAAATGGCTAAGCAGGGATGGCTAGAGGACAAATGTAAGGATGTAGAAGCTAATCTCGCTAGGGGTCAAATAGATACTGCCAACAGGAAAATTAAAGAGACCTTTGAAGAAAAGAGAGCCACTTCCATGAATAACAAGAGCTCAGATGGAAACCCAGTTCTAAGCAAAGAAGGGAAAGCAGAAAGGTGGAAGGAGTATATAGAGGGTCTATACAAGAGCGATGTACTTGAGGACAATATTATAGAAATGGAAGAGGATGTAGATGAAGATGAAATGGGAGATACGATGCTGCGTGAAGAGTTTGACAGAGCACTGAAAGACCTGAGTCGAAACAAGGCTCCGGGAGTAGACAACATTCCATTAGAACTACTGACAGCCTTGGGAGAGCCAGTCCTCACAAAACTCTACCATCTGGTAAGCAAAATGTATGAGACAGGCGAAATACCCTCAAACTTCAGGAAGAATATACTAATTCCAATCCCAAAGAAAGCAGGCGTTGACAGATGTGAAAATTACCGAACTATCAGTTTAATAAGTCACAGCTGCAAAATACTAACACCAATTATTTACAGACGAATGGAAAAACTGGTAGAAGCCAACCTCGGAGAAGATCAGTTTGGATTCCGTAGAAATGATGGAACACGTGAGGTAATACTGACCTTACGACATATCTTAGAAGGAAGATTAAGGAAAGGCAAACCTACGTTTCTAGCATTTGTAGACTTAGAGAAAGCTTTTGACAATATTGACTGGAATACTCTCTTTCAAATTCTAAAGGTGGCAGGGGTAAAATACAGGGAGCGAAAGGCTATTTACAATTTGTACAGAAAGCAGGGGCATGAAAGGGAAGCAGCGGTTGGGAAGGGAGTGAGACAGAGTTGTAGCCTGTCCCCGATGTTATTCAATCTGTATATTGAGCAAGCAGTAAAGGAAACAAAAGAAAAATTTGGAGTAGGTATTAAAGTCCATGGAGAAGAAATAAAAACGTTGAGGTTCGCCGATGACATTGTAATTCTGTCACAGACATCAAAGGACTTGGAAGAGCAGTTGAACGGAATGGACAGTGTCTTGAAAGGAAGATATAAGATGAACATCAACAAAAGCAAAACGAGGATAATGGAATGTAGTCGAATTTAGTCGGGTGATGCTGAGGGAATTAGATTAGGCAATGAGACACTTAAAGCAGTAAAGGAGTTTTGCTATTTGGGGAGTAAAATAACTGATGATGGTCGAAGTAGAGAGGATATAAAACGTAGACTAGCAATGGCAAGGAAAGCGTTTCTGAAGAAGAGAAATTTGTTAACATCGAGTATAGATTTAAGTATCAGGAAGTCATTTCTGAAAGTATTTGTATGGAGTGTAGCCATGTATGGAAGTGAAACATGGACGATAAATAGTTTGGACAAGAAGAGAATAGAAGCTTTCGAAATATGGTGCTACAGAAGAATGCTGAAGATTAGATGGGTAGATCACATAACTAATGAGGAGGTATTGAATAGAATTGGGGAGAAGAGGAGTTTGTGGCACTGCTTGACAAGAAGAAGGGACCTGTTGGTAGGACATGTTCTGAGGCATCAAGGGATCACAAATTTAGCATTGGAGGGCAGCGTGGAGGGTAAAAATCGTAGAGGGAGACCAAGAGATGAATACACTAAGCAGATTCAGAAGGATGTAGGTTGCAGTAAGTACTGGAAGATGAAGAAGCTTGCACAGGATAGAGTAGCATGGAGAGCTGCATCAAACCACTCTCAGGACTGAAGACAACAACAACAACAACTTTTGCTCTTCGTATAATTGCTAATCTTGGAATGAAAGGTATTAATCTCCTGACGAATTTTGCATATTTTCACTCAATAATGTCTTACAGCATAAGTTTCTGCAGCAACTTATCACTTAGAAAGAAAATATTGATTGCAAAAAAAGTGAGGGGTAGGTTGTCCACGGACGTCATGTAGGTACCTCTTCTAGGAGCTAGGCGTTGTACTGCACCGTCACAATATATATATTCGATAATGAAATTCGTCGTGAATAATCAAGCAAAATTTATAAAGAACAGTGATGTCCACACGTACAACAGTAGAGGAGAAAATGACTTTCATTATTCGTTGTTAAAGCTTTCAGTGGCTCAGAAAAGAGTACAGTACGCAGCATCGAAAATTTTTGATAATTTTCCCAATAACATCAAACGCCTGACAGGTAGCGAAGTAAGTTTTAAATCCAATTTCAAATCATAATACTATCATTAAAGTTAACACTAATCATTTATACATATCCTGTGAACTGACCCGTTTCACATCATTTCAATAAAATAATCGTTCAAATGATCTGTCGAACATCTAACTAAGTAACTCTATCTCATCATATCACATATTTAGGAAGAAGCGTTTCTTTCATTGGACCACCGATGTGAGTTACGATTGTTATTGATATTTTGACTTGTGAAAGTAGTTTCACCAATAAACAGTATTAATGCGATTATTCCGTGATTTACAATTAACCATGAAAAAATTCCTATCGTCTGCGTTCATCTCCTTGTAGAAGATGTTGAATCGGCTGCAATTGATGACAGAGGCTGTGCGTACATGATGCTCGCTATAATCTTGTGTGTGCAACGCTAATATATGTAAAAGGTCTACGTTCTACTAAGTTAATAACATTCTCTACTTCGCCTACATTCTCTTTATGTTCAGATGAAGTACGACTGGTTGGACACTGTCCCACTCTCGTGCAGTTTAGTGAAACACACTTGAATCTGATACGATATTTCAGGGACTGCTTTGTTAAGAAGAATGATGCATTGTTCCCTTCAGACACGCTTGCCTGTCCGAAGGACCAGGCACTGCGGCGACTACAGACGGTATGCAACACACGAGATGTGTTCGCAGCTGTGAATACAAACAACCGTCAGTGGTTAAGGCGACCCCTCGTGCAAAGCGGGAAATCCAGATTCCAGTCCCGGTTCGGCACAAATTTTCAGTGTCGTCACTCCCTTATATAGTAATGATCTGTTCGTATTCGCAACTCTGAATACATTTCATGTATTTCATACAGGTTTGGCTACCTCAGTATCAATTCCTTCTTAACAACACAGGCACTGCAATATCGTATTCACCTGCCGATATCTGGCAGCGAGTTTTAATTAAACTGCCATTCCCCGTAAGGGAATTTACGCAATGTGTGTACGAGTACAGGCTGTGACGTAGGAGCGACGAGATGTGAAAGTTTCGGTCTGACTTTGACTCGCACACGGATAGCCAAAGCGCTTAAGGCGGTCGCTCACGCAAAGCGGAAAATCTGGGTTCGAGTCCAGGTTGTTGATGGTTGTTCGTATTTGCAACTGCGAATGCATTTCATTTACTCTCGAATCGGGCACTCACCGTTTCGAAATTCGTATATCGTGTTCAGTACGAGTAGCAGTAGCTTTCCCATTACAAAATTGCTACACAGATACGTCATCGCCATACTCAGCACTTGTAAATACCTGCGCCGTGCTTCAACAATACAGTATATAACATGAAGCTGGGAGTGTATACAGGGTGTTTGTTCAATTTGAGACAACTACACCTCGAAAACGACGCATCGTAAGAGAAAAAGTTCGAGGTGAAAAGTTAATATTAGTAAATGCGACATCGATCTGTGCTACAACTAGCCACCTCCTAACCAATCCTCCTGAGTGGGCAGGATCGCGTTTGTATTTTCAAATGAGAACCCCCCTTTTATTGCATATCGGATTCTAAGTCAAAAAATGCGTACGGTTTTCTCAAACTATTGTATCCAATTGGCGGTAGATGGCGCTGTAATTGACAGATATCCACTGTGCCTTTTTTGCAAGTAACACCCGATGCATTTGATTCTACATTTATTCTACGATGTAAACACTTGAGTTATCACAGTTAATATCGATGTTCAAACGTTACCTGAGTGTTATAAATGTGATGTACAACACGGGTAATGAGCTGTGCCGCTCAATTTCCCTCGAATTCCCGTGGTCTGACTGTCCTTTGTTTGTTCGCTTCTGAGCCGCTCTTCTTCGGTGGGGGCGCTCGGCTCGCGGCGGCAGTTCGATTTCAGCGATGGGGCCCGCGAAAGGACGTGACCGGCAGTACTGCGGACTGAGTGATCGATGCAAGGAGTGGTGTGGAGCGGCTCTGGCCGGGCAGGGGTGGCAGCGCGAGGAAGGACGCGACCGCCAGAAAGGACAGGAGGAGGCCCCATCCGCTTTTAGAACGACAGGCCCACACGTTGTCAGTGTGTGGGTGTTATGTTGACGAGTTGCGCAACGGATTGATCTGACAAGAACCTTTTCGCTCCTGCAAGAAGCAATTTCCAACCCAAACTACTACAGAAGTCAGACAGGCGCTCCTAACGTACCAAAAAGAAATGCTTGAAAAACTTTCAGCAATAAATATCTTCGGAGTCGTCTGCTGTAAGGAAAAGACACAAACATATTCCTTTTTCTTACGTAACTAGTCGGATACTTGGGTACTGGAGTATTGCTAGTTAGCGTAAGAAAATCATCAAACGAACGGAAAATATTATTTATTACAAAATTTAAGAAAATCAAGTGAAACTTTTATTTATAAACTGATACAGAAATTTCCGGGTTCTTTTCGGAATAGGAGGTTATCTCTTATGGATAGGAATCCTGTTAATGACATTTATATACAAAGTGCGGGAAAGCTCTCTTATCCCTTTTCTTTAAGAATTTTATTTACTCAGCAGAATGGCTGAGAGCCGCACCTACTCAACCTGAATAATTACCGATTGAATTTTTCTAAGTATGGTCGAGGCTGTTGTGTGAGAAACGTAATGGAGTGACGTGAATGAAGTATGTTATTTCTAATGGAGGAAAGATGGGACTCGCCTACACTGTAGCGCACAATACCGTGAGCTGCGACAACTGCTGCCTGCGGCGTTCGCTGCTGAAAAATAACAAAACTATCTCTTTCTATCTGGATTGACCTTCGCCAATCAAACTCTCACTACGCCTTGATGAAGTCAAGGACACCTATCTGCCCCTAGTCTAACTATTGGCATGGTACACTGGTCGGATAACCAGTCCACCACAATGCCACTCAATGTTCGCTCGCAGGCGCTAAGTAATACTCTGGGTTCACACCACATATTAAGTGTTGCAGCCAACACAGTGAACAAACGCTTAATCGTGAGCGACTCAGTATAGAGCGTTACTCCGATCTGCTAGTGACAGAGGTGCTCTCTCAGTGCAGTACTGAGTAGAGACTTTGTTCCTCACTCTCTGCATACACACACAAGCGCTACGTGTTCCCGCTACAAGAGCATCACCGGAACGACCTTCCTCCATGCAAAAAGCGAAAGGGTATATCATCCGCTGTCTTTCCCTCACTCCTCTGGCTCATTGCATCAGAAATAGTCCACCAATCAGCATTACTCTTACAAACCGGGTAATGGCGCTCCGTTTAAGCCGATCAGTCCGTAAATATATAGCTTCTGCGTTAGGCATTTACTGTCCACTTGTGAGAAGTCTGAAACAGCGCACTAGGTCTGTCAAAAAACTGCGTATGCTAGGGCTCTCCCAAACAATACAATGGGTTTTGCTTTTAAGGTGAACACGCAGGCCATTAGCCCTTTTCTCTGGCAAAAACTGTTTTGGTCCATGGGCAGTTAGCCGGTCGGCGCAGCTCCATGCTGACTCACCCTCCTACGGACTTTCCAGCGGGCTAGTTGCCTCCACTGAACAAAAATGCCTGCGGCCATTGTGTCTTGAGTGTTTGTGTACGCCAGCCTCGACTTTTTAATCTCAGTGCACACTTGCGATTTATTTATTAAATTTGCATATTGATTAAATGGAAATGTGTAAAACTGACACTACCCTATCGAGTTTGGGCTTGAATGAAACGTCTTGATACGCAGAATACGATGGTGAGCTCGGAATATATAAGAAATGAACATCAATAGACCACGCCACCTTACAAGGTGTTTGCATTCGGCTGATGGGAATCATCGTCCCCCCTGGTTGTTTTTCGACTACTCAGTGACCTTCAGCTTCTAGTACACACATCAAAAACAGTTTTGCATCACCTCGGTTCCGAGAGTTCCTGAACATGAACAGAAAATTGGAATAGAGATAAACATAAACATCATTTCCGCCATCTTTATTGCTCATGAAAACCATGCATTGCTTGTTGTACCACCACTCAGCGAGACCTTCAGAGGTGGTGGCCCAGATTGCTGGACACACTGGTTCAAATGGCTCTGAGCACTATGGGACTTAACTTCTAAGGTCATCAGTCCCCTACAACTTAGAACTACCTAAACCTAACTAACCTAAGGACATCACACACATCCATGCCCGAGGCAGGATTCGAACCTGCGACTGTAGCGGTCGTGCGGTTCCAGACTGTAGCGCCTAGAACCGCTCGGCCACCCCGGCCGGCCGCTGAACACACTGGTACATTTAATACCCAGTAGCACATCCTCTTGCATTGATGCATATCTGTATTCGTCATGGTATACTAACCACAAGTTAATCAAGGCACTGTTGGTCCAGATTGTCCAAAACGGCGATTCGGCATACATCCCTCAGAGTGCTTGGTGGTCACGTTGTCCAAAATCAGTCCTTTTCAATCTATCCTAGGCATGTTTGATTGGGCTCAGATCTGTATAAGATTCTGGCCACTCTAGTCGAACGACGCCATTATCCTGAAGGAAGTCATTGACAAGATGCGCACGATGGGGGCGAAAATTGTCATCCATGAAGACGAATGCCTTGCCAAAATGCTGCCGATTTGGTTGTATTATTGATCGGAGGATACCATTCAGGTATTGTACACCCGTTATGTGCTTTCCATGACCACCAGCGGCGTACATCAGCCCCACATAATGCCACCCCAAAACAGCAGGAAACCTCCACCTTGCTGCACTCGCTGAACAGTGTGTCTAAGGTGTTCTGCCTGACTGTGTTGCCTCCAAACACGTCTCCAAAGACTTCCTGGTTGAAGGCATATGCGACACTCATCAGTGAAGAGAACGTGATGCCAATCCTAAGCTGTCCACTCGGCATGTTGTTGGGCCCATCTGCATCACCCTGCATGGTATCGTGGTCGCAAAGATGGAGCTCGCCATGGATGTTGCGCATCATGCAGCCTACTGCGCAAAGTTTGGGTCGTAACACGACGTCATGTGGCTGCACAAAAAGCATTATTCAACATTGTGGCGTTGCTGTCAGGGTTCCTCCGAGCCATACTCCGTAGATAGCGGTCATCCACTGCAGTAGTAGCCCTTGGGCAGCCTGAGCGAGGCATCTCATCGCCAGTCCCTGTGTCTCTGGTATATCCTCCAAGTCCGAAAAACATCGCTTTCGTTCACTCCGAGATGCCTGGACACTTCCCTTGGTGACAGCCCTTCCTGGCACAAAGTAACAATGCGGACGCGATCGAACCATGTTATTGACCGTCTAGGCGTGGTTGGATTACAAGCAACCCGAGAGATGTACCTCCTTCCTGGTAGAATGACTGGAACTGATCGGCTGTCGGACCCCCTCCGTCTAATAGGCGCTGCTCATGCATGGTTATTTACATCTTTGGGTGGGTTTAATGACATCTCTGAACAGTCAAAGGGACTGTGTCTGTGATTCAATATCCATAGTAAACATCTGTCTTCAGGAGTTCTGTGAACCAGGGTGATGCAAAACTATTTTTGATGTGTGTATTTGTTGGAGTGGCTGTAGTGTTGTGATCTCGGACACGAATTTTGGTCCTAATCACAAACTCTGACGATGGCTTAGCTGTTTAATGACTTGAATTCCCGAGAGAATGAGTCTGGAGAGTTTCGCTTTGGTGGCAGTTGTTTCATATTTATTCAATTAATCTGAAGAAGCATCGCCCCCGATGTTCTATTCTAGATATTTCGCAGCATCTTCGAGGTAATGGGTGTATGTGATAAAACCCCACCCTTGACCTGTGCAAATTGCTGTCTTCTCCGGAGTTGAACCAAATTGGGCGGCTGTTTGGTTTTGCGTCTGTTGACCACCTCTTGAGTTGTTCTGGATCTCTGTAACGTCACTCTTGTGTTTTGGTGTGATACGGCCACGTGGGAGTTGCTGGCCTTGGTTCCTGCCAGTAGTCTTTTGAGCCGCTGGTAGCTCGGTTCTTACTTATTGACTGTGATTTCGCAAAGGCACTGTGCTATTTCACACCAGACTTAAATTCTCCTCTCACGTGTTTAAATGGTTCAAATGGCTCTGAACACTATGGGACTTAGCCGGCCGAAGTGGCCGCGCGGTTCTGGCGCTGCAGTCTGGAACCGCGAGACCACTATGGGACTTAACATCTTAGGTCATCAGTCCCCTAGAACTTAGAACTATTTAAACCTAACCAACCTAAGGACGTCACACACATCCATGCCCGAGGCAGGATTCGAACCTGCGACCGTAGCAGTCCCGCGGTTCCGGACTGCAGTGCCTAGAACCGCACGGCCACCGCGGCCGGCTGAAGCCTCTCACGTGTGTTCTCGACAAGAAGTACAGAAAAGACCGTTAAGACACATCCTATTGTGTTCTACTTTTGCCGGCATGAGATCCACTGTTTGCAGAGGACGACGCCAGTCTGACGGCGTGGAAGGATGCCCGGACCTTCTCTGCAAATGGCTCACCGAATCAAGAGTTACATAAAGCAATTATACGTAATTGGAAGCTTGGCTTGAAAGCACATTTTTGACGGGGGTGTCTCTGAAATAGTTGTTTTTTCTTAAATGGTTAACAGCTTAAGAGTTTTCTGTTGTTTATTTAACTGAAGGGAATTGTAAGATTTTATCAAGTATCTCTGTTGCTCCATCATGGCCAGCGGACAGCGGCTGGCTAAGTAATTGTCACTGTCAAAAAAATTCACCAACACTATTGCTTCATTCGAAGTTGCTATCGCGTCTTCTAATGAAGCAATAGTGCAACAATTATATTAACGATATCCATTGATTTATGGCGCTATACGACAAGTTTGATTATTTGCATAGATGCGTATGGGGCATGAAGATGGCATAATGAATTCTGAAACTGGTAGCCATCCAATAAGATAAAATAAAATTAAAATAATATCTTAAAGTACATGGCTGTTGGTGAATTTTATTAACACTGATCATTTATTACGTATGGTGGAATCACTGAGACTTTAATGGTTTAAATCAATTATACGTAACTGGAAGCTTGGCTTGAAAGCACGTTTTGGGGGTGTCTTAAGTGGTTAACACTTCTTTTGTCCGCCGCTGGTAGCTGAGTGGTCAGCGCGACGGAACATCGTGCCTAACGGCCCGGGTTCGATTCCCGGCTGGGTCGGAGATTTTCTCCGCTCAGGGACTGGCTGTTGTGTTGTCCTTATCATCATTATTTCATCCCCATCGACACGCAAGTCGCCGAAGTGGCGTCAACTCGAAATACTTGGACCAGGCCAACGGTCTACCCAACGGGAGGCCCTAGCCACACGGCCAACACTTCTTTTAAGAATTGGGTAATTGTAAACCTTTCTCAAGCGCTTGAGTTGGTCTGTAGTTTACGCTACGTGTTTTTATTTAAATCATTTAAATTTTTTAAACTTTTTATTACGGTTCTTAAGACACTGGAAATGTTTTCTTATTGCAAAAATTTCGGTCTTGTTTAAATAAAGTGTGCAAACTAAAGGATGAACGATGTTTTCCCTGAACCTTGCCTAGCTGCTCCACGTTCGCTTGGCCTCGTTTCTAAAACTGTAATTACGTTTTGCTTGGCCGCGTCAGATAATGTGACTAGACATTTACATTTCTGACAAATAAGCTACTTGCAAGGTGATTAGGTGGTTTTCTGCTCCCTGCGTGGTTGATTGTGGTGAGTCCCCAAACCATCAGTTCTGGTGCCGCCCTTGAACCCCGTCACCAATATGCCCGATTACGGTGTGTGTTTCCAGCCACCTGCCGTAATTCTCACGCTGGCCGCTGCGCAGCTACCGGCGGAATACAAACAACAACCATTGTGATGAAGTACAATCTCAATGAAGTGATAACGACAGGCGTGTCGGCCATGGATACTCACCGAGATCAAGCACCCGAATGGTGAGAGGCAAGCGGACTCAACGATAATAAGCATCCACGTCGTTGTTCCCGGATAGCTCTAAACGTAATTTTTAACCAGACACTGAAACGGCGAACCATCTTGTACTGTACTATCAAATTTGCAACACTAAAGTAAATTTCGAACATAAATCAGTCGTTAGAACACGAAGTTAACATTTACATTGTTCATGAAATGTAAAATCAAATGCACCGGTTTTTAATTGTAAGAAGAGGCAAACTTGATATTTGTCGATTACAGCACCATCTACCACGAATGCAAAACAATGATTTGAGTAAATCGTACGTATTTTTTGGCGTATATTCCGAATACGCAATAAAAATGTGGTTTCCCACTTGAAAATACTACAGCTGACTTTGCCCATGCAAGAGGAGTTGTTAGGTGGTGGCCAGTTGTAGCACAGAAGGATGCCCTCTTTACTAATACTAACTTTTCATGCACAAAATCTGTTTTTTCTTCGATGTGTCTTTTTCGAGATATTTAGTTTTTTCAAGTTAAAAGAAACACACTATATATAACGACGATGCAACCTCTTTTCACTCCAAAAAGTTAAAGATATATTTATTTAGCTTAGTGATAGTTTGAGGAAGCGGATAATGACGGGTTCGATTAAGAACAGGTATTGTTAGCGGAACACAAACTGCCCGGTTTATCTCCGAAACGAAGCCTTTTAAATACACTTAGTTTTAGCAATATTCCGCATGCCACCATACGACATTAATCGCTTCACACTGAAACCTTGAGGCGAACAGAACGCGGCGTGAATAATTATACCGAAAACAAATTCGCAAATATGTTCGAGCAAAGCCAGCACGAACATCGTCTTCAACTCCACTGTCTTCTGGCACTGACTTGTTAAGTGTCAGTGCTGCCAATTCTAAAAAATAATTTATGCCAAATCTACTTTTTAAGAATGCCAAAGACCTGCTACAGTTTACGAAAATGTTGTAAGTGTGTCAACAATTTCCTTAACTACTAAAAATGGCTATACCAATGTAGAATTCTACAAAGTGTTATTTCTACCTAGTAGACATTTACCGACCCTACGGCATGGAAACTCTATATCTACCGCAAATATACCACTTTTACACTCTGTCAATCACAAGCCTACCATTAACATGCCTAGTCAACCATAAACCTACGAAATATTCTACCTTAAGGCAACGTTACCATTTTCTAATAGTGCCTAAATACAGTTCTAGCTCAATTTAACTCTTCCACAAATACCAGATTTTTTATCAAATGTCTATGAGATGAAAAGAGTAGAAAAGATGAATTATCTTGAGTCAAATGTTCAAATGTGTGTGAAATCTTATGGGACTTAACTGCTAAGATCATCAGTCCCTAAGCTTACACAATACTTAATTTAAATTATCCTAAGGACAAACACACGCACCCATGCCCGAGGGAGAACTCGAACCTCCGCCTGGACCAGCCGCACAGTCCATGACTGCAGCGCCTGAGACCGCTCGGCAAATCCCCCGCGGCTTACCTGGCGTCAGTAAGAGCGGATATCGTGATATGTAAATTTTATGTTGACAATTATCTGAAACAGAACTTAATTATGTTTTTTAGTTATAAATAAGAATAAACACTACATGTTCAATGTTTCACAGCAACTGAGTGATTTAAAAATTAATAAAAACTAAGGATAAACAGTACATGCTTTTTGTTTTTCTATAAACTTGTGGTAAATAATGAGCTTCAGAATAGAATCATGCTCACATATAAACAGTCCTAAACTAGTGTGCTTTCTGTCTTTTGCGTGTTCAAGCTTTTATTTTTTTATTTTTGGGAGCTCAATCTTTGTTTGATTTTTTAATTATTTCAAAGCTTTTACCTATTTTGAAGATGAAAGATGTTCTTTTTAACAGTAGATTTTAGCCGGAATATTGCAGTTGCGATACTTACAGTATGCGTTTGTGGAGTTGTTTTCGACGGATTGAATCTACTCTTTAAAATCGCACTTCAACTGCCACTCTGAACGATAATTCTCGCTATATTTCTCGGCTATTCCCAAAATATTACTAGCGAACGTTAGTAACTAAATCGACATCACCATTATGCATGAATTAGTTGCTAACTAAGAACAAAACTAGGACTAAACCACCGGTAGTTGCCTCAAAGTAATATACATTTTGCGGTGAAGCAAATCGATAAGTTTACCACCAAATATCACAAAGAATTATACTTACATTGACATGGGAGGCTATAGAATCCTTACAAGTACAGCTGACCAACTGATCACGATCACAGTCACATATTAAATATTCAGCTCTGTAAACTCAAGTACTAATTCACAACCTGAACTTGAAAACAAAAATGACAATCTATAAAAAAAATAGCAACTTGTGGTATATTACATTAACTGGGAATAAACAGTAAAGAGCCTTCCTGTGGGGGAGGGGAGAGGGGCAACGACCGAACTAATTGTGAACGCTAAAGAAACAGTATGACTTAGTAACTCTTTGCTGCTGTACGACTCTAGGAGAGTGAGATGCGATAGAGAAGAGATGAGTTTGCGATTTGGGAGATATAAATGTAAAAACCATTGTTGTGGCTCAGCCATCTTCAGTTTTCGTGAATTTAAGAAATGGAGTTGTAATTACTGGCCAGAAGGGACAGCGAGTGTAACCGGCCGCTGTGGCCGAGCGGTTCTAGGCGCTTCAGTCTGGAACCGAGCGACCTCTACGGTCGCAGGTTCGAATCCTGTCTCGGGCATGGATGTGTGTGATGTCCTTAGGTTAGTTAGGTTTAAGTTGTTCTAAGTTCTAGAGGACTGAAGACTTCAGATGTTAAGTGCTACAGTGCTCACAGCCATTTCAACCATTTTTGGATAGCGGCTGTAAACAGAAATACAAGTAAAACGCTGTAGTTAATCTAGAAAATATATCCAGAATCAGTTCAAACTATATGTTTCGGGAACATTATTTTGATTAAAACTTGAAGCTTATTCGTTCAGAGTTTTGTCTTTTGCATAAATGAAGCGGACAGATGTCAATTTGCTACAGTGATACGAACTTGCAAGATTTACACAGTCAATCTTTTACTAAATGAACTTTCTATGAAAAGAAAATAATATACAATTTACATGGAGAAATCTGGTCCCATGTATCCACTCAGCATGGAAGAACTATTATTGCGCTGAAATAGTTTCCACATAGTTTATGAATGATCGAATACTTCGAGTTTTAGCATAAGAATCTCTGACGCTGCGGACTAGACATCGCCGTGCAGAATACGCCGACGAGTATACAGTCTTCGACAGTTTAAAGCAAGAACGGTTTTGTCTACCGATTCTTCATTTATTATCATTGAAATAGTATCAGATGCAAAAATCGATAACAGTTACAGAAAGAACTTTAACCATTTTTGTCATAAGAATAAAAAGACTAATACATACAATTTTCAAAGGTTCCTTCTCTTCTGCAGCAACGGGAAACAGATAAGGTTAATCTCAAGCAAAACTTAAACTCAAACACGGATTCATTGGTGCTTTTCTCATATTAATTTCCTCGTTTGGTGTAGGTATCTAAAGCACAATATACTGAGAACAAAAGACAATTAAAGGCATTTATTCACTTTTCTCGTTTCCTATTATCAAAAATATAATAGAAACTAGAATAACAAGGGGCAAAATGAAAAACCATCTTTATCTCCCTAACTAATAAGAACTGATCACATATGGTATGTTTTATACGAATTAGTCTATACTACGACGTCCTAAATTATGCAACGTTCCTCCTAAAACACCCTGTACGTGAAGCCCTTGTCGACGATGTCTGTGAGTTTCACAGCGAGTCTTTAAAAATTGCCGGATGTCCAGAAGTGGTCTCCAGTGAAGAACCTCTAGCACGAACACGCCTCCAGAAACAACGCAAACATGCTCTGTTGGAACAAGCCATCCTGCCCTGAGTTATTTGCTATCTATGAGATGAAACCTCTGCGGCTGAGAATCGTCACGGTGTGAAACAGAATGGAAGGAAGGAGGGAAGATTCGCATTTAGTGTCCCTTCGACAAAGAGGTCATTAGAGACGCAACACAAATTTGTATTGTGCAGGGATAGAGAAGAAAGTTGACAGTATCTTTCTCAGAAAAACCAGTCCAGCACTCATCTTGACCGATTTACGGAAGCCACAGAAAACCTAAATCTGTGTGATAGGATGGGAAATCGGAACCTGGTCTTCCAGAATGCGAGTCGATTAACTTACACACGGCACCATTTCGCAGTTCTTGGATGAAAGTATAAACTACTGCACCGACGTTAACAACTACATTTCTCTATAGCAATGATTCCCAAAATGGGGTAACTATTGGGGGGTAATATGTAATTTTCTGAGGGGAGTAAAAACAGAACGCATGACTCAATGTGGTGGAATTACAATGAAATCCAAACATTTGGCTGCTTACAAGCGTTGATAAATATCAACTAGGACAGTTGAAAATGTGAACCCCAACCAGGACTCGAACCTGGGATCTCCTGCTTAATGGCAGACGCTATATCCGTCTGAGCCACCCGTGACACAGAGGATAGGGCGACTGCAGGGACATATATCTGGCACGCTCCCCGTGAGATCCGCATTTTCGGCTTACTGTCCACACATTACATTTGTAGTGCCTCTGCCCCTGCCCATTACTCGCGTAATGGGCAGGGGCAGAGAATCTACCGATTCCCGTAAGAGTTCGGGCAGTGTGAGGGTATCCGCACCAACCTCATATAGATAAGGCCTACAGGCTAATGCTCTTCTTCAGTGCGGATGCACTCACATTGCCCGAACTCTTACGGGAATCGGTAGATTGACTGATGCGAGTAATGGGCAGGGGCACTACAAATGTAGTGTGTGGATAGTAAGTTGAAAATGTGGGTCTCACTGGAAGCGTGCCAGAGATAAGTCCCTGCAGTCACACTATTATCTGTGTCCTCGGTGGCTTAGACGGATGCGCCGGCACGGTAGCTCAGCGTGCTGGGTCAGTGTGCTCCCTGCCGCCGTTGGATAAGCAGCTGCAGCAGCAAGTCGTATACCCCTAGCTTACTTATTTGTTACATAGTTTAATTCTTAATTTCTTTGCGTGTTTTTGGGTACTTGCATTGTTTAATTCATAAATTTCGGGCGAATTATAGTATTTGAGAGTTGTAGCATCGCGCTTTAGTACCTGAATAGTGTAAATTCGCGTAGTCGTCTGTCTTCTGTTTTTGTTTTGAACGGTCAGTGTCGGTTGGTCACAGCCAGTGTGCTCCCTGCCGCCGTTGGATAAGCAGCTGCAGCAGCAAGTCGTATACCCCTAGCTTACTTATTTGTTACATAGTTTAATTCTTAATTTCTTTGCGTGTTTTTGGGTACTTGCATTGTTTAATTCATAAATTTCGGGCGTATTATAGTATTTGAGAGTTGTAGCATCGCGTTTTAGTATTTACTTCGTAGATTCTTACTTAAATTGCGTGTGAGTTTCGTATAGGAGGCGTAATTTCGAGTTTTAGTTACTGTAATCGTAAATTCGGGCAGATTGTAGCGCAGTCGTTAGGCATTTGTACAGGTTAGTTAATACATTCTTTACGTGTTTCCCTTGCGTTATCTAGGCACTGACTCGTGTTTCAGTAATTGTTGTTCAGCATCGATTAGAATGGACAGGGACTGTGATTACTGTGTTCGGATGAGGGCTGAGTTGGAATCCCTTCGCTCACAGCTGCAAGCGGCGCTGACTTCGGTAACCTCGTCCCGTCTGTCCCCAGATCAGTCTGCCGCTGTGGTTGCCCCGGTTGCTGCCCGCAGTGGGGCTGAGCCCTCGCCTGTGGTTGATTGGGAGGTCGTTCCAAGGCGTGGCAGGCAGCGAAAGACGTCCTCGGAGGCTGATCAGAAAGCCTCCCCGGTGCGTCTGACAAACAAGTTTCAGGCACTGTCTCTGGCTGAGCCAGATGCAGCTGCCTGCCCTGTTTCAGAGGATGATTCTCAGTCTTCAAGCTCCGGGCAATTGGTAGTTGGGAGCGCCAATGTTAGGCGCGTAATGGGGCCCCTTAGGGATATGGCGGCTAAGGAGGGGAAGAAATCCAGTGTGCACTCCGTGTGCATTCCGGGTGGAGTCATTCCTGATGTGGAAAGGATCCTTCCGGATGCCGTGAAGAGCACAGGGTGCAGCCAGCTGCAGGTGGTGGCACATGTCGGCACTAATGACGTGTGTCGCTTTGGATCTGAGGAAATTCTCTCTGGATTCCAGCGGCTATCTGATTTGGTGAAGGCTGCCGGTCTTGCTTACGAGATGAAGGCAGAGCTCACCATCTGCAGCATCGTTGACAGAACCGACTGCGGACCTTTGGTGCAGAGCCGGGTGGAGGGTCTGAATCAGAGGCTCAGACGGTTTTGCGACCGTGTTGGCTGCAGATTCCTTGACTTGCGCCATAGGGTGGTGGGGTTTCGGGTTCCGCTGAACAGGTCAGGAGTTCACTACACTCAGCTGGCGGCTACACAGGTAGCGGAGGCTGTGTGGCGTGAACTGGGCGGTTTTTTAGGTTAGAAGGCCTCGGGAAAGTACGGGGTGGGCTGCAATGTCAAAGGGTGCATGGCAAATACAGGACGTGCTTGGATCAAGGAACAGTCGGAATTGTAGTTGTAAATTGTTGTAGTTGTGCTGGGAAAGTCCCTGAGCTTCAAGCGCTAATAGAAAGCACAGAAGCTGAAATCGTTATAGGTACAGAAAGCTGGCTAAAGCCTGAAATAAGTTCTGCAGTCTCTGACGGCGTTCAGGAAAGATAGAGTAGGCAGAATTGGTGGTGGAGTGTTTGTGTCTGTCAGTTGTGGTTTATCTTGTAGTGAAGTCGAAGTAGATACTCCGTGCGAATTGGTATGGGTGGAGGTTATACTTAACAGCCGAACTAAGTTAATAATTGGCTCCTTCTACCGACCCCCAGACTCCGATGATATAGTTGCGGAACAGTTCAGAGAAAATTTGAGTCTCGTAACAAATAAATACCACACTGATACGGTTATAGTTGGTGGGGACTTCAACCTTCCCTCGATATGTTGGCAAAAATACTTGTTCAAAACCGGTGGTAGGCAGAAAAAATCTTCCGAGATTGTCCTAAATGCTTTCTCCGAAAATTATTTCGAGCAGTTAGTCCACGAACCCACGCGAATTGTAAATGGTTGCGAAAACACACTTGACCTCTTAGCCACAAACAATCCAGAGATGATAGAGAGCATCATGACTGATACACGGAGTAGTGATCACAATGTCGTTGTAGCTAGGCTCAATACCGTTTCTTCCAAATCCACCAGAAACAAACGCAAAATAATTTTATTTAAAAAAGCGGATAAAGTGTCACTAGAAGCCTTCCTAAAAGACAATCTCCATTCCTTCCGAACTGACTATGCAAATGTAGACGAGATGTGGCTCAAATTCAAAGATATAGTAGCAACAGCAATTGAGAGATTCATACATCATAAATTGGTAAGAGATGGAACTGATCCACCGTGGTACACAAAACAGGTCCGAACTCTGTTGCAGAGGCAACGGAAAAAGCATGCGTTCAGAAGAACGCGAAATCCGAAGATTGGCTAAAATTTACAGACGCGCGAAATTTGGCACGGACTTCAATGCGAGATGCCTTTAATAGGTGCCACAACGAAACATTGTCTCGAAATTTGGTAGAAAATCCGAAGAAATTCTGTTCGTATGTAAAGTACACTAGCGGCAAGACGCAGTCAATACCTTCGCTGCGCAGTGTCGATGGTACTGTTACCGACGACTGTGCCACTAAAGCGGAGTTATTGAACGCAGTTTTCCGAAATTCCTTCACCAGGGAAGATGAATGGAATATTCCAGAATTTGAAACACGAACAGCTACTAGCATGAGTTTCTTAGAAGTAGATACCTTAGGGGTTGCGAAGCAACTCAAATCGCTTGATACGGGCAAGTCTTCAGGTCCAGATTGTATACCGATTAGGTTCCTTTCAGATTACGCTGATACAATAGCTCCCTACTTAGCACTCATATATAACCGCTCGCTCACCGATAGATCTGTACCTACAGACTGGAAAATTGCGCAGGTCGCACTAGTGTTTAAGAAGGGTAGTAGGAGTAATCCATCTAACTACAGACCTATATCATTGACGTCGGTTTGCAGTAGGGTTTTGGAGCATATACTGTATTCAAGCATTATGAATCACCTCGAAGGGAACGATCTATTGATACGTAATCAGCATGGTTTCAGAAAACATCGTTCTTGTGCAACGCAGCTAGCTCTTTATTCGCACGAAGTAATGGCCGCTATCGACAGGGGATCTCAAGTTGATTCCGTATTTCTAGATTTCCGGAAAGCTTTTGACACCGTTCCTCACAAGCGACTTCTAATCAAGCTGCGGGCCTATGGGGTATCGTCTCAGTTGTGCGACTGGATTCGTGATTTCCTGTCAGGAAGGTCGCAGTTCGTAGTAATAGACGGCAAATCATCTAGTAAAACTGAAGTGATATCAGTTGTTCCCCAGTGAAGCGTCCTGGGACCTCTGCTGTTCCTGATCTATATAAATGACCTGGGTGACAATCTGAGCAGTTCTCTTAGGTTGTTCGCAGATGATGCTGTAATTTACCGTCTAGTAAGGTCATCCGAAGACTAGTATCAGTTGCAAAGGGATTTAGAAAAGATTGTTTTATGGTGTGGCAGGTGTCAGTTGACGCTAAATAACGAAAAGTGTGAGGTGATCCACATGAGTTCCAAAAGAAATTCGTTGGAATTCGATTACTCGATAAATAGTACAATTCTCAAGGCTGTCAATCCAACTAAGTACCTGGGTGTTAAAATTACGAACAACTTCAGTTGGAAAGACCACATAGATAATATTGTGGGGAAGGCGAGCCAAAGGTTGCGTTTCATTGGCAGGACACTTAGAAGATGCAACAAGTCCACTAAAGAGACAGCTTACACTACACTCGTTCGTCCTCTGTTAGAATATTGCTGCGCGGTGTGGGATCCTTACCAGGTGGGATTGACGGAGGACATCGAAAGGGTGCAAAAAAGGGCAGCTCGTTTTGTATTATCACGTAGTAGGGGAGAGAGTGTGGCAGATATGATCCGCGAATTGGCATGGAAGTCATTACAGCAAAGACGTTTTTCGTCGCGGCGAGATCTATTTACGAAATTTCAGTCACCAACTTTCTCTTCCGAATGCGAAAATATTTTGTTGACCCCAACCTACATAGGTAGGAATGATCATCAAAATAAAATAAGAGAAATCAGAGCTCTAACAGAAAGGTTTAGGTGTTCGTTTTTCCCGCGCACTGTTCGGGAGTGGAATGGTAGAGAGATAGTATGATTGTGGTTCGACGAACCCTATGCCAAGTACTTAAATGTGAATTGCAAAGTAGTCATGTAGATGTAGATGTAGAAGGCTACAACCAACTGAGTGAACATATCAACGGAGAACCTAAATGGGTGTCATCGGACGTCCACCCCGAACAAATTCAACGAACAGTATAGAACAAAATAAGATTTTAAATCAAGACGGATAGAGCGTCTGCCATGTAAGCAGGCGAGCCCGGGTTCGAGTCCCGGTCGGGGAGTTCAGTTTCAGCCGCCCCGTTGATATATATCGACGCCTGCAAGCAGCCTAGGTCTGGATTTCATTGTAATTTCATTCTCCGAGGGCTGGAAGATCACCAATGATATCTGTTCTTTCTAACAGATACTATCTTAACAATGTGGTGGAGGTTACAACTTGTGAAGCAAATGTAGTAGTAGTAGTAGTTTTATTTATACGTAGATCACTTTTACAAGGATATTGAACATGTCTTGATATTTAAAGAGTAGGTCAATTAATAATTGTGGTAGGCATCTATTGGAGCAAACTGCTGAGGTCATAGGTCGTTAGACTTACACGCTACTTAATTTAACTTAAACTAACTTACGCTAAGGACAAAAAACACACACACACAGAACTCGAACCTCCGACGGGGGAAGCCCCGCGAACTGTGACAGGACGCCCTTAGACCAGGCGGCGGTCAATTAATAAGTCGCAAACTTCAGAATATTGCAAATAGATTTAAAATTTCGAGCCTCTACGTATCTAGAAGGTGGCAGTACATGTCACGTGGAAAGAGCTGATAAAGGTTATGCAGCGGCAAATGCTGAAAGATCTGCAGTCAGACCAAGGTGACAAGTGTGCTAGAAATGTGTTCCCGACTAGAACACGTGATTTTTATGAAAATGGTTCAAATGGCTCTGAGCGCTTTGGGACTTAACTTCGGAGGTCATCAGTCCCCAAGAACTTAGAACTACTTAAACCTAACTAACCTAAGGACATCACACACATCCACCCGAGGCAGGATTCGAACCTGCGACCGTAGCGGTCGCGCGGTTCCGAACTGTAGTGCCTAGAACCGCTTGGCCACTCCGGCCGGCGATTTTTATGAACCGAGGGATTGTCCGCAGGGTACATCCAAAGCGAAACTCATCCCATTTATGGTTATAACTTTATTTCATGGAAAGTTGTGTTCATTGGCCTGCAGGAATTCAGCAAAGAGCAAGAAAAAGTCACAAACAAGAAGAGTCTTGGCCGGCCGGAACCGCGCGACTGCTACGGTCGCAGGTTCGAATCCTGCCTCGGGCATGGATGTGTGTGATGTCCTTAGGTTAGTTAGGTTTAAGTAGTTCTAAGTTCTAGGGGACTGATGACCACAGATGTTAAGTCCCATAATGCTCAGAACCATTTTTTGAAGAAGAGTCTTGGGTGCGCTAGTTTTCGCGGGATGGCATATTGTTTCCGTGTCTAGGCTTATCTCACTACCCCCAGAACAGATCGGTCTTGTGGGTTGCAGCAGTTTAAGGAACCACATAAACATGTTACATCCCAAGAGGTCACTCGTTAGATGCGAACGCTGCCACAAGAATTGTATGCTGCAGACTTTTAACATCTTGTCGCAGGACGGGTCAAGTGTTTAAGTTTACAAGGGGAGCATATTGAAAAAGAAACTAAATTTCAGACTGGTACATGCGGCTCTGATGTCTCTGCCCCAGTTTGCGACTTATTTATTGACTCATCCTCGTACAATTTACTGTCATAACAACAAAAACAAAAGGTTCAAATGGCCCTGAACACTGTGGGAGTTAACATCTGAGGTCATCAGTCCCCTAGGACTTAGAACTACTTAAACCTAACTAACCTAAGACATCACATACATCCTTGCCTGAGGCAGGGTTCGAACCTGCGACCGTAGCGGTCGCGCGGTTCCAGGCTGAAACGCCTAGAACCGCTCGGTCACACCGGCCGGCCATAGCAAATACAACGTAATTAAATGTATGAGCAACATCTTAGTCACGTAGTCCGTGCCCCATACGAGGAAAATGTTGTTCATAATTTAATTACTTTGTTTTTCGTTGTTCTTAAATTGTAATACCAAGACACTTCTAATATCCTTGTAAAAGTTATCTATGCACGCCCTCTCTCATGCATCACTGACAGTAAAACTGAGGCGTATACATCGCATATGTTTAAGTATCTCATGGAAATGCGTTCTCTGAATTGTACGTAGTGCTAACAACAGACTGGAAACTGCATCATTATTCGCTTCGCAGCAGTGATCGAGCTAATTGACAGCATAGCAGTAGCTATGTAATGGCTCCTACACTGCTGTTGGACCTACACTGTAATATTATGACACAAAGCATTGGCAGCTTGATATCTCCCTGTTTCTGTCACTTCAGAAGCAAGTAGTCCAAAAATCAATTGATATATATGTAGTGTCTATTCACGTGGACATGTCCGAAAGAACAGACACAACCACTGATCCTGCAGCCACATACGATTATCATCCAGAGGAAATAAAGACGTTAGCAACCAATATATTTATTTCCTTTCGATCATGAGTAACAAACACTACATCCAAGAATAGTACACACATGTGAATTTGCTTGTTTTTAAAATGGGGTGCAGGAAATGGGTGTAGTAAGTGCTGCTAGGGACAGGAGTTGTGTAGAAGAAGCGTGTATCGTAACAAGTGTTTGTCCTCAACATGGACAGTTAGCTTTCTTTTTCTACGAAGGAGCTGTAGGTTGCACTCACGATGCATTGACAATTGGTTCTCCATATACATTATAAAAATGGATGCACATATAATCGTATTTTTATGTATGCATGTATGCATGTTCCCCGTCTCCTTCTAAACATCAGGATAGATTTCAACCAAACTTCGTATATACACCATTTACTGTCTGGAGATGATCGCTGTGGGGGTAAGAACTACCACCAACCTGCCAAAGGCGTGCGTGTGGAGGAGGAAAAGGAGTGTCGCCCACGACACGCGAATATCCACACTTTATTCACGAAGTATATTAAAATGACTTGCAATCAACTTTACACACAATATCAAACCTTTACGAAACTTCTTCTCGCTGACAACGGTCACAAAATGATGAGCCGGCCGAAGTGGCCGTGCGGTTAAAGGCGCTGCAGTCAGGAACCGCAAGACCGCTACGGTCGCAGGTTCGAATCCTGCCTCGGGCATGGATGTGTGTGATGTCCTTAGGTTAGTTAGGTTTAAGTAGTTCTAAGTTCTAGGGGACTGATGACCACAGATGTTAAGTCCCATAATGCTCAGAACCATTTTTTGAAGAAGAGTCTTGGGTGCGCTAGTTTTCGCGGGATGGCATATTGTTTCCGTGTCTAGGCTTATCTCACTACCCCCAGAACAGATCGGTCTTGTGGGTTGCAGCAGTTTAAGGAACCACATAAACATGTTACATCCCAAGAGGTCACTCGTTAGATGCGAACGCTGCCACAAGAATTGTATGCTGCAGACTTTTAACATCTTGTCGCAGGACGGGTCAAGTGTTTAAGTTTACAAGGGGAGCATATTGAAAAAGAAAATAAATTTCAGACTGGTACATGCGGCTCTGATGTCTCTGCCCCAGTTTGCGACTTATTTATTGACTCATCCTCGTACAATTTACTGTCATAACAACAAAAACAAAAGGTTCAAATGGCTCTGAACACTGTGGGAGTTAACATCTGAGGTCATCAGTCCCCTAGGACTTAGAACTACTTAAACCTAACTAACCTAAGACATCACATACATCCTTGCCTGAGGCAGGGTTCGAACCTGCGACCGTAGCGGTCGCGCGGTTCCAGGCTGAAACGCCTAGAACCGCTCGGTCACACCGGCCGGCCATAGCAAATACAACGTAATTAAATGTATGAGCAACATCTTAGTCACGTAGTCCGTGCCCCATACGAGGAAAATGTTGTTCATAATTTAATTACTTTGTTTTTCGTTGTTCTTAAATTGTAATACCAAGACACTTCTAATATCCTTGTAAAAGTTATCTATGCACGCCCTCTCTCATGCATCACTGACAGTAAAACTGAGGCGTATACATCGCATATGTTTAAGTATCTCATGGAAATGCGTTCTCTGAATTGTACGTAGTGCTAACAACAGACTGGAAACTGCATCATTATTCGCTTCGCAGCAGTGATCGAGCTAATTGACAGCATAGCAGTAGCTATGTAATGGCTCCTACACTGCTGTTGGACCTACACTGTAATATTATGACACAAAGCATTGGCAGCTTGATATCTCCCTGTTTCTGTCACTTCAGAAGCAAGTAGTCCAAAAATCAATTGATATATATGTAGTGTCTATTCACGCGGACATGTCCGAAAGAACAGACACAACCACTGATCCTGCAGCCACATACGATTATCATCCAGAGGAAATAAAGACGTTAGCAACCAATATATTTATTTCCTTTCGATCATGAGTAACAAACACTACATCCAAGAATAGTGCACACATGTGAATTTGCTTGTTTTTAAAATGGGGTGCAGGAAATGGGTGTAGTAAGTGCTGCTAGGGACAGGAGTTGTGTAGAAGAAGCGTGTATCGTAACAAGTGTTTGTCCTCAACATGGACAGTTAGCTTTCTTTTTCTACGAAGGAGCTGTAGGTTGCACTCACGATGCATTGACAATTGGTTCTCCATATACATTATAAAAATGGATGCACATATAATCGTATTTTTATGTATGCATGTATGCATGTTCCCCGTCTCCTTCTAAACATCAGGATAGATTTCAACCAAACTTCGTATATACACCATTTACTGTCTGGAGATGATCGCTGTGGGGGTAAGAACTACCACCAACCTGCCAAAGGCGTGCGTGTGGAGGAGGAAAAGGAGTGTCGCCCACGACACGCGAATATCCACACTTTATTCACGAAGTATATTAAAATGACTTGCAATCAACTTTACACACAATATCAAACCTTTACGAAACTTCTTCTCGCTGACAACGGTCACAAAATGATGAAAGGAAAAAAATTTATCGCTTACTACTTTTTCATTGTTCATGCAGTAAAACTGCCGCATGAAGCATGATATTTTAATTTATTACTTCTTTACTACTAACTCTATATCAACACATAGCGGAAACAGTATCGACATATGCCGCTTAATGTGCCTACAAAAACATGTCATTGTACTCCGCATAGTTCATGTCATATGACGTCAAAAACCGAGATGCGTGAAAATCTGCCGCATCATACATGACGTTTGGAGTGCGGAGTTCACTAGCGATAAAGGTGAAATATATGTATCGATACGTTTGAATTACCCTACTGGCCATTAAAATTGCTACGCCACGAAGATGACGTGTTACAGACGCGAAATTTAATCGACAGGAAGAAGATGCTGTCATATGAAAATTATTAGCTTTTCAGAGCATTCACACAAGGTTGGCGCCGGTGGCGACACCTACAAAGTGCTGACATGAGGAAAGTTTCCAACCGATTTCTCATACACAAACAGCAGTTGACCGGCGTTGCCTGATGAAACGTTGTTGTGATGCCTCGTGTAAAGAGGAGAAATGCGTACCATCACGTTTCCGACTTTGATAAAGGTCGAATTGTAGCCTATAGCGATTGCGGTTTATCGTTCGCGACATTGCTGCTCGCATTGGTCGAGATTCAATGACTGTTAGCAAATATGGAATCGGTTCAGGGGGGTAATACGGAACGCCGTGCTGGATCCCAACGGCTCGAATCACTAGCAGTCGACATGACAGGCATCTTATCCGCATGGCTGTAACGGATCGTGCAGCCACGTCTCGATCCCTGAGTCAACAGATGGGGACGTTTGCAAGACAACAACCAGCTGCACGAACAGTTCGACGACGTTCGCAGCAGCATGGACTATCAGCTCGGAGACCATGGTTGCGGTTACCTTTGACGCTGCATCACAGACAGGAGCGCCTGAGATGGTGTACTCAACGACGAACCAGGGTACACGAATGGCATAACGTCATTTTTTCAGATGAAACCAGGTTCTGTTTACAGCATCATGATGGTCGCATCCGTGTGTGGCGAAATAGTGGTGAACGCACACTGAAAACGTGTATTCGTCATCGCCATACTGGCGTATCACCCGGCGTGATGGTATGGGGTGCCATTGGTTACACGTCTCGGTCACCTCTTGTTTGCATTGACGGCACTTTGAGCAGTAGACATTACATTTCAGATGTGTTACGACCCGTGGCTCTACCCTTCATTCGATCCCTGCGAAACCCTACATTTCGGCAGGATAATCCACGACCTGTACGGACCTTTCTGGATACAGAAAATGTTCGACTGCTGCCCTATCCAGCACATTCTCCAGATCTCTCACCAATTGAAAACGTCTGGTCAATGGTGGCCGAGCAACTGGACCGTCACAATATGATAGTCACTACTCTTGATGAACTGTGGTATCATGTTGAAGCTACATGGGCAGCTGTACCTGTACACGCCATCCAAGGTCTGTTTGACTCAATGCCCAGGCGTATCAAGGCCGTTATTAGGGCCAGAGGTGCTTGTTCTGGGTACTGAATTCTCAGGATCTATGCACCCAAATTGCGTGAAAATGTAATCACATGTCAGTTCTAGTATAATGTATTTGTCCAATGAATACCCATCTTCATTTTTTCTTGGTGTAGCAATTTTAATGGTCATTAGTGTATGTTAAATATATTTGACATGTGCGTACGCGGACAAAGCTAGTGGTAAAAAGTTCATCATAAGATCACGGAACAATTCAATCCAATTTGGTATAAATATTAGTTAAGATTTAGAAAAGAATTGCTGTGGGGGAATGTACCATCAGCCTTCTATTGTGGGGAGGGTGGCAGGTGATGAGTGGAGCGAGAAGAGGGAGGAGGAGACGGACAGAAATACGTGGGAGGTAGGAGGGGGAGGTAGGGGAAGTGGCAGGGGACAGAAAGAGGAAGGGGGAGAAATATAAAAAGGGAGGGAGAGAAGGAGGTGGAGAGAGAGAGGAAAGAGGAGGAGATGGACAAAAGCAGGGGGCCGAAAGGGATGGGCAGAGAGAGAGGGGAGTAAGAGATCGGCACGAAGAGGGTTAGTAGGAAGCGGACAAAGAGGACGAGGTGGACCGAAAGAAGGGAGTGGGGAAGGAGGAAAACACAGAGAGAAAAAGAGGAGATGTTAAGCACCTGGGCAACAAGCAACGCAGAATACTCAGCTGTTACAGGTAAGCAATACTAATTGTCTCCTTGATTCATTATATCATGGTTTAATAAAACACCTACGTAATTCATTCTAGAGTTTAGTTAGGGGCTCATGTTGATGGAGATTGAGAGGATTTTGGAGGGGGTACTAGCTCATATCTAATTGCACACAGAGGTAATGGGTTCAGAAAAGCAGGGAACCACTGCTCTAAACTTTTGCAGTATTTTTACAAAGAATTACAACTGTGCGTCGGCTTGGTCACCTTTTAATTAATGACAGCGGGATCCAAATTCTGTCCAAGTCAAAAAACGTCTAAATCAGTCAGAAAGTTAAATCACAATGCATCCGTAAAAATAACGGACGTCCGTTGTTCTGTAAACCACGAGAGAGAACGAAAGTAACACGTTTTGGTTTGACAGCACCTTTACGAAACTGCGTTACCAACAGTTGGAAATATCGACCCATACGTACTCACACAAGTGCGAGACAAAATTCCGTTCTACAAAACTTTAAAAAACAGTCCCATCCGTCAAAGCATTAGACCGTTCTCTACGTCCTGCTCCTACCGTATAAAAATATATATAATTTTGTTAGGACTGACATCGAACATATTTAGCCCTTTCAGTGACTCCAGACTGCCCAACAGATCAATCTGGCTGTCTGTTTCGTTTTTTATCTGAATGTCGCCACCATAATCTCCCAGAAGTACTTGCATTTCGTGTTTTCCCACCTACATATCCTAGTTGAAACCAACAATATCCTCTGCAACATCTCCCGTCCTACCGCACCTCAAACACAAATACTGGTCCATTACTCTGGCTCTAGCAATTTTCATTTGAATAAGTCCCTCTTCCATCTCACACCATCACACCACGTCTTGTCCTCCCCGGTAGCTGAATGGTCAGCGTGACGGATTGTCAATCCTCTTGGCCCGGGTTCGATTCCCGGTTGGGTCGGGGAATTTTCTCCGCCCAGGGATTTGGTGTTGTGCTGTCCTCAGCATCATCCTATCATCCTCATCGATTGCACGTCGCCGAAGTGGCGTCAAATTAAAGACCAGCAACCTGCGAACGGTCTGCCCGACGGGAGGCCCCTAGCCATACGATTAAATAAATAAATAAAACACCACTTCTTCAAGATCTTATGATCCCTTACAACCCATTTCTTTACCATGAACTGGATACAAAACCTCCCAATGGGGTCTTCCACGCTACCTGCTGTAGTACGAATATCATCTTCCAACGTAATATAAGCGCCACAATGCAAACAATCAAAATAACCATCATTTGTTCAGCAGCACCAACTGCGACATGGTCGCGTATACAAACAGTGATCCAATACTGTCAAATGTTTTTTATTCCAGTCTTTGATCACAATATGAATTCTTTAGACGATGACCGGCTTCAGTCCGTAATGACCATCCTCAGATCTATAATATACAAATATATACACACATACAGTGATTGTATATTATAGATCTGAGGATGGTCATTACAGACTGAAGCCGGTCACCGTCTAAAGAATTCATATTGTGATCAAAGACTGGAATAAAAACCATTTGATGTTTCAGTTGCATTATTTGATGTCTGTTTGTTTTTCGTCCTTTAATATTTGTTTTTAACTGCATCGAATATCAAAAAATTGTACAGCTGAAGGGCAGTCAGATTCTGCTACCCTAATCTCATGCACCTCCGTCAAATGAAGTGTTAATACAGGAAATAAAGGAAATAGCAACTTGCGGAATTTTCATCTAGCTGCCTATTACAAGTCTAAAAATCAAGATTGTTCTGGTGAGGTCAAAGTAAAGGGTGATTTGTATGGGTGGTGTCCAAACTGATTTGCTGTTTTTGCGACGATGCACTTAGTGATAAGTTGTTCATGTCAGTGACGACGCCAACATTTCAACTTTTATTGGTGAGGAACATCAGATACAGGGGTTATAGAGCTTATGACGACTCATGCAGCGTTGGTTTGAAGTTCTGCTTCCGTGAGAGGCATTGTAATGTGTTCGTGGTCTTCGCTACAAAATAATTATGCCTATCAAGAAATAGATGTAAGAAGGATAAATTACCAACGATCGTCTGAAATATGCCTGATTTGCACACCAGCTACACTGCGTAACATTTAACAGCTGAATAATCGTTAAAATTATTACGAAATCGGTCAACCAATTCCTATACTCAACGGATGTGATACGTAAAATGACTGATTACGATTGTTCTACGAAGGAATCAAGTACTCAGTATTACACACATTGACACTTGCTAACATTACTCATACACACAAAGTACCATAGTAAAACAATGCAAAAAACGGAATATGCTCTCAACAAAACTCATATTAATACTGCGACTGAGTTCTAGGTGAGCGCGAATCATGATCATGACAACTGTTTGAAAAGTATACGTGTATCTTCTTAATTAGCAAGGATATCAAATAAAAAACATATTTTCACAAAGGTATTATGAAATTAATCAAAATAAAATTTGTCACTGCAAAGTTCATTAATCGATGTTCCAAAAAGCACTGCCTTTAGAAAAACAATAGTTACGCCACAGTTTCGGTATGAAGGGTAGAGTTTACTACACATTCGAATTTGCACAACAGAAGTGCTTCCATTAATGAACATCACTTAATGGCCTCTTCTTAAAACGTAAAACGCTCTTCCCTCACCTCCATAATCTCTCTGCAGTATGTACAGTTTCTGGTCCAAAATAAATTGTTTGAAAGACCTCCATAAAATAGGATTATAGATCGAGCACAGATCATGGCCACGAGGATTTTATCATCTGTCTATAAATTGTAATTAACAATAGGAAGTTACGGAGAATAACTGGAGCAGACATAGTCGTAAATCACAAAAATCATGGATGGAATTTTTAATAACTACATTAATGTACTGTGAAATCAAAGGAATTTAAAAAGCCTGCCAACAGAATTAAATATTTGGTTGCTTCTTACATCAGCATCATTCATGATGTATTATCAGCGGTAACGCTAAGTCGACCGCTGTAAAAAAACAATAACAGTAAATAAAGTAAATGAAGTAGTGCTGGAGGGAACTGACGCCAAGAATCCTGCAGGGCTGTCTACAAATCCGCAAGAGTAAGGGGGGGTGGGGTGGAGATCCCTTCTGAACAGCACTTTGCAAGGTATACCAGATATGCCCGCCCGGCTAGCCGCTCCAACTGACGCGCTGCTTCCCTAGCGGCAATTCGCCCGGCGGATTAGTGTCGAGGTCCGGTGAGCCGGCCAGCCTGTGGATGGTTTTTAAGGCGATTTTCCATCTGCCTCGGCGAATGCGGGCTCGTTCCCCTTTTCCCACCTCAGTTACACTACGTCGGCGATTGCTGCGGACACATTGTCACCAAGTACGTGTATACAATAATTACTCTACCTCGCAAACATTTGGGGTTACACTCGTCTTGTATGAGACATTCCCGGGGGGGAGGGGGGGGGGCATCCACTTGGGGCTGAACCGCACGCACAATAACCCTGGGTTCCGTGTGGTGTGGCGTTGGGATGGGTGGACTGCTATGCCTGTTGTGGAATTGTGAACCACCAAGGGCTATGACGGGACGAAACCTCTCCTTCATTTCTAGGTCCACAGTTTAATACATACATACATACCAGATATGCTCAATAACGTTCATGTCTGGGGAGTCTGATGGCCAGCGGAAGTGTTTAAACTCACATGAGTGTTCCTGGAGCCACTCTGTAGCAATTCTGGAAGTGTGGGGTGTAGCATTGTCCTGCCGGAAATGCTCTCGTCCGCCGGAGTGCACAATGGACGTGAATAGATGCTGGTGATGAGACAGGATACTTACGTATGTGTCACCTGTCAGAGTCCTATGTAGACCTGGCAGGAGGTCCCGTGTCACTCAAACTGCACACGCCCCACACCATTACAGAGTCTCCACCAGCTTGAATAGTCCCCTGCTGACATGCAGGGTTCATCGATTAATGAGGTTGTCTCCATACCTGTAGACGCCCAGCCGCTCATTACAACCTGAAACGAGACTCGTCCGACCAGTCAACATGTTTCCAGTCATCAACAGTCCAGTGTTGGTGTTGATGGCCCCAGGAGAGGCGTAAAGCTTTGAGTCGTACAGTCATCAAGGCTGAGGAATCACATATCGATGATGTTTCGTTGAATGGCTCGCACGCTGACATTTGTTGATGGCCCAACATTGAAATCTGCAGCAGTTTTAGGAAGGGTAGCACGTCTGTCACTTTGAACGATTCTCTTCGGTCGTCATTGGTCCTGGTCTTGCAGGATTTTTTCAGGCCGTATCGATGTCGGAGATTTGATGTTTTACCGGATTCTTGATATTTACGGTACACTCGTGAAATGGTTGTATGGGAAAATCCCTACGTCATGGCTACCTCGGAGATGCGGTGTTCCATCGCTGGTGCGTCGATTATAACACCACGTTCAAACGCACTTAAATCTTGATAACCTGTCATTGTAGCAGCAGTAACCGATCTAACAACTGCAGCAGACACCTTTGTCTTGTATAGGGATTGTCGACCGCAGCGCCGTATTCTGCCTGTTTACATGTCTCTGTGTTTGAATATGCATGCCTATGCCAGTTTCTTTGGCGCTTCAGTGTATTTATTCCAATCTTCTGTTAGTCCATTTCCACCTCTCTCCTCTCGCTGTCCATCTACTCCAACCCTCTCTCTCTGTCCATCTCCTCTTGCCTCCTCTCTCTGTCCATCTTCTCCTTCCCCCCCCCCTCTCTCTCTCTCTCTCTCTCTCTCTCTCTATATATATATATATATATATATATATATATCCTTCCCCCTCTCTCTATCCACCCCTTCACTCTTTGACTACCTCGCTCCTCTCACTATTCATTCCTCCTGTCGCTGTCAATCACCCCCACACCTCCTACTCTATGTTCACCTCCACCAACCCATCTCTCTGTCCACCTTCTTCACCCTCACTCTCTGTCCTCCACCTGCAGCTCCTCTCTCTGTCGATCTCCTTCCTCCTCTCTCTGTCAGTCTGCTTCTTCACCCCTCTGTCCATATCATTCTCACTCTCTGAGACCATCTCCTCCTACCCCCTCTCTCTGCCCATCTCCTCCTCCCCTCTTTCTCTCTTCAATTTCTCCTCTTTCCTTTCTTTATCCATCTCCTCCTTTCACTTCTCTCTTTGTCCATTCCGGCTCTTCCTTTTCCATTTCCTCTTCTGCCTCTGTCTGTTCATCTCCTCCTCCCACATCTCTCAGACCTGTTTCTTCCTCCTCCTGAATGTCCATCTCCTCCTCTTTCTTTGTCCATCTCCTTCTGTCCCTCTTCTTAATTCGTTTCACCTCTTTCTTGACTGTAGCAAATATGTGAGCCAGATTTGAGACTAAAATCGCTCCTAGGGTATAGGATGAACTTTTTACCTGGTATTTGTTCACGTACGCACAACCCCAATATTTTTTACACACATTCAAGAAATTTAATGCTTGTTTGTAGACATATTTCACCTGTATGATTAGCCAATTTCGCCCTGGAGTTTCATTTTCATGCAGCTTAATATGAACATCTTGTATCTCGTGAACTATATGCTGTACAATGATGTAATTTTGCAGGTATATGTGAGAAATATTTAGTAGTAAAGAGGTAATAAATTAAATCGCCATGCATGTTAGCGGCAGTTTCCACGCATCTCAGTGATTATGACGTCATATCTCCTGAATACAAGATGATACATTTTTCCAGGTATAATTAGCGGCGTGTGTGGATGCAGTTTGCGAAATGTACTGCGAATAGAGTTAATAGCAAAGACGTAATAAATTAAAACGCCATGCATGACGTGGCAGTTTTTCACACATCACTGTTTGACGTCATACCTCCTGAATTATGTGTCGTACAGTGATATATTTTTGTAGCTACATTCAGCGGCTTATGCGAATCCTGACTGAGAGAAGTGTTGCGAATAGAGTCAGTAGCAACAAAGTAATAAATATAAACGTCTTGCATGACGTGGCAGTTTTTCACACATTCAGTGTTTAAGACGTTGTATTTCCTGAAGTGTCGTAGAACAATGTAATTTGTCTGGTACATCCAGAGCTATATATGAATACTATCTGCAAAATGTGTCACGAATACAGTTAATGTATAGAAGTAATACATTAAAACGTCATGCTCCATGTGTCAGTTTTACTGCAGGAACAGCGAAAATGTAGTACGTGACAAACTTTTTTTCTTTCATCATTTTGTCGGTGTCGTCAGGGAGAAAAAGTTTCGTAAAGGTTTGAAATTATGTGTAAAGTTTGTTGAAAGTCTGTAAGTGTTCTCAATCTCATATATTGCATAGCTGAAGTACGGATATTCTAGCAAAGTGGGCTAAACTACTTTTTTACCGCCACCACTTTGACAGGAGGGTTATTCTCACTCCTGCAATGATTCCTTCCAGACAGTAGTTTGTATGTGTACCAAATTTCGTTGGCATCGGTCCAGTGGTTTAGGAGGAGACGTGGAAAATACATACATACATATTTACACAAATTTTTTATAATTTGTATGGATGTAGGCATATACGCGTAAAAGAACTAGTGCGACCGCATAATCGAGATACTTGTCGCCCGAACAATTGGAGACATTGATGAAATTGGGTAGGTGCAGCAGATATTCAGATAAAGTTAGTAAAGGTGAGATAATGTTTTTATAGCTGTATGGAATGGTGGAAGGTGTAACACACACATTCGGGCAGTTTGCAATTTCTGTGGGCTTTATTTGGGTTTCATTGTCACAATTTCCAAGTTTGATTGCGATCGAATTATAATCCAAGGTGTTTTACTGTGTTGCAAAGCAGTTGATGTGGTCGAAAGCGGCTGGTGGTGAATAACATTCTATAAACATCTTTGAGGTATTAACTTGAGACACCGCAGGTTGAAGACAAATATGAAGTTATTGAGGTGGATGTGGAGGGTCTGTTTATATTAAATCGCTATTTCGTCTGTTTGTCTGTTCGGTATAAATTTTGCAATTGCTTTTAAAATAACTTCCCGATGAGCAGAGACTTCAAATTATCAATATAGTTCACACCTAGATGACTCGTTATCTTTTCTGGTGTGTGTACCACTGCTATTGCCCCCTTTTCATATTCCTGTCGTGAATGTTTTGCGGTGAAAATGATTAATGGTAAGCCTCCTTGCGAGCTCGATTGTCTCAAATTTTTCGCGAGGTATCGTAGAAGGACGCAATTTATTGGTTGACTCAGACGAAGAACAACTTAAATAAACCTGAAATTTACCCAATGTTTCTGTCGTAATTTCGTCAAAATATTTGAAATCGATTGAAAAATTTCGCACACACTAGACAAAAAAAGCATAAAATAATTATTTAAATGAAACTTTTAATATAACACGTTTTTAAAATTGACTAAACAGAACAAAATAACTTCTATATATATTAAAAATGAAGAAATTCCTCCAGCTGTATTTAAGGTGTCGATTTTATTTTGGCAACGTCGTCTTCAGGCCCATACACTTGTTGACGTCAACTGCGTGCGGCTGATACTAGAAGTCAGTGGTGAGATGCGGATGTGCTCCGTGTGGAAGGTGGGCAGTAACTAGTATACTAGAATGGGTAGCGACTAATGATACTAGTTCCTACCCACCTTCCACACGGAGCACGTCTGTATCTCACCACTGACGCTGTTGACGTCAACAATGGTATGGGCCTGAAGACGACGTTGTTACAACCTTGAAACTAGCTGCCAAAATATAATCGACACCTTAAATACAGCTGGAGGAATTTCTTCATTTTTAATATAAATTTATGCCAGCTGACGTCCCACTGTCCTCCATTTCAACTATGGAAGGACGAAGAACTTCTATATATTCCTAATCCCATACAGGTACTCCTCGAACTTTTGCTTGTGAAATGTTAATAGCTACGACAACATTTCCAAAATTTAAATCGAAAAATGTGTGGTGCATGCAGTAACTAACGGTATGGAGTGTAGACAGTAGCTGTCGTTGTGAAAAATCATACAACGGTTCATATAATTTGCAATACGATAAAATTGTTAGTGACTTAGGTGAACTATTCATGCATGAATTAGCTAACAATGGTAAGGAGTATGGAGAGCAGCTGTCCTTGTGAAAAATCACGCAACAGTTCATATCATTTGCAGTGTAGTAAAATTGCTAGTGATTTAGGTGAGCTTCTCATGCATTGGACGCATCCCAAGTTTTCCGTTTTAAATTTTACAAGTAGTTTCACAACTACTAAAAATTCATAAGCACGAGTTTTCAGGGCTATCTGTATGGGACTAGGAGAAGTTATTTCATACATTTTAGCCCATTTTAAAAACTTGATGCAATACAAGTTTTTGTTTAAATCATTAAATACGTTTATTGTTTCTCCATCCACTTCCTCGCACAGGCTCGTGAGTCGGCTGTCGGCAGCAACAGTTACATTTGCTCTTCAGACAAAGAGATTCGAAATGTATGAAAAGGATATGAAAATATCAGAACGTGCTTTTAAATGCAAATGCGGTTGTATAACTTTGAATTTTTAAGTGATAAAAGGTTGACATTTGTATGCTTACCCAAATAAAAATTGTTATTTTCAGCCGACTTTTTGTCACTGATGGCGATGCTGGTAGTATGAAGTTAGGGAGAAGAGTTGTATGAGAACTGGAATTTGTTCATTTTGAGGGCAATGTAAGTAGCAGTGTGGGTGTGATGAGAGAGGATGATTGATGTGGGTTTCATGTAGGATAGTGTTTGGGAAAGGAAGAGGAATGAATGTGATGGACAAGAGGTGGGTTTGACGCTATGTAAAGCGGAGAGTGGTTAGAATTTAGTCAAGATAGTATGTGTACGAAACAAGTGAGCGGTTGTTTTGAAGGAAGCGTACGATATCCGAAATTCTTTAGATGGGAGAGGAGAGTGAAGATACGAGATTTGCTTTGGGATGGGTTGGCGGATTTCGAAAGCGAGGCGAAGTGCAGGGTGTTCGACAATTTTAGTGGAGTGAGATTTTTGGAGGAGTGGAAATCCAGGCGACATTGGCGTAGAGGAATAAAGATCGGGATGAGACTTTGTAGCAGTGGACCATGGTGGAAGAATACAATCCTCCTATCCGTGCAATCAATAGTTTAAATCTATTATAGATTTTCAGTTGAATAGTTAGTAGGCGAGATTAGCCCAAGGTACCTTAGTGTGTAAGTTAATTTGATAGGAAATGGTAAGACAGAAGTCATTAACAGGAAGTTTCGTGTAGGATTTTCTACAGTTATTAACTGGGTCTTGGTGGTGTTGATCTTGATGAGACGCTGGTTGCTCTTAGGCGTAAAATGGTTGAAATGGCGTTGAAGGAATCGCTGGCGTTTCTGGAGGGTAGGGTGTGCTGGTAGGAAAAAAGTGTCGTTGGCGCACTATGAGAGGTGGAGATGGGCAGTGGTTCAGCAGCCATTTAGAGGATATACGGAAACGGTGAGAGGACACAGCCTTGGGGCATACTTGCAGTTGTGTGGAAGTACGGGAATTGAACACGTTTGTGGCTACATAGGACGGGTGATGGAGTAATTTAGGACGGTGATGGAGTAATGTAGGATGCAGTAAGGCCGACATAGATGTCCGGACCAAATTACAACACTGGTCAATGTCTAACAAGGACGTGGAGCGCCACTTGTAATTACATTCGTGACGATAACATTGCAGGTCTCTGTGAGTGAATCCATTCCGCTCGTGTCGTTGTAAGCCACCTAGCTAGAGGCAGTTTGACAGTTCAGTTGGAGGATTTTATATTTCTTGATATATATTACAGCTGAAGTCCGGAAAAATGATTTCCTCTGCCCATGTGATAGCTTAGTACATGGCGATTCCATGTTCTCGAGTGACGATTTTTTTTTTTCGGCTAGTGAATGTATGTTTTACACTCCTTCCTTCTATTGAAAGTAAATGATCCTAATATGCAATGTGAAATAAAAACAAGTCAGTCAGCGTTTGACAGTTTCATAAATAGTTAATTCGTATTAGCTGCTTAGAATTTCTTTCGTACTATAAGCTCCATTCGGCGTTATTCACATTTACTAGGACAACTCGCAATCATTATAAATAGAATACGTGTCATCAACTACGTGATAGTTTACGTAGAATATGTAGAAAGATATACTTATGTTAAGTTGTTCATAACGTATGTACGTACTGCATTTGTGTCTGGGCGATATTGTCTTACTGTCTTATATTATGAAGAATAATGGATACTTCATAAAATTTGACAGTTGATTCTATTTTGACAGGTTATTAACTAGATCCAGTTTTACTTACGTTGTCATCACGTATTTATATACTGGGTTTGTACACGGACGTAATTTCTTTGCTACCTTATATTGTGAATAATTACGTATTTTTCGTAAGATGTGACATTTAGTTCCATATTAAAAGCTTGATAACTTGATCCAGGATGCCGTATGTTTACGTTTGTTTATGTATGTCATAGATATTGTGGTTTGAGTTGTCGTTTGCATGATGTTTGGTGTGTGTTTTAATCTGGTTTATCGCTTCAAAATCCTAATAACGGTTTCTAAATAGCACTTACATTTTAAATATTTTTGTTCGTTCAGAATATCTTGTGGGATGTTTTTTATTTGTAGATAAATCTCCGTTTCTTCTAAAATATTCATGCTGATTGCTTTTGTAATTTTGTGTGGTATCTGGATCGCTGTTTCGATGTTTTCTGTTTTATAATACTCTAAACGAGCACACAGACCTGAAACATAAACTCTATTTAGAAAACTTTATTAATATATTGAAGCGACAAACCAAATTAAAACATGCACCAAAGATTATAAAAACAACAACTCAAATCACAATATCTATGATATAGATAAAGAAATGAAAACATACAGCATCTCCGAATCAAGCTATAAAGCTACCAATAGAGAACCAACTGTCAAATCTTATGAAAAATGCATAATTGTTCATAATATAAGACAGCAAGGAAACAGCGAGCAGACACAGATGCAATATGTACATGCACTATGAACAACTTAAAATTTGTACATATTCTATGTAAAGTACCATCTAACTGACGACGTCTATACTGGGCATGATGACTGCAGGTTGTACTAGGAAATGGCAGTAACGCCGAAATAAGCTTATAGTGCCAAAAAATAATAAACTCAAAGTATCCAATATGAATTAACTATTCATTAAAATGTCATAATGTGACCTATATTATACTGCAGGCCCTATATGCCAGATAAGGTTAGTCAGATTTTGGACGTACCCATTCTCGTTTTGCAGTAAATCAGTCTACAGAGATTAGTATCATAAAAAAGCAAAATAAATAAATAATAAAAATTAAGTACTACTTGTAAAGACGCGTAATATTTGGACAATTCTTCCTTTTTACATACTTTTCTTAGACTACATATGATCCCTTTTGGTCATTCACGTCAAACTTGGAAAGGTCCCTGACTTTTTTGCTGAGCAATGAGCACATCTGAACGTTTTAAGTGCCTTTTGCTTCAGACAACTACTTTGTAGTTACATAGTAAACCTATCTTAAAAACTGACGTGCTTCGTAATTACTTCTGCTTTGTTATACAGCCCTCGCATCTTATTGGTATTTGTTACAGTCAGTCGACGCATGAAGATATTATGAAAGCGACATATTAAGTGTGGAGCCACAATATTTCACGCTTGTAATCAGAGATATTTATGCCCGATAAAATCCACCGGCTGAGGCGTCGCAAAAAGGCGAGGGGAGGAATGCTTGCGTGGGAGCCTACCTAATCCCTGCGACGGGAGCGTTGGCTCCTGCCGGCGCGGTAGTTCCTGGAAGCGACGCCAGGGGGCAGCGGGGTCAGCCGGATGTTGCATTCCTGGGGCGCCGGCGGTCACGTACGCGCCAGGCATGCTCTGCCATGACGTCACTCTGCTCTCTGACGCCACAACAAAAGCGCGCCCCGCGCTCGGCAGTCACGACCTCCTAGCGGCACGACAACACAAGCCGATGGCGAGACTCCCGTACGCTATCGAGGCAGGATCAGCTTCACTCGCACCAAGCCTCCCAGTATGTTCTTGTTCTTGATAACATCTGCATCTACACTTTCTTCTACCTCTGTACTTCAAGCCACCGTACTGTGTGTGGCAGAGGGCATCCAGTGTACCACTATCATCCCCCCAAATTCGTTTCCTACTAAAGTCGCGTACGACTGTAAATCTCTAAAAAGAGGAATCACAGATCTGTTGGTAGCAGAAAGGTAAATGCGAAGGAACTTTGGGTAACGGAAGAAATACTTCAATTGATAGACGAAAGAAGAAAGTATGCTACAAAAACTATATAGCAACATATAATAAACCAAAAAATTATGACCACTACCCACCGCGAGGTCGAATTCTGTCTTCCTGGACATCAAACTTGACTATGATAAAATTAGGAAGGAGAATCTGCTAAGGAAAATTCAGAAAGCGACGACTGTATCGAACTGTTGTTGTTGTTGTTGTTGTGGTCTTTGATCTGAAGTCTGGTTTCATGTAGCTCTCCACACTACTCCATCCCGTGCAAGCCTCTTCATCTCAGAATAACAATTGGAACATATATCCTTTTGAACCTGCTTACTGTAGTCACCTCTTGTCTCGCAGCTACGATTTTTACCTCCCCCCCCCTCCACCCCCACTTGTCTCCAATACCAAACTGGTGATCCCTTGATGTCTCTCAGTGTGTCGTGTCAACCAGTCTCTTCTTTTAGTCAAGTCGTGCCGCAAATTTGTTTCTACTTCGTCCAAGCTCAGTCATTTTACTCCACAAACTGCATAACTCAGGTACTACTTTTAGTACCTCGTTTCCTTATCTAATTCCCTCAGCACCGAATGATTTAATTCGACTACTTTCCATTACTCTAAATTTGATTTTGTTGACATTTGTCTTACAACCGCCTTCCAAGACTGTTCATTCCACTCAACTGCTCTTCCAAGCGTTCTGCTTGAATTACAATGTAATTGGTGAGCCTCAAATTTTTTATTTCTTCTCCCTGAACTCTCATTCATTCCCCAATTTTTTCTTTCCTTTTCTTTACCGTTTGCTCTGTGTATGGATTGAATAACATTGTAAATAGGCTGCAACCCTGTCTCACTCCCTTCTCAACCACTGTTTTCTTTTCATGCCCCTTGACTCTTATAACTGCCGCCTGGTTTCTGTACGAGTTGTAAACAGCCTTTCGCTTCCTGTATTTTACCCATGCTATTTCCAGAATTTCGAAGAAGGTGTTTCAGTCAACATTGTCAAAATTTTTCTCTAAGTCTACAAACATTGTAAACGTAAGTTTTCCTTTCCTTAACCTATCTTCAAGTGATGTCGTAGGGTCGGCATTGCCGAAATCCAAACTGATCTTTCCTGAGGTTGGCTTCTACTAGTTCTTCGATTCTTCTGCATAGAATTCGTGTCAGTATTTTGTAACAACGACTTATTGAACTGATACATGGTCTATTAATGTTAATACAAACGAAAACAGTGTAATCGTTGTCGTAATGCGGGAATGGAGCGATTTATCTGACGTCCACAAGGTCATGATCATTGACTTTCTAGCCAAGGGTGGAAGCATTTCACAAACGGCTAAGTTTGTAAACTGTGCATGCCAAAATGGCGCTATCCTAAACCGGCGCCGAGGCAACTATAGTACACCACGGGCCAAAGAAAACAGGAGTAAACGGCGGCTGCTGAAACGTGTACGGGTGAACTTTATTTATTTGTATGGCTAGCCCCCCCGCCGGGCAGACCGTTCGCCGGGTGCCGGTCTTTCAATTTGACGCCACTTCAACAACCTGTAGTCAAAATGGTTCAAATGGCTCTGAACACTATGGCACTTAACATCTGAGGTCATCAGTCCCCTAGAACTTAGAACTACTTAAACCTAACCAACCTAAGGACATCACACACATCCATGCCAGAGGCGGGATTCGAACCTGCGACCGTAGCGGTCGCACGGTTCCAGACTGAAGCGCCTAGAACTGCTCGTCCACCCCGGCCGGCGACCTGCAATCGATGAGGATGACAGGATGATGAGGAGGACAGCACAACACCCAGTCCCTCAGCGGAGAAAATTCCCCAACCCAGAGGGGAATCGAACCCGGGCCCAGAGGATTGACAGTTCGCCACGCTGACCATTCAGCTAGCTACCGGAGACGGACACGGGTG